>NC_142094.1:3735000-4355000 GCF_054644295.1 Miniopterus natalensis
CTAACCCTAGGTCAAATCGTAACCCTAACCGGATCTGTAACCCTAGCCCTCAACATAACCCTAACCCTAGGTCCAATCGTAATACTAACCGGATCTCTAACCCTAGCCCTCAACATAACCCTAACCCTACATCCAATAGTAACCCTAACCGGATCTCTAACCCTAGCCCTCAACATAACCCTAACCCTAGGTCCAATCGTAACCCTAACCTGATCTCTAACCCTAGCCCTATACATAACCCTAACCCTAGGTCCAATCATAACCCTAACCATATCTCTAACCCTAGACCTCAACATAACCCTAACCCTAGGTCCAATCGTAACCCTAACCGTCTCTCTAACCCTAGCTCTCAACGTTACGCTAACCCTAGGTCCAATCCTAACCCTAACCGGATCTGAACCCTAGCCCTCAACATAACCTTAACCTTAGGTCCAATCGTAATACTAACCTGATCACTAACCCTAGCCCTCAACATAACCCTAACCCTAGGTCCAATCGTAACCCTAACCGGATCTGTATCCCTAGCCCTAAACATAACCCTAACCCTAGGTCCAATCGTAATACTAACCTGATCTCTAACCCTAGCCCTCAACATAACCCTAACCCTAGGTCCAAAAGTAACCCTAACCTTCTCTCTAACCCTAGCCCTCAACATAACCCTAACCCTATGTCCAATCGTAATACTAACATGATCTCTAATCCTAGCCCTCAACATAACCCTAACCCTAGGTCCAATCGTAACCCTAACCGGATCTCTAACCCTAGCCCTCAACATAACCCTAACCCTAGGTCCAATTGTAACCCTAACCTTCTCTCTAAGCCTAGCCCTCAACGTTACGCTAACCCTAGGTTCAAGTGTAACCCTAACCGGAACTCTAACCCTAGCCCTCAACATAACCCTAACCCTAGGTCCAATCGTAACCCTAACCATATCTCTAACCCTAGCCCTCAACATAACCCTAACCCTAGGTCCAAAAGTAACCCTAACCTTCTCTCTAACCCTAGCCCTCAACATAACCCTAACCCTAGGTCCAATCGTAACCCTAACCGTCTCCCTAACCCTAGCCCTCAACATAACCCTACCCTAGGTCCAATCCTAACCCTAACCGTCTCTACAGAAGGATGAAATACGTGTGTTTCTCTCTGAAAGAACTCTCAGCCACTATTCTTTTGCTTGCTCCTTCCAAGTCTTTGTAGAAACGTGTGTTTTCACTGCAGGCATAAGTTTTAGGATGCATTTTTTCAATCTCTTGCAAGCCTCATGTTGTTTCTTAGACAATGTGGAAAAACAAGGAGTATGTATCCCGAATCACTTGAAATCCAGGAAAACGCACACTGCATCAGTCTTCTTCAAACACGTTCTATTTCCTAAAGTGTTTTGAACTTTCAACAAACCAGAAAAGAAGGGCATTTTGCAGTGAAATTCAGAATGGCATGTACAAAAAGCCATTTCTTTCGGTTGCAGAGTTCAAAAGCATGATTGTCTTCATGTTTTCGATGAAACCCTTACATTTCCAATTTACCTGAGTTAGGACTTTCCCAAAAAGACGTGTTTGCGTGTCTGTGTTGAAAGGAGCTCTAAGTTGTGTATTCAGTGCTGTAGAGTGACACACTCTACACAGGATACACAGCGTTTTCAGAGCACCAACATGCTTCAAACTGAAACTGCTACAAGCTGTGTGTAGCATGCTGAATGAAGACTTGTCATTTCAAAGAAAGAAGAGGAAACCAAAATCCAGGTAGTGAAACGAGCACACCAGTATGGGAGATGTGCATGTGGACACTTTCAAGCAGCAGCTCTTTGTGGACACTTGGAAACAGGGCTGTGAAAAACTTTCGTACAAAGCGGATTTGGCCAAAGTTGAAAGACCTTCCAAAACCAACCCTAAATAACAGCCAAACAATGAAAGTTCCAATAAGCTCCTACAGGAAAGTTGCTTCTATGACACAACCCCCGAGCAGGTAGTTACATTCTGCACGGTACAAATGCATATGAATTCCAGGCTGAAAATTCACTCCAGAAGGATGAAATGTGTATGTTTCTCTCTGAAAGAACACTCAGCCATTGGCTTTTACTTGCTACTTCAAAGTCTTTGTAGAAACGTGTGCTTTCACCGCTGGAGTACGTTTTGGGATGCATTTTTTCAATCTCTTGCAAGCCTCATGTTTCTTTCACAATGTGGAAAAATAAGGATTATATTTCCCAAATCACTTGAAATCTAGGGAAACGCACACTGCATCGATCTTGCTCAAACACGCTCTTTCTCCTAATGTGTTGAGAACATTCAAGAAACCAGAAAACAAGGGCATTTTGCAGTGAAACTCAGTCAGGCATGTACAAGAGGTCATTTCTATTGGTAGTAGAGTGCAAAAGCATGATTGACTTCATGTTCTCCATGAAACCCTTACATTTCCAAGGGACCTGAAGTAGGACTTTCACAAAAAGATGTGTTTGCGTGTCTGTGGTGAAAGGAGCTCTAAGTTGTGTATTCAGTGCTGGAGAGTAACACACTCTACATAGGTTACACAGCGTTTTGAGAGCACCAACATGCTTCAAAATGAAGCTGGTACAAGGTGTGTGTAGAATGCTGAATGAAGACTTGTCATTTCAAAGAAAGAAGAGGAAACCAAAATCCAGGTAGTGAAACGAGCACACCAGTATACGAGATGTGCATGTGGACAGTTTCAAGCAGCAGCTCTTTGTGGACACTTGGAAACAGCGGTATTAAAAACTTGCGTACGAAGCGGGATTTGGCCAAGGTTGAAAGACCTTCCAAAACCAACCCTAAATAACTTAGCCAAACAATGAATGTTCCAATAAGCTCCTGCAGAAAAGGTGCTTCTATGACACAACCCCCAGCAGGTAGCTACATTCTGCACAGTATAAAATGCATATGAACTCCAGCATGAAAATTCACTCCAGAAGGATGAAATGCATGTTTCTCTATGAAAGAACACTCAGCCACAAGGCTTTAGCTTGCTGTTTCAAAGTCTTTATAGAAATGTGTGTTTTCACTGCTGGAATACCCTAGCCCTCAACATCACTATAACCCTAGGTCCACTCTTAAGCCTAACCTGATCTCTAACCCTAGCCCTCAAAATAACCCTAACCCTAGGTCCAACCGTAACCCTAACCGGATCTCTAACCCTAGCCCTCAACATAACCATAACCCTACGTCCAATAGTAACCCTAACCGGATCTCTAACCCTAGCCCTATACATAACCCTAACCCTAGGTCCAATCATAACCCTAACCATATCTTTAACCCTAGCCCTCAACATAACCCTAACCCTAGGTCCAATCGTAACCCTAACCATATCTCTAACCCTAGCCCTCAACATAACCCTAACCCTATGTCCAATCGTAATACTAACATGATCTCTAATCCTAGCCCTCAACATAACCCTAACCCTAGGTCCAATCGTAACCCTAACCGGATCTTTAACCCTAGCCCTCAACATAACCCTAACCCTAGGTCCAATTGTAACCCTAACCTTCTCTCTAAGCCTAGCCCTCAACGTTACGCTAACCCTAGGATCAAGTGTAACCCTAACCGGAACTCTAACCCTAGCCCTCAACATAACCCTAACCCTAGGTCCAATCGTAACCCTAACCATATCTCTAACCCTAGCCCTCAACATAACCGTAACCCTAGGTCCAAAAGTAACCCTAACCTTCTCTCTAACCCTAGCCCTCAACATAACCCTAACCCTAGGTCCAATCGTAAACCTAACCATATCTCTAAACCTAGCCCTCAACATAACCCTAACCCTAGGAACAAAAGTAACCCTAACCTTCTCTCTAACCCTAGCCCTCAACATAACCCTAACCCTAGGTCCAATCGTAACCCTAACCGTCTCTCTAACCCTAGCCCTCAACATAACCCTACCCTAGGTCCAATCGTAACCCTAACCGTCTCTACAGAAGGATGAAATACGTGTGTTTCTCTCTGAAAGAACTCTCAGCCACTATTCTTTTGCTTGCTCCTCCCAAGTCTTTGTAGAAACGTGTGTTTTCACTGCAGGCATAAGTTTTAGGATGCATTTTTTCAATCTCTTGCAAGCCTCATGTTGTTTCTTAGACAATGTGGAAAAACAAGGAGTATGTATCCCGAATCACTTGAAATCCAGGAAAACGCACACTGCATCAGTCTTCTTCAAACACGTTCTATTTCCTAAAGTGTTTTGAACTTTCAACAAACCAGAAAAGAAGGGCATTTTGCAGTGAAATTCAGAATGGCATGTACAAAAAGCCATTTCTTTCGGTTGCAGAGTTCAAAAGCATGATTGTCTTCAGGTTTTCGATGAAACCCTTACATTTCCAATTTACCTGAGTTAGGACTTTCCCAAAAAGACGTGTTTGCGTGTCTGTGTTGAAAGGAGCTCTAAGTTGTGTATTCAGTGCTGTAGTGTGACACACTCTACACAGGATACACAGCGTTTTGAGAGCACCAACATGCTTCAAACTGAAACTGCTACAAGCTGTGTGTAGCATGCTGAATGAAGACTTGTCATTTCAAAGAAAGAAGAGGAAACCAAAATCCAGGTAGTGAAACGAGCACACCAGTATGGGAGATGTGCATGTGGACACTTTCAAGCAGCAGCTCTTTGTGGACACTTGGAAACAGGGCTGTGAAAAACTTTCGTACAAAGCGGATTTGGCCAAAGTTGAAAGACCTTCCAAAACCAACCCTAAATAACTTAGCCAAACAATGAAAGTTCCAATAAGCTCCTGCAGGAAAGGTGCATCTATGACACAACCCCCGAGCAGGTAGCTACATTCTGCACAGTACAAAATGCATATGAATTCCAGCAAGAAAACTCACTCCAGAAGGATGAAATGCATATGTTTCTCTCTGAAAGGACACTCAGCCACTATTCTTTTGCTTGCTGCTTCAAAGTCTTTATAGAACCGTGTGTTTTCACTGCTGGAATAAGTTTTAGGATGCATTGTTTCAATCTCTTGCAAGCCTCATGTTGTTTCTTAGACAATGTGGAAAATCACGGATTATGTTTCCCAAATCACTAGTAATAAAGGAAAACGCACACTGCATCAGTCTTCTTCAAACACGCTCTATCTCCTAATGTGTTGTGAACTTTCAACAAACCAGAAAAGAAGGGCATTTTGCACTGAAATTCAGACGGGTATGTACAAGAGTTCATTCCTATTGGTTGCAGAGTGCAAAAGCATGATTGACTTCAAGTTCTCGATGAAACCCTTACATTTCCAAGAGTAAAGAAGTAGGACTTTTACAAAAAGATGTGTTTGCGTGTCTGTGGTGAAAGGAGCTCTAAGTTGTGTATTCAGTGCTGGATAGTAACACACTCTACATAGGTTACACAGCGTTTTGAGAGCACCAACATGCTTCAAAATGAAGCTGGTACAAGGTGTGTGTAGAATGCTGAATGAAGACTTGTCATTTCAAAGAAAGAAGAGGAAACCAAAATCCAGGTAGTGAAACGAGCACACCAGTATACGAGATGTGCATGTGGACAGTTTCAAGCAGCAGCTCTTTGTGGACACTTGGAAACAGCGGTATTAAAAACTTGCGTACGAAGCGGGATTTGGCCAAGGTTGAAAGACCTTCCAAAACCAACCCTAAATAACTTAGCCAAACAATGAATGTTCCAATAAGCTCCTGCAGAAAAGGTGCTTCTATGACACAACCCCCAGCAGGTAGCTACATTCTGCACAGTATAAAATGCATATGAACTCCAGCATGAAAATTCACTCCAGAAGGATGAAATGCATGTTTCTCTCTGAAAGAACACTCAGCCACAAGGCTTTAGCTTGCTGCTTCAAAGTCTTTATAGAACTGTGTGTTTTCACTGCTGGAATACCCTAGCCATCAACATCACTATAACCCTAGGTCCAATCATAACCCTAACCTGATCTCTAACCCTAGCCCTCAACATAACCCTAACCCTAGGTCCAACCGTAACCCTAACCGGATCTCTAACCCTAGCCCTCAACATAACCCTAACCCTAGGTCCAATAGGAACCCTAACCGGATCTCTAACCCTAGCCCTAAACATAACCCTAACCCTAAGTCAAATCGTAACCCTAACCGGATCTGTAACCCTAGCCCTCAACATAACCCTAACCCTAGGTCCAATCGTAATACTAACCGGATCTCTAACCCTAGCCCTCAACATAACCCTAACCCTAGGTCCAATCGTAACCCTAACCGGATCTGGAACCCTAGCCCTCAACATAACCCTAACCCTAGGTCCAATTGAAACCCTAACCTTCTCTCTAAGCCTAGCCTTCAACATAACCCTAACCCTAGGTCCAATCGTAACCCTAACCTGATCTCTAACCCTAGCCCTATACATAACCCTAACCCTAGGTCCAATCATAACCCTAACCATATCTCTAACCCTCGCCCTCAACATAACCCTAACCCTAGGTCCAATCGTAACCCTAACCGTCTCTCTAACCCTAGCCCTCAACATAAACCTAACCCTAGGTCCAATCGTAACCCTAACCAGATCTGAACCCTAGCCCTCAACATAACCTTAACCTTAGGTCCAATCGTAATACTAACCTGATCACTAACCCTAGCCCTCAACATAACCCTAACCCTAGGTCCAATCGTAACCCTAACCGGATCTGTATCCCTAGCCCTAAACATAACCCTAACCCTAGGTCCAATCGTAATACTAACCTGATCTCTAACCCTAGCCCTCAACATAACCCTAAGCCTAGGTCCAATCTAACCCTAACCAGATCTCAAACCCTGGGCCTCAAAATAACCCTAACCCTAGGTCCAATCGTAACCCTAACCGGATGTCTAACCCTAGCCATCAACATAACCCTAACCCTAGGTCCAATCGTAACCCTAACCGGATCTCTAACCCTAGCCCTCAACATAACCCTAACCCTAGGTCCAATCGTAACCCTAACCATATCTCTAACCCTAGCCCTCAACATAACCCTAACCCTAGGTCCAAAAGTAACCCTAACCTTCTCTCTAACCCTAGCCCTCAACATAACCCTAACCCTAGGTCCAATCGTAAACCTAACCATATCTCTAACCCTAGCCCTCAACATAACCCTAACCCTAGGTCTAAAAGTAACCCTAACCTTCTCTCTAACCCTAGCCCTCAACATAACCCTAACCCTAGGTCCAATCGTAACCCTAACCGTCTCTCTAACCCTAGCCCTCAACATAACCCTACCCTAGGTCCTTTCGTAACCCTAACCGTCTCTACAGAAGGATGAAATACGTGTGTTTCTCTCTGAAAGAACTCTCAGCCACTATTCTTTTGCTTGCTCCTCCCAAGTCTTTGTAGAAACGTGTGTTTTCACTGCAGGCATAAGTTTTAGGATGCATTTTTTCAATCTCTTGCAAGCCTCATGTTGTTTCTTAGACAATGTGGAAAAACAAGGAGTATGTATCCCGAATCACTTGAAATCCAGGAAAACGCACACTGCATCAGTCTTCTTCAAACACGTTCTATTTCCTAAAGTGTTTTGAACTTTCAACAAACCAGAAAAGAAGGGCATTTTGCAGTGAAATTCAGAATGGCATGTACAAAAAGCCATTTCTTTCGGTTGCAGAGTTCAAAAGCATGATTGTCTTCAGGTTTTCGATGAAACCCTTACATTTCCAATTTACCTGAGTTAGGACTTTCCCAAAAAGACGTGTTTGCGTGTCTGTGTTGAAAGGAGCTCTAAGTTGTGTATTCAGTGCTGTAGTGTGACACACTCTACACAGGATACACAGCGTTTTGAGAGCACCAACATGCTTCAAACTGAAACTGCTACAAGCTGTGTGTAGCATGCTGAATGAAGACTTGTCATTTCAAAGAAAGAAGAGGAAACCAAAATCCAGGTAGTGAAACGAGCACACCAGTATGGGAGATGTGCATGTGGACACTTTCAAGCAGCAGCTCTTTGTGGACACTTGGAAACAGGGCTGTGAAAAACTTTCGTACATAGCGGATTTGGCCAAAGTTGAAAGACCTTCCAAAACCAACCCTAAATAACTTAGCCAAACAATGAAAGTTCCAATAAGCTCCTGCAGGAAAGGTGCATCTATGACACAACCCCCGAGCAGGTAGCTACATTCTGCACAGTACAAAATGCATATGAATTCCAGCAAGAAAACTCACTCCAGAAGGATGAAATGCATATGTTTCTCTCTGAAAGGACACTCAGCCACTATTCTTTTGCTTGCTGCTTCAAAGTCTTTATAGAACCGTGTGTTTTCACTGCTGGAATAAGTTTTAGGATGCATTGTTTCAATCTCTTGCAAGCCTCATGTTGTTTCTTAGACAATGTGGAAAATCACGGATTATGTTTCCCAAATCACTAGTAATAAAGGAAAACGCACACTGCATCAGTCTTCTTCAAACACGCTCTATCTCCTAATGTGTTGTGAACTTTCAACAAACCAGAAAAGAAGGGCATTTTGCACTGAAATTCAGACGGGTATGTACAAGAGTTCATTCCTATTGGTTGCAGAGTGCAAAAGCATGATTGACTTCAAGTTCTCGATGAAACCCTTACATTTCCAAGAGTAAAGAAGTAGGACTTTTACAAAAAGATGTGTTTGCGTGTCTGTGGTGAAAGGAGCTCTAAGTTGTGTATTCAGTGCTGGATAGTAACACACTCTACATAGGTTACACAGCGTTTTGAGAGCACCAACATGCTTCAAAATGAAGCTGGTACAAGGTGTGTGTAGAATGCTGAATGAAGACTTGTCATTTCAAAGAAAGAAGAGGAAACCAAAATCCAGGTAGTGAAACGAGCACACCAGTATACGAGATGTGCATGTGGACAGTTTCAAGCAGCAGCTCTTTGTGGACACTTGGAAACAGCGGTATTAAAAACTTGCGTACGAAGCGGGATTTGGCCAAGGTTGAAAGACCTTCCAAAACCAACCCTAAATAACTTAGCCAAACAATGAATGTTCCAATAAGCTCCTGCAGAAAAGGTGCTTCTATGACACAACCCCCAGCAGGTAGCTACATTCTGCACAGTATAAAATGCATATGAACTCCAGCATGAAAATTCACTCCAGAAGGATGAAATGCATGTTTCTCTCTGAAAGAACACTCAGCCACAAGGCTTTAGCTTGCTGCTTCAAAGTCTTTATAGAACTGTGTGTTTTCACTGCTGGAATACCCTAGCCATCAACATCACTATAACCCTAGGTCCAATCATAACCCTAACCTGATCTCTAACCCTAGCCCTCAACATAACCCTAACCCTAGGTCCAACCGTAACCCTAACCGGATCTCTAACCCTAGCCCTCAACATAACCCTAACCCTAGGTCCAACAGGAACCCTAACCGGATCTCTAACCCTAGCCCTAAACATAACCCTAACCCTAAGTCAAATCGTAACCCTAACCGGATCTGTAACCCTAGCCCTCAACATAACCCTAACCCTAGGTCCAATCGTAATACTAACCGGATCTCTAACCCTAGCCCTCAACATAACCCTAACCCTAGGTCCAATCGTAACCCTAACCGGATCTGGAACCCTAGCCCTCAACATAACCCTAACCCTAGGTCCAATTGAAACCCTAACCTTCTCTCTAAGCCTAGCCTTCAACATAACCCTAACCCTAGGTCCAATCGTAACCCTAACCTGATCTCTAACCCTAGCCCTATACATAACCCTAACCCTAGGTCCAATCATAACCCTAACCATATCTCTAACCCTCGCCCTCAACATAACCCTAACCCTAGGTCCAATCGTAACCCTAACCGTCTCTCTAACCCTAGCCCTCAACATAAACCTAACCCTAGGTCCAATCGTAACCCTAACCAGATCTGAACCCTAGCCCTCAACATAACCTTAACCTTAGGTCCAATCGTAATACTAACCTGATCACTAACCCTAGCCCTCAACATAACCCTAACCCTAGGTCCAATCGTAACCCTAACCGGATCTGTATCCCTAGCCCTAAACATAACCCTAACCCTAGGTCCAATCGTAATACTAACCTGATCTCTAACCCTAGCCCTCAACATAACCCTAAGCCTAGGTCCAATCTAACCCTAACCAGATCTCAAACCCTGGGCCTCAAAATAACCCTAACCCTAGGTCCAATCGTAACCCTAACCGGATGTCTAACCCTAGCCATCAACATAACCCTAACCCTAGGTCCAATCGTAACCCTAACCGGATCTCTAACCCTAGCCCTCAACATAACCCTAACCCTAGGTCCAATCGTAACCCTAACCATATCTCTAACCCTAGCCCTCAACATAACCCTAACCCTAGGTCCAAAAGTAACCCTAACCTTCTCTCTAACCCTAGCCCTCAACATAACCCTAACCCTAGGTCCAATCGTAAACCTAACCATATCTCTAACCCTAGCCCTCAACATAACCCTAACCCTAGGTCTAAAAGTAACCCTAACCTTCTCTCTAACCCTAGCCCTCAACATAACCCTAACCCTAGGTCCAATCGTAACCCTAACCGTCTCTCTAACCCTAGCCCTCAACATAACCCTACCCTAGGTCCTTTCGTAACCCTAACCGTCTCTACAGAAGGATGAAATACGTGTGTTTCTCTCTGAAAGAACTCTCAGCCACTATTCTTTTGCTTGCTCCTCCCAAGTCTTTGTAGAAACGTGTGTTTTCACTGCAGGCATAAGTTTTAGGATGCATTTTTTCAATCTCTTGCAAGCCTCATGTTGTTTCTTAGACAATGTGGAAAAACAAGGAGTATGTATCCCGAATCACTTGAAATCCAGGAAAACGCACACTGCATCAGTCTTCTTCAAACACGTTCTATTTCCTAAAGTGTTTTGAACTTTCAACAAACCAGAAAAGAAGGGCATTTTGCAGTGAAATTCAGAATGGCATGTACAAAAAGCCATTTCTTTCGGTTGCAGAGTTCAAAAGCATGATTGTCTTCAGGTTTTCGATGAAACCCTTACATTTCCAATTTACCTGAGTTAGGACTTTCCCAAAAAGACGTGTTTGCGTGTCTGTGTTGAAAGGAGCTCTAAGTTGTGTATTCAGTGCTGTAGTGTGACACACTCTACACAGGATACACAGCGTTTTGAGAGCACCAACATGCTTCAAACTGAAACTGCTACAAGCTGTGTGTAGCATGCTGAATGAAGACTTGTCATTTCAAAGAAAGAAGAGGAAACCAAAATCCAGGTAGTGAAACGAGCACACCAGTATGGGAGATGTGCATGTGGACACTTTCAAGCAGCAGCTCTTTGTGGACACTTGGAAACAGGGCTGTGAAAAACTTTCGTACATAGCGGATTTGGCCAAAGTTGAAAGACCTTCCAAAACCAACCCTAAATAACTTAGCCAAACAATGAAAGTTCCAATAAGCTCCTGCAGGAAAGGTGCATCTATGACACAACCCCCGAGCAGGTAGCTACATTCTGCACAGTACAAAATGCATATGAATTCCAGCAAGAAAACTCACTCCAGAAGGATGAAATGCATATGTTTCTCTCTGAAAGGACACTCAGCCACTATTCTTTTGCTTGCTGCTTCAAATTCTTTATAGAACCGTGTGTTTTCACTGCTGGAATAAGTTTTAGGATGCATTGTTTCAATCTCTTGCAAGCCTCATGTTGTTTCTTAGACAATGTGGAAAATCACGGATTATGTTTCCCAAATCACTAGTAATAAAGGAAAACGCACACTGCATCAGTCTTCTTCAAACACGCTCTATCTCCTAATGTGTTGTGAACTTTCAACAAACCAGAAAAGAAGGGCATTTTGCACTGAAATTCAGACGGGTATGTACAAGAGTTCATTCCTATTGGTTGCAGAGTGCAAAAGCATGATTGACTTCAAGTTCTCGATGAAACCCTTACATTTCCAAGAGTAAAGAAGTAGGACTTTTACAAAAAGATGTGTTTGCGTGTCTGTGGTGAAAGGAGCTCTAAGTTGTGTATTCAGTGCTGGATAGTAACACACTCTACATAGGTTACACAGCGTTTTGAGAGCACCAACATGCTTCAAAATGAAGCTGGTACAAGGTGTGTGTAGAATGCTGAATGAAGACTTGTCATTTCAAAGAAAGAAGAGGAAACCAAAATCCAGGTAGTGAAACGAGCACACCAGTATACGAGATGTGCATGTGGACAGTTTCAAGCAGCAGCTCTTTGTGGACACTTGGAAACAGCGGTATTAAAAACTTGCGTACGAAGCGGGATTTGGCCAAGGTTGAAAGACCTTCCAAAACCAACCCTAAATAACTTAGCCAAACAATGAATGTTCCAATAAGCTCCTGCAGAAAAGGTGCTTCTATGACACAACCCCCAGCAGGTAGCTACATTCTGCACAGTATAAAATGCATATGAACTCCAGCATGAAAATTCACTCCAGAAGGATGAAATGCATGTTTCTCTCTGAAAGAACACTCAGCCACAAGGCTTTAGCTTGCTGCTTCAAAGTCTTTATAGAACTGTGTGTTTTCACTGCTGGAATACCCTAGCCATCAACATCACTATACCCCTAGGTCCAATCATAACCCTAACCTGATCTCTAACCCTAGCCCTCAACATAACCCTAACCCTAGGTCCAACCGTAACCCTAACCGGATCTCTAACCCTAGCCCTCAACATAACCCTAACCCTAGGTCCAATAGGAACCCTAACCGGATCTCTAACCCTAGCCCTAAACATAACCCTAACCCTAGGTCAAATCGTAACCCTAACCGGATCTGTAACCCTAGCCCTCAACATAACCCTAACCCTAGGTCCAATCGTAATACTAACCGGATCTCTAACCCTAGCCCTCAACATAACCCTAACCCTACGTCCAATAGTAACCCTAACCTGATCTCTAACCCTAGCCCTATACATAACCCTAACCCTAGGTCCAATCGTAACCCTAACCGGATCTGGAACCCTAGCCCTCAACATAACCCTAACCCTAGGTCCAATTGAAACCCTAACCTTCTCTCTAACCTTAGCCTTCAACATAACCCTAACCCTAGGTCCAATCGTAACCCTAACCTGATCTCTAACCCTAGCCCTATACATAACCCTAACCCTAGGTCCAATCATAACCCTAACCATATCTCTAACCCTCGCCCTCAACATAACCCTAACCCTAGGTCCAATCGTAACCCTAACCGTCTCTCTAACCCTAGCCCTCAACATAAACCTAACCCTAGGTCCAATCGTAACCCTAACCAGATCTGAACCCTAGCCCTAAACATAACCTTAACCTTAGGTACAATCGTAATACTAACCTGATCACTAACCCTAGCCCTCAACATAACCCTAACCCTAGGTTCAATCGTAACCCTAACCGGATCTGTATCCCTAGCCCTAAACATAACCCTAACCCTAGGTCCAATCGTAATACTAACCTGATCTCTAACCCTAGCCCTCAACATAACCCTAAGCCTAGGTCCAATCTAACCCTAACCAGATCTCAAACCCTGGGCCTCAAAATAACCCTAACCCTAGGTCCAATCGTAACCCTAACCGGATGTCTAACCCTAGCCATCAACATAACCCTAACCCTAGGTCCAATCGTAACCCTAACCGGATCTCTAACCCTAGCCCTCAACATAACCCTAACCCTAGGTCCAATCGTAACCCTAACCATATCTCTAACCCTAGCCCTCAACATAACCCTAACCCTAGGTCCAAAAGTAACCCTAACCTTCTCTCTAACCCTAGCCCTCAACATAACCCTAACCCTAGGTCCAATCGTAAACCTAACCATATCTCTAACCCTAGCCCTCAACATAACCCTAACCCTAGGTCTAAAAGTAACCCTAACCTTCTCTCTAACCCTAGCCCTCAACATAACCCTAACCCTAGGTCCAATCGTAACCCTAACCGTCTCTCTAACCCTAGCCCTCAACATAACCCTACCCTAGGTCCTTTCGTAACCCTAACCGTCTCTACAGAAGGATGAAATACGTGTGTTTCTCTCTGAAAGAACTCTCAGCCACTATTCTTTTGCTTGCTCCTCCCAAGTCTTTGTAGAAACGTGTGTTTTCACTGCAGGCATAAGTTTTAGGATGCATTTTTTCAATCTCTTGCAAGCCTCATGTTGTTTCTTAGACAATGTGGAAAAACAAGGAGTATGTATCCCGAATCACTTGAAATCCAGGAAAACGCACACTGCATCAGTCTTCTTCAAACACGTTCTATTTCCTAAAGTGTTTTGAACTTTCAACAAACCAGAAAAGAAGGGCATTTTGCAGTGAAATTCAGAATGGCATGTACAAAAAGCCATTTCTTTCGGTTGCAGAGTTCAAAAGCATGATTGTCTTCATGTTTTCGATGAAACCCTTACATTTCCAATTTACCTGAGTTAGGACTTTCCCAAAAAGACGTGTTTGCGTGTCTGTGTTGAAAGGAGCTCTAAGTTGTGTATTCAGTGCTGTAGTGTGACACACTCTACACAGGATACACAGCGTTTTGAGAGCACCAACATGCTTCAAACTGAAACTGCTACAAGCTGTGTGTAGCATGCTGAATGAAGACTTGTCATTTCAAAGAAAGAAGAGGAAACCAAAATCCAGGTAGTGAAACGAGCACACCAGTATGGGAGATGTGCATGTGGACACTTTCAAGCAGCAGCTCTTTGTGGACACTTGGAAACAGGGCTGTGAAAAACTTTCGTACAAAGCGGATTTGGCCAAAGTTGAAAGACCTTCCAAAACCAACCCTAAATAACTTAGCCAAACAATGAAAGTTCCAATAAGCTCCTGCAGGAAAGGTTCATCTATGACACAACCCCCGAGCAGGTAGCTACATTCTGCACAGTACAAAATGCATATGAATTCCAGCAAGAAAACTCACTCCAGAAGGATGAAATGCATATGTTTCTCTCTGAAAGGACACTCAGCCACTATTCTTTTGCTTGCTCCTTCCAAGTCTTTGTAGAACCGTGTGTTTTCACTGCTGGAATAAGTTTTAGGATGCATTGTTTCAATCTCTTGCAAGCCTCATGTTGTTTCTTAGACAATGTGGAAAATCACGGATTATGTTTCCCAAATCACTAGTAATAAAGGAAAACGCACACTGCATCAGTCTTCTTCAAACACGCTCTATCTCCTAATGTGTTGTGAACTTTCAACAAACCAGAAAAGAAGGGCATTTTGCACTGAAATTCAGACGGGTATGTACAAGAGTTCATTCCTATTGGTTGCAGAGTGCAAAAGCATGATTGACTTCAAGTTCTCGATGAAACCCTTACATTTCCAAGAGTAAAGAAGTAGGACTTTTACAAAAAGATGTGTTTGCGTGTCTGTGGTGAAAGGAGCTCTAAGTTGTGTATTCAGTGCTGGATAGTAACACACTCTACATAGGTTACACAGCGTTTTGAGAGCACCAACATGCTTCAAACTGAAGCTGGTACAAGGTGTGTGTAGAATGCTGAATGAAGACTTGTCATTTCAAAGAAAGAAGAGGAAACCAAAATCCAGGTAGTGAAACAAGCACACCAGTATACGAGATGTGCATGTGGACAGTTTCAAGCAGCAGCTCTTTGTGGACACTTGGAAACAGCGGTATTAAAAACTTGCGTACGAAGCGGGATTTGGCCAAGGTTGAAAGACCTTCCAAAACCAACCCTAAATAACTTAGCCAAACAATGAATGTTCCAATAAGCTCCTGCAGAAAAGGTGCTTCTATGACACAACCCCCAGCAGGTAGCTACATTCTGCACAGTATAAAATGCATATGAACTCCAGCATGAAAATTCACTCCAGAAGGATGAAATGCATGTTTCTCTCTGAAAGAACACTCAGCCACAAGGCTTTAAATTGCTGCTTCAAAGTCTTTATAGAACTGTGTGTTTTCACTGCTGGAATACCCTAGCCCTCAACATCACTATAACCCTAGGTCCAATCATAACCCTAACCTGATCTCTAACCCTAGCCCTAAACATAACCCTAACCCTAGGTCCAACCGTAACCCTAACCGGATCTCTAACCCTAGCCCTCAACATAACCCTAACCCTAGGTCCAATAGGAACCCTAACCGGATCGCTAACCCTAGCCCTAAACATAATCCTAACCCTAGGTCAAATCGTAACCCTAACCGGATCTGTAACCCTAGCCCTCAACATAACCCTAACCCTAGGTCCAATCGTAATACTAACCGGATCTCTAACCCTAGCCCTCAACATAACCCTAACCCTACGTCCAATAGTAACCCTAACCTGATCTCTAACCCTAGCCCTATACATAACCCTAACCCTAGGTCCAATCGTAACCCTAACCGGATCTGGAACCCTAACCCTCAACATAACCCTAACCCTAGGTCCAATTGAAACCCTAACCTTCTCTCTAACCCTAGCCTTCAACATAACCCTAACCCTAGGTCCAATCGTAACCCTAACCTGGTCTCTAACCCTAGCCCTATACATAACCCTAACCCTAGGTCCAATCATAACCCTAACCATATCTCTAACCCTAGCCCTCAACATAACCCTAACCCTAGGTCCAATCGTAACCCTAACCGTCTCTCTAACCCTAGCCCTCAACATAAACCTAACCCTAGGTCCAATCGTAACCCTAACCAGATCTGAACCCTAGCCCTCAACATAACCTTAACCTTAGGTCCAATCGTAATACTAACCTGATCACTAACCCTAGCCCTCAACATAACCCTAACCCTAGGTCCAATCGTAACCCTAACCGGATCTGTATCCCTAGCCCTAAACATAACCCTAACCCTAGGTCCAATCGTAATACTAACCTGATCTCTAACCCTATCCCTCAACATAACCCTAAGCCTAGGTCCAATCTAACCCTAACCAGATCTCAAACCCTGGGCCTCAACATAACCCTAACCCTAGGTCCAATCGTAACCCTAACCGGATGTCTAACCCTAGCCATCAACATAACCCTACCCTAGGTCCAATCGTAACCCTAACCGGATCTCTAACCCTAGCCCTCAACATAACCCTAACCCTAGGGCCAATCGTAACCCTAACCATATCTATAACCCTAGCCCTCAACATAACCCTAACCCTAGGTCCAAAAGTAACCCTAACCTTCTCTCTAACCCTAGCCCTCAACATAACCCTAACCCTAGGTCCAATCGTAACCCTAACCATATCTCTAACCATACCCTCAACATAACCCTAACCCTAGGTCCAAAAGTAACCCTAACCTTCTCTCTAACCCTAGCCCTCAACATAACCCTAACCCTAGGTCCAATCGTAACCCTAACCATATCTCTAACCCTAGCCCTCAACATAACCCTAACCCTATGTCCAATCGTAATACTAACATGATCTCTAATCCTAGCCCTCAACATAAGCCTATCCCTAGGTCCAATCGTAACCCTAACCGGATCTTTAACCCTAGCCATCAACATAACCCTAACCCTAGGTCCAATTGTAACCCTAACCTTCTCTCTAAGCCTAGCCCTCAACGTTACGCTAACCCTAGGTTCAAGTGTAACCCTAACCGGAACTCTAACCCTAGCCCTCAACATAACCCTAACCCTAGGTCCAATCGTAACCCTAACCATATCTCTAACCCTAGCCCTCAACATAACCGTAACCCTAGGTCCAAAGGTAACCCTAACCTTCTCTCTAACCCTAGCCCTCAACATAACCCTAACCCTAGGTCCAATCGTAACCCTAACCATATCTCTAACCCTAGCCCTCAACATAACCCTAACCCTAGGTCCAAAAGTAACCCTAACCTTCTCTCTAACCCTAGCCCTCAACATAACCCTAACCCTAGGTCCAATCGTAACCCTAACCGTCTCTCTAACCCTAGCCCTCAACATAACCCTACCCTAGCTCCAATCGTAACCCTAACCGTCTCTACAGAAGGATGAAATACGTGTGTTTCTCTCTGAAAGAACTCTCAGCCACTATTCTTTTGCTTGCTCCTCCCAAGTCTTTGTAGAAACGTGTGTTTTCACTGCAGGCATAAGTTTTTGGATGCATTTTTTCAATCTCTTGCAAGCCTCATGTTGTTTCTTAGACAATGTGGAAAAACAAGGAGTATGTATCCCGAATCACTTGAAATCCAGGAAAACGTACACTGCATCAGTCTTCTTCAAACACGTTCTATTTCCTAAAGTGTTTTGAACTTTCAACAAACCAGAAAAGAAGGGCATTTTGCAGTGAAATTCAGAATGGCATGTACAAAAAGCCATTTCTTTCGGTTGCAGAGTTCAAAAGCATGATTGTCTTCATGTTTTCGATGAAACCCTTACATTTCCAATTTACCTGAGTTAGGACTTTCCCAAAAAGACGTGTTTGCGTATCTGTGTTGAAAGGAGCTCTAAGTTGTGTATTCAGTGCTGTAGAGTGACACACTCTACACAGGATACACAGCGTTTTGAGAGCACCAACATGCTTCAAACTGAAACTGCTACAAGCTGTGTGTAGCATGCTGAATGAAGACTTGTCATTTCAAAGAAAGAAGAGGAAACCAAAATCCAGGTAGTGAAACGAGCACACCAGTATGGGAGATGTGCATGTGGACACTTTCAAGCAGCAGCTCTTTGTGGACACTTGGAAACAGGGCTGTGAAAAACTTTCGTACAAAGCGGATTTGGCCAAAGTTGAAAGACCTTCCAAAACCAACCCTAAATAACTTAGCCAAACAATGAAAGTTCCAATAAGCTCCTACAGGAAAGGTGCATCTATGACACAACCCCCGAGCAGGTAGCTACATTCTGCACAGTACAAAATGCATATGAATTCCAGCAAGAAAACTCACTCCAGAAGGATGAAATGCATGTGTTTCTCTCTGAAAGGACACTCAGCCACTATTCTTTTGCTTGCTCCTTCCAAGTCTTTGTAGAACCGTGTGTTTTCACTGCCTGAATAAGTTTTAGGATGCATTGTTTCAATCTCTTGCAAGCCTCATGTTGTTTCTTAGACAATGTGGAAAATCACGGATTATGTTTCCCAAATCACAAGAAATAAAGGAAAACGCACACTGCATCAGTCTTCTTCAAACACGCTCTATCTCCTAATGTGTTGTGAACTTTCAACAAACCAGAAAAGAAGGGCATTTTGCACTGAAATTCAGACGGGTATGTACAAGAGTTCATTCCTATTGGTTGCAGAGTGCAAAAGCATGATTGACTTCAAGTTCTCGATGAAACCCTTACATTTCCAAGAGTAAAGAAGTAGGACTTTTACAAAAAGATGTGTTTGCGTGTCTGTGGTGAAAGGAGCTCTAAGTTGTGTATTCAGTGCTGGAGATTGACACACTCTACACAGGTTACTCAGCGTTTTAAGAGCACCAATATGCTGCAAACTGAAACTGCTACAAGGTGTGTGTAGCATGCAGAAAGAGGGCTTGTAATTTCAAAGAAAGAAGAGGAAACCAAAATCCAGGTAGTGAAACGAGCACACCAGTATGGGAGATGTGCATGTGGAGAGTTTTAAGCAGCAGTTCTTTGTGGGCTCTTGGAAACAGGGCTGTGAAAAAATTTCGTAAGAAAGCGGATTTGGCTAAAGTTGAAAGACCTTCCAAAACCAACCCAAAGAAGTTAGCCAAACAATGAATGTTCCAATAAGCTCCTGCAGGAAAGTTGCTTCTATGACACAACCCCCGAGCAGGTAGTTACATTCTGCACGGTACAAATGCATATGAATTCCAGGCTGAAAATTCACTCCAGAAGGATGAAATGTGTATGTTTCTCTCTGAAAGAACACTCAGCCATTGGCTTTTACTTGCTACTTCAAAGTCTTTGTAGAAACGTGTGCTTTCACCGCTGGAGTACGTTTTGGGATGCATTTTTTCAATCTCTTGAAAGCCTCATGTTTCTTTCACAATGTGGAAAAATAAGGATTATATTTCCCAAATCACTTGAAATCTAGGGAAACGCACACTGCATCGATCTTGCTCAAACACGCTCTTTCTCCTAATGTGTTGAGAACATTCAAGAAACCAGAAAACAAGGGCATTTTGCAGTGAAACTCAGTCAGGCATGTACAAGAGGTCATTTCTATTGGTAGTAGAGTGCAAAAGCATGATTGACTTCATGTTCTCCATGAAACCCTTACATTTCCAAGGGACCTGAAGTAGGACTTTCACAAAAAGATGTGTTTGCGTGTCTGTGGTGAAAGGAGCTCTAAGTTGTGTATTCAGTGCTGGAGAGTAAAACACTCTACATAGGTTACACAGCGTTTTGAGAGCACCAACATGCTTCAAACTGAAGCTGGTACAAGGTGTGTGTAGAATGCTGAATGAAGACTTGTCATTTCAAAGAAAGAAGAGGAAACCAAAATCCAGGTAGTGAAACGAGCACACCAGTATACGAGATGTGCATGTGGACAGTTTCAAGCAGCAGCTCTTTGTGGACACTTGGAAACAGCGGTATTAAAAACTTGCGTACGAAGCGGGATTTGGCCAAGGTTGAAAGACCTTCCAAAACCAACCCTAAATAACTTAGCCAAACAATGAATGTTCCAATAAGCTCCTGCAGAAAAGGTGCTTCTATGACACAAACCCCAGCAGGTAGCTACATTCTGCACAGTATAAAATGCATATGAACTCCAGCATGAAAATTCACTCCAGAAGGATGAAATGCATGTTTCTCTATGAAAGAACACTCAGCCACAAGGCTTTAGCTTGCTGTTTCAAAGTCTTTATAGAAATGTGTGTTTTCACTGCTGGAATACCCTAGCCCTCAACATCACTATAACCCTAGGTCCACTCTTAAGCCTAACCTGATCTCTAAACCTAGCCCTCAAAATAACCCTAACCCTAGGTCCAACCGTAACCCTAACCGGATCTCTAACCCTAGCCCTCAACATAACCATAACCCTACGTCCAATAGTAACCCTAACCGGATCTCTAACCCTAGCCCTATACATAACCCTAACCCTAGGTCCAATCATAACCCTAACCATATCTTTAACCCTAGCCCTCAACATAACCCTAACCCTAGGTCCAATCGTAACCCTAACCATATCTCTAACCCTAGCCCTCAACATAACCCTAACCCTATGTCCAATCGTAATACTAACATGATCTCTAATCCTAGCCCTCAACATAACCCTAACCCTAGGTCCAATCGTAACCCTAACCGGATCTTTAACCCTAGCCCTCAACATAACCCTAACCCTAGGTCCAATTGTAACCCTAACCTTCTCTCTAAGCCTAGCCCTCAACGTTACGCTAACCCTAGGTTCAAGTGTAACCCTAACCGGAACTCTAACCCTAGCCCTCAACATAACCCTAACCCTAGGTCAAATCGTAACCCTAACCGGATCTGTAACCCTAGCCCTCAACATAACCCTAACCCTAGGTCCAATCGTAATACTAACCGGATCTCTAACCCTAGCCCTCAACATAACCCTAACCCTACGTCCAATAGTAACCCTAACCTGATCTCTAACCCTAGCCCTATACATAACCCTAACCCTAGGTCCAATCGTAACCCTAACCGGATCTGGAACCCTAACCCTCAACATAACCCTAACCCTAGGTCCAATTGAAACCCTAACCTTCTCTCTAACCCTAGCCTTCAACATAACCCTAACCCTAGGTCCAATCGTAACCCTAACCTGGTCTCTAACCCTAGCCCTATACATAACCCTAACCCTAGGTCCAATCATAACCCTAACCATATCTCTAACCCTAGCCCTCAACATAACCCTAACCCTAGGTCCAATCGTAACCCTAACCGTCTCTCTAACCCTAGCCCTCAACATAAACCTAACCCTAGGTCCAATCGTAACCCTAACCAGATCTGAACCCTAGCCCTCAACATAACCTTAACCTTAGGTCCAATCGTAATACTAACCTGATCACTAACCCTAGCCCTCAACATAACCCTAACCCTAGGTCCAATCGTAACCCTAACCGGATCTGTATCCCTAGCCCTAAACATAACCCTAACCCTAGGTCCAATCGTAATACTAACCTGATCTCTAACCCTATCCCTCAACATAACCCTAAGCCTAGGTCCAATCTAACCCTAACCAGATCTCAAACCCTGGGCCTCAACATAACCCTAACCCTAGGTCCAATCGTAACCCTAACCGGATGTCTAACCCTAGCCATCAACATAACCCTACCCTAGGTCCAATCGTAACCCTAACCGGATCTCTAACCCTAGCCCTCAACATAACCCTAACCCTAGGGCCAATCGTAACCCTAACCATATCTATAACCCTAGCCCTCAACATAACCCTAACCCTAGGTCCAAAAGTAACCCTAACCTTCTCTCTAACCCTAGCCCTCAACATAACCCTAACCCTAGGTCCAATCGTAACCCTAACCATATCTCTAACCATACCCTCAACATAACCCTAACCCTAGGTCCAAAAGTAACCCTAACCTTCTCTCTAACCCTAGCCCTCAACATAACCCTAACCCTAGGTCCAATCGTAACCCTAACCATATCTCTAACCCTAGCCCTCAACATAACCCTAACCCTATGTCCAATCGTAATACTAACATGATCTCTAATCCTAGCCCTCAACATAAGCCTATCCCTAGGTCCAATCGTAACCCTAACCGGATCTTTAACCCTAGCCATCAACATAACCCTAACCCTAGGTCCAATTGTAACCCTAACCTTCTCTCTAAGCCTAGCCCTCAACGTTACGCTAACCCTAGGTTCAAGTGTAACCCTAACCGGAACTCTAACCCTAGCCCTCAACATAACCCTAACCCTAGGTCCAATCGTAACCCTAACCATATCTCTAACCCTAGCCCTCAACATAACCGTAACCCTAGGTCCAAAGGTAACCCTAACCTTCTCTCTAACCCTAGCCCTCAACATAACCCTAACCCTAGGTCCAATCGTAACCCTAACCATATCTCTAACCCTAGCCCTCAACATAACCCTAACCCTAGGTCCAAAAGTAACCCTAACCTTCTCTCTAACCCTAGCCCTCAACATAACCCTAACCCTAGGTCCAATCGTAACCCTAACCGTCTCTCTAACCCTAGCCCTCAACATAACCCTACCCTAGCTCCAATCGTAACCCTAACCGTCTCTACAGAAGGATGAAATACGTGTGTTTCTCTCTGAAAGAACTCTCAGCCACTATTCTTTTGCTTGCTCCTCCCAAGTCTTTGTAGAAACGTGTGTTTTCACTGCAGGCATAAGTTTTTGGATGCATTTTTTCAATCTCTTGCAAGCCTCATGTTGTTTCTTAGACAATGTGGAAAAACAAGGAGTATGTATCCCGAATCACTTGAAATCCAGGAAAACGTACACTGCATCAGTCTTCTTCAAACACGTTCTATTTCCTAAAGTGTTTTGAACTTTCAACAAACCAGAAAAGAAGGGCATTTTGCAGTGAAATTCAGAATGGCATGTACAAAAAGCCATTTCTTTCGGTTGCAGAGTTCAAAAGCATGATTGTCTTCATGTTTTCGATGAAACCCTTACATTTCCAATTTACCTGAGTTAGGACTTTCCCAAAAAGACGTGTTTGCGTATCTGTGTTGAAAGGAGCTCTAAGTTGTGTATTCAGTGCTGTAGAGTGACACACTCTACACAGGATACACAGCGTTTTGAGAGCACCAACATGCTTCAAACTGAAACTGCTACAAGCTGTGTGTAGCATGCTGAATGAAGACTTGTCATTTCAAAGAAAGAAGAGGAAACCAAAATCCAGGTAGTGAAACGAGCACACCAGTATGGGAGATGTGCATGTGGACACTTTCAAGCAGCAGCTCTTTGTGGACACTTGGAAACAGGGCTGTGAAAAACTTTCGTACAAAGCGGATTTGGCCAAAGTTGAAAGACCTTCCAAAACCAACCCTAAATAACTTAGCCAAACAATGAAAGTTCCAATAAGCTCCTACAGGAAAGGTGCATCTATGACACAACCCCCGAGCAGGTAGCTACATTCTGCACAGTACAAAATGCATATGAATTCCAGCAAGAAAACTCACTCCAGAAGGATGAAATGCATGTGTTTCTCTCTGAAAGGACACTCAGCCACTATTCTTTTGCTTGCTCCTTCCAAGTCTTTGTAGAACCGTGTGTTTTCACTGCCTGAATAAGTTTTAGGATGCATTGTTTCAATCTCTTGCAAGCCTCATGTTGTTTCTTAGACAATGTGGAAAATCACGGATTATGTTTCCCAAATCACAAGAAATAAAGGAAAACGCACACTGCATCAGTCTTCTTCAAACACGCTCTATCTCCTAATGTGTTGTGAACTTTCAACAAACCAGAAAAGAAGGGCATTTTGCACTGAAATTCAGACGGGTATGTACAAGAGTTCATTCCTATTGGTTGCAGAGTGCAAAAGCATGATTGACTTCAAGTTCTCGATGAAACCCTTACATTTCCAAGAGTAAAGAAGTAGGACTTTTACAAAAAGATGTGTTTGCGTGTCTGTGGTGAAAGGAGCTCTAAGTTGTGTATTCAGTGCTGGAGATTGACACACTCTACACAGGTTACTCAGCGTTTTAAGAGCACCAATATGCTGCAAACTGAAACTGCTACAAGGTGTGTGTAGCATGCAGAAAGAGGGCTTGTAATTTCAAAGAAAGAAGAGGAAACCAAAATCCAGGTAGTGAAACGAGCACACCAGTATGGGAGATGTGCATGTGGAGAGTTTTAAGCAGCAGTTCTTTGTGGGCTCTTGGAAACAGGGCTGTGAAAAAATTTCGTAAGAAAGCGGATTTGGCTAAAGTTGAAAGACCTTCCAAAACCAACCCAAAGAAGTTAGCCAAACAATGAATGTTCCAATAAGCTCCTGCAGGAAAGTTGCTTCTATGACACAACCCCCGAGCAGGTAGTTACATTCTGCACGGTACAAATGCATATGAATTCCAGGCTGAAAATTCACTCCAGAAGGATGAAATGTGTATGTTTCTCTCTGAAAGAACACTCAGCCATTGGCTTTTACTTGCTACTTCAAAGTCTTTGTAGAAACGTGTGCTTTCACCGCTGGAGTACGTTTTGGGATGCATTTTTTCAATCTCTTGAAAGCCTCATGTTTCTTTCACAATGTGGAAAAATAAGGATTATATTTCCCAAATCACTTGAAATCTAGGGAAACGCACACTGCATCGATCTTGCTCAAACACGCTCTTTCTCCTAATGTGTTGAGAACATTCAAGAAACCAGAAAACAAGGGCATTTTGCAGTGAAACTCAGTCAGGCATGTACAAGAGGTCATTTCTATTGGTAGTAGAGTGCAAAAGCATGATTGACTTCATGTTCTCCATGAAACCCTTACATTTCCAAGGGACCTGAAGTAGGACTTTCACAAAAAGATGTGTTTGCGTGTCTGTGGTGAAAGGAGCTCTAAGTTGTGTATTCAGTGCTGGAGAGTAAAACACTCTACATAGGTTACACAGCGTTTTGAGAGCACCAACATGCTTCAAACTGAAGCTGGTACAAGGTGTGTGTAGAATGCTGAATGAAGACTTGTCATTTCAAAGAAAGAAGAGGAAACCAAAATCCAGGTAGTGAAACGAGCACACCAGTATACGAGATGTGCATGTGGACAGTTTCAAGCAGCAGCTCTTTGTGGACACTTGGAAACAGCGGTATTAAAAACTTGCGTACGAAGCGGGATTTGGCCAAGGTTGAAAGACCTTCCAAAACCAACCCTAAATAACTTAGCCAAACAATGAATGTTCCAATAAGCTCCTGCAGAAAAGGTGCTTCTATGACACAAACCCCAGCAGGTAGCTACATTCTGCACAGTATAAAATGCATATGAACTCCAGCATGAAAATTCACTCCAGAAGGATGAAATGCATGTTTCTCTATGAAAGAACACTCAGCCACAAGGCTTTAGCTTGCTGTTTCAAAGTCTTTATAGAAATGTGTGTTTTCACTGCTGGAATACCCTAGCCCTCAACATCACTATAACCCTAGGTCCACTCTTAAGCCTAACCTGATCTCTAAACCTAGCCCTCAAAATAACCCTAACCCTAGGTCCAACCGTAACCCTAACCGGATCTCTAACCCTAGCCCTCAACATAACCATAACCCTACGTCCAATAGTAACCCTAACCGGATCTCTAACCCTAGCCCTATACATAACCCTAACCCTAGGTCCAATCATAACCCTAACCATATCTTTAACCCTAGCCCTCAACATAACCCTAACCCTAGGTCCAATCGTAACCCTAACCATATCTCTAACCCTAGCCCTCAACATAACCCTAACCCTATGTCCAATCGTAATACTAACATGATCTCTAATCCTAGCCCTCAACATAACCCTAACCCTAGGTCCAATCGTAACCCTAACCGGATCTTTAACCCTAGCCCTCAACATAACCCTAACCCTAGGTCCAATTGTAACCCTAACCTTCTCTCTAAGCCTAGCCCTCAACGTTACGCTAACCCTAGGTTCAAGTGTAACCCTAACCGGAACTCTAACCCTAGCCCTCAACATAACCCTAACCCTAGGTCCAATCGTAACCCTAACCATATCTCTAACCCTAGCCCTCAACATAACCGTAACCCTAGGTCCAAAAGTAACCCTAACCTTCTCTCTAACCCTAGCCCTCAACATAACCCTAACCCTAGGTCCAATTGTAAACCTAACCATATCTCTAACCCTAGCCCTCAACATAACCCTAACCCTAGGAACAAAAGTAACCCTAACCTTCTCTCTAACCCTAGCCCTCAACATAACCCTAACCCTAGGTCCAATCGTAACCCTAACCGTCTCTCTAACCCTAGCCCTCAACATAACCCTACCCTAGGTCCAATCGTAACCCTAACCGTCTCTACAGAAGGATGAAATACGTGTGTTTCTCTCTGAAAGAACTCTCAGCCACTATTCTTTTGCTTGCTCCTCCCAAGTCTTTGTAGAAACGTGTGTTTTCACTGCAGGCATAAGTTTTAGGATGCATTTTTTCAATCTCTTGCAAGCCTCATGTTGTTTCTTAGACAATGTGGAAAAACAAGGAGTATGTATCCCGAATCACTTGAAATCCAGGAAAACGCACACTGCATCAGTCTTCTTCAAACACGTTCTATTTCCTAAAGTGTTTTGAACTTTCAACAAACCAGAAAAGAAGGGCATTTTGCAGTGAAATTCAGAATGGCATGTACAAAAAGCCATTTCTTTCGGTTGCAGAGTTCAAAAGCATGATTGTCTTCATGTTTTCGATGAAACCCTTACATTTCCAATTTACCTGAGTTAGGACTTTCCCAAAAAGACGTGTTTGCGTGTCTGTGTTGAAAGGAGCTCTAAGTTGTGTATTCAGTGCTGTAGTGTGACACACTCTACACAGGATACACAGCGTTTTGAGAGCACCAACATGCTTCAAACTGAAACTGCTACAAGCTGTGTGTAGCATGCTGAATGAAGACTTGTCATTTCAAAGAAAGAAGAGGAAACCAAAATCCAGGTAGTGAAACGAGCACACCAGTATGGGAGATGTGCATGTGGACACTTTCAAGCAGCAGCTCTTTGTGGACACTTGGAAACAGGGCTGTGAAAAACTTTCGTACAAAGCGGATTTGGCCAAAGTTGAAAGACCTTCCAAAACCAACCCTAAATAACTTAGCCAAACAATGAAAGTTCCAATAAGCTCCTGCAGGAAAGGTGCATCTATGACACAACCCCCGAGCAGGTAGCTACATTCTGCACAGTACAAAATGCATATGAATTCCAGCAAGAAAACTCACTCCAGAAGGATGAAATGCATATGTTTCTCTCTGAAAGGACACTCAGCCACTATTCTTTTGCTTGCTGCTTCAAAGTCTTTATAGAACCGTGTGTTTTCACTGCTGGAATAAGTTTTAGGATGCATTGTTTCAATCTCTTGCAAGCCTCATGTTGTTTCTTAGACAATGTGGAAAATCACGGATTATGTTTCCCAAATCACTAGTAATAAAGGAAAACGCACACTGCATCAGTCTTCTTCAAACACGCTCTATCTCCTAATGTGTTGTGAACTTTCAACAAACCAGAAAAGAAGGGCATTTTGCACTGAAATTCAGACGGGTATGTACAAGAGTTCATTCCTATTGGTTGCAGAGTGCAAAAGCATGATTGACTTCAAGTTCTCGATGAAACCCTTACATTTCCAAGAGTAAAGAAGTAGGACTTTTACAAAAAGATGTGTTTGCGTGTCTGTGGTGAAAGGAGCTCTAAGTTGTGTATTCAGTGCTGGATAGTAACACACTCTACATAGGTTACACAGCGTTTTGAGATCACCAACATGCTTCAAAATGAAGCCGGTACAAGGTGTGTGTAGAATGCTGAATGAAGACTTGTCATTTCAAAGAAAGAAGAGGAAACCAAAATCCAGGTAGTGAAACGAGCACACCAGTATACGAGATGTGCATGTGGACAGTTTCAAGCAGCAGCTCTTTGTGGACACTTGGAAACAGCGATATTAAAAACTTGCGTACGAAGCGGGATTTGGCCAAGGTTGAAAGACCTTCCAAAACCAACCCTAAATAACTTAGCCAAACAATGAATGTTCCAATAAGCTCCTGCAGAAAAGGTGCTTCTATGACACAACCCCCAGCAGGTAGCTACATTCTGCACAGTATAAAATGCATATGAACTCCAGCATGAAAATTCACTCCAGAAGGATGAAATGCATGTTTCTCTCTGAAAGAACACTCAGCCACAAGGCTTTAGCTTGCTGCTTCAAAGTCTTTATAGAACTGTGTGTTTTCACTGCTGGAATACCCTAGCCATCAACATCACTATAACCCTAGGTCCAATCATAACCCTAACCTGATCTCTAACCCTAGCCCTCAACATAACCCTAACCCTAGGTCCAACCGTAACCCTAACCGGATCTCTAACCCTAGCCCTCAACATAACCCTAACCCTAGGTCCAATAGGAACCCTAACCGGATCTCTAACCCTAGCCCTAAACATAACCCTAACCCTAGGTCAAATCGTAACCCTAACCGGATCTGTAACCCTAGCCCTCAACATAACCCTAACCCTAGGTCCAATCGTAATACTAACCGGATCTCTAACCCTAGCCCTCAACATAACCCTAACCCTACGTCCAATAGTAACCCTAACCTGATCTCTAACCCTAGCCCTATACATAACCCTAACCCTAGGTCCAATCGTAACCCTAACCGGATCTGGAACCCTAGCCCTCAACATAACCCTAACCCTAGGTCCAATTGAAACCCTAACCTTCTCTCTAACCCTAGCCTTCAACATAACCCTAACCCTAGGTCCAATCGTAACCCTAACCTGATCTCTAACCCTAGCCCTATACATAACCCTAACCCTAGGTCCAATCATAACCCTAACCATATCTCTAACCCTCGCCCTCAACATAACCCTAACCCTAGGTCCAATCGTAACCCTAACCGTCTCTCTAACCCTAGCCCTCAACATAAACCTAACCCTAGGTCCAATCGTAACCCTAACCAGATCTGAACCCTAGCCCTCAACATAACCTTAACCTTAGGTCCAATCGTAATACTAACCTGATCACTAACCCTAGCCCTCAACATAACCCTAACCCTAGGTCCAATCGTAACCCTAACCGGATCTGTATCCCTAGCCCTAAACATAACCCTAACCCTAGGTCCAATCGTAATACTAACCTGATCTCTACCCCTAGCCCTCAACATAACCCTAAGCCTAGGTCCAATCTAACCCTAACCAGATCTCAAACCCTGGGCCTCAACATAACCCTAACCCTAGGTCCAATCGTAACCCTAACCGGATGTCTAACCCTAGCCATCAACATAACCCTAACCCTAGGTCCAATCGTAACCCTAACCGGATCTCTAACCCTAGCCCTCAACATAACCCTAACCCTAGGTCCAATCGTAACCCTAACCATATCTCTAACCCTAGCCCTCAACATAACCCTAACCCTAGGTCCAAAAGTAACCCTAACCTTCTCTCTAACCCTAGCCCTCAACATAACCCTAACCCTAGGTCCAATCGTAAACCTAACCATATCTCTAACCCTAGCCCTCAACATAACCCTAACCCTAGGTCTAAAAGTAACCCTAACCTTCTCTCTAACCCTAGCCCTCAACATAACCCTAACCCTAGGTCCAATCGTAACCCTAACCGTCTCTCTAACCCTAGCCCTCAACATAACCCTACCCTAGGTCCAATCGTAACCCTAACCGTCTCTACAGAAGGATGAAATACGTGTGTTTCTCTCTGAAAGAACTCTCAGCCACTATTCTTTTGCTTGCTCCTCCCAAGTCTTTGTAGAAACGTGTGTTTTCACTGCAGGCATAAGTTTTAGGATGCATTTTTTCAATCTCTTGCAAGCCTCATGTTGTTTCTTAGACAATGTGGAAAAACAAGGAGTATGTATCCCGAATCACTTGAAATCCAGGAAAACGCACACTGCATCAGTCTTCTTCAAACACGTTCTATTTCCTAAAGTGTTTTGAACTTTCAACAAACCAGAAAAGAAGGGCATTTTGCAGTGAAATTCAGAATGGCATGTACAAAAAGCCATTTCTTTCGGTTGCAGAGTTCAAAAGCATGATTGTCTTCATGTTTTCGATGAAACCCTTACATTTCCAATTTACCTGAGTTAGGACTTTCCCAAAAAGACGTGTTTGCGTGTCTGTGTTGAAAGGAGCTCTAAGTTGTGTATTCAGTGCTGTAGTGTGACACACTCTACACAGGATACACAGCGTTTTGAGAGCACCAACATGCTTCAAACTGAAACTGCTACAAGCTGTGTGTAGCATGCTGAATGAAGACTTGTCATTTCAAAGAAAGAAGAGGAAACCAAAATCCAGGTAGTGAAACGAGCACACCAGTATGGGAGATGTGCATGTGGACACTTTCAAGCAGCAGCTCTTTGTGGACACTTGGAAACAGGGCTGTGAAAAACTTTCGTACAAAGCGGATTTGGCCAAAGTTGAAAGACCTTCCAAAACCAACCCTAAATAACTTAGCCAAACAATGAAAGTTCCAATAAGCTCCTGCAGGAAAGGTGCATCTATGACACAACCCCCGAGCAGGTAGCTACATTCTGCACAGTACAAAATGCATATGAATTCCAGCAAGAAAACTCACTCCAGAAGGATGAAATGCATATGTTTCTCTCTGAAAGGACACTCAGCCACTATTCTTTTGCTTGCTCCTTCCAAGTCTTTGTAGAACCGTGTGTTTTCACTGCTGGAATAAGTTTTAGGATGCATTGTTTCAATCTCTTGCAAGCCTCATGTTGTTTCTTAGACAATGTGGAAAATCACGGATTATGTTTCCCAAATCACTAGTAATAAAGGAAAACGCACACTGCATCAGTCTTCTTCAAACACGCTCTATCTCCTAATGTGTTGTGAACTTTGAACAAACCAGAAAAGAAGGGCATTTTGCACTGAAATTCAGACGGGTATGTACAAGAGTTCATTCCTATTGGTTGCAGAGTGCAAAAGCATGATTGACTTCAAGTTCTCGATGAAACCCTTACATTTCCAAGAGTAAAGAAGTAGGACTTTTACAAAAAGATGTGTTTGCGTGTCTGTGGTGAAAGGAGCTCTAAGTTGTGTATTCAGTGCTGGATAGTAACACACTCTACATAGGTTACACAGCGTTTTGAGAGCACCAACATGCTTCAAACTGAAGCTGGTACAAGGTGTGTGTAGAATGCTGAATGAAGACTTGTCATTTCAAAGAAAGAAGAGGAAACCAAAATCCAGGTAGTGAAACGAGCACACCAGTATACGAGATGTGCATGTGGACAGTTTCAAGCAGCAGCTCTTTGTGGACACTTGGAAACAGCGGTATTAAAAACTTGCGTACGAAGCGGGATTTGGCCAAGGTTGAAAGACCTTCCAAAACCAACCCTAAATAACTTAGCCAAACAATGAATGTTCCAATAAGCTCCTGCAGAAAAGGTGCTTCTATGACACAACCCCCAGCAGGTAGCTACATTCTGCACAGTACAAAATGCATATGAACTCCAGCATGAAAATTCACTCCAGAAGGATGAAATGCATGTTTCTCTCTGAAAGAACACTCAGCCACAAGGCTTTAGCTTGCTGCTTCAAAGTCTTTATAGAACTGTGTGTTTTCACTGCTGGAATACCCTAGCCCTCAACATCACTATAACCCTAGGTCCAATCATAACCCTAACCTGATCTCTAACCCTAGCCCTAAACATAACCCTAACCCTAGGTCCAACCGTAACCCTAACCGGATCTCTAACCCTAGCCCTCAACATAACCCTAACCCTAGGTCCAATAGGAACCCTAACCGGATCTCTAACCCTAGCCCTAAACATAATCCTAACCCTAGGTCAAATCGTAACCCTAACCGGATCTGTAACCCTAGCCCTCAACATAACCCTAACCCTAGGTCCAATCGTAATACTAACCGGATCTCTAACCCTAGCCCTCAACATAACCCTAACCCTACGTCCAATAGTAACCCTAACCTGATCTCTAACCCTAGCCCTATACATAACCCTAACCCTAGGTCCAATCGTAACCCTAACCGGATCTGGAACCCTAGCCCTCAACATAACCCTAACCCTAGGTCCAATTGAAACCCTAACCTTCTCTCTAACCCTAGCCTTCAACATAACCCTAACCCTAGGTCCAATCGTAACCCTAACCTGATCTCTAACCCTAGCCCTATACATAACCCTAACCCTAGGTCCAATCATAACCCTAACCATATCTCTAACCCTAGCCCTCAACATAACCCTAACCCTAGGTCCAATCGTAACCCTAACCGTCTCTCTAACCCTAGCCCTCAACATAAACCTAACCCTAGGTCCAATCGTAACCCTAACCAGATCTGAACCCTAGCCCTCAACATAACCTTAACCTTAGGTCCAATCGTAATACTAACCTGATCACTAACCCTAGCCCTCAACATAACCCTAACCCTAGGTCCAATCGTAACCCTAACCGGATCTGTATCCCTAGCCCTAAACATAACCCTAACCCTAGGTCCAATCGTAATACTAACCTGATCTCTAACCCTATCCCTCAACATAACCCTAAGCCTAGGTCCAATCTAACCCTAACCAGATCTCAAACCCTGGGCCTCAACATAACCTAACCCTAGGTCCAATCGTAACCCTAACCGGATGTCTAACCCTAGCCATCAACATAACCCTACCCTAGGTCCAATCGTAACCCTAACCAGATCTCTAACCCTAGCCCTCAACATAACCCTAACCATAGGTCCAATCGTAACCCTAACCATATCTATAACCCTAGCCCTCAACATAACCCTAACCCTAGGTCCAAAAGTAACCCTAACCTTCTCTCTAACCCTAGCCCTCAACATAACCCTAACCCTAGGTCCAATCGTAACCCTAACCATATCTCTAACCATACCTTCAACATAACCCTAACCCTAGGTCCAAAAGTAACCCTAACCTTCTCTCTAACCCTAGCCCTCAACATAACCCTAACCCTAGGTACAATCGTAACCCTAACCATATCTCTAACCCTAGCCCTCAACATAACCCTAACCCTATGTCCAATCGTAATACTAACATGATCTCTAATCCTAGCCCTCAACATAAGCCTAACCCTAGGTCCAATCGTAACCCTAACCGGATCTTTAACCCTAGCCATCAACATAACCCTAACCCTAGGTCCAATTGTAACCCTAACCTTCTCTCTAAGCCTAGCCCTCAACGTTACGCTAACCCTAGGTTCAAGTGTAACCCTAACCGGAACTCTAAGCCTAGCCCTCAACATAACCCTAACCCTAGGTCCAATCGTAACCCTAACCATATCTCTAACCCTAGCCCTCAACATAACCGTAACCCTAGGTCCAAAGGTAACCCTAACCTTCTCTCTAACCCTAGCCCTCAACATAACCCTAACCCTAGGTCCAATCGTAACCCTAACCATATCTCTAACCCTAGCCCTCAACATAACCCTAACCCTAGGTCCAAAAGTAACCCTAACCTTCTCTCTAACCCTAGCCCTCAACATAACCCTAACCCTAGGTCCAATCGTAACCCTAACCGTCTCTCTAACCCTAGCCCTCAACATAACCCTACCCTAGCTCCAATCGTAACCCTCACCGTCTCTACAGAAGGATGAAATACGTGTGTTTCTCTCTGAAAGAACTCTCAGCCACTATTCTTTTGCTTGCTCCTCCCAAGTCTTTGTAGAAACGTGTGTTTTCACTGCAGGCATAAGTTTTTGGATGCATTTTTTCAATCTCTTGCAAGCCTCATGTTGTTTCTTAGACAATGTGGAAAAACAAGGAGTATGTATCCCGAATCACTTGAAATCCAGGAAAACGTACACTGCATCAGTCTTCTTCAAACACGTTCTATTTCCTAAAGTGTTTTGAACTTTCAACAAACCAGAAAAGAAGGGCATTTTGCAGTGAAATTCAGAATGGCATGTACAAAAAGCCATTTCTTTCGGTTGCAGAGTTCAAAAGCATGATTGTCTTCATGTTTTCGATGAAACCCTTACATTTCCAATTTACCTGAGTTAGGACTTTCCCAAAAAGACGTGTTTGCGTATCTGTGTTGAAAGGAGCTCTAAGTTGTGTATTCAGTGCTGTAGAGTGACACACTCTACACAGGATACACAGCGTTTTGAGAGCACCAACATGCTTCAAACTGAAACTGCTACAAGCTGTGTGTAGCATGCTGAATGAAGACTTGTCATTTCAAAGAAAGAAGAGGAAACCAAAATCCAGGTAGTGAAACGAGCACACCAGTATACGAGATGTGCATGTGGACAGTTTCAAGCAGCAGCTCTTTGTGGACACTTGGAAACAGTGCTATTATAAACTTGCGTACGAAGCGGGATTTGGCCAAGGTTGCAAGACCTTCCAAAACCAACCCTAAATAACTTAGCCAAACAATGAATTTTCCAATAAGCTCCTGCAGAAAAGGTGCTTCTATGACACAACCCCCAGCAGGTAGCTACATTCTGCACAGTATAAAATGCATATGAACTCCAGCATGAAAATTCACTCCAGAAGGATGAAATGCATGTTTCTCTATGAAAGAACACTCAGCCACAAGGCTTTAGCTTGCTGCTTCAACGTCTTTATAGAAATGTGTGTTTTCACTGCTGGAATACCCTAGCCCTCAACATCACTATAACCCTAGGTCCACTCTTAACCCTAACCTGATCTCTAACCCTAACCCTCAACATAACCCTAACCCTAGGTCCAACCGTAACCCTAACCGGATCTCTAACCCTAGCCCTCAACATAACCCTAACCCTACGTCCAATAGTAACCCTAACCGGATCTCTAACCCTAGCCCTAAACATAACCCTAACCCTAGGTCAAATCGTAACCCTAACCGGATCTGTAACCCTAGCCCTCAACATAACCCTAACCCTAGGTCCAATCGTAATACTAACCGGATCTCTAACCCTAGCCCTCAACATAACCCTAACCCTACATCCAATAGTAACCCTAACCGGATCTCTAACCCTAGCCCTAAACATAACCCTAACGCTAGGTCCAATCGTAACCCTAACCGGATCTGTAACCCTAGCCCTCAACATAACCCTAACCCTAGGTCCAATCGTAATACTAACCGGATCTCTAACCCTAGCCCTCAACATAACCCTAACCCTACGTCCAATAGTAACCCTAACCTTCTCTCTAACCCTAGCCCTCAACATAACCCTAACCCTAGGTCCAATCGTAACCCTAACCTGATCTCTAACCCTAGCCCTATACATAACCCTAACCCTAGGTCCAATCATAACCTTAACCATATCTCTAACCCTAGACCTCAACATAACCCTAACCCTAGGTCCAATCGTAACCCTAACCGTCTCTCTAACCCTAGCCCTCAACGTTACGCTAACCCTAGGTCCAATCGTAACCCTAACCGGATCTGAACCCTAGCCCTCAACATAACCTTAACCTTAGGTCCAATCCTAATACTAACCTGATCACTAACCCTAGCCCTCAACATAACCCTAACCCTAAGTCCAATCGTAACCCTAACCGGATCTGTATCCCTAGCCCTAAACATAACCCTAACCCTAGGTCCCATCGTAATACTAACCTGATCTCTAACCCTAGCCCTCAACATAACCCTAACCCTAGGTCCAAAAGTAACCCTAACCTTCTCTCTAACCCTAGCCCTCAACATAACCCTAACCCTATGTCCAATTGTAATACTAACATGATCTCTAATCCTAGCCCTCAACATAACCCTAACCCTAGGTCCAATCGTAACCCTAACCGGATCTCTAACCCTAGCCCTCAACATAACCCTAACCCTAGGTCCAATTGTAACCCTAACCTTCTCTCTAAGCCTAGCCCTCAACGTTACGCTAACCCTAGGTTCAAGTGTAACCCTAACCGGAACTCTAACCCTAGCCCTCAACATAACCCTAACCCTAGGTCCAATCGTAACCCTAACCATATCTGTAACCCTAGCATTCAACATAACCCTAACCCTAGGTCCAAAAGTAACCCTAACCTTCTCTCTAACCCTAGCCCTCAACATAACCCTAACCCTAGGTCCAATCGTAACCCTAACCATATCTCTAACCCTAGCTCTCAACATAACCCTAACCCTAGGTCCAAAAGTAACCCTAACCTTCTCTCTAACCCTACCCCTCAACATAACCCTAACCCTAGGTCCAATCGTAACCCTAACTGTCTCTCTAACCCTAGCCCTCAACATAACCCTACCCTAGGTCCAATCGTAACCCTAACCGTCTCTACAGAAGGATGAAATACGTGTGTTTCTCTCTGAAAGAACTCTCAGCCACTATTCTTTTGCTTGCTCCTTCCAAGTCTTTGTAGAAGGGTGTGTTTTCACTGCAGGCATAAGTTTTAGGATGCATTTTTTCAATCTCTTGCAAGCCTCATGTTGTTTCTTAGACAATGTGGAAAAACAAGGAGTATGTATCCCGAATCACTTGAAATCCAGGAAAACGCACACTGCATCAGTCTTCTTCAAACACGTTCTATTTCCTAAAGTGTTTTGAACTTTCAACAAACCAGAAAAGAAGGGCATTTTGCAGTGAAATTCAGAATGGCATGGACAAAAAGCCATTTCTTTTGGTTGCAGAGTTCAAAAGCATGATTGTCTTCATGTTTTCGATGAAACCCTTACATTTCCAATTTACCTGAGTTAGGACTTTCCCAAAAAGACGTGTTTGCGTGTCTGTGTTGAAAGGAGCTCTAAGTTGTGTATTCAGTGCTGTAGAGTGACACACTCTACACAGGATACACAGCGTTTTGAGAGCACCAACATGCTTCAAACTGAAACTGCTACAAGTGTGTGTAGCATGCTGAATGAAGACTTGTCATTTCAAAGAAAGAAGAGGAAACCAAAATCCAGGTAGTGAAACGAGCACACCAGTATGGGAGATGTGCATGTGGACACTTTCAAGCAGCAGCTCTTTGTGGACACTTGGAAACAGGGCTGTGAAAAACTTTCGTACAAAGCGGATTTGGCCAAAGTTGAAAGACCTTCCAAAACCAACCCTAAATAACAGCCAAACAATGAAAGTTCCAATAAGCTCCTACAGGAAAGGTGCATCTATGACACAACCCCCGAGCAGGTAGCTACATTCTGCACAGTACAAAATGCATATGAATTCCAGCAAGAAAACTCACTCCAGAAGGATGAAATGCATGTGTTTCTCTCTGAAAGGACACTCAGCCACTATTCTTTTGCTTGCTCCTTCCAAGTTTTTGTAGAACCGTGTGTTTTCACTGCTGGAATAAGTTTTAGGATGCATTGTTTCAATCTCTTGCAAGCCTCATGTTGTTTCTTAGACAATGTGGAAAATCACGGATTATGTTTCCCAAATCACAAGAAATAAAGGAAAACGCACACTGCATCAGTCTTCTTCAAACACGCTCTATCTCCTAATGTGTTGTGAACTTTGAACAAACCAGAAAAGAAGGGCATTTTGCACTGAAATTCAGACGGGTATGTACAAGAGTTCATTCCTATTGGTTGCAGAGTGCAAAAGCATGATTGACTTCAAGTTCTCGATGAAACCCTTACATTTCCAAGAGTAAAGAAGTAGGACTTTTACAAAAAGATGTGTTTGCGTGTCTGTGGTGAAAGGAGCTCTAAGTTGTGTATTCAGTGCTGGAGATTGACACACTCTACACAGGTTACTCAGCGTTTTAAGAGCACCAATATGCTGCAAACTGAAACTGCTACAAGGTGTGTGTAGCATGCAGAAAGAGGGCTTGTAATTTCAAAGAAAGAAGAGGAAACCAAAATCCAGGTAGTGAAACGAGCACACCAGTATGGGAGATGTGCATGTGGAGAGTTTTAAGCAGCAGTTCTTTGTGGGCTCTTGGAAACAGGGCTGTGAAAAAATTTCGTAAGAAAGCGGATTTGGCTAAAGTTGAAAGACCTTCCAAAACCAACCCAAAGAAGTTAGCCAAACAATGAATGTTCCAATAAGCTCCTGCAGGAAAGTTGCTTCTATGACACAACCCCCGAGCAGGTAGTTACATTCTGCACGGTACAAATGCATATGAATTCCAGGCTGAAAATTCACTCCAGAAGGATGAAATGTGTATGTTTCTCTCTGAAAGAACACTCAGCCATTGGCTTTTACTTGCTACTTCAAAGTCTTTGTAGAAACGTGTGCTTTCACCGCTGGAGTACGTTTTGGGATGCATTTTTTCATTCTCTTGCAAGCCTCATGTTTCTTTCACAATGTGGAAAAATAAGGATTATATTTCCCAAATCACTTGAAATCTAGGGAAACGCACACTGCATCGATCTTGCTCAAACACGCTCTTTCTCCTAATGTGTTGAGAACATTCAAGAAACCAGAAAACAAGGGCATTTTGCAGTGAAACTCAGTCAGGCATGTACAAGAGGTCATTTCTATTGGTAGTAGAGTGCAAAAGCATGATTGACTTCATGTTCTCCATGAAACCCTTACATTTCCAAGGGACCTGAAGTAGGACTTTCACAAAAAGATGTGTTTGCGTGTCTGTGGTGAAAGGAGCTCTAAGTTGTGTATTCAGTGCTGGAGAGTAACACACTCTACATAGGTTACACAGCGTTTTGAGAGCACCAACATGCTTCAAACTGAAGCTGGTACAAGGTGTGTGTAGAATGCTGAATGAAGACTTGTCATTTCAAAGAAAGAAGAGGAAACCAAAATCCAAGTAGTGAAACGAGCACACCAGTATACGAGATGTGCATGTGGACAGTTTCAAGCAGCAGCTCTTTGTGGACACTTGGAAACAGTGCTATTATAAACTTGCGTACGAAGCGGGATTTGGCCAAGGTTGAAAGACCTTCCAAAACCAACCCTAAATAACTTAGCCAAACAATGAATGTTCCACTAAGCTCCTGCAGAAAAGGTGCTTCTATGACACAACCCCCAGCAGGTAGCTACATTCTGCACAGTATAAAATGCATATGAACTCCAGCATGAAAATTCACTCCAGAAGGATGAAATGCATGTTTCTCTATGAAAGAACACTCAGCCACAAGGCTTTAGCTTGCTGTTTCAAAGTCTTTATAGAAATGTGTGTTTTCACTGCTGGAATACCCTAGCCCTCAACATCACTATAACCCTAGGTCCACTCTTAAGCCTAACCTGATCTCTAACCCTAGCCCTCAAAATAACCCTAACCCTAGGTCCAACCGTAACCCTAACCGGATCTCTAACCCTAGCCCTCAACATAACCCTAACCCTACGTCCAATAGTAACCCTAACCGGATCTCTAACCATAGCCCTAAACATAACCCTAACCCTAGGTCAAATCGTAACCCTAACCGGATCTGTAACCCTAGTCCTCAACATAACCCTAACCCTAGGTCCAATCGTAATACTAACCGGATCTCTAACCCTAGCCCTCAACATAACCCTAACCCTACATCCAATAGTAACCCTAACCGGATCTCTAACCCTAGCCCTAAACATAACCCTAACGCTAGGTCCAATCGTAACCCTAACCGGATCTGTAACCCTAGCCCTCAACATAACCCTAACCCTAGGTCCAATCGTAATACTAACCGGATCTCTAACCCTAGCCCTCAACATAACCCTAACCCTACGTCCAATAGTAACCCTAACCTTCTCTCTAACCCTAGCCCTCAACATAACCCTAACCCTAGGTCCAATCGTAACCCTAACCTGATCTCTAACCCTAGCCCTATACATAACCCTAACCTTAGGTCCAATCATAACCTTAACCATATCTCTAACCCTAGACCTCAACATAACCCTAACCCTAGGTCCAATCGTAACCCTAACCGTCTCTCTAACCCTAGCCCTCAACGTTACGCTAACCCTAGGTCCAATCGTAACCCTAACCGGATCTGAACCCTAGCCCTCAACATAACCTTAACCTTAGGTCCAATCGTAATACTAACCTGATCACTAACCCTAGCCCTCAACATAACCCTAACCCTAAGTCCAATCGTAACCCTAACCGGATCTGTATCCCTAGCCCTAAACATAACCCTAACCCTAGGTCCCATCGTAATACTAACCTGATCTCTAACCCTAGCCCTCAACATAACCCTAACCCTAGGTCCAAAAGTAACCCTAACCTTCTCTCTAACCCTAGCCCTCAACATAACCCTAACCCTATGTCCAATTGTAATACTAACATGATCTCTAATCCTAGCCCTCAACATAACCCTAACCCTAGGTCCAATCGTAACCCTAACCGGATCTCTAACCCTAGCCCTCAACATAACCCTAACCCTAGGTCCAATTGTAACCCTAACCTTCTCTCTAAGCCTAGCCCTCAACGTTACGCTAACCCTAGGTTCAAGTGTAACCCTAACCGGAACTCTAACCCTAGCCCTCAACATAACCCTAACCCTAGGTCCAATCGTAACCCTAACCATATCTGTAACCCTAGCATTCAACATAACCCTAACCCTAGGTCCAAAAGTAACCCTAACCTTCTCTCTAACCCTAGCCCTCAACATAACCCTAACCCTAGGTCCAATCGTAACCCTAACCATATCTCTAACCCTAGCTCTCAACATAACCCTAACCCTAGGTCCAAAAGTAACCCTAACCTTCTCTCTAACCCTACCCCTCAACATAACCCTAACCCTAGGTCCAATCGTAACCCTAACTGTCTCTCTAACCCTAGCCCTCAACATAACCCTACCCTAGGTCCAATCGTAACCCTAACCGTCTCTACAGAAGGATGAAATACGTGTGTTTCTCTCTGAAAGAACTCTCAGCCACTATTCTTTTGCTTGCTCCTTCCAAGTCTTTGTAGAAACGTGTGTTTTCACTGCAGGCATAAGTTTTAGGATGCATTTTTTCAATCTCTTGCAAGCCTCATGTTGTTTCTTAGACAATGTGGAAAAACAAGGAGTATGTATCCCGAATCACTTGAAATCCAGGAAAACGCACACTGCATCAGTCTTCTTCAAACACGTTCTATTTCCTAAAGTGTTTTGAACTTTCAACAAACCAGAAAAGAAGGGCATTTTGCAGTGAAATTCAGAATGGCATGGACAAAAAGCCATTTCTTTTGGTTGCAGAGTTCAAAAGCATGATTGTCTTCATGTTTTCGATGAAACCCTTACATTTCCAATTTACCTGAGTTAGGACTTTCCCAAAAAGACGTGTTTGCGTGTCTGTGTTGAAAGGAGCTCTAAGTTGTGTATTCAGTGCTGTAGAGTGACACACTCTACACAGGATACACAGCGTTTTGAGAGCACCAACATGCTTCAAACTGAAACTGCTACAAGTGTGTGTAGCATGCTGAATGAAGACTTGTCATTTCAAAGAAAGAAGAGGAAACCAAAATCCAGGTAGTGAAACGAGCACACCAGTATGGGAGATGTGCATGTGGACACTTTCAAGCAGCAGCTCTTTGTGGACACTTGGAAACAGGGCTGTGAAAAACTTTCGTACAAAGCGGATTTGGCCAAAGTTGAAAGACCTTCCAAAACCAACCCTAAATAACAGCCAAACAATGAAAGTTCCAATAAGCTCCTACAGGAAAGGTGCATCTATGACACAACCCCCGAGCAGGTAGCTACATTCTGCACAGTACAAAATGCATATGAATTCCAGCAAGAAAACTCACTCCAGAAGGATGAAATGCATGTGTTTCTCTCTGAAAGGACACTCAGCCACTATTCTTTTGCTTGCTCCTTCCAAGTTTTTGTAGAACCGTGTGTTTTCACTGCTGGAATAAGTTTTAGGATGCATTGTTTCAATCTCTTGCAAGCCTCATGTTGTTTCTTAGACAATGTGGAAAATCACGGATTATGTTTCCCAAATCACAAGAAATAAAGGAAAACGCACACTGCATCAGTCTTCTTCAAACACGCTCTATCTCCTAATGTGTTGTGAACTTTGAACAAACCAGAAAAGAAGGGCATTTTGCACTGAAATTCAGACGGGTATGTACAAGAGTTCATTCCTATTGGTTGCAGAGTGCAAAAGCATGATTGACTTCAAGTTCTCGATGAAACCCTTACATTTCCAAGAGTAAAGAAGTAGGACTTTTACAAAAAGATGTGTTTGCGTGTCTGTGGTGAAAGGAGCTCTAAGTTGTGTATTCAGTGCTGGAGATTGACACACTCTACACAGGTTACTCAGCGTTTTAAGAGCACCAATATGCTGCAAACTGAAACTGCTACAAGGTGTGTGTAGCATGCAGAAAGAGGGCTTGTAATTTCAAAGAAAGAAGAGGAAACCAAAATCCAGGTAGTGAAACGAGCACACCAGTATGGGAGATGTGCATGTGGAGAGTTTTAAGCAGCAGTTCTTTGTGGGCTCTTGGAAACAGGGCTGTGAAAAAATTTCGTAAGAAAGCGGATTTGGCTAAAGTTGAAAGACCTTCCAAAACCAACCCAAAGAAGTTAGCCAAACAATGAATGTTCCAATAAGCTCCTGCAGGAAAGTTGCTTCTATGACACAACCCCCGAGCAGGTAGTTACATTCTGCACGGTACAAATGCATATGAATTCCAGGCTGAAAATTCACTCCAGAAGGATGAAATGTGTATGTTTCTCTCTGAAAGAACACTCAGCCATTGGCTTTTACTTGCTACTTCAAAGTCTTTGTAGAAACGTGTGCTTTCACCGCTGGAGTACGTTTTGGGATGCATTTTTTCATTCTCTTGCAAGCCTCATGTTTCTTTCACAATGTGGAAAAATAAGGATTATATTTCCCAAATCACTTGAAATCTAGGGAAACGCACACTGCATCGATCTTGCTCAAACACGCTCTTTCTCCTAATGTGTTGAGAACATTCAAGAAACCAGAAAACAAGGGCATTTTGCAGTGAAACTCAGTCAGGCATGTACAAGAGGTCATTTCTATTGGTAGTAGAGTGCAAAAGCATGATTGACTTCATGTTCTCCATGAAACCCTTACATTTCCAAGGGACCTGAAGTAGGACTTTCACAAAAAGATGTGTTTGCGTGTCTGTGGTGAAAGGAGCTCTAAGTTGTGTATTCAGTGCTGGAGAGTAACACACTCTACATAGGTTACACAGCGTTTTGAGAGCACCAACATGCTTCAAACTGAAGCTGGTACAAGGTGTGTGTAGAATGCTGAATGAAGACTTGTCATTTCAAAGAAAGAAGAGGAAACCAAAATCCAAGTAGTGAAACGAGCACACCAGTATACGAGATGTGCATGTGGACAGTTTCAAGCAGCAGCTCTTTGTGGACACTTGGAAACAGTGCTATTATAAACTTGCGTACGAAGCGGGATTTGGCCAAGGTTGAAAGACCTTCCAAAACCAACCCTAAATAACTTAGCCAAACAATGAATGTTCCACTAAGCTCCTGCAGAAAAGGTGCTTCTATGACACAACCCCCAGCAGGTAGCTACATTCTGCACAGTATAAAATGCATATGAACTCCAGCATGAAAATTCACTCCAGAAGGATGAAATGCATGTTTCTCTATGAAAGAACACTCAGCCACAAGGCTTTAGCTTGCTGTTTCAAAGTCTTTATAGAAATGTGTGTTTTCACTGCTGGAATACCCTAGCCCTCAACATCACTATAACCCTAGGTCCACTCTTAAGCCTAACCTGATCTCTAACCCTAGCCCTCAAAATAACCCTAACCCTAGGTCCAACCGTAACCCTAACCGGATCTCTAACCCTAGCCCTCAACATAACCCTAACCCTACGTCCAATAGTAACCCTAACCGGATCTCTAACCATAGCCCTAAACATAACCCTAACCCTAGGTCAAATCGTAACCCTAACCGGATCTGTAACCCTAGTCCTCAACATAACCCTAACCCTAGGTCCAATCGTAATACTAACCGGATCTCTAACCCTAGCCCTCAACATAACCCTAACCCTACATCCAATAGTAACCCTAACCGGATCTCTAACCCTAGCCCTAAACATAACCCTAACGCTAGGTCCAATCGTAACCCTAACCGGATCTGTAACCCTAGCCCTCAACATAACCCTAACCCTAGGTCCAATCGTAATACTAACCGGATCTCTAACCCTAGCCCTCAACATAACCCTAACCCTACGTCCAATAGTAACCCTAACCTTCTCTCTAACCCTAGCCCTCAACATAACCCTAACCCTAGGTCCAATCGTAACCCTAACCTGATCTCTAACCCTAGCCCTATACATAACCCTAACCCTAGGTCCAATCATAACCTTAACCATATCTCTAACCCTAGACCTCAACATAACCCTAACCCTAGGTCCAATCGTAACCCTAACCGTCTCTCTAACCCTAGCCCTCAACGTTACGCTAACCCTAGGTCCAATCGTAACCCTAACCGGATCTGAACCCTAGCCCTCAACATAACCTTAACCTTAGGTCCAATCGTAATACTAACCTGATCACTAACCCTAGCCCTCAACATAACCCTAACCCTAAGTCCAATCGTAACCCTAACCGGATCTGTATCCCTAGCCCTAAACATAACCCTAACCCTAGGTCCCATCGTAATACTAACCTGATCTCTAACCCTAGCCCTCAACATAACCCTAACCCTAGGTCCAAAAGTAACCCTAACCTTCTCTCTAACCCTAGCCCTCAACATAACCCTAACCCTATGTCCAATCGTAATACTAACATGATCTCTAATCCTAGCCCTCAACATAACCCTAACCCTAGGTCAAATCGTAACCCTAACCGGATCTGTAACCCTAGCCCTCAACATAAACCTAACCCTAGGTCCAATCGTAACCCTAACCGGATCTCTAACCCTAGCCCTAAACATAACCCTAACCCTAGGTCAAATAGTAACCCTAACCGGATCTGTAACCCTAGCCCTCAACATAACCCTAACCCTAGGTCCAATCGTAACCATAACCGGATCTCTAACCCTAGCCCTCAACATAACCCTAACCCTACGTCCAATAGTAACCCTAACCTTCTCTCTAACCCTAGCCCTCAACATAACCCTAACCCTAGGTCCAATCGTAACCCTAACCTGATCTCTAACCCTAGCCCTATACATAACCCTAACCCTAGGTCCAATCATAACCCTAACCATATCTTTAACCCTAGCCCTCAACACAACCCTAACCCTAGGTCCAACCGTAACCCTAACCGGATCTCTAACCCTAGCCCTCAACATAACCCCAACCCTACGTCCAATAGTAACCCTAACCGGATCTGTAACCCTAGCCCTAAACATAACCCTAACCCTACGTCAAATCGTAACCCTAACCTAATCTGTAACCCTAGCCCTCAACATAACCCTAACCCTAGGTCCAATCGTAATACTAACCGGATCTCTAACCCTAGCCCTCAACATAACCCTAACCCTACGTCCAATAGTAACCCTAACCTTCTCTCTAACCCTAGCCCTCAACATAACCCTAACCCTAGGTCCAATCGTAACCCTAACCGGATCTGTAACCCTAGCCCTCAACATAACCCGAACCCTACGTCCAATAGTAACCCTAAACTTCTCTCTAACCCTAGCCCTCAACATAACCCTAACCCTAGGTCCAATCTTAACCCTAACCTGATCTCTAACCCTAGCCCTATACATAACCCTAACCCTAGGTCCAATCATAACCCTAACCATATCTTTAACCCTAGCCCTCAACATAACCCTAACCCTAGGTCCAATCGTAACCCTAACCGGATCTGTATCCCTAGCCCTAAACATAACCCTAACCCTAGGTCCAATCGTAATACTAACCTGATCTCTAACCCTAGCCCTCAACATAACCCTAACCCTAGGTCCAATCTAACCCTAACCAGATCTCAAACCCTGGGCCTCAACATAACCCTAACCCTAGGTCGAATCGTAACCCTAACCGGATGTCTAACCCTAGCCCTCAACATAACCCTAACCCTAGGTCTAATCGTAACCCTAACCTTCTCTCTAACCCTAGCCCTCAACATAACCCTAACCCTAGGACCAAAAGTAACCCTAACCTTCTCTCTAACCCTAGCCCTCAACATAACCCTAACCCTATGTCCAATCGTAATACTAACATGATCTCTAATCCTAGCCCTCAACATAACCCTAACCCTAGGTCCAATCGTAACCCTAACCGGATCTCTAACCCTAGCCCTCAACATAACCCTAACCCTAGGTCCAATTGTAACCCTAACCTTCTCTCTAAGCCTAGCCCTCAACGTTACGCTAACCCTAGGTTCAACTGTACCCCTAACCGGAACTCTAACCCTAGCCCTCAACATAACCCTAACCCTAGGTCCAATCGTAACCCTAACCATATCTCTAACCCTAGCCCTCAACATAACCCTAACCCTAGGTCCAAAAGTAACCCTAACCTTCTCTCTAACCCTAGCCCTCAACATAACTCTAACCCTAGGTCCAATCGTAACCCTAACCATATCTCTAACCCTAGCCCTCATCATAACCCTAACCCTAGGTCCAAAAGTAACCCTAACCTTCTCTCTAACCCTAGCCCTCAACATAACCCTAACCCTAGGTCCAATCGTAACCCTAACCGTCTCTCTAACCCTAGCCCTCAACATAACCCTACCCTAGGTCCAATCGTAACCATAACCGTCTCTACAGAAGGATGAAATACGTGTGTTTCTCTCTGAAAGAACTCTCAGCCACTATTCTTTTGCTTGCTCCTTCCAAGTCTTTGTAGAAACGTGTGTTTTCACTGCAGGCATAAGTTTTAGGATGCATTTTTTCAATCTCTTGCAAGCCTCATGTTGTTTCTAAGACAATGTGGAAAAACAAGGAGTATGTATCCCGAATCACTTGAAATCCAGGAAAACGCACACTGCATCAGTCTTCTTCAAACACGTTCTATTTCCTAAAGTGTTTTGAACTTTCAACAAACCAGAAAAGAAGGGCATTTTGCAGTGAAATTCAGAATGGCATGTACAAAAAGCCATTTCTTTCGGTTGCAGAGTTCAAAAGCATGATTGTCTTCATGTTTTCGATGAAACCCTTACATTTCCAATTTACCTGAGTTAGGACTTTCCCAAAAAGACGTGTTTGCGTGTCTGTGTTGAAAGGAGCTCTAAGTTGTGTATTCAGTGCTGTAGAGTGACACACTCTACACAGGATACACAGCGTTTTGAGAGCACCAACATGCTTCAAACTGAAACTGCTACAAGCTGTGTGTAGCATGCTGAATGAAGACTTGTCATTTCAAAGAAAGAAGAGGAAACCAAAATCCAGGTAGTGAAACGAGCACACCAGTATGGGAGATGTGCATGTGGACACTTTCAAGCAGAAGCTCTTTGTGGACACTTGGAAACAGGGCTGTGAAAAACTTTCGTACAAAGCGGATTTGGCCAAAGTTGAAAGACCTTCCAAAACCAACCCTAAATAACAGCCAAACAATGAAAGTTCCAATAAGCTCCTACAGGAAAGGTGCATCTATGACACAACCCCCGAGCAGGTAGCTACATTCTGCACAGTACAAAATGCATATGAATTCCAGCAAGAAAACTCACTCCAGAAGGATGAAATGCATGTGTTTCTCTCTGAAAGGACACTCAGCCACTATTCTTTTGCTTGCTCCTTCCAAGTCTTTGTAGAACCGTGTGTTTTCACTGCTGGAATAAGTTTTAGGATGCATTGTTTCAATCTCTTGCAAGCCTCATGTTGTTTCTTAGACAATGTGGAAAATCACGGATTATGTTTCCCAAATCACAAGAAATAAAGGAAAACGCACACTGCATCAGTCTTCTTCAAACACGCTCTATCTCCTAATGTGTTGTGAACTTTCAACAAACCAGAAAAGAAGGGCATTTTGCACTGAAATTCAGACGGGTATGTACAAGAGTTCATTCCTATTGGTTGCAGAGTGCAAAAGCATGATTGACTTCAAGTTCTCGATGAAACCCTTACATTTCCAAGAGTAAAGAAGTAGGACTTTTACAAAAAGATGTGTTTGCGTGTCTGTGGTGAAAGGAGCTCTAAGTTGTGTATTCAGTGCTGGAGATTGACACACTCTACACAGGTTACTCAGCGTTTTAAGAGCACCAATATGCTGCAAACTGAAACTGCTACAAGGTGTGTGTAGCATGCAGAAAGAGGGCTTGTAATTTCAAAGAAAGAAGAGGAAACCAAAATCCAGGTAGTGAAACGAGCACACCAGTATGGGAGATGTGCATGTGGAGAGTTTTAAGCAGCAGTTCTTTGTGGGCTCTTGGAAACAGGGCTGTGAAAAAATTTCGTAAGAAAGCGGATTTGGCTAAAGTTGAAAGACCTTCCAAAACCAACCCAAAGAAGTTAGCCAAACAATGAATGTTCCAATAAGCTCCTGCAGGAAAGTTGCTTCTATGACACAACCCCCGAGCAGGTAGTTACATTCTGCACGGTACAAATGCATATGAATTCCAGGCTGAAAATTCACTCCAGAAGGATGAAATGTGTATGTTTCTCTCTGAAAGAACACTCAGCCATTGGCTTTTACTTGCTACTTCAAAGTCTTTGTATAAACGTGTGCTTTCACCGCTGGAGTACGTTTTGGGATGCATTTTTTCAATCTCTTGCAAGCCTCATGTTTCTTTCACAATGTGGAAAAATAAGGATTATATTTCCCAAATCACTTGAAATCTAGGGAAACGCACACTGCATCGATCTTGCTCAAACACGCTCTTTCTCCTAATGAGCTGAGAACATTCAAGAAACCAGAAAACAAGGGCATTTTGCAGTGAAACTCAGTCAGGCATGTACAAGAGGTCATTTCTATTGGTAGTAGAGTGCAAAAGCATGATTGACTTCATGTTCTCCATGAAACCCTTACATTTCCAAGGGACCTGAAGTAGGACTTTCACAAAAAGATGTGTTTGCGTGTCTGTGGTGAAAGGAGCTCTAAGTTGTGTATTCAGTGCTGGAGAGTAACACACTCTACATAGGTTACACAGCGTTTTGAGAGCACCAACATGCTTCAAACTGAAGCTGGTACAAGGTGTGTGTAGAATGCTGAATGAAGACTTGTCATTTCAAAGAAAGAAGAGGAAACCAAAATCCAGGTAGTGAAACGAGCACACCAGTATACGAGATGTGCATGTGGACAGTTTCAAGCAGCAGCTCTTTGTGGACACTTGGAAACAGTGCTATTATAAACTTGCTTACGAAGCGGGATTTGGCCAAGGTTGAAAGACCTTCCAAAACCAACCCTAAATAACTTAGCCAAACAATGAATGTTCCAATAAGCTCCTGCAGAAAAGGTGCTTCTATGACACAACCCCCAGCAGGTAGCTACATTCTGCACAGTATAAAATGCATATGAACTCCAGCATGAAAATTCACTCCAGAAGGATGAAATGCATGTTTCTCTATGAAAGAACACTCAGCCACAAGGCTTTAGCTTGCTGCTTCAAAGTCTTTACAGAAATGTGTGTTTTCACTGCTGGAATACCCTAGCCCTCAACATCACTATAACCCTAGGTCCACTCTTAACCCTAACCTGATCTCTAACCCTAGCCCTCAACATAACCCTAACCCTAGGTCCAACCGTAACCCTAACCGGATCTCTAACCCTAGCCCTCAACATAACCCTAACCCTACGTCCAATAGTAACCCTAACCGGATCTCTAACCCTAGCCCTAAACATAACCCTAACCCTAGGTCAAATCGTAACCCTAACCGGATCTGTAACCCTAGCCCTCAACATAACCCTAACCCTAGGTCCAATCGTAATACTAACCGGATCTCTAACCCTAGCCCTCAACATAACCCTAACCCTACATCCAATAGTAACCCTAACCGGATCTCTAACCCTAGCCCTAAACATAACCCTAACCCTAGGTCCAATCGTAACCCTAACCGGATCTGTAACCCTAGACCTCAACATAACCCTAACCCTAGGTCCAATCGTAATACTAACCGGATCTCTAACCCTAGCCCTCAACATAACCCTAACCCTACGTCCAATAGTAACCCTAACCTTCTCTCTAACCCTAGCCCTCAACATAACCCTAACCCTAGGTCCAATCGTAACCCTAACCTGATCTCTAACCCTAGCCCTATACATAACCCTAACCCTAGGTCCAATCATAACCCTAACCATATCTCTAACCCTAGACCTCAACATAACCCTAACCCTAGGTCCAATCGTAACCCTAACCGTCTCTCTAACCCTAGCCCTCAACGTTACGCTAACCCTAGGTCCAATCGTAACCCTAACCGGATCTGAACCCTAGCCCTCAACAACCTTAACCTTAGGTCCAATCGTAATACTAACCTGATCACTAACCCTAGCCCTCAACATAACCCTAACCCTAGGTCCAATCGTAACCTTAACCGGATCTGTATCCCTAGCCCTAAACATAACCCTAACCCTAGGTCCAATCGTAATACTAACCTGATCTCTAACCCTAGCCCTCAACATAACCCTAACCCTAGGTCCAAAAGTAACCCTAACCTTCTCTCTAACCCTAGCCCTCAACATAACCCTAACCCTATGTCCAATCGTAATACTAACATGATCTCTAATCCTAGCCCTCAACATAACCCTAACCCTAGGTCCAATCGTAACCCTAACCGTCTCTACAGAAGGATGAAATACGTGTGTTTCTCTCTGAAAGAACTCTCAGCCACTATTCTTTTGCTTGCTCCTCCCAAGTCTTTGTAGAAACGTGTGTTTTCACTGCAGGCATAAGTTTTAGGATGCATTTTTTCAATCTCTTGCAAGCCTCATGTTGTTTCTTAGACAATGTGGAAAAACAAGGAGTATGTATCCCGAATCACTTGAAATCCAGGAAAACGCACACTGCATCAGTCTTCTTCAAACACGTTCTATTTCCTAAAGTGTTTTGAACTTTCAGCAAACCAGAAAAGAAGGGCATTTTGCAGTGAAATTCAGAATGGCATGTACAAAAAGCCATTTCTTTCGGTTGCAGAGTTCAAAAGCATGATTGTCTTCATGTTTTCGATGAAACCCTTACATTTCCAATTTACCTGATTTAGGACTTTCCCAAAAAGACGTGTTTGCGTGTCTGTGTTGAAAGGAGCTCTAAGTTGTGTATTCAGTGCTGTAGTGTGACACACTCTACACAGGATACACAGCGTTTTGAGAGCACCAACATGCTTCAAACTGAAACTGCTACAAGCTGTGTGTAGCATGCTGAATGAAGACTTGTCATTTCAAAGAAAGAAGAGGAAACCAAAATCCAGGTAGTGAAACGAGCACACCAGTATGGGAGATGTGCATGTGGACACTTTCAAGCAGCAGCTCTTTGTGGACACTTGGAAACAGGGCTGTGAAAAACTTTCGTACAAAGCGGATTTGGCCAAAGTTGAAAGACCTTCCAAAACCAACCCTAAATAACTTAGCCAAACAATGAAAGTTCCAATAAGCTCCTACAGGAAAGGTGCATCTATGACACAACCCCCAGCAGGTAGCTACATTCTGCACAGTATAAAATGCATATGAACTCCAGCATGAAAATTCACTCCAGAAGGATGAAATGCATGTTTCTCTCTGAAAGAACACTCAGCCACAAGGCTTTAGCTTGCTGCTTCAAAGTCTTTATAGAACTGTGTGTTTTCACTGCTGGAATACCCTAGCCCTCAACATCACTATAACCCTAGGTCCAATCATAACCCTAACCTGATCTCTAACCCTAGCCCTCAACATAACCCTAACCCTAGGTCCAACCGGAACCCTAACCGGATCTCTAACCCTAGCCCTCAACATAACCCTAACCCTAGGTCCAATAGGAACCCTAACCGGATCTCTAACCCTAGCCCTAAACATAACCCTAACCCTAGGTCAAATCGTAACCCTAACCGGATCTGTAACCCTAGCCCTCAACATAACCCTAACCCTAGGTCCAATCGTAATACTAACCGGATCTCTAACCCTAGCCCTCAACATAACCCTAACCCTACGTCCAATAGTAACCCTAACCTGATCTCTAACCCTAGCCCTATACATAACCCTAACCCTAGGTCCAATCGTAACCCTAACCGGATCTGGAACCCTAGCCCTCAACATAACCCTAACCCTAGGTCCAATTGAAACCCTAACCTTCTCTCTAACCCTAGCCTTCAACATAACCCTAACCCTAGGTCCAATCGTAACCCTAACCTGATCTCTAACCCTAGCCCTATACATAACCCTAACCCTAGGTCCAATCATAACCCTAACCATATCTCTAACCCTAGCCCTCAACATAACCCTAACCCTAGGCCCAATCGTAACCCTAACCGTCTCTCTAACCCTAGTCCTCAACATAACCCTAACCCTAGGTCCAATCGTAACCCTAACCAGAAATGAACCCTAGCCCTCAACATAACCTTAACCTTAGGTCCAATCGTAATACTAACCAGATCACTAACCCTAGCCCTCAACATAACCCTAACCCTAGGTCCAATCGTAAGCCTAACCGGATCTGTATCCCTAGCCCTAAACATAACCCTAACCCTAGGTCCAATCGTAATACTAACCTGATCTCTAACCCTAGCCCTCAACATAACCCTAAGCCTAGGTCCTATCTAACCCTAACCAGATCTCAAACCCTGGGCCTCAACATAACCCTAACCCTAGGTCCAATCGTAACCCTAACCGGATGTCTAACCCTAGCCATCAACATAACCCTAACCCTAGGTCCAATCGTAACCCTAACCGGATCTCTAACCCTAGCCCTCAACATAACCCTAACCCTAGGTCCAATCGTAACCCTAACCATATCTCTAACCCTAGCCCTCAACATAACCCTAACCCTAGGTCCAAAAGTAACCCTAAACTTCTCTCTAACCCTAGCCCTCAACATAACCCTAACCCTCGGTCCAATCGTAACCCTAACCATATCTCTAACCATACCCTCAACATAACCCTAACCCTAGGTCCAAAAGTAACCCTAACCTTCTCTCTAACCCTAGCCCTCAACATAACACTAACCCTAGGTCCAATCGTAACCCTAACCATATCTCTAACCCTAGCCCTCAACATAACCCTAACCCTATGTCCAATCGTAATACTAACATGATCTCTAATCCTAGCCCTCAACATAACCCTAACCCTAGGTCCAATCGTAACCCTAACCGGATCTTTAACCCTAGCCCTCAACATAACCCTAACCCTAGGTCCAATTGTAACCCTAACCTTCTCTCTAAGCCTAGCCCTCAACGTTACGCTAACCCTAGGTTCAAGTGTAACCCTAACCGGAACTCTAACCCTAGCCCTCAACATAACCCTAACCCTAGGTCCAATCGTAACCCTAACCATATCTCTAACCCTAGCCCTCAACATAACCGTAACCCTAGGTCCAAAAGTAACCCTAACCTTCTCTCTAACGCTAGCCCTCAACATAAACCTAACCCTAGGTCCAATCGTAAACCTAACCATATCTCTAACCCTAGCCCTCAACATAACCCTAACCCTAGGTCCAAAAGTAACCCTAACCTTCTCTCTAACCCTAGCCCTCAACATAACCCTAACCCTAGGTCCAATCGTAACCCTAACCGTCTCTCTAACCCTAGCCCTCAACATAACCCTACCCTAGGTCCAATCGTAACCCTAACCGTCTCTACAGAAGGATGAAATACGTGTGTTTCTCTCTGAAAGAACTCTCAGCCACTATTCTTTTGCTTGCTCCTCCCAAGTCTTTGTAGAAACGTGTGTTTTCACTGCAGGCATAAGTTTTAGGATGCATTTTTTCAATCTCTTGCAAGCCTCATGTTGTTTCTTAGACAATGTGGAAAAACAAGGAGTATGTATCCCGAATCACTTGAAATCCAGGAAAACGCACACTGCATCAGTCTTCTTCAAACACGTTCTATTTCCTAAAGTGTTTTGAACTTTCAACAAACCAGAAAAGAAGGGCATTTTGCAGTGAAATTCAGAATGGCATGTACAAAAAGCCATTTCTTTCGGTTGCAGAGTTCAAAAGCATGATTGTCTTCATGTTTTCGATGAAACCCTTACATTTCCAATTTACCTGAGTTAGGACTTTCCCAAAAAGACGTGTTTGCGTGTCTGTGTTGAAAGGAGCTCTAAGTTGTGTATTCAGTGCTGTAGTGTGACACACTCTACACAGGATACACAGCGTTTTGAGAGCACCAACATGCTTCAAACTGAAACTGCTACAAGCTGTGTGTAGCATGCTGAATGAAGACTTGTCATTTCAAAGAAAGAAGAGGAAACCAAAATCCAGGTAGTGAAACGAGCACACCAGTATGGGAGATGTGCATGTGGACACTTTCAAGCAGCAGCTCTTTGTGGACACTTGGAAACAGGGCTGTGAAAAACTTTCGTACAAAGCGGATTTGGCCAAAGTTGAAAGACCTTCCAAAACCAACCCTAAATAACTTAGCCAAACAATGAAAGTTCCAATAAGCTCCTGCAGGAAAGGTGCATCTATGACACAACCCCCGAGCAGGTAGCTACATTCTGCACAGTACAAAATGCATATGAATTCCAGCAAGAAAACTCACTCCAGAAGGATGAAATGCATATGTTTCTCTCTGAAAGGACACTCAGCCACTATTCTTTTGCTTGCTCCTTCCAAGTCTTTGTAGAACCGTGTGTTTTCACTGCTGGAATAAGTTTTAGGATGCATTGTTTCAATCTCTTGCAAGCCTCATGTTGTTTCTTAGACAATGTGGAAAATCACGGATTATGTTTCCCAAATCACTAGTAATAAAGGAAAACGCACACAGCATCAGTCTTCTTCAAACACGCTCTATCTCCTAATGTGTTGTGAACTTTCAACAAACCAGAAAAGAAGGGCATTTTGCACTGAAATTCAGACGGGTATGTACAAGAGTTCATTCCTATTGGTTGCAGAGTGCAAAAGCATGATTGACTTCAAGTTCTCGATGAAACCCTTACATTTCCAAGAGTAAAGAAGTAGGACTTTTACAAAAAGATGTGTTTGCGTGTCTGTGGTGAAAGGAGCTCTAAGTTGTGTATTCAGTGCTGGATAGTAACACACTCTACATAGGTTACACGCGTTTTGAGAGCACCAACATGCTTCAAACTGAAGCTGGTACAAGGTGTGTGTAGAATGCTGAATGAAGACTTGTCATTTCAAAGAAAGAAGAGGAAACCAAAATCCAGGTAGTGAAACGAGCACACCAGTATACGAGATGTGCATGTGGACAGTTTCAAGCAGCAGCTCTTTGTGGACACTTGGAAACAGCGGTATTAAAAACTTGCGTACGAAGCGGGATTTGGCCAAGGTTGAAAAACGTTCCAAAACCAACCCTAAATAACTTAGCCAAACAATGAATGTTCCAATAAGCTCCTGCAGAAAAGGTGCTTCTATGACACAACCCCCAGCAGGTAGCTACATTCTGCACAGTATAAAATGCATATGAACTCCAGCATGAAAATTCACTCCAGAAGGATGAAATGCATGTTTCTCTCTGAAAGAACACTCAGCCACAAGGCTTTAGCTTGCTGCTTCAAAGTCTTTATAGAACTGTGTGTTTTCACTGCTGGAATACCCTAGCCCTCAACATCACTATAACCCTAGGTCCAATCATAACCCTAACCTGATCTCTAACCCTAGCCCTCAACATAACCCTAACCCTAGGTCCAACCGTAACCCTAACCGGATCTCTAACCCTAGCCCTCAACATAACCCTAACCCTGGGTCCAATAGGAACCCTAACCGGATCTCTAACCCTAGCCCTAAACATAACCCTAACCCTAGGTCAAATCGTAACCCTAACCGGATCTGTAACCCTAGCCCTCAACATAACCCTAACCCTAGGTCCAATCGTAATACTAACAGGAACTCTAACCCTAGCCCTCAACATAACCCTAACCCTACGTCCAATAGTAACCCTAACCTGATCTCTAACCCTAGCCCTATACATAACCCTAACCCTAGGTCCAATCGTAACCCGAACCGGATCTGGAAACCTAGCCCTCAACATAACCCTAACCCTAGGTCCAATTAAAACCCTAACCTTCTCTCTAACCCTAGCCTTCAACATAACCCTAACCCTAGGTCCAATCGTAACCCTAACCTGATCTCTAACCCTAGCCCTATACATAACCCTAACCCTAGATCCAATCATAACCCTAACCATATCTCTAACCCTAGCCCTCAACATAACCCTAACCCTAGGTCCAATCGTAACCCTAACCGTCTCTCTAACCCTAGCCCTCAACATAACCCTAACCCTAGGTCCAATCGTAACCCTAACCAGATCTGAACCCTAGCCCTCAACATAACCTTAACCTTAGGTCCAATCGTAATACTAACCTGATCACTAACCCTAGCCCTCAACATAACCCTAACCCTAGGTCCAATCGTAACCCTAACCGTATCTGTATCCCTAGCCCTAAACATAACCCTAACCATAGGTCCAATCGTAATACTAACCTGATCTCTAACCCTAGCCCTCAACATAACCCTAAGCCTAGGTCCAATCTAACCCTAACCAGATCTCAAACCCTGGGCCTCAACATAACCCTAACCCTAGGTCCAATCGTAACCCTAACCGGATGTCTAACCCTAGCCATCAACATAACCCTAACCCTAGGTCCAATCGTAACCCTAACCATATCTCTAACCCTAGCCCTCAACATAACCCTAACCCTATGTCCAATCGTAATACTAACATGATCTCTAATCCTAGCCCTCAACATAACCCTAACCCTAGGTCCAATCGTAACCCTAACCGGATCTTTAACCCTAGCCCTCAACATAACCCTAACCCTAGGTCCAATTGTAACCCTAACCTTCTCTCTAAGCCTAGCCCTCAACGTTACGCTAACCCTAGGTTCAAGTGTAACCCTAACCGGAACTCTAACCCTAGCCCTCAACATAACCCTAACCCTAGGTCCAATCGTAACCCTAACCATATCTCTAACCCTAGCCCTCAACATAACCGTAACCCTAGGTCCAAAAGTAACCCAAACCTTCTCTCTAACCCTAGCCCTCAACATAACCCTAACCCTAGGTCCAATCGTAACCCTAACCATATCTCTAACCCTAGCCCTCAACATAACCCTAACCCTAGGTCCAAAAGTAACCCTAACCTTCTCTCTAACCCTAGCCTTCAACATAACCCTAACCCTAGGTCCAATCGTAACCCTAACCGTCTCTCTAACCCTAGCCCTCAACATAACCCTACCCTAGCTCCAATCGTAACCCTAACCGTCTCTACAGAAGAATGAAATACGTGTGTTTCTCTCTGAAAGAACTCTCAGCCACTATTCTTTTGCTTGCTCCTCCCAAGTCTTTGTAGAAACGTGTGTTTTCACTGCAGGCATAAGTTTTTGGATGCATTTTTTCAATCTCTTGCAAGCCTCATGTTGTTTCTTAGACAATGTGGAAAAACAAGGAGTATGTATCCCGAATCACTTGAAATCCAGGAAAACGTACACTGCATCAGTCTTCTTCAAACACGTTCTATTTCCTAAAGTGTTTTGAACTTTCAACAAACCAGAAAAAAAGGGCATTTTGCAGTGAAATTCAGAATGGCATGTACAAAAAGCCATTTCTTTCGGTTGCAGAGTTCAAAAGCATGATTGTCTTCATGTTTTCGATGAAACCCTTACATTTCCAATTTACCTGAGTTAGGACTTTCCCAAAAAGACTTGTTTGCGTATCTCTGTTGAAAGGAGCTCTAAGTTGTGTATTCAGTGCTGTAGAGTGACACACTCTACACAGGATACACAGCGTTTTGAGAGCACCAACATGCTTCAAACTGAAACTGCTACAAGCTGTGTGTAGCATGCTGAATGAAGACTTGTCATTTCAAAGAAAGAAGAGGAAACCAAAATCCAGGTAGTGAAACGAGCACACCAGTATGGGAGATGTGCATGTGGACACTTTCAAGCAGCAGCTCTTTGTGGACACTTGGAAACAGGGCTGTGAAAAACTTTCGTACAAAGCGGATTTCCCCAAAGTTGAAAGACCTTCCAAAACCAACCCTAAATAACTTAGCCAAACAATGAAAGTTCCAATAAGCTCCTACAGGAAAGGTGCATCTATGACACAACCCCCGAGCAGGTAGCTACATTCTGCACAGTACAAAATGCATATGAATTCCAGCAAGAAAACTCACTCCAGAAGGATGAAATGCATGTGTTTCTCTCGGAAAGGACACTCAGCCACTATTCTTTTGCTTGCTCCTTCCAAGTCTTTGTAGAACCGTGTGTTTTCACTGCTGGAATAAGTTTTAGGATGCATTGTTTCAATCTCTTGCAAGCCTCATGTTGTTTCTTAGACAATGTGGAAAATCACGGATTATGTTTCCCAAATCACAAGAAATAAAGGAAAACGCACACTGCATCAGTCTTCTTCAAACACGCTCTATCTCCTAATGTGTTGTGAACTTTCAACAAACCAGAAAAGAAGGGCATTTTGCACTGAAATTCAGACGGGTATGTACAAGAGTTCATTCCTATTGGTTGCAGAGTGCAAAAGCATGATTGACTTCAAGTTCTCGATGAAACCCTTACATTTCCAAGAGTAAAGAAGTAGGACTTTTACAAAAAGATGTGTTTGCGTGTCTGTGGTGAAAGGAGCTCTAAGTTGTGTATTCAGTGCTGGAGATTGACACACTCTACACAGGTTACTCAGCGTTTTAAGAGCACCAATATGCTGCAAACTGAAACTGCTACAAGGTGTGTGTAGCATGCAGAAAGAGGGCTTGTAATTTCAAAGAAAGAAGAGGAAACCAAAATCCAGGTAGTGAAACGAGCACACCAGTATGGGAGATGTGCATGTGGAGAGTTTTAAGCAGCAGTTCTTTGTGGGCTCTTGGAAACAGGGCTGTGAAAAAATTTCGTAAGAAAGCGGATTTGGCTAAAGTTGAAAGACCTTCCAAAACCAACCCAAAGAAGTTAGCCAAACAATGAATGTTCCAATAAGCTCCTGCAGGAAAGTTGCTTCTATGACACAACCCCCGAGCAGGTAGTTACATTCTGCACGGTACAAATGCATATGAATTCCAGGCTGAAAATTCACTCCAGAAGGATGAAATGTGTATGTTTCTCTCTGAAAGAACACTCAGCCATTGGCTTTTACTTGCTACTTCAAAGTCTTTGTAGAAACGTGTGCTTTCACCGCTGGAGTACGTTTTGGGATGCATTTTTTCAATCTCTTGCAAGCCTCATGTTTCTTTCACAATGTGGAAAAATAAGGATTATATTTCCCAAATCACTTGAAATCTAGGGAAACGCACACTGCATCGATCTTGCTCAAACACGCTCTTTCTCCTAATGTGTTGAGAACATTCAAGAAACCAGAAAACAAGGGCATTTTGCAGTGAAACTCAGTCAGGCATGTACAAGAGGTCATTTCTATTGGTAGTAGAGTGCAAAAGCATGATTGACTTCATGTTCTCCATGAAACCCTTACATTTCCAAGGGACCTGAAGTAGGACTTTCACAAAAAGATGTGTTTGCGTGTCTGTGGTGAAAGGAGCTCTAAGTTGTGTATTCAGTGCTGGAGAGTAACACACTCTACATAGGTTACACAGCGTTTTGAGAGCACCAACATGCTTCAAACTGAAGCTGGTACAAGGTGTGTGTAGAATGCTGAATGAAGACTTGTCATTTCAAAGAAAGAAGAGGAAACCAAAATCCAGGTAGTGAAACGAGCACACCAGTATATGAGATGTGCATGTGGACAGTTTCAAACAGCAGCTCTTTGTGGACACTTGAGAACAGCGCTATTAAAAACTTCCGTACGAAGCGGGATTTGGCCAAGGTTGAAAGACCTTCCAAAACCAACCCTAAATAACTTAGCCAAACAATGAATGTTCCAATAAGCTCCTGCAGAAAAGGTGCTTCTATGACACAACCCCCAGCAGGTAGCTACATTCTGCACAGTATAAAATGCATATGAACTCCAGCATGAAAATTCACTCCAGAAGGATGAAATGCATGTTTCTCTCTGAAAGAACACTCAGCCACAAGGCTTTAGCTTGCTGCTTCAAAGTCTTTATAGAAATGTGTGTTTTCACTGCTGGAATACCCTAGCCCTCAACATCACTATAACCCTAGGTCCAATCTTAACCCTAACCTGATCTCTAACCCTAACCCTCAACATAACCCTAACCCTAGGTCCAACCGTAACCCTAACCGGATCTCTAACCCTAGCCCTCAACATAACCCTAACCCTAGGTCCAAAAGTAACCCTAACCTTCTCTCTAACCCTAGCCCTCAACATAACCCTAACCCTAGGTCCAACCGTAACCCTAACCGGATCTCTAACCCTAGCCCTCAACATAAACCTAACCCTACGTCCAATAGTAACCCTAACCGGATCTCTAACCCTAGCCCTCAACATAACACTAACCCTAGGTCCAATAGTAACCCTAACCGGATATCTAACCCTAGCCCTAAACATAACCCTAACCCTAGGTCCAATCGTAACCCTAACCGGATCTGTAACCCTAGCCCTCAACATAACCCTAACCCTAGGTTCAATTGAAACCCTAACCTTCTCTCTAACCCTAGCCCTCAACATAACCCTAACCTTAGGTCCAATCATAACCCTAACCTGATCTCTAACCCTAGCCCTCAACATAACCCTAACCCTAGGTCCAATCTAACCCTAACCCACATCTCAAACCCTGGGCCTCAACATAACCCTAACCCTAGGTCCAATCGTAACCCTAACCGGATCTCTAACCCTAGCCCTCAACATAACCCTAACCCTAGGTCCAAAAGTAACCCTAACCTTCTCTCTAACCCTAGCCCTCAACATAACCCTAACCCTATGTCCAATCGTAATACTAACATGATCTCTAATCCTAGCCCTCAACATAACCCTAACCCTAGGTCCAATCGTAACCCTAACCGGATCTCTAACCCTAGCCCTCAACATAACCCTAACCCTAGGTCCAATTGTAACCCTAACCTTCTCTCTAAGCCTAGCCCTCAACGTTACGCTAACCCTAGGTTCAAGTGTAACCCTAACCGGAACTCTAACCCTAGCCCTCAACATAACCCTAACCGTAGGTCCAATCGTAACCCTAACCATATCTCTAACCCTAGCCCTCAACATAACCCTAACCCTAGGTCCAAAAGTAACCCTAACCTTCTCTCTAACCCTAGCCCTCAACATAACCCTAACCCTAGGTCCAATCGTAACCCTAACCTTCTCTCTAACCCTAGCCCTCAACATAACCCTAACCCTAGGTCCAAAAGTAACCCTAACCTTCTCTCTAACCCTAGCCCTCAACATAACCCTAACCCTAGGTCCAATCGTAACCCTAACCGTCTCTCTAACCCTAGCCCTCAACATAACCCTACCCTAGCTCCAATCGTAACCCTAACCGTCTCTACAGAAGGATGAAATACGTGTGTTTCTCTCTGAAAGAACTCTCAGCCACTATTCTTTTGCTTGCTCCTTCCAAGTCTTTGTAGAAACGTGTGTTTTCACTGCAGGCATAAGTTTTAGGATGCATTTTTTCAATCTCTTGCAAGCCTCATGTTGTTTCTTAGACAATGTGGAAAAACAAGGAGTATGTATCCCGAATCACTTGAAATCCAGGAAAACGCACACTGCATCAGTCTTCTTCAAACACGTTCTATTTCCTAAAGTGTTTTGAACTTTCAACAAACCAGAAAAGAAGGGCATTTTGCAGTGAAATTCAGAATGGCATGTACAAAAAGCCATTTCTTTCGGTTGCAGAGTTCAAAAGCATGATTGTCTTCATGTTTTCGATGAAACCCTTACATTTCCAATTTACCTGAGTTAGGACTTTCCCAAAAAGACGTGTTTGCGTGTCTGTGTTGAAAGGAGCTCTAAGTTGTGTATTCAGTGCTGTAGAGTGACACACTCTACACAAGATACACAGCGTTTTGAGAGCACCAACATGCTTCAAACTGAAACTGCTACAAGCTGTGTGTAGCATGCTGAATGAAGACTTGTCATTTCAAAGAAAGAAGAGGAAACCAAAATCCAGGTAGTGAAACGAGCACACCAGTATGGGAGATGTGCATGTGGACACTTTCAAGCAGCAGCTCTTTGTGGACACTTGGAAACAGGGCTGTGAAAAACTTTCGTACAAAGCGGATTTCCCCAAAGTTGAAAGACCTTCCAAAACCAACCCTAAATAACTTAGCCAAACAATGAAAGTTCCAATAAGCTCCTACAGGAAAGGTGCATCTATGACACAACCCCCGAGCAGGTAGCTACATTCTGCACAGTACAAAATGCATATGAATTCCAGCAAGAAAACTCACTCCAGAAGGATGAAATGCATGTGTTTCTCTCTGAAAGGACACTCAGCCACTATTCTTTTGCTTGCTCCTTCCAAGTCTTTGTAGAACCGTGTGTTTTCACTGCTGGAATAAGTTTTAGGATGCATTGTTTCAATCTCTTGCAAGCCTCATGTTGTTTCTTAGACAATGTGGAAAATCACGGATTATGTTTCCCAAATCACAAGAAATAAAGGAAAACGCACACTGCATCAGTCTTCTTCAAACACGCTCTATCTCCTAATGTGTTGTGAACTTTGAACAAACCAGAAAAGAAGGGCATTTTGCACTGAAATTCAGACGGGTATGTACAAGAGTTCATTCCTATTGGTTGCAGAGTGCAAAAGCATGATTGACTTCAAGTTCTCGATGAAACCCTTACATTTCCAAGAGTAAAGAAGTAGGACTTTTACAAAAAGATGTGTTTGCGTGTCTGTGGTGAAAGGAGCTCTAAGTTGTGTATTCAGTGCTGGAGATTGACACACTCTACACAGGTTACTCAGCGTTTTAAGAGCACCAATATGCTGCAAACTGAAACTGCTACAAGGTGTGTGTAGCATGCAGAAAGAGGGCTTGTAATTTCAAAGAAAGAAGAGGAAACCAAAATCCAGGTAGTGAAACGAGCACACCAGTATGGGAGATGTGCATGTGGAGAGTTTTAAGCAGCAGTTCTTTGTGGGCTCTTGGAAACAGGGCTGTGAAAAAATTTCGTAAGAAAGCGGATTTGGCTAAAGTTGAAAGACCTTCCAAAACCAACCCAAAGAAGTTAGCCAAACAATGAATGTTCCAATAAGCTCCTGCAGGAAAGTTGCTTCTATGACACAACCCCCGAGCAGGTAGTTACATTCTGCACGGTACAAATGCATATGAATTCCAGGCTGAAAATTCACTCCAGAAGGATGAAATGTGTATGTTTCTCTCTGAAAGAACACTCAGCCATTGGCTTTTACTTGCTACTTCAAAGTCTTTGTAGAAACGTGTGCTTTCACCGCTGGAGTACGTTTTGGGATGCATTTTTTCAATCTCTTGCAAGCCTCATGTTTCTTTCACAATGTGGAAAAATAAGGATTATATTTCCCAAATCACTTGAAATCTAGGGAAACGCACACTGCATCGATCTTGCTCAAACACGCTCTTTCTCCTAATGTGTTGAGAACATTCAAGAAACCAGAAAACAAGGGCATTTTGCAGTGAAACTCAGTCAGGCATGTACAAGAGGTCATTTCTATTGGTAGTAGAGTGCAAAAGCATGATTGACTTCATGTACTCCATGAAACCCTTACATTTCCAAGGGACCTGAAGTAGGACTTTCACAAAAAGATGTGTTTGCGTGTCTGTGGTGAAAGGAGCTCTAAGTTGTGTATTCAGTGCTGGAGAGTAACACACTCTACATAGGTTACACAGCGTTTTGAGAGCACCAACATGCTTCAAACTGAAGCTGGTACAAGGTGTGTGTAGAATGCTGAATGAAGACTTGTCATTTCAAAGAAAGAAGAGGAAACCAAAATCCAGGTAGTGAAACGAGCACACCAGTATACGAGATGTGCATGTGGACAGTTTCAAGCAGCAGCTCTTTGTGGACACTTGGAAACAGTGCTATTATAAACTTGCGTACAAAGCGGGATTTGGCCAAGGTTGAAAGACCTTCCAAAACCAACCCTAAATAACTTAGCCAAACAATGAATGTTCCACTAAGCTCCTGCAGAAAAGGTGCTTCTATGACACAACCCCCAGCAGGTAGCTACATTCTGCACAGTATAAAATGCATATGAACTCCAGCATGAAAATTCACTCCAGAAGGATGAACTGCATGTTTCTCTATGAAAGAACACTCAGCCACAAGGCTTTAGCTTGCTGCTTCAAAGTCTTTATAGAAATGTGTGTTTTCACTGCTGGAATACCCTAGCCCTCAACATCACTATAACCCTAGGTCCACTCTTAACCCTAACCTGATCTCTAACCCTAGCCCTCAACATAACCCTAACCCTAGGTCCAACCGTAACCCTAACCGGATCTCTAACCCTAGCCCTCAACATAACCCTAACCCTACGTCCAATAGTAACCCTAACCGGATCTCTAACCCTAGCCCTAAACATAACCCTAACCCTAGGTCAAATCGTAACCCTAACCGGATCTGTAACCCTAGCCCTCAACATAACACTAACCCTAGGTCCAATCGTAATACTAACCGGATCTCTAACCCTAGCCCTCAACATAACCCTAACCCTACATCCAATAGTAACCCTAACCGGATCTCTAACCCTAGCCCTAAACATAACCCTAACCCTAGGTCCAATCGTAACCCTAACCGGATCTGTAACCCTAGCCCTCAACATAACCCTAACCCTAGGTCCAATCGTAATACTAACCGGATATCTAACCCTAGCCCTCAACATAACCCTAACCCTACGTCCAATAGTAACCCTAACCTTCTCTCTAACCCTAGACCTCAACATAACCCTAACCCTAGGTCCAATCGTAACCCTAACCTGATCTCTAACCCTAGCCCTATACATAACCCTAACCCTAGGTCCAATCATAACCCTAACCATATCTCTAACCCTAGACCTCAACATAACCCTAACCCTAGGTCCAATCGTAACCCTAACCGGATCTGTAACCCTAGCCCTCAACATAACCCTAACCCTAGGTCCAATCGTAATACTAACCGGATCTCTAACCCTAGCCCTCAACATAACCCTAACCCTACATCCAATAGTAACCCTAACCGGATCTCTAACCCTAGCCCTAAACATAACCCTAACCCTAGGTCCAATCGTAACCCTAACCGGATCTGTATCCCTAGCCCTAAACATAACCCTAACCCTAGGTCCAATCGTAACCCTAACCGTCTCTCTAACCCTAGCCTTCAACATAACCCTACCCTAGGTCCAATCGTAACCCTAACCGTCTCTCTAACCCTAGCCTTCAACATAACCCTACCCTAGGTCCAATCATAACCCTAACCTTCTCTCTAACCCTAGCCCTCAACATAACCCTAAACCTAGGTCCATGCGTAACCCTAACCGGATCTCTAACCCTAGCCCTCAACATAACCCTAACCCTAGGTCCAATTGTAACCCTAACCTTGTCTCTAGGCCTAGCCTTCAACGTTACACTAACCCTGGGTCCAATCTTAACCCTAACCAGAACTCTAACCCTAGCCCTCAACATAACCCTAACCCTAGGTCCAATCGTAACCCTAACCATATCTCTAACCCTAGCCCTCAACCTTACGCTACCCCTAGGTCCAATCGTAACCCTAACCGTCTCTCTAACCCTAGCCCTCAACATAACCCTACCCTAGCTCCAATCGTAACCCTAACCGTCTCTACAGAAGGATGAAATACGTGTGTTTCTCTCTGAAAGAACTCTCAGCCACAAGGCTTTAGCTTGCTGCTTCAAAGTCTTTATAGAAATGTGTGTTTTCACTGCTGGAATACGCTAGCCCTCAACATAACCCTAACCCTAGGTCCAATCGTAACCCTAACCTGATTTCTAACCCTAGCCCTATACATAACCCTAACCCTAGGTCCAATCATAACCCTAACCATATCTCTAACCCTAGCCCTCAACATAACCCTAACCCTAGGTCCAATCGTAACCCTAACCGTCTCTCTAACCCTAGCCCTCAACGTTACGCTAACCCTAGGTAAAATCGTAACCCTAACCGGATCTGAACCCTAGCCCTCAACATAACCTTAACCTTAGGTCCAATCGTAATACTAACCTGATCACTAACCCTAGCCCTCAACATAACCCTAACCCTAGGTCCAATCGTAACCCTAACCGGATCTGTATCCCTAGCCCTAAACATAACCTTAACCCTAGGTCCAATCGTAATACTAACCTGATCTCTAACCCTAGCCCTCAACATAACCCTAACCCTAGGTCCAATCTAACCCTAACCAGATCTCAAACCCTGGGCCTCAACATAACCCTAACCCTAGGTCCAATCGTAACCCTAACAGGATGTCTAACCCTAGCCCTCAACATAACCCTAACCCTAGGTCCAATCGTAACCCTAACCGTCTCTCTCACCCTAGCCCTCAACGTTACGCTAACCCTAGGTAAAATCGTAACCCTAACCGGATCTGAACCCTAGCCCTCAACATAACCTTAACCTTAGGTCCAATCGTAATACTAACCTGATCACTAACCCTAGCCCTCAACATAACCCTAACCCTAGGTCCAATCGTAACCCTAACCGGATCTGTATCCCTAGCCCTAAACATAACCCTAACCCTAGGTCCAATCGTAATACTAACCTGATCTCTAACCCTAGCCCTCAACATAACCCTAACCCTAGGTCCAATCTAACCCTAACCAGATCTCAAACCCTGGGCCTCAACATAACCCTAACCCTAGGTCCAATCGTAACCCTAACCGGATCTCTAACCCTAGCCGTCAACATAACCCTAACCCTAGGTCCAAATGTAACCCTAACCATATGTCTAATCCTAGACTTCAACATAACCCTAACCCTAGGTCCAAAAGTAACCCTAACCTTCTCTCTAACCCTAGCCCTCAACATAACCCTAACCCTATGTCCAATCGTAATACTAACATGACCTCTAATCCTAGCCCTCAACATAACCCTAACCCTAGGCCCAATTGTAACCCTAACCTTCTCTCTAAGCCTAGCCCTCAACATAACACTAACCCTAGGTCCAATCGTAACCCTAACCATATCTCTAACCCTAGCCCTCAACATAACCTAACCCTAGGTCCAAAAGTAACCCTAACCTTCTCTCTAACCCTAGCCCTCAACATAACCCTAACCCTAGGTCCAATCGTAACCCTAACCATATCTCTAACCCTAGCCCTCAACATAACCCTAACCCTAGGTCCAAAAGTAACCCTAACCTTCTCTCTAACCCTAGCCCTCAACATAACCCTAACCCTAGGTCCAATCGTAACCCTAACCGTCTCTCTAACCCTAGCCTTCAACAAAACCCTACCCTAGGTCCAATCGTAACCCTAACCGTCTCTACAGAAGGATGAAATACGTGTGTTTCTCTCTGAAAGAACTCTCAGCCACTATTCTTTTGCTTGCTCCTTCCAAGTCTTTGTAGAAGGGTGTGTTTTCACGGCAGGCATAAGTTTTAGGATGCATTTTTTCAATCTCTTGCAAGCCTCATGTTGTTTCTTAGACAATGTGGAAAAACAAGGAGTATGTATCCCGAATCACTTGAAATCCAGGAAAACGCACACTGCATCAGTCTTCTTCAAACACGTTCTATTTCCTAAAGTGTTTTGAACTTTCAACAAACCAGAAAAGAAGGGCATTTTGCAGTGAAATTCAGAATGGCATGTACAAAAAGCCATTTCTTTCGGTTGCAGAGTTCAAAAGCATGATTGTCTTCATGTTTTCGATGAAACCCTTACATTTCCAATTTACCTGAGTTAGGACTTTCCCAAAAAGACGTGTTTGCGTGTCTGTGTTGAAAGGAGCTCTAAGGTGTGTATTCAGTGCTGTAGAGTGACACACTCTACACAGGATACACAGCGTTTTCAGAGCACCAACATGCTTCAAACTGAAACTGCTACAAGCTGTGTGTAGCATGCTGAATGAAGACTTGTCATTTCAAAGAAAGAAGAGGAAACCAAAATCCAGGTAGTGAAACGAGCACACCAGTATGGGAGATGTGCATGTGGACACTTTCAAGCAGCAGCTCTTTGTGGACACTTGGAAACAGGGCTGTGAAAAACTTTCGTACAAAGCGGATTTCCCCAAAGTTGAAAGACCTTCCAAAACCAACCCTAAATAACTTAGCCAAACAATGAAAGTTCCAATAAGCTCCTACAGGAAAGGTGCATCTATGACACAACCCCCGAGCAGGTAGCTACATTCTGCACAGTACAAAATGCATATGAATTCCAGCAAGAAAACTCACTCCAGAAGGATGAAATGCATGTGTTTCTCTCTGAAAGGACACTCAGCCACTATTCTTTTGCTTGCTCCTTCCAAGTCTTTGTAGAACCGTGTGTTTTCACTGCTGGAATAAGTTTTAGGATGCATTGTTTCAATCTCTTGCAAGCCTCATGTTGTTTCTTAGACAATGTGGAAAATCACGGATTATGTTTCCCAAATCACAAGAAATAAAGGAAAACGCACACTGCATCAGTCTTCTTCAAACACGCTCTATCTCCTAATGTGTTGTGAACTTTGAACAAACCAGAAAAGAAGGGCATTTTGCACTGAAATTCAGACGGGTATGTACAAGAGTTCATTCCTATTGGTTGCAGAGTGCAAAAGCATGATTGACTTCAAGTTCTCGATGAAACCCTTACATTTCCAAGAGTAAAGAAGTAGGACTTTTACAAAAAGATGTGTTTGCGTGTCTGTGGTGAAAGGAGCTCTAAGTTGTGTATTCAGTGCTGGAGATTGACACACTCTACACAGGTTACTCAGCGTTTTAAGAGCACCAATATGCTGCAAACTGAAACTGCTACAAGGTGTGTGTAGCATGCAGAAAGAGGGCTTGTAATTTCAAAGAAAGAAGAGGAAACCAAAATCCAGGTAGTGAAACGAGCACACCAGTATGGGAGATGTGCATGTGGAGAGTTTTAAGCAGCAGTTCTTTGTGGGCTCTTGGAAACAGGGCTGTGAAAAAATTTCGTAAGAAAGCGGATTTGGCTAAAGTTGAAAGACCTTCCAAAACCAACCCAAAGAAGTTAGCCAAACAATGAATGTTCCAATAAGCTCCTGCAGGAAAGTTGCTTCTATGACACAACCCCCGAGCAGGTAGTTACATTCTGCACGGTACAAATGCATATGAATTCCAGGCTGAAAATTCACTCCAGAAGGATGAAATGTGTATGTTTCTCTCTGAAAGAACACTCAGCCATTGGCTTTTACTTGCTACTTCAAAGTCTTTGTAGAAACGTGTGCTTTCACCGCTGGAGTACGTTTTGGGATGCATTTTTTCAATCTCTTGCAAGCCTCATGTTTCTTTCACAATGTGGAAAAATAAGGATTATATTTCCCAAATCACTTGAAATCTAGGGAAACGCACACTGCATCGATCTTGCTCAAACACGCTCTTTCTCCTAATGTGTTGAGAACATTCAAGAAACCAGAAAACAAGGGCATTTTGCAGTGAAACTCAGTCAGGCATGTACAAGAGGTCATTTCTATTGGTAGTAGAGTGCAAAAGCATGATTGACTTCATGTTCTCCATGAAACCCTTACATTTCCAAGGGACCTGAAGTAGGACTTTCACAAAAAGATGTGTTTGCGTGTCTGTGGTGAAAGGAGCTCTAAGTTGTGTATTCAGTGCTGGAGAGTAACACACTCTACATAGGTTACACAGCGTTTTGAGAGCACCAACATGCTTCAAACTGAAGCTGGTACAAGGTGTGTGTAGAATGCTGAATGAAGACTTGTCATTTCAAAGAAAGAAGAGGAAACCAAAATCCAGGTAGTGAAACGAGCACACCAGTATACGAGATGTGCATGTGGACAGTTTCAAGCAGCAGCTCTTTGTGGACACTTGGAAACAGTGCTATTATAAACTTGCGTACGAAGCGGGATTTGGCCAAGGTTGAAAGACCTTCCAAAACCAACCCTAAATAACTTAGCCAAACAATGAATGTTCCACTAAGCTCCTGCAGAAAAGGTGCTTCTATGACACAACCCCCAGCAGGTAGCTACATTCTGCACAGTATAAAATGCATATGAACTCCAGCATGAAAATTCACTCCAGAAGGATGAAATGCATGTTTCTCTATGAAAGAACACTCAGCCACAAGGCTTTAGCTTGCTGCTTCAAAGTCTTTATAGAAATGTGTGTTTTCACTGCTGGAATACCCTAGCCCTCAACATCACTATAACCCTAGGTCCACTCTTAACCCTAACCTGATCTCTAACCCTAGCCCTCAACATAACCCTAACCCTAGGTCCAACCGTAACCCTAACCGGATCTCTAACCCTAGCCCTCAACATAACCCTAACCCTACGTCCAATAGTAACCCTAACCGGATCTCTAACCCTAGCCCTAAACATAACCCTAACCCTAGGTCAAATCGTAACCCTAACCGGATCTGTAACCCTAGCCCTCAACATAACCCTAACCCTAGGTCCAATCGTAATACTAACCGGATCTCTAACCCTAGCCCTCAACATAACCCTAACCCTACATCCAATAGTAACCCTAACCGGATCTCTAACCCTAGCCCTAAACATAACCCTAACCCTAGGTCCAATCGTAACCCTAACCGGATCTGTAACCCTAGCCCTCAACATAACCCTAACCCTAGGTCCAATCGTAATACTAACCGGATATCTAACCCTAGCCCTCAACATAACCCTAACCCTACGTCCAATAGTAACCCTAACCTTCTCTCTAACCCTAGACCTCAACATAACCCTAACCCTAGGTCCAATCGTAACCCTAACCTGATCTCTAACCCTAGCCCTATACATAACCCTAACCCTAGGTCCAATCATAACCCTAACCATATCTCTAACCCTAGACCTCAACATAACCCTAACCCTAGGTCCAATCGTAACCCTAACCGTCTCTCTAACCCTAGCCCTCAACGTTACGCTAACCCTAGGTCCAATCGTAACCCTAACCGGATCTGTAACCCTAGCCCTCAACATAACCTTAACCTTAGGTCCAATCGTAATACTAACCTGATCACTAACCCTAGCCCTCAACATAACCCTAACCCTAGGTCCAATCGTAACCCTAACCGGATCTGTAACCCTAGCCCTCAACATAACCCTAACCCTAGGTCCAATCGTAATACTAACCGGATCTCTAACCCTAGCCCTCAACATAACCCTAACCCTACATCCAATAGTAACCCTAACCGGATCTCTAACCCTAGCCCTAAACATAACCCTAACCCTAGGTCCAATCGTAACCCTAACCGGATCTGTATCCCTAGCCCTAAACATAAGCCTAACCCTAGGTCCAATCGTAACCCTAACCGTCTCTCTAACCCTAGCCTTCAACATAACCCTACCCTAGGTCCAATCGTAACCCTAACCGTCTCTCTAACCCTAGCCTTCAACATAACCCTACCCTAGGTCCAATCATAACCCTAACCTTCTCTCTAACCCTAGCCCTCAACATAACCCTAAACCTAGGTCCATGCGTAACCCTAACCGGATCTCTAACCCTAGCCCTCAACATAACCCTAACCCTAGGTCCAATTGTAACCCTAACCTTGTCTCTAGGCCTAGCCTTCAACGTTACACTAACCCTGGGTCCAATCTTAACCCTAACCAGAACTCTAACCCTAGCCCTCAACATAACCCTAACCCTAGGTCCAATTGTAACCCTAACCTTGTCCCTAGGCCTAGCCCTCAACGTTACACTAACCCTAGGTCCAATCTTAACCCTAACCGGAACTCTAACCCTAGCCCTCAACATAACCCTAACCCTAGGTCCAATCGTAACCCTAACCTTCTCTCTAACCCTAGCCCTCAACATAACCCTAACCCTAGGTCCAATCGTAACCCTACCCATATCTCTAACCCTAGCCCTCAACCTTACGCTACCCCTAGGTCCAATCGTAACCCTAACCGTCTCTCTAACCCTAGCCCTCAACATAACCCTACCCTAGCTCCAATCGTAACCCTAACCGTCTCTACAGAAGGATGAAATACGTGTGTTTCTCTCTGAAAGAACTCTCAGCCACAAGGCTTTAGCTTGCTGCTTCAAAGTCTTTATAGAAATGTGTGTTTTCACTGCTGGAATACGCTAGCCCTCAACATAACCCTAACCCTAGGTCCAATCGTAACCCTAACCTGATTTCTAACCCTAGCCGTATACATAACCCTAACCCTAGGTCCAATCATAACCCTAACCATATCTCTAACCCTAGCCCTCAACATAACCCTAACCCTAGGTCCAATCGTAACCCTAACCGTCTCTCTAACCCTAGCCCTCATCGTTACGCTAACCCTAGGTAAAATCGTAACCCTAACCGGATCTGAACGCTAGCCCTCAACATAACCTTAACCTTAGGTCCAATCGTAATACTAACCTGATCACTAACCCTAGCCCTCAACATAACCCTAACCCTAGGTCCAATCGTAACCCTAACCGGATCTGTATTCCTAGCCCTAAACATAACCTTAACCCTAGGTCCAATCGTAATACTAACCTGATCTCTAACCCTAGCCCTCAACATAACCCTAACCCTAGGTCCAATCTAACCCTAACCAGATCTCAAACCCTGGGCCTCAACATAACCCTAACCCTAGGTCCAATCGTAACCCTAACAGGATGTCTAACCCTAGCCCTCAACATAACCCTAACCCTAGGTCCAATCGTAACCCTAACCGTCTCTCTCACCCTAGCCCTCAACGTTACGCTAACCCTAGGTAAAATCGTAACCCTAACCGGATCTGAACCCTAGCCCTCAACATAACCTTAACCTTAGGTCCAATCGTAATACTAACCTGATCACTAACCCTAGCCCTCAACATAACCCTAACCCTAGGTCCAATCGTTACCCTAACCGAATCTGTATCCCTAGCCCTAAACATAACCCTAACCCTAGGTCCAATCGTAATACTAACCTGATCTCTAACCCTAGCCCTCAACATAACCCTAACCCTAGGTCCAATCTAACCCTAACCAGATCTCAAACCCTGGGCCTCAACATAACCCTAACCCTAGGTCCAATCGTAACCCTAACCGGATCTCTAACCCTAGCCGTCAACATAACCCTAACCCTAGGTCCAAATGTAACCCTAACCATATGTCTAATCCTAGACTTCAACATAACCCTAACCCTAGGTCCAAAAGTAACCCTAACCTTCTCTCTAACCCTAGCCCTCAACATAACCCTAACCCTATGTCCAATCGTAATACTAACATGACCTCTAATCCTAGCCCTCAACATAACCCTAACCCTAGGTCCAATTGTAACCCTAACCTTCTCTCTAAGCCTAGCCCTCAACATAACCCTAACCCTAGGTCCAATCGTAACCCTAACCATATCTCTAACCCTAGCCCTCAACATAACCCTAACCCTAGGTCCAAAAGTAACCCTAACCTTCTCTCTAACCCTAGCCCTCAACATAACCCTAACCCTAGGTCCAATCGTAACCCTAACCATATCTCTAACCCTAGCCCTCAACATAACCCTAACCCTAGGTCCAAAAGTAACCCTAACCTTCTCTCTAACCCTAGCCCTCAACATAACCCTAACCCTAGGTCCAATCGTAACCCTAACCGTCTCTCTAACCCTAGCCTTCAACAAAACCCTACCCTAGGTCCAATCGTAACCCTAACCGTCTCTACAGAAGGATGAAATACGTGTGTTTTTCTCTGAAAGAACTCTCAGCCACTATTCTTTTGCTTGCTCCTTCCAAGTCTTTGTAGAAGGGTGTGTTTTCACTGCAGGCATAAGTTTTAGGATGCATTTTTTCAATCTCTTGCAAGCCTCTTGTTGTTTCTTAGACAATGTGGAAAAACAAGGAGTATGTATCCCGAATCACTTGAAATCCAGGAAAACGCACACTGCATCAGTCTTCTTCAAACACGTTCTATTTCCTAAAGTGTTTTGAACTTTCAACAAACCAGAAAAGAAGGGCATTTTGCAGTGAAATTCAGAATGGCATGTACAAAAAGCCATTTCTTTCGGTTGCAGAGTTCAAAAGCATGATTGTCTTCATGTTTTCGATGAAACCCTTACATTTCCAATTTACCTGAGTTAGGACTTTCCCAAAAAGACGTGTTTGCGTGTCTGTGTTGAAAGGAGCTCTCAGGTGTGTATTCAGTGCTGTAGAGTGACACACTCTACACAGGATACACAGCGTTTTCAGAGCACCAACATGCTTCAAACTGAAACTGCTACAAGCTGTGTGTAGCATGCTGAATGAAGACTTGTCATTTCAAAGAAAGAAGAGGAAACCAAAATCCAGGTAGTGAAATGAGCACACCAGTATGGGAGATGTGCATGTGGACACTTTCAAGCAGCAGCTCTTTGTGGACACTTGGAAACAGGGCTGTGAAAAACTTTCGTACAAAGCGGATTTGGCCAAAGTTGAAAGACCTTCCAAAACCAACCCTAAATAACTTAGCCAAACAATGAAAGTTCCAATAAGCTCCTGCAGGAAAGGTGCATCTATGACACAACCCCCGAGCAGGTAGCTACATTCTGCACAGTACAAAATGCATATGAATTCCAGCAAGAAAACTCACTCCAGAAGGATGAAATGCATGTGTTTCCCTCAGAAAGGACACTCAGCCACTATTCTTTTGCTTGTTCCTTCCAAGTCTTTGTAGAACCGTGTGTTTTCACTGCCTGAATAAGTTTTAGGATGCATTGTTTCAATCTCTTGCAAGCCTCATGTTGTTTCTTAGACAATGTGGAAAATCACGGATTATGTTTCCCAAATCACAAGAAATAAAGGAAAACGCACACTGCATCAGTCTTCTTCAAACACGCTCTATCTCCTAATGTGTTGTGAACTTTCAACAAACCAGAAAAGAAGGGCATTTTGCACTGAAATTCAGACGGGTATGTACAAGAGTTCATTCCTATTGGTTGCAGAGTGCAAAAGCATGATTGACTTCAAGTTCTCGATGAAACCCTTACATTTCCAAGAGTAAAGAAGTAGGACTTTTACAAAAAGATGTGTTTGCGTGTCTGTGGTGAAAGGAGCTCTAAGTTGTGTATTCAGTGCTGGAGATTGACACTCTCTACACAGGTTACTCAGCGTTTTAAGAGCACCAATATGCTGCAAACTGAAGCTGCTACAAGGTGTGTGTAGCATGCAGAAAGAGGGCTTGTAATTTCAAAGAAAGAAGAGGAAACCAAAATCCAGGTAGTGAAACGAGCACACCAGTATGGGAGATGTGCATGTGGAGAGTTTTAAGCAGCAGTTCTTTGTGGGCTCTTGGAAACAGGGCTGTGAAAAAATTTCGTAAGAAAGCGGATTTGGCTAAAGTTGAAAGACCTTCCAAAACCAACCCAAAGAAGTTAGCCAAACAATGAATGTTCCAATAAGCTCCTGCAGGAAAGTTGCTTCTATGACACAACCCCCGAGCAGGTAGTTACATTCTGCACGGTACAAATGCATATGAATTCCAGGCTGAAAATTCACTCCAGAAGGATGAAATGTGTATGTTTCTCTCTGAAAGAACACTCAGCCATTGGCTTTTACTTGCTACTTCAAAGTCTTTGTAGAAACGTGTGCTTTCACCGCTGGAGTACGTTTTGGGATGCATTTTTTCAATCTCTTGCAAGCCTCATGTTTCTTTCACAATGTGGAAAAATAAGGATTATATTTCCCAAATCACTTGAAATCTAGGGAAACGCACACTGCATCGATCTTGCTCAAACACGCTCTTTCTCCTAATGTGTTGAGAACATTCAAGAAACCAGAAAACAAGGGCATTTTGCAGTGAAACTCACTCAGGCATGTACAAGAGGTCATTTCTATTGGTAGTAGAGTGAAAAAGCATGATTGACTTCATGTTCTCCATGAAACCCTTACATTTCCAAGGGACCTGAAGTAGGACTTTCACAAAAAGATGTGTTTGCGTGTCTGTGGTGAAAGTAGCTCTAAGTTGTGTATTCAGTGCTGGAGAGTAGCACACTCTACATAGGTTACACAGCGTTTTGAGTGCACCAACAAGCTTCAAACTGAAGCTGGTACAAGGTGTGTGTAGAATGCTGAATGAAGACTTGTCATTTCAAAGAAAGAAGAGGAAACCAAAATCCAGGTAGTGAAACGAGCACACCAGTATACGAGATGTGCATGTGGACAGTTTCAAGCAGCAGCTCTTTGTGGACACTTGGAAACAGCGGTATTAAAAACTTGCGTACCAAGCGGGATTTGGCCAAGGTTGAAAGACATTCCAAAACCAACCCTAAATAACTTAGCCAAACAATGAATGTTCCAATAAGCTCCTGCAGAAAAAGTGCTTCTATGACACAACCCCCAGCAGGTAGCTACATTCTGCACAGTATAAAATGCATATGAACTCCAGCATAAAAATTCACCCCAGAAGGATGAAATGCATGTTTCTCTATGAAAGAACACTCAGCCACAAGGCTTTAGCTTGCTGCTTCAAAGTCTTTATAGAAATGTGTGTTTTCACTGCTGGAATACCCTAGCCCTCAACATCACTATAACCCTAGGTCCAATCTTAACCCTATTCTGATCTCTAACCCTAGCCCTCAACATAACCCTAACCCTAGGTCCAATCTAACCCTAACCAGATCTCAAACCCTGGGCCTCAACATAACCCTAACCCTAGGTCCAATCGTAACCCTAACCGGATCTCTAACCCTAGCACTCAGCATAACCCTAACCCTAGGTCCCATTGTAACCCTAACCGGATCTCTAACCCTAGCCCTAAAGATAACCCTAACCCTAGGTCAAATCGTAACCCTAACCGGATCTGTAACTCTAGCCCTCAACATAACCTAACCCTAGGTCCAATTGAAACCCTAACCTTCTCTCTAACCCTAGCCCTCAACATAACCCTAACCCTAGGTCCAATCGTAACCCTAACCTGATCTCTAACCCTAGCCCTATACATAACCTAACCCTAGGTCAAATCATAACCCTAACCATATCTCTAACCCTAGCCCTCAACATAACCCTAACCCTAGGTCCAATCGTAACCCTAAAGGTCTCTCTAACCCTAGCCCTCAACGTTACGCTAACCCTAGGTCCAATCGTAACCCTAACCTTATCTCTAACCCTAGCCCTCAACATAACCCTAACCCTAGGTCCAATTGAAACCCTAAACTTCTCTCTAACCCTAGCCCTCAACATAACCTTAACCTTAGGTCCAATCGTAATACTAACCTGATCACTAACCCTAGCCCTCAACATAACCCTAACCCTAGGTCCAATCGTAACCTTAACCGGATCTGTATCCCTAGCCCTAAACATAACCCTAACCATAGGTCCAATCGTAATACTAACCTGATCTCTAACCCTAGCCCTCAACATAACCATAACCCTAGGTCCAATCTAACCCTAACCAGATCTCAAACCCTGGGCCTCAACATAACCCTAACCCTAGGTCCAATCGTAACCCTAACCGGATGTCTAATCCTAGCCCTCAACATAACCCTAACCCTAGGTCCAATCGTAACCCTAACCGGATCTCTAACCCTAGCCCTCAACATAACCCTAAGCCTAGGTCCAATCGTAACCCTAACCATATCTCTAACCCTAGCCCTCAACATAACCCTAACCCTAGGTCCAAAAGTAACCCTAACCTTCTCTCTAACCCTAGCCCTCAACATAACCCTAACCCTATGTCCAATCGTAATACTAACATGATCTCTAATCCTAGCCCTCAACATAACCCTAACCCTAGGTCCAATCGTAACCCTAACCGGATCTCTAAACCTAGCCCTCAACATAACCTTAACCCTAGGTCCAATTGTAACCCTAACCTTCTCTCTAAGCTTAGCCCTCAACGTTACGCTAACCCTAGGTTCAAGTGTAACCCTAACCGGAACTCTAACCTTAGCCCTCAACATAACCCTAACCCTAGGTCCAATCGTAACCCTAACCATATCTCTAACCCTAGCCCTCAACATAACCCTAACCCTAGGTCCAAAAGTAACCCTAACCTTCTCTCTAACCCTAGCCCTCAACATAACCCTAACCCTAGGTCCAATCGTAACCCTAACCGTCTCTCTAACCCTAGCCCTCAACATAACCCTACCCTAGCTCCAATCGTAACCCTAACCGTCTCTACAGAAGGATGAAATACGTGTGTTTCTCTCTGAAAGAACTCTCAGCCACTATTCTTTTGCTTGCTCCTTCCAAGTCTTTGTAGAAACGTGTGTTTTCACTGCAGGCATAAGTTTTAGGATGCATTTTTTCAATCTCTTGCAAGCCTCATGTTGTTTCTTAGACAATGTGGAAAAACAAGGAGTATGTATCCCGAATCACTTGAAATCCAGGAAAACGCACACTGCATCAGTCTTCTTCAAACACGTTCTATTTCCTAAAGTGTTTTGAACTTTCAACAAACCAGAAAAGAAGGGCATTTTGCAGTGAAATTCAGAATGGCATGTACAAAAAGCCATTTCTTTCGGTTGCAGAGTTCAAAAGCATGATTGTCTTCATGTTTTCGATGAAACCCTTACATTTCCAATTTACCTGAGTTAGGACTTTCCCAAAAAGACGTGTTTGCGTGTCTGTGTTGAAAGGAGCTCTAAGGTGTGTATTCAGTGCTGTAGAGTGACACACTCTACCCAGGATACACAGCGTTTTGAGAGCACCAACATGCTTCAAACTGAAACTGCTACAAGCTGTGTGTAGCATGCTGAATGAAGACTTGTCATTTCAAAGAAAGAAGAGGAAACCAAAATCCAGGTAGTGAAACGAGCACACCAGTATGGGAGATGTGCATGTGGACACTTTCAAGCAGCAGCTCTTTGTGGACACTTGGAAACAGGGCTGTGAAAAACTTTCGTACAAAGCGGATTTCCCCAAAGTTGAAAGACCTTCCAAAACCAACCCTAAATAACTTAGCCAAACAATGAAAGTTCCAATAAGCTCCTACAGGAAAGGTGCATCTATGACACAACCCCCGAGCAGGTAGCTACATTCTGCACAGTACAAAATGCATATGAATTCCGGCAAGAAAACTCACACCAGAAGGATGAAATGCATGTGTTTCTCTCTGAAAGGACACTCAGCCACTATTCTTTTGCTTGCTCCTTCCAAGTCTTTGTAGACCCGTGTGTTTTCACTGCTGGAATAAGTTTTAGGATGCATTGTTTCAATCTCTTGCAAGCCTCATGTTGTTTCTTAGACAATGTGGAAAATCACGGAATATGTTTCCCAAATCACAAGAAATAAAGGAAAACGCACACTGCATCAGTCTTCTTCAAACACGCTCTATCTCCTAATGTGTTGTGAACTTTCAACAAACCAGAAAAGAAGGGCATTTTGCACTGAAATTCAGACGGGTATGTACAAGAGTTCATTCCTATTGGTTGCAGAGTGCAAAAGCATGATTGACTTCAAGTTCTCGATGAACCCCTTACATTTCCAAGAGTAAAGAAGTAGGACTTTTACAAAAAGATGTGTTTGCGTGTCTGTGGTGAAAGGAGCTCTAAGTTGTGTATTCAGTGCTGGAGATTGACACACTCTACAAAGGTTACTCAGCGTTTTAAGAGCACCAATATGCTGCAAACTGAAACTGCTACAAGGTGTGTGTAGCATGCAGAAAGAGGGCTTGTAATTTCAAAGAAAGAAGACGAAACCAAAATCCAGGTAGTGAAACGAGCACACCAGTATGGGAGATGTGCATGTGGAGAGTTTTAAGCAGCAGCTCTTTGTGGACACTTGGAAACAGCGCTATTAAAACCTTGCGTACAAAGCGGGATTTGGCCAAGGTTGAAAGACCTTCCAAAACCAACCCTAAATAACTTAGCCAAACAATGAATGTTCCAATAAGCTCCTGCAGAAAAGGTGCTTCTATGACACAACCCCCAGCAGGTAGCTACATTCTGCACAGTATAAAATGCATATGAACTCCAGCATGAAAATTCACTCCAGAAGGATGAAATGCATGTTTCTCTATGAAAGAACACTCAGCCACAAGGCTTTAGCTTGCTGCTTCAAAGTCTTTATAGAAATGTGTGTTTTCACTGCTGGAATACCCTAGCCCTCAACATCACTATAACCCTAGGTCCAATCTTAACCCTAACCTGATCTCTAACCCTAGCCCTCAACATAACCCTAACCCTAGGTCCAACCGTAACCCTAACCGGATCTCTAACCCTAGCCCTAAACATAACCCTAACCCTAGGTCCAATCATAACCCTAAGCATATCTCTAACCCTAGCCCTCAACATAACCCTAACCCTAGGTCCAATCGTAACCCTAACCGTCTCTCTAACCCTAGCCCTCAACGTTATGCTAACCCTAGGTCCAATCTTAACCCTAACCGGGTCTGAACCCTAGCCCTCAACATAACCTTAACCTTAGGTCCAATCGTAATACTAACCTGATCACTAACCCTAGCCCTCAACATAACCCTAACCCTAGGTCCAATCGTAACCCTAACCGGATCTGTATCCCTAGCCCTAAACATAACCCTAACCCTAGGTCCAATCGTAACCCTAACCGGATCTGAACCCTAGCCCTCAACATAACCTTAACCTTAGGTCCAATCGTAATACTAACCTGATCACTAACCCTAGCCCTCAACATAACCCTAACCCTAGGTCCAATCGTAACCCTAACCGGATCTCTAACCCTAGCCCCCAACATAACCCTAACCCTAGGTCCAATCGTAACCCTAACCATATCTCTAATCCTAGGCCTCAACATAACCCTAACCCTAGGTCCAAAAGTAACCCTAACCTTCTCTCTAACCCTAGCCCTCAACATAACCCTAACCCTATGTCCAATCGTAATACTAACATGATCTCTAATCCTAGCCGTCAACATAACCCTAACCCTAGGTCCAATCGTAACCCTAACCGGATCTCTAACCCTAGCCCTCAACATAACCCTAACCCTAGGTCCAATTGTAACCCTAAACTTCTCTCTAAGCCTAGCCCTCAACGTTACGCTAACCCTAGGTTCAAGTGTAACCCTAACCGGAACTCTAACCCTAGCCCTCAACATAACCCTAACCCTAGGTCCAATCATAACCCTAACCATATCTCTAACCCTAGCCCTCAACATAACCCTAACCCTAGGTCCAAAAGTAACCCTAACCTTCTCTCTAACCCTAGCCCTCAACATAACCCTAACCCTAGGTCCAATCGTAACCCTAACCATATCTCTAACCCTAGCCCTCAACATAACCCTAACCCTAGGTCCAATTGAAACCCTAACCTTCTCTCTAACCCTAGCCCTCAACATAACCCTAACCCTAGGTCCAATCGTAACCCTAACCTGATCTCTAACCCTAGCTCTATACATAACCCTAACCCTGGGTCCAATCATAACCCTAACCATATCTCTAACCCTAGCCCTCAACATAACCCTAACCCTAGGTCCAATCGTAACCCTAACCGTGTCTCTAACCCTAGCCCTCAACGTTACGCTAACCCTAGGTCCAATTGTAACCCTAACCGGATCTGAACCCTAGCCCTCAACATAACCCTAACCCTAGGTCCAATCGTAACCCTAACCGGATGTCTAACTCTAGCCCTCAACATAACCCTACCCCTAGGTCCAATCGTAACCCTAACCGGATCTCTAACCCTAGCCCTCAACATAACCCTAACCCTAGGTCCAAAAGTAACCCTAACCTTCTCTCTAACCCTAGCCCTCAACATAACCCTAACCCTAGGTCCAAAAGTAACCCTAACCTTCTCTCTAACCCTAGCCCTCAACATAACCCTAACCCTATGTCCAATCGTAATACTAACATGATCTCTAATCCTAGCCCTCAACATAACCCTAACCCTAGGTCCAATCGTAACCCTAACCGGATCTCTAACCCTAGCCCTCAACATAACCCTAACCCTAGGTCCAATCGTAACCCTAACCGGATCTGTAATCCTAGCCCTCAACATAACCCTAAACCTAGGTCCAATTGAAACCCTAACCTTCTCTCTAACCCTAGCCCTCAACATAACCCTAACCCTAGGTCCAATCGTAACCCTAACCTGATCTCTAACCCTAGCCCTATACATAACCCTAACCCTAGGTCCAATCATAACCCCAACCATATCTCTAACCCTAGCCCTCAACATAACCCAAACCCTAGATCGAATCTTAACCCTAAGCTGATCTCTAACCCTAGCCCTCAACATAACCCTTACCCTAGGTCCAATCGTAATACTAACCGGATCTCTAACCCTAGCCCTCAACATAACCCTAACCCTACGTCCAATAGTAATCCTAACCGGATCTCTAACCCTAGCCCTAAACATAACCCTAACCCTAGGTCCAATCGTAACCCTAACCGGATCTGTAACCCTAGCCCTCAACATAACCCTAACCCTAGGTCCAATTGAAACCCTAACCTTCTCTCTAACCCTAGCCCTCAACATAACCCTAACCCTAGGTCCAATCGTAACCCTAACCTGATCTCTAACCCTAGCCCTATACATAACCCTAACCCTAGGTCCAATCATAACCCTAACCATATCTCTAACCCTAGCCCTCAACATAACCCTAACCCTAGGTCCAATCGTAACCCTAACCGTCTCTCTAACCCTAGCCCTCAACGTTACGCTAACCCTAGGTCCAATTGTAACCCTAACCGGATCTGAACCCTAGCCCTCAACATAACCTTAACCTTAGGTCCAATCGTAATACTAACCTGATCACTAACCCTAGCCCTCAACATAACCCTAACCCTAGGTCCAATCGTAACCCTAACCGGATCTGTATCCCTAGCCCTAAACATAACCCTAACCCTAGGTCCAATCGTAATACTAACCTGATCTCTAACCCTAGCCCTCAACATAACCCTAACCCTAGGTCCAATCTAACCCTAACCAGATCTCAAACCCTGGGCCTCAACATAACCCTAACCCTAGGTCCAATCGTAACCTTAACCGGATGTCTAAACCTAGCCCTCAACATAACCCTAACCCTAGGTCCAATCGTAACCCTAACCGGTTCTCTAACCCTAACCCTCAACATTACCCTAACCCTAGGTCCAATCGTAACCCTAACCATATCTCTAACCCTAGCCCTCAACATAACCCTAACCCTAGGTCCAAAAGTAACCCTAACCTTCTCTCTAACCCTAGCCCTCAACATAACCCTAACCCTATGTCCAATCGTAATACTAACATGATCTCCAATCCTAGCCCTCAACATAACCCTAACCCTAGGTCCAATCGTAACCCTAACCAGATCTCTAACCCTAGCCCTCAACATAACCCTAACCCTAGGTCCAATTGTAACCCTAACCTTCTCTCTAAGCCTAGCCCTCAACGTTACGCTAACCCTAGGTTCAGGAGTAACCCTAACCGGAACTCTAACCCTAGCCCTCAACATAACCCTAACCCTAGGTCCAAAAGTAACCCTAACCTTCTCTCTAACCCTAGCCCTCAACATAACCCTAACCCTAGGTCCAATCGTAACCATAACCATATCTCTAACCCTAGCCCTCAACATAACCCTAACCCTAGGTCCAATTGAAACCCTAACCTTCTCTCTAACCCTAGCCCTCAACATAACCCTAACCCTAGGTCCAATCGTAACCCTAACCGTCTCTCTAACCCTAGCCCTCAACATAACCCTAACCCTAGGTCCAATCGTAACCCTAACCGAATGTCTAACCCTAGCCCTCAACATAACCCTAACCCTAGGTCCAATCGTAACCCTAACCGGATCTGTAACCATAGCCCTCAACATAACCCTAAACCTAGGTCCAATTGAAACCCTAACCTTCTCTCTAACCCTAGCCCTCAACATAACCCTAACCCTACGTCCAATAGTAATCCTAACCGGATCTCTAACCCTAGCCCTAAACATAACCCTAACCCTAGGTCCAATCGTAACCCTAACCGGATCTGTAACCCTAGCCCTCAACATAACCCTAACCCTAGGTAAAATTGAAACCCTAACCTTATCTCTAACCCTAGCCCTCAACATAACCCTAACCCTAGGTCCAATCGTAACCCTAACCTGATCTCTAACCCTAGCCCTAAACATAACTCTAACCCTAGGTCCAATCATAACCCTAACCATATCTCTAACCCTAGCCCTCAACATAACCCTAACCCTAGGTCCAATCGTAACCCTAACCGTCTCTCTAACCCTAGCCCTCAACGTTACGCTAACCCTAGGTCCAATTGTAACCCTAACCGGATCTAAACCCTAGCCCTCAACATAACCTTAACCTAAGGTCCAATCGTAATACTAACCTGATCACTAACCCGAGCACTCAACATAACCCTAACCCTAGGTCCAATCGTAACCCTAACCGGATCTGTATCCCTAGCCCTAAACATAACCCTAACCCTAGGTCCAATCGTAATACTAACCTGATCTCTAACCCTAGCCCTCAACATAACCCTAACCCTAGGTCGAATCTAACCCTAACCAGATCTCAAACCCTCGGCCTCAACATAACCCTAACCCTAGGTCCAATCGTAACCCTAACCGGATGTCTAACCCTAGCCCTCAACATAACCCTAACCCTAGGTCCAATCGTAATACTAACCGGATCTCTAACGCTAGCCCTCAACATAACCCTAACCCTACGTCCAATAGTAATCCTAACCGGATCTCTAACCCTAGCCCTAAACATAACCCTAACCCTAGGTCCATTCGTAACCCGAACCGGATCTGTAACCCTAGCCCTCAACATAACCCTAACCCTAGGTCCAATTGAAACCCTAACCTTCTCTCTAACCCTAGCCCTCAACATAACCCTAACCCTAGGTTCAATCATAACCCTAACCATATCTCTAACCCTAGCCCTGAACATAACCCTAACCCTAGGTCCAAAAGTAACCCTAACCTTCTGTCTAACCCTAGCCCTCAACATAACCCTAACCCTATGTCCCATCGTAATACTAACATGATATCTAATCCTAGCCCTCAACATAACCCTAACCCTAGGTCCAATCGTAACCCTAACCGGATCTCTAACCCTAGCCCTCAACATAACCCTAACCCTAGGTCCAATGGTAACCCTAACCTTCTCTCTAAGCCTAGCCCTCAACGTTACGCTAACCCTAGGTTCAAGTGTAACCTTAACCGGAACTCTAACCCTAGCCCTCAACATATCCCTAAACCTGGGTCCAATCGTAACCCTAACCATATCTCTAACCCTAGCCCTCAACATAACCCTAACCCTAGGTCCAAAAGTAACCCTAACCTTCTCTCTAACCCTAGCCCTCAACATAACCCTAACCCTAGGTCCAATCGTAACCCTAACCATATCTCTAACCCTAGCCCTCAACATAACCCTAACCCTAGGTCCAAAAGTAACCCTAACCTTCTCTCTAACCCTAGCCCTCAACATAACACTAACCCTAGGTCCAATCGTAACCCTAACCGTCTCTCTAAACCTAGCCCTCAACATAACCATAACCCTAGGTCCAATCTTAACCCTAACCAGATGTCTAACCCTAGCCCTCAACATAACCCTAACCCTAGGTCCAATCGTAACCCTAACCGGATCTCTAACCCTAGCCCTAAACATAACCCTAACCCTAGGTCCAATCGTAACCCTAACCATATCTCTAACCCTAGCCCTCAACATAACCCTAACCCTAGGTCCAATCTTAACCCTAACCATATCTCTAACCCTAGCCCTCAACATAACCCTAACCCTAGGTCCAAAAGTAACCCTAACTTTCTCTCTAACCCTAGCCCTCAACATAACCCTAACCCTATGTCCAATCGTAATACTAAAATGACCTCTAATCCTAGGCCTCAACATAACCCTAACCCTAGGTCCAATCGTAACCCTAACCGGATCTCTAACCCTAGCCCTCAACATAACCCTAACCGTATGTCCAATAGTAACCCTAACCGGATCTCTAACCCTAGCCCTAAACATAACCCTAACCCTAGGTCCAATCATAACCCTAACCTTATCTGTAACCCTAGCCCTCAACATAACACTAACCCTAGGTCCAATTGAAACCCTAACCTTCTCTCTAACCCTCGCCCTCAACATAACCCTAACCCTAGGTCCAATCGTAACCCTAACGTGATCTCTAACCCTAGCCCTATACATAACCCTAACCCTAGGTCCAATCATAACCCTAACCATATCTCTAACCCTAGCCCTCAACATAACCCTAACCCTAGGTCCAATCTTAACCCTAACCTGATCTCTAACCCTAGCCCTCAACATAACCCTAACCCTAGGTCCAACCGTAACCCTAACCGGATCTCTAACCCTAGCCCTCAACATAACCCTAACCCTACGTCCAATAGTAACCCTAACCGGATCTCTAACCCTAGCCCTAAACATAACCCTAACCCTAGGTCAAATCGTAACCCTACACGGATCTGTAACCCTAGCCCTCAACATAACCCTAACCCTAGGTCCAATCGTAATACTAACCGGATCTGTAATCCTAGCCCTCAACATAACCCTAACCCTATGTCCAATCGTAATACTAACATGATCTCTAATCCTAGCCCTCAACATAACCCTAACCCTAGGTCCAATCGTAACCCTAACCGGATCTCTAACCCTAGCCCTCAACATAACCCTAACCCTATGTCCAATCGTAATACTAACATGATCTCTAATCCTAGCCCTCAACATAACCCTAACCCTAGGTCCAATCGTAACCCTAACCGGATCTCTAACCCTAGCCCTCAACATAACCCTAACCCTAGGTCCAATCGTAACCCTAACCGGATCTGTAATCCTAGCCCTCAACATAACCCTAAACCTAGGTCCAATTGAAACCCTAACCTTCTCTCTAACCCTAGCCCTCAACATAACCCTAACCCTAGGTCCAATCGTAACCCTAACCTGATCTCTAACCCTAGCCCTATACATAACCCTAACCCTAGGTCCAATCATAACCCCAACCATATCTCTAACCCTAGCCCTCAACATAACCCAAACCCTAGATCGAATCTTAACCCTAAGCTGATCTCTAACCCTAGCCCTCAACATAACCCTAACCCTAGGTCCAACCGTAACCCTAACCGGATCTCTAACCCTAGCCCTCAACATAACCCTAACCCTACGTCCAATAGTAACCTTAACCGGATCTCTAACCCTAGCCATAAACATAACCCTAACCCTAGGTCAAATCGTAACCCTAACCGGATCTGTAACCCTAGCCCTCAACATAACCCTTACCCTAGGTCCAATCGTAATACTAACCGGATCTCTAACCCTAGCCCTCAACATAACCCTAACCCTACGTCCAATAGTAATCCTAACCGGATCTCTAACCCTAGCCCTAAACATAACCCTAACCCTAGGTCCAGTCGTAACCCTAACCGGATCTGTAACCCTAGCCCTCAACATAACCCTAACCCTAGGTCCAATTGAAACCCTAACCTTCTCTCTAACCCTAGCCCTCAACATAACCCTAACCCTAGGTCCAATCGTAACCCTAACCTGATCTCTAACCCTAGCCCTATACATAACCCTAACCCTAGGTCCAATCATAACCCTAACCATATCTCTAACCCTAGCCCTCAACATAACCCTAACCCTAGGTCCAATCGTAACCCTAACCGTCTCTCTAACCCTAGCCCTCAACGTTACGCTAACCCTAGGTCCAATTGTAACCCTAACCGGATCTGAACCCTAGCCCTCAACATAACCTTAACCTTAGGTCCAATCGTAATACTAACCTGATCACTAACCCTAGCCCTCAACATAACCCTAACCCTAGGTCCAATCGTAACCCTAACCGGATCTGTATCCCTAGCCCTAAACATAACCCTAACCCTAGGTCCAATCGTAATACTAACCTGATCTCTAACCCTAGCCCTCAACATAACCCTAACCCTAGGTCCAATCTAACCCTAACCAGATCTCAAACCCTGGGCCTCAACATAACCCTAACCCTAGGTCCAATCGTAACCTTAACCGGATGTCTAAACCTAGCCCTCAACATAACCCTAACCCTAGGTCCAATCGTAACCATAACCGGTTCTCTAACCCTAACCCTCAACATTACCCTAACCCTAGGTCCAATCGTAACCCTAACCATATCTCTAACCCTAGCCCTCAACATAACCCTAACCCTAGGTCCAAAAGTAACCCTAACCTTCTCTCTAACCCTAGCCCTCAACATAACCCTAACCCTATGTCCAATCGTAATACTAACATGATCTCCAATCCTAGCCCTCAACATAACCCTAACCCTAGGTCCAATCGTAACCCTAACCAGATCTCTAACCCTAGCCCTCAACATAACCCTAACCCTAGGTCCAATTGTAACCCTAACCTTCTCTCTAAGCCTAGCCCTCAACGTTACGCTAACCCTAGGTTCAGGTGTAACCCTAACCGGAACTCTAACCCTAGCCCTCAACATAACCCTAACCCTAGGTCCAATCGTAACCCTAACCATATCTCTAACCCTAGCCCTCAACATAACCCTAACCCTAGGTCCAAAAGTAACCCTAACCTTCTCTCTAACCCTAGCCCTCAACATAACCCTAACCCTAGGTCCAATCGTAACCATAACCATATCTCTAACCCTAGCCCTCAACATAACCCTAACCCTAGGTCCAATCGTAACCCTAACCGGATCTGTAACCCTAGCCCTCAACATAACCCTAACCCTAGGTCCAATTGAAACCCTAACCTTCTCTCTAACCCTAGCCCTCAACATAACCATAACCCTACGTCCAATAGTAATCCTAACCGGATCTCTAACCCTAGCCCTAAACATAACCCTAACCCTAGGTCCAATCGTAACCCTAACCGGATCTGTAACCCTAGCCCTCAACATAACCCTAACCCTAGGTAAAATTGAAACCCTAACCTTATCTCTAACCCTAGCCCTCAACATAACCCTAACCCTAGGTCCAATCGTAACCCTAACCTGATCTCTAACCCTAGCCCTAAACATAACTCTAACCCTAGGTCCAATCATAACCCTAACCATATCTCTAACCCTAGCCCTCAACATAACCCTAACCCTAGGTCCAATCGTAACCCTAACCGTCTCTCTAACCCTAGCCCTCAACGTTACGCTAACCCTAGGTCCAATTGTAACCCTAACCGGATCTAAACCCTAGCCCTCAACATAACCTTAACCTAAGGTCCAATCGTAATACTAACCTGATCACTAACCCGAGCACTCAACATAACCCTAACCCTAGGTCCAATCGTAACCCTAACCGGATCTGTATCCCTAGCCCTAAACATAACCCTAACCCTAGGTCCAATCGTAATACTAACCTGATCTCTAACCCTAGCCCTCAACATAACCCTAACCCTAGGTCCAATCTAACCCTAACCAGATCTCAAACCCTCGGCCTCAACATAACCCTAACCCTAGGTCCAATCGTAACCCTAACCGGATGTCTAACCCTAGCCCTCAACATAACCCTAACCCTAGGTCCAATCGTAATACTAACCGGATCTCTAACGCTAGCCCTCAACATAACCCTAACCCTACGTCCAATAGTAATCCTAACCGGATCTCTAACCCTAGCCCTAAACATAACCCTAACCCTAGGTCCATTCGTAACCCGAACCGGATCTGTAACCCTAGCCCTCAACATAACCCTAACCCTAGGTCCAATTGAAACCCTAACCTTCTCTCTAACCCTAGCCCTCAACATAACCCTAACCCTAGGTTCAATCGTAACCCTAACCATATCTCTAACCCTAGCCCTGAACATAACCCTAACCCTAGGTCCAAAAGTAACCCTAACCTTCTGTCTAACCCTAGCCCTCAACATAACCCTAACCCTATGTCCCATCGTAATACTAACATGATCTCTAATCCTAGCCCTCAACATAACCCTAACCCTAGGTCCTTTCGTAACCCTAACCGGATCTCTAACCCTAGCCCTCAACATAACCCTAACCCTAGGTCCAATGGTAACCCTAACCTTCTCTCTAAGCCTAGCCCTCAACGTTACGCTAAGCCTAGGTTCAAGTGTAACCCTAACCGGAACTCTAACCCTAGCCCTCAACATACCCCTAAACCTGGGTCCAATCGTAACCCTAACCATATCTCTAACCCTAGCCCTCAACATAACCCTAACCCTAGGTCCAAAAGTAACCCTAACCTTCTCTCTAACCCTAGCCCTCAACATAACCCTAACCCTAGGTCCAATCGTAACCCTAACCATATCTCTAACCCTAGCCCTCAACATAACCCTAACCCTAGGTCCAAAAGTAACCCTAACCTTCTCTCTAACCCTAGCCCTCAACATAACACTAACCCTAGGTCCAATCGTAACCCTAACCGTCTCTCTAAACCTAGCCCTCAACATAACCCTAACCCTAGGTCCAATCTTAACCCTAACCGGATGTCTAACCCTAGCCCTCAACATAACCCTAACCCTAGGTCCAATCGTAACCCTAACCGGATCTCTAACCCTAGCCCTAAACATAACCCTAACCCTAGGTCCAATGGTAACCCTAACCATATCTCTAACCCTAGCCCTCAACTTAACCCTAACCCTAGGTCCAAAAGTAACCCTAACCTTCTCTCTAACCCTAGCCCTCAACATAACCCTAACCCTATGTCCAATCGTAATACTAAAATGACCTCTAATCCTAGGCCTCAACATAACCCTAACCCTAGGTCCAATCGTAACCCTAACCGGATCTCTAACCCTAGCCCTCAACATAACCCTAACCCTACGTCCAATAGTAACCCTAACCGGATCTCTAACCCTAGCCCTAAACATAACCCTAACCCTAGGTCCAATCATAACCTTAACCTTATCTGTAACCCTAGCCCTCAACATAACACTAACCCTAGGTCCAATTGAAACCCTAACCTTCTCTCTAACCCTCGCCCTCAACATAACCCTAACCCTAGGTCCAATCGTAACCCTAACGTGATCTCTAACCCTAGCCCTATACATAACCCTAACCCTAGGTCCAATCATAACCCTAACCATATCTCTAACCCTAGCCCTCAACATAACCCTAACCCTAGGTCCAATCTTAACCCTAACCTGATCTCTAACCCTAGCCCTCAACATAACAATAACCCTAGGTCCAACCGTAACCCTAACCGGATCTCTAACCCTAGCCCTCAACATAACCCTAACCCTACGTCCAATAGTAACCCTAACCGGATCTCTAACCCTAGCCCTAAACATAACCCTAACCCTAGGTCAAATCGTAACCCTACCCGGATCTGTAACCCTAGCCCTCAACATATCCCTAACCCTAGGTCCAATCGTAATACTAACCGGATCTCTAACCCTAGCCCTCAACATAACCCTAACCCTACGTCCAATAGTAATCCTAACCGGATCTCTAACCCTAGCCCTAAACATAACCCTAACCCTAGGTCCATTCGTAACCCTAACCGGATCTGTAACCCTAGCCCTCAACATAACCCTAACCCTAGGTCCAATTGAAACCCTAACCTTCTCTCTAACCCTAGCCCTCAACATAACCCTAACCCTAGGTCCAATCGTAACCCTAACCATATCTCTAACCCTAGCCCTGAACATAACCCTAACCCTAGGTCCAAAAGTAACCCTAACCTTCTCTCTAACCCTAGCCCTCAACATAACCCTAACCCTATGTCCAATCGTAATACTAACATGATCTCTAATCCTAGCCCTCAACATAACCCTAACCCTAGGTCCAATCGTAACCCTAACCGGATCTCTAACCCTAGCCCTCAACATAACCCTAACCCTAGGTCCAATTGTAACCCTAACCTTCTCTCTAAGCCTAGCCCTCAACGTTACGCTAACCCTAGGTTCAAGTCTAACCCTAACCGGAACTCTAACCCTAGCCCTCAACATAACCCTAAACCTAGGTCCAATCGTAACCCTAACCATATCTCTAACCCTAGCCCTCAACATAACCCTAACCCTAGGTCCAAAAGTAACCCTAACCTTCTCTCTAACCCTAGCCCTCAACATAACCCTAACCCTAGGTCCAATCGTAACCCTAACCATATCTCTAACCCTAGCCCTCAACATAACCCTAACCCTAGGTCCAAAAGTAACCCTAACCTTCTCTCTAACCCTAGCCCTCAACATAACCCTAACCCTAGGTCCAATCGTAACCCTAACCGTCTCTCTAAACCTAGCCCTCAACATAACCCTAACCCTAGGTCCAATCGTAACACTAACCGGATGTCTAACGCTAGCCCTCAACATAACCCTAACCCTAGGTCCAATCGTAACCCTAACCGGATCTCTAACCCTAGCCCTCAACATAACCCTAACCCTAGGTCCAATCGTAACCCTAACCATATCTCTAACACTAGCCCTCAACATAACCCTAACCCTAGGTCCAAAAGTAACCCTAACCTTCTCTCTAACCCTAGCCCTCAACATAACCCTAACCCTATGTCCAATCGTAATACTAACATGATCTCTAATCCTAGCCCTCAACATAACCCTAACCCTAGGTCCAATCGAAACCCTAACCGAATCTCTAACCCTAGCCCTCAACATAACCCTAACCCTACGTCCAATAGTAACCCTAACCGGATCTCTAACCCTAGCCCTAAACATAACCCTAACCCTAGGTCCAATCGTAACCCTAACAGGATCTGTAACCCTAGCCCTCAACATAACCCTAACCCTAGGTCCAATTGAAACCCTAACCTTCTCTCTAACCCTAGCCCTCAACATAACCCTAACCCTAGGTCCAATCGTAACCCTAACCGGATCTCTAACCCTAGCCCTCAACATAACCCTAACCCTAGGTCCAATCGTAACCCTAACCATATCTCTAACCCTAGCCCTCAACATAACCCTAACCCTAGGTCCAAAAGTAACCCTAACCTTCTCTCTAACCCTAGCCCTCAACATAACCCTAACCCTATGTCCAATCGTAATACTAACATGATCTCTAATCCTAGCCCTCAACATAACGCTAACCCTAGGTCCAATCGTAACCCTAACCGGATCTCTAACCCTAGCCCTCAACATAACCCTAACCCTAGGTCCAATTGTAACCCTAACCTTCTCTCTAAGCCTGGCCCTCAACGTTACGCTAACCCTAGGTTCAAGTGTAACCCTAACCGGAACTCTAACCCTAGCCCTCAACATAACCCTACCCCTAGGTCCAATCGTAACCCTAACCATATCTCTAACCCTAGCCCTCAACATAACCCTAACCCTAGGTCCAAAAGTAACCCTAACCTTCTCTCTAACCCTAGCCCTCAACATAACCCTAACCCTAGGTCCAATCATAACCCTAACCATATCTCTAACCCTAGCCCTCAACATAACCCTAACCCTAGGTCCAAAAGTAACCCTAACCTTCTCTCTAACCCTAGCCCTCAACATAACCCTAACCCTAGGTCCAATCGTAACCCTAACCGTCTCTCTAACCCTAGCCCTCAACATAACCCTACCCTAGGTCCAATCGTAACCCTAACCGTCTCTACAGAAGGATGAAATACTTGTGTTTCTCTCTGAAAGAACTCTCAGCCACTATTCTTTTGCTTGCTCCTTCCAAGTCTTTGTAGAAACGTGTGTTTTCACTGCAGGCATAAGTTTTAGGATGCATTTTTTCAATCTCTTGCAAGCCTCATGTTGTTTCTTAGACAATGTGGAAAAACAAGGAGTATGTATCCCGAATCACTTGAAATCCAGGAAAACGCACACTGCATCAGTCTTCTTCAAACACGTTCTATTTCCTAAAGTGTTTTGAACTTTCAACAAACCAGAAAAGAAGGGCATTTTGCAGTGAAATTCAGAATGGCATGTACAAAAAGCCATTTCTTTCGGTTGCAGAGTTCAAAAGCATGATTGTCTTCATGTTTTCGATGAAACCCTTACATTTCCAATTTACCTGAGTTAGGACTTTCCCAAAAAGACGTGTTTGCGTGTCTGTGTTGAAAGGAGCTCTAAGTTGTGTATTCAGTGCTGTAGAGTGACACACTCTACACAGGATACACAGCGTTTTGAGAGCACCAACATGCTTCAAACTGAAACTGCTACAAGCTGTGTGTAGCATGCTGAATGAAGACTTGTCATTTCAAAGAAATAAGAGGAAACCAAAATCCAGGTAGTGAAACGAGCACACCAGTATGGGAGATGTGCATGTGGACACTTTCAAGCAGCAGCTCTTTGTGGACACTTGGAAAAAGGGCTGTGAAAAACTTTCGTACAAAGCGGATTTGGCCAAAGTTGAAAGACCTTCCAAAACCAACCCTAAATAACTTAGCCAAACAATGAAAGTTCCAATAAGATCTTACAGGAAAGGTGCATCTATGACACAACCCCCGAGCAGGTAGCTACATTCTGCACAGTACAAAATGCATATGAATTCCAGCAAGAAAACTCACTCCAGAAGGATGAAATGCATGTGTTTCTCTCTGAAAGGACACTCAGCCACTATTCTTTTGCTTGCTCCTTCCAAGTCTTTGTAGAACCGTGTGTTTTCACTGCTGGAATAAGTTTTAGGATGCATTATTTGAATCTCTTGCAAGCCTCATGTTGTTTCTTAGACAATGTGGAAAATCACGGATTATGTTTCCCAAATCACAAGAAATAAAGGAAAACGCACACTGCATCAGTCTTCTTCAAACACGCTCTATCTCCTAATGTGTTGTGAACTTTCAACAAACCAGAAAAGAAGGGCATTTTGCACTGAAATTCAGACGGGTATGTACAAGAGTTCATTCCTATTGGTTGCAGAGTGCAAAACCATGATTGACTTCAAGTTCTCGATGAAACCCTTACATTTCCAAGAGTAAAGAAGTAGGACTTTTACAAAAAGATGTGTTTGCGTGTCTGTGGTGAAAGGAGCTCTAAGTTGTGTATTCAGTGCTGGAGATTGACACACTCTACACAGGTTACTCAGCGTTTTAAGAGCACCAATATGCTGCAAACTGAAACTGCTACAAGGTGTGTGTAGCATGCAGAAAGAGGGCTTGTAATTTCAAAGAAAGAAGAGGAAACCAAAATCCAGGTAGAGAAACGAGCACACCAGTATGGGAGATGTGCATGTGGAGAGTTTTAAGCAGCAGTTCTTTGTGGGCTCTTGGAAACAGGGCTGTGAAAAAATTTCGTAAGAAAGCGGATTTGGCTAAAGTTGAAAGACCTTCCAAAACCAACCCAAAGAAGTTAGCCAAACAATGAATGTTCCAATAAGCTCCTGCAGGAAAGTTGCTTCTATGACACAACCCCCGAGCAGGTAGTTACATTCTGCACGGTACAAATGCATATGAATTCCAGGCTGAAGATTCCCTCCAGAAGGATGAAATGTGTATGTTTCTCTCTGAAAGAACACTCAGCCATTGGCTTTTACTTGCTACTTCAAAGTCTTTGTAGAAACGTGTGCTTTCACCGCTGGAGTACGTTTTGGGATGCATTTTTTCAATCTCTTGCAAGCCTCATGTTTCTTTCACAATGTGGAAAAATAAGGATTATATTTCCCAAATCACTTGAAATCTAGGGAAACGCACACTGCATCGATCTTGCTCAAACACGCTCTTTCTCCTAATGTGTTGAGAACATTCAAGAAACCAGAAAACAAGGGCATTTTGCAGTGAAACTCACTCAGGCATGTACAAGAGGTCATTTCTATTGGTAGTAGAGTGAAAAAGCATGATTGACTTCATGTTCTCCATGAAACCCTTACATTTCCAAGGGACCTGAAGTAGGACTTTCACAAAAAGATGTGTTTGCGTGTCCGAGGTGAAAGGAGCTCTAAGTTGTGTATTCAGTGCTGGAGAGTAACACACTCTACATAGGTTACACAGCGTTTTGAGAGCACCAACATGCTTCAAACTGAAGCTGGTACAAGGTGTGTGTAGAATGCTGAATGAAGACTTGTCATTTCAAAGAAAGAAGAGGAAACCAAAATCCAGGTAGTGAAACGAGCACACCAGTATACGAGATGTGCATGTGGACAGTTTCAAGCAGCAGCTCTTTGTGGACACTTGGAAACAGCGGTATTAAAAACTTGCGTACGAAGCGGGATTTGGCCAAGGTTGAAAGACCTTCCAAAACCAACCCTAAATAACTTAGCCAAACAATGAATGTTCCAATAAGCTCCTGCAGAAAAGGTGCTTCTATGACACAACCCCCAGCAGGTAGCTACATTCTGCACAGTATAAAATGCATATGAACTCCAGCATGAAAATTCACTCCAGAAGGATGAAATGCATGTTTCTCTCTGAAAAAACACTCAGCCACAAGGCTTTAAATTGCTGCTTCAATGTCTTTATAGAACTGTGTGTTTTCACTGCTGGAATACCCTAGCCCTCAACATCACTATAACCCTAGGTCCAATCATAACCCTAACCTGATCTCTAACCCTAGCCCTCAACATAACCCTAACCCTAGGTCCAACCGTAACCCTAACCGGATCTCTAACCCTAGCCCTCAACATAACCCTAACCCTAGGTCCAATAGGAACCCTAACCGGATCTCTAAACCTAGCCCTAAACATAACCCTAACCCTAGGTCAAATCGTAACCCTAACCGGATCTGTAACCCTAGCCCTCAACATAACCCTAACCCTACGTCCAATAGTAACCCTAACCGGATCTCTAACCCTAGCCCTAAACATAACCCTAACCCTAGGTCAAATCGTAACCCTAACCGGATCTGTAACCCTAGCCCTCAACATAACCCTAACTCTAGGTCCAATCGTAATACTAACCGGATCTCTAACCCTAGCCCTAAACATAACCCTAACCCTAGGTCCAATCGTAACCCTAACCGGATCTGTAACCCTAGCCCTCAACATAACCCTATCCCTAGGTCCAATTGAAACCCTAACCTTCTCTCTAACCCTAGCCCTCAACATAACCCTAACCCTAGGTCCAATCGTAACCCTAACCTGATCTCTAACCCTAGCCCTATACATAACCCTAACCCTAGGTCCAATCATAACCCTCACCATTACTCTAACCCTAGCCCTCAACATAACCTTAACCCTAGGTCCAATCGTAACCCTAACCGGATCTGTATCCCTAGCCCTAAACATAACCCTAACACTAGGTCCAATCGTAATACTAACCTGATCTCTAACCCTAGCCCTCAACAGAACTCTAACCCTAGGTCCAATCTAACCCTAACCTTCTCTCTAACTCTAGCCCTCAACATAACCCTAACCCTATGTCCAATCGTAATACTAACATGATCTCTAATCCTAGCCCTCAACATAACCCTAACCCTAGGTCCAATCGTAACCCTAACCGGATCTCTAACCCTAGCCCTCAACATAACCCTAACCCTAGGTCCAATTGTAACCCTGAATTTCTCTCTAAGCCTAGCCCTCAACGTTACGCTAACCCTAGGTTCAAGTGTAACCCTAACCGGAACTCTAACCCTAGCCCTCAACATAACCCTAACCCTAGGTCCAATCGTAACCCTAACCATATCTCTAACCCTAGCCCTCAACATAACCCTAACCCTAGGTCCAAAAGTAACCCTAACCTTCTCTCTAAACCTAGCCCTCAACATAACCCTAACCCTAGGTCCAATCGTAACCCTAACCATATCTCTAACCCTAGCCCTCAACATAACCCTAACCCTAGGTCCAAAAGTAACCCTAACCTTCTCTCTAACCCTAGCCCTCAACATAACCCTAACCCTAGGTCCAATCGTAACCCTAACCATATCTCTAACCCTAGCCCTCAACATAACCCTAACCCTAGGTCCAATCGTAACCCTAACCGGATCTCTAACCCTAGCCCTCAACATAACCCTAACCCTAGGTCCAATTGTAACCCTAAACTTCTCTCTAAGCCTAGCCCTCAACGTTACGCTAACCCTAGGTTCAAGTGTAACCCTAACCGGAACTCTAACCCTAGCCCTCAACATAACCCTAACCCTAGGTCCAATCGTAACCCTAACCGTCTCTCTAAACCTAGCCCTCAACATAACCCTAACCCTAGGTCCAATCATAACCCTAACCGGATCTCTAACCCTAGCCCTCAACATAACCCTAACCCTAGGTCCAATCGTAACCCTATCCGGATCTCTAACCCTAGCCCTCAACATAACCCTAACCCTAGGTCCAATCGTAACCCTAACCATATCTCTAACCCTAACCCTCAACATAAGCCTAACCCTAGGTCCAAAAGTAACCCTAATCTTCTCTCTAACCCTAGCCCTCAACATAACCCTAACCCTATGTCCAATCGTAATACTAACATGATCTCTAATCCTAGCCCTCAACATAACCCTAACCCTAGGTCCAATCGTAACCCTAACCGAATCTCTAACCCTAGCCCTCAACATAACCCTAACCCTACGTCCAATAGTAACCCTAACCGGATCTCTAACCCTAGGCCTAAACATAACCCTAACCCTAGGTCCAATCGTAACCCTAACAGGATCTGTAACCCTAGCCCTCAACATAACCCTAACCCTAGGTCCAATTGAAACGCTAACCTTCTCTCTAACCCTAGCCCTCAACATAACCCTAACCCTAGGTCCAATCGTAACCCTAACCTGATCTCTAACCCTAGCCCTATACATAACCCTAACCCTAGGTCCAATCATAAACCTAACCATATCTCTAACCCTAGCCCTCAACATAACCCTAACCGTAGGTCCAATCTTAACCCTAACCTGATCTCTAACCCTAGCCCTCAACATAACCCTAACCCTAGGTCCAACCGTAACCCTAACCGGAACTCTAACCCTAGCCCTCAACATAACCCTAACCCTACGTCAAATAGTAACCCTAACCGGATCTCTAACCCTAGCCCTAAACGTAACCCTAACCCTAGGTCAAATCGTAACCCTAACCGGATCTGTAACCCTAGCCCTCAACATAACCCTAACCCTAGTTCCAATCGTAATACTAACCGGATCTCTAACCCTAGCCCTCAACATAACCCTAACCCTACGTCCAATAGTAATCCTAACCGGATCTCTAACCCTAGCCCTATACATAACCCTAACCCTAGGTCCAATTGAAACCCTAACCTTCTCTCTAACCCTAGCCCTCAACATAACCCTGACCCTAGGTCCAATCGTAACCCTAACCTGATCTCTAACCCTAGCCCTATACATAACCCTAACCCTAGGTCCAATCATAACCCTAACCATATCTCTAACCCTAGCCCTCAACATAACCCTAACCCTAGGTCCAATCGTAACCCTAACCGTCTCTCTAACCCTAGCCCTCAACGTTACGCTAACCCTTGGTCCAATTGTAACCCTAACCGGATCTGAACCCTAGCCCTCAACATAACCTTAACCTTAGGTCCAATCGTAATACTAACCTGATCACTAACCCTAGCCCTCAACATAACCTTAACCCTAGGTCCAATCGTAACCCTAACCGGATCTGTATCCCTAGCCCTAAACATAACCCTAACACTAGGTCCAATCGTAATACTAACCTGATCTCTAACCCTAGCCCTCAACAGAACTCTAACCCTAGGTCCAATCTAACCCTAACCTTCTCTCTAACTCTAGCCCTCAACATAACCCTAACCCTATGTCCAATCGTAATACTAACATGATCTCTAATCCTAGCCCTCAACATAACCCTAACCCTAGGTCCAATCGTAACCCTAACCGGATCTCTAACCCTAGCCCTCAACATAACCCTAACCCTAGGTCCAATTGTAACCCTGAATTTCTCTCTAAGCCTAGCCCTCAACGTTACGCTAACCCTAGGTTCAAGTGTAACCCTAACCGGAACTCTAACCCTAGCCCTCAACATAACCCTAACCCTAGGTCCAATCGTAACCCTAACCATATCTCTAACCCTAGCCCTCAACATAACCCTAACCCTAGGTCCAAAAGTAACCCTAACCTTCTCTCTAACCCTAGCCCTCAACATAACCCTAACCCTAGGTCCAATCGTAACCCTAACCATATCTCTAACCCTAGCCCTCAACATAACCCTAACCCTAGGTCCAAAAGTAACCCTAACCTTCTCTCTAACCCTAGCCCTCAACATAACCCTAACCCTAGGTCCAATCGTAACCCTAACCATATCTCTAACCCTAGCCCTCAACATAACCCTAACCCTAGGTCCAATCGTAACCCTAACCGGATCTCTAACCCTAGCCCTCAACATAACCCTAACCCTAGGTCCAATTGTAACCCTAAACTTCTCTCTAAGCCTAGCCCTCAACGTTACGCTAACCCTAGGTTCAAGTGTAACCCTAACCGGAACTCTAACCCTAGCCCTCAACATAACCCTAACCCTAGGTCCAATCGTAACCCTAACCATATCTCTAACCCTAGCCCTCAACATAACCCTAACCCTAGGTCCAAAAGTAACCCTAACCTTCTCTCTAACCCTAGCCCTCAACATAACCCTAACCCTAGGTCCAATCGTAACCCTAACCGTCTCTCTAACCCTAGCCCTCAACATAACCCTAACCCTAGCTCCAATCGTAACCCTAACCGGATGTCTAACCCTTGCCCTCAACATAACCCTAACCCTAGGTCCAATCGTAACCCTAACCGGATATCTAACCCTAGCCCTCAACATAACCCTAACCCTAGGTCCAATCGTAACCCGAACGTGATCTCTAACCCTAGCCCTATACATAACCCTAACCCTAGGTCCAATCATAACCCTAACCATATCTCTAACCCTAGCCCTCAACATAACCCTAACCCTAGGTCCAATCGTAACCCTAACCGTCTCTCTAACCCTAGCCCTCAACATAACCCTAACCCTAGGTCCAATCGTAATACTAACCGGATCTCTAACCCTAGCCCTCAACATAACCCTAACCCTACGTCCAATAGTAATCCTAACCGGATCTCTAACCCTAGCCCTAAACATAACCCTAACCCTAGGTCAAATCGTAACCCTAACCGGATCTGTAACCCTAGCCCTCAACATAACCCTAACCCTAGGTCCAATTGAAACCCTAACCTTCTCTCTAACCCTAGCCCTCATCATAACCCTAACCCTAGGTCCAATCGTAACCCTAACCTGATCTCTAACCCTAGCCCTATACATAACCCTAACCCTAGGTCCAATCATAACCCTAACCATATCTCTAAACCTAGCCCTCAACATAACCCTAACCCTAGGTCCAAACGTAACCCTAACCGTCTCTCTAACTCTAGCCCTCAACGTTACGCTAACCCTAGGTCCAATTGTAACCGTAACCGGATCGGAACCCTAGCCCTCAACATAACCTTAACCTTAGGTCCAATCGTAATACTAACCTGATCACTAACCCTAGCCCTCAACATAACCCTAACCCTAGGTCCAATCGTAACCCTAACCGTCTCTCTAACCCTAGCCCTCAACGTTACGCTAACCCTTGGTCCAATTGTAACCCTAACCGGATCTGAACCCTAGCCCTCAACATAACCTTAACCTTAGGTCCAATCGTAATACTAACCTGATCACTAACCCTAGCCCTCAACATAACCTTAACCCTAGGTCCAATCGTAACCCTAACCGGATCTGTATCCCTAGCCCTAAACATAACCCTAACACTAGGTCCAATCGTAATACTAACCTGATCTCTAACCCTAGCCCTCAACAGAACTCTAACCCTAGGTCCAATCTAACCCTAACCTTCTCTCTAACCCTAGCCCTCAACATAACCCTAACCCTATGTCCAATCGTAATACTAACATGATCTCTAATCCTAGCCCTCAACATAACCCTAACCCTAGGTCCAATCGTAACCCTAACCGGATCTCTAACCCTAGCCCTCAACATAACCCTAACCCTAGGTCCAATTGTAACCCTGAATTTCTCTCTAAGCCTAGCCCTCAACGTTACGCTAACCCTAGGTTCAAGTGTAACCCTAACCGGAACTCTAACCCTAGCCCTCAACATAACCCTAACCCTAGGTCCAATCGTAACCCTAACCATATCTCTAACCCTAGCCCTCAACATAACCCTAACCCTAGGTCCAAAAGTAACCCTAACCTTCTCTCTAACCCTAGCCCTCAACATAACCCTAACCCTAGGTCCAATCGTAACCCTAACCATATCTCTAACCCTAGCCCTCAACATAACCCTAACCCTAGGTCCAAAAGTAACCCTAACCTTCTCTCTAACCCTAGCCCTCAACATAACCCTAACCCTAGGTCCAATCGTAACCCTAACCATATCTCTAACCCTAGCCCTCAACATAACCCTAACCCTAGGTCCAATCGTAACCCTAACCGGATCTCTAACCCTAGCCCTCAACATAACGCTAACACTAGGTCCAATTGTAACCCTAAACTTCTCTCTAAGCCTAGCCCTCAACGTTACGCTAACCCTAGGTTCAAGTGTAACCCTAACCGGAACTCTAACCCTAGCCCTCAACATAACCCTAACCCTAGGTCCAATCGTAACCCTAACCATATCTCTAACCCTAGCCCTCAACATAACCCTAACCCTAGGTCCAAAAGTAACCCTAACCTTCTCTCTAACCCTAGCCCTCAACATAACCCTAACCCTAGGTCTAATCGTAACCCTAACCATATCTCTAACCCTAGCCCTCAACATAACCCTAACCCTAGGTCCAAAAGTAACCCTAACCTTCTCTCTAACCCTAGCCCTCAACATAACCCTAACCCTAGGTCCAATCTTAACCCTAACCGTCTCTCTAACCCTAGCCCTCAACATAACCCTAACCCTAGCTCCAATCGTAACCCTAACCGGATGTCTAACCCTTGCCCTCAACATAACCCTAACCCTAGGTCCAATCGTAACCCTAACCGGATATCTAACCCTAGCCCTCAACATAACCCTAACCCTAGGTCCAATCGTAACCCTAACCATATCTCTAACCCTAGCCCTCAACATAACCCTAACCCTAGGTCCAAAAGTAACCCTAACCTTCTCTCTAACCCTAGCCCTCAACATAACCCTAACCCTATGTCCAATCGTAATACTAACATGACCTCTAATCCTAGCCCTCAACATAACCCTAACCCTAGGTCCAATCGTAACCCTAACCGGATCTCTAACCCTAGCCCTCAACATAACCCTAACCCTACGTCCAATAGTAACCCTAACCGGATCTCTAACCCTAGCCCTAAACATAACCCTAACCCTAGGTCCAATCATAACCCTAACCGGATCTGTAACCCTAGCCCTCAACATAACCCTAACCCTAGGTCCAATTGAAACCCTAACCTTCTCTCTAACCCTAGCCCTCAACATAACCCTAACCCTAGGTCCAATCGTAACCCGAACGTGATCTCTAACCCTAGCCCTATACATAACCCTAACCTTAGGTCCAATCATAACCCTAACCATATCTCTAACCCTAGCCCTCAACATAACCCTAACCCTAGGTCCAATCGTAACCCTAACCGTCTCTCTAACCCTAGCCCTCAACGTTACGCTAACCCTAGGTCCAATCGTAACCCTAACCTAATCTCTAACCCTAGCCCTGTACATAACCCTAACCCTAGGTCCAATCATAACCCTAACCATATCTCTAACCCTAGCCCTCAACATAACCCTAACCCTAGGTCCAATCTTAACCCTAACCGGATCTGTAACCCTAGCCCTCAACATAACCCTAACCCTAGGTCCAATCGTAATACTAACCGGATCTCTAACCCTAGCCCTCAACATAACCCTAACCCTACGTCCAATAGTAATCCTAACCGGATCTCTAACCCTAGCCCTAAACATAACCCTAACCCTAGGTCAAATCGTAACCCTAACCGGATCTGTAACCCTAGCCCTCAACATAACCCTAACCCTAGGTCCAATTGAAACCCTGACCTTCTCTCTAACCCTAGCCCTCATCATAACCCTAACCCTAGGTCCAATCGTAACCCTAACCTGATCTCTAACCCTAGCCCTATACATAACCCTAACCCTAGGTCCAATCATAACCCTAACCATATCTCTAACCCTAGCCCTCAACATAACCCTAACCCTAGGTCCAATGGTAACCCTAACCGTCTCTCTAACTCTAGCCCTCAACGTTACGCTAACCCTAGGTCCAATTGTAACCGTAACCGGATCGGAACCCTAGCCCTCAACATAACCTTAACCTTAGGTCCAATCGTAATACTAACCTGATCACTAACCCTAGCCCTCAACATAACCCTAACCCTAGGTCCAATCGTAATACTAACCTGATCTCTAACCCTAGCCCTCAACATAACCCTAACCTTAGGTCCAATCTAACCCTAACCAGATCTCAAACCCTGGGCCTCAACATAACCCTAACCCTAGGTCCAATCGTAACCCTAACCGGATGTCTAACCCTAGCCCTCAACATAACCCTAACCCTAGGTCCAATCGTAACCCTAACCGGATCTCTAACCCTAGCCCTCAACATAACCCTAACCCTAGGTCCAATCTTAACCCTAACCATATCTCTAACCCTAGCTCTCAACATAACCCTAACCCTAGGTCCAAAAGTAACCCTAACCTTCTCTCTAACCCTAGCCCTCAACATAACCCTAACCCTATGTCCAATCGTAATACTAACATGATCTCTAATCCTAGCCCTCAACATAACCCTAACCCTAGGTCCAAACGTAACCCTAACCGGATCTCTAACCCTAGCCCTCAACATAACCCTAACCCTAGGTCCAATTGTAACCCTAACCTTCTCTCTAAGCCTAGCCCTCAACGTTACGCTAACCCTAGGTTCAACTGTAACCCTAACCGGAACTCTAACCCTAGCCCTCAACATAACCCTAACCCTAGGTCCAATCGTAACCCTAACCATATCTCTAACCCTAGCCCTCAACATAACCCTAACCCTAGGTCCAATCGTAACCCTAACCGGATCTCTAACCCTAGCCCTCAACATAACCCTAACCCTACGTCCAATAGTAACCCTAACCGGATCTCTAACCCTAGCCCTAAACATAACCCTAACCCTAGGTCCAATCATAACCCTAACCGGATCTGTAACCCTAGCCCTCAACATAACCCTAACCCTAGGTCCAATTGAAACCCTAACCTTCTCTCTAACCCTAGCCCTCAACATAACCCTAACCCTAGGTCCAATCGTAACCCGAACGTGATCTCTAACCCTAGCCCTATACATAACCCTAACACTAGGTCCAATCATAACCCTAACCATATCTCTAACCCTAGCCCTCAACATAACCCTAACCCTAGGTCCAATCGTAACCCTAACCGTCTCTCTAACCCTAGCCCTCAAAGTTACGCTAACCCTAGGTCCAATCGTAACCCTAACCTGATCTCTAACCCTAGCCCTGTACATAACCCTAACCCTAGGTCCAATCATAACCCTAACCATATCTCTAACCCTAGCCCTCAACATAACCCTAACCCTAGGTCCAATCTTAACCCTAACCGGATCTGTAACCCTAGCCCTCAACATAACCCTAACCCTAGGTCCAATCGTAATACTAACCGGATCTCTAACCCTAGCCCTCAACATAACCCTAACCCTACGTCCAATAGTAATCCTAACCGGATCTCTAACCCTAGCCCTAAACATAACCCTAACCCTAGGTCAAATCGTAACCCTAACCGGATCTGTAACCCTAGCCCTCAACATAACCCTAACCCTAGGTCCAATTGAAACCCTAACCTTCTCTCTAACCCTAGCCCTCAACATAACCCTAACCCTAGGTCCAATCGTAACCCTAACCTGATCTCTAACCCTAGCCCTATACATAACCCTAACCCTAGGTCCAATCATAACCCTAACCATATCTCTAACCCTAGCCCTCAACATAACCCTAACCCTAGGTCCAATCGTAACCCTAACCGTCTCTCTAACTCTAGCCCTCAACGTTACGCTAACCCTAGGTCCAATTGTAACCGTAACCGGATCGGAACCCTAGCCCTCAACATAACCTTAACCTTAGGTCCAATCGTAATACTAACCTGATCACTAACCCTAGCCCTCAACATAACCCTAACCCTAGGTCCAATCGTAACCCTAACCGGATCTGTATCCCTAGCCCTAAACATAACCCTAACCCTAGGTCCAATCGTAATACTAACCTGATCTCTAACCCTAGCCCTCAACATAACCCTAACCTTAGGTCCAATCTAACCCTAACCAGATCTCAAACCCTGGGCCTCAACATAACCCTAACCCTAGGTCCAATCGTAACCCTAACCGGATGTCTAACCCTAGCCCTCAACATAACCCTAACCCTAGGTCCAATCGTAACCCTAACCGGATCTCTAACCCTAGCCCTCAACATAACCCTAACCCTAGGTCCAATCGTAACCCTAACCATATCTCTAACCCTAGCTCTCAACATAACCCTAACCCTAGGTCCAAAAGTAACCCTAACCTTCTCTCTAACCCTAGCCCTCAACATAACCCTAACCCTATGTCCAATCGTAATACTAACATGATCTCTAATCCTAGCCCTCAACATAACCCTAACCCTAGGTCCAAAAGTAACCCTAACCGGATCTCTAACCCTAGCCCTCAACATAACCCTAACCCTAGGTCCAATTGTAACCCTAACCTTCTCTCTAAGCCTAGCCCTCAACGTTACGCTAACCCTAGGTTCAACTGTAACCCTAACCGGAACTCTAACCCTAGCCCTCAACATAACCCTAACCCTAGGTCCAATCGTAACCCTAACCATATCTCTAACCCTAGCCCTCAACATAACCCTAACCCTAGGTCCAATCGTAACCCTAACCGGATCTCTAACCCTAGCCCTCAACATAACCCTAACCCTAGGTCCAAAAGTAACCCTAACCTTCTCTCTAACCCTAGCCCTCAACATAACCCTAACCCTAGGTCCAATCGTAACCCTAACCATATCTCTAACCCTAGTCCTCAACATAACCCTAACCCTAGGTCCAATCGTAACCCTAACCGGATCTCTAACCCTAGCCCTCAACATAACCCTAACCCTAGGTCCAATTGTAACCCTAAACTTCTCTCTAAGCCTAGCCCTCAACGTTACGCTAACCCTAGGTTCAAGTGTAACCCTAACCGGAACTCTAACCCTAGCCCTCAACATAACCCTAACCCTAGGTCCAATCGTAACCCTAACCATATCTCTAACCCTAGCCCTCAACATAACCCTAACCCTAGGTCCAAAAGTAACCCTAACCTACTCTCTAACCCTAGCCCTCAACATAACCCTAACCCTAGGTCCAATCGTAACCCTAACCGTCTCTCTAACCCTAGCCCTCAACATAACCCTAACCCTAGCTCCAATCGTAACCCTAACCGGATGTCTAACCCTTGCCCTCAACATAACCCTAACCCTAGGTCCAATCGTAACCCTAACCGGATATCTAACCCTAGCCCTCAACATAACCCTAACCCTAGGTCCAATCGTAACCCTAACCATATCTCTAACCCTAGCCCTCAACATAACCCTAACCCTAGGTCCAAAAGTAACCCTAACCTTCTCTCTAACCCTAGCCCTCAACATAACCCTAACCCTATGTCCAATCGTAATACTAACATGACCTCTAATCCTAGCCCTCAACATAACCCTAACCCTAGGTCCAATCGTAACCCTAACCGGATCTCTAACCCTAGCCCTCAACATAACCCTAACCCTACGTCCAATAGTAACCCTAACCGGATCTCTAACCCTAGCCCTAAACATAACCCTAACCCTAGGTCCAATCATAACCCTAACCGGATCTGTAACCCTAGCCCTCAACATAACCCTAACCCTAGGTCCAATTGAAACCCTAACCTTCTCTCTAACCCTAGCCCTCAACATAACCCTAACCCTAGGTCCAATCGTAACCCGAACGTGATCTCTAACCCTAGCCCTATACATAACCCTAACCCTAGGTCCAATCATAACCCTAACCATATCTCTAACCCTAGCCCTCAACATAACCCTAACCCTAGGTCCAATCGTAACCCTAACCGTCTCTCTAACCCTAGCCCTCAACATAACCCTAACCCTAGGTCCAATCGTAATACTAACCGGATCTCTAACCCTAGCCCTCAACATAACCCTAACCCTACGTCCAATAGTAATCCTAACCGGATCTCTAACCCTAGCCCTAAACATAACCCTAACCCTAGGTCAAATCGTAACCCTAACCGGATCTGTAACCCTAGCCCTCAACATAACCCTAACCCTAGGTCCAATTGAAACCCTAACCTTCTCTCTAACCCTAGCCCTCATCATAACCCTAACCCTAGGTCCAATCGTAACCCTAACCTGATCTCTAACCCTAGCCCTATACATAACCCTAACCCTAGGTCCAATCATAACCCTAACCATATCTCTAACCCTAGCCCTCAACATAACCCTAACCCTAGGTCCAATCGTAACCCTAACCGTCTCTCTAATTCTAGCCCTCAACGTTACGCTAACCCTAGGTCCAATTGTAACCGTAACCGGATCGGAACCCTAGCCCTCAACATAACCTTAACCTTAGGTCCAATCGTAATACTAACCTGATCACTAACCCTAGCCCTCAACATAACCTTAACCCTAGGTCCAATCGTAACCCTAACCGGATCTGTATCCCTAGCCCTAAACATAACCCTAACACTAGGTCCAATCGTAATACTAACCTGATCTCTAACCCTAGCCCTCAACAGAACTCTAACCCTAGGTCCAATCTAACCCTAACCTTCTCTCTAACCCTAGCCCTCAACATAACCCTAACCCTATGTCCAATCGTAATACTAACATGATCTCTAATCCTAGCCCTCAACATAACCCTAACCCTAGGTCCAATCGTAACCCTAACCGGATCTCTAACCCTAGCCCTCAACATAACCCTAACCCTAGGTCCAATTGTAACCCTGAATTTCTCTCTAAGCCTAGCCCTCAACGTTACGCTAACCCTAGGTTCAAGTGTAACCCTAACCGGAACTCTAACCCTAGCCCTCAACATAACCCTAACCCTAGGTCCAATCGTAACCCTAACCATATCTCTAACCCTAGCCCTCAACATAACCCTAACCCTAGGTCCAAAAGTAACCCTAACCTTCTCTCTAACCCTAGCCCTCAACATAACCCTAACCCTAGGTCCAATCGTAACCCTAACCATATCTCTAACCCTAGCCCTCAACATAACCCTAACCCTAGGTCCAAAAGTAACCCTAACCTTCTCTCTAACCCTAGCCCTCAACATAACCCTAACCCTAGGTCCAATCGTAACCCTAACCATATCTCTAACCCTAGCCCTCAACATAACCCTAACCCTAGGTCCAATCGTAACCCTAACCGGATCTCTAACCCTAGCCCTCAACATAACGCTAACCCTAGGTCCAATTGTAACCCTAAACTTCTCTCTAAGCCTAGCCCTCAACGTTACGCTAACCCTAGGTTCAAGTGTAACCCTAACCGGAACTCTAACCCTAGCCCTCAACATAACCCTAACCCTAGGTCCAATCGTAACCCTAACCATATCTCTAACCCTAGCCCTCAACATAACCCTAACCCTAGGTCCAAAAGTAACCCTAACCTTCTCTCTAACCCTAGCCCTCAACATAACCCTAACCCTAGGTCTAATCGTAACCCTAACCATATCTCTAACCCTAGCCCTCAACATAACCCTAACCCTAGGTCCAAAAGTAACCCTAACCTTCTCTCTAACCCTAGCCCTCAACATAACCCTAACCCTAGGTCCAATCGTAACCCTAACCGTCTCTCTAACCCTAGCCCTCAACATAACCCTAACCCTAGCTCCAATCGTAACCCTAACCGGATGTCTAACCCTTGCCCTCAACATAACCCTAACCCTAGGTCCAATCGTAACCCTAACCGGATATCTAACCCTAGCCCTCAACATAACCCTAACCCTAGGTCCAATCGTAACCCTAACCATATCTCTAACCCTAGCCCTCAACATAACCCTAACCCTAGGTCCAAAAGTAACCCTAACCTTCTCTCTAACCCTAGCCCTCAACATAACCCTAACCCTATGTCCAATCGTAATACTAACATGACCTCTAATCCTAGCCCTCAACATAACCCTAACCCTAGGTCCAATCGTAACCCTAACCGGATCTCTAACCCTAGCCCTCAACATAACCCTAACCCTACGTCCAATAGTAACCCTAACCGGATCTCTAACCCTAGCCCTAAACATAACCCTAACCCTAGGTCCAATCATAACCCTAACCGGATCTGTAACCCTAGCCCTCAACATAACCCTAACCCTAGGTCCAATTGAAACCCTAACCTTCTCTCTAACCCTAGCCCTCAACATAACCCTAACCCTAGGTCCAATCGTAACCCGAACGTGATCTCTAACCCTAGCCCTATACATAACCCTAACCTTAGGTCCAATCATAACCCTAACCATATCTCTAACCCTAGCCCTCAACATAACCCTAACCCTAGGTCCAATCGTAACCCTAACCGTCTCTCTAACCCTAGCCCTCAACGTTACGCTAACCCTAGGTCCAATCGTAACCCTAACCTAATCTCTAACCCTAGCCCTGTACATAACCCTAACCCTAGGTCCAATCATAACCCTAACCATATCTCTAACCCTAGCCCTCAACATAACCCTAACCCTAGGTCCAATCTTAACCCTAACCATATCTCTAACCCTAGCCCTCAACATAACCCTAACCCTAGGTCCAATCGTAACCCTAACCGGATCTCTAACCCTAGCCCTCAACATAACCCTAACCCTAGGTCCAATCGTAACCCTAACCATATCTCTAACCCTAGTCCTCAACATAACCCTAACCCTAGGTCCAATCGTAACCCTAACCGGATCTCTAACCCTAGCCCTCAACATAACCCTAACCCTAGGTCCAATTGTAACCCTAAACTTCTCTCTAAGCCTAGCCCTCAACGTTACGCTAACCCTAGGTTCAAGTGTAACCCTAACCGGAACTCTAACCCTAGCCCTCAACATAACCCTAACCCTAGGTCCAATCGTAACCCTAACCATATCTCTAACCCTAGCCCTCAACATAACCCTAACCCTAGGTCCAAAAGTAACCCTAACCTACTCTCTAACCCTAGCCCTCAACATAACCCTAACCCTAGGTCCAATCGTAACCCTAACCGTCTCTCTAACCCTAGCCCTCAACATAACCCTAACCCTAGCTCCAATCGTAACCCTAACCGGATGTCTAACCCTTGCCCTCAACATAACCCTAACCCTAGGTCCAATCGTAACCCTAACCGGATATCTAACCCTAGCCCTCAACATAACCCTAACCCTAGGTCCAATCGTAACCCTAACCATATCTCTAACCCTAGCCCTCAACATAACCCTAACCCTAGGTCCAAAAGTAACCCTAACCTTCTCTCTAACCCTAGCCCTCAACATAACCCTAACCCTATGTCCAATCGTAATACTAACATGACCTCTAATCCTAGCCCTCAACATAACCCTAACCCTAGGTCCAATCGTAACCCTAACCGGATCTCTAACCCTAGCCCTCAACATAACCCTAACCCTACGTCCAATAGTAACCCTAACCGGATCTCTAACCCTAGCCCTAAACATAACCCTAACCCTAGGTCCAATCATAACCCTAACCGGATCTGTAACCCTAGCCCTCAACATAACCCTAACCCTAGGTCCAATTGAAACCCTAACCTTCTCTCTAACCCTAGCCCTCAACATAACCCTAACCCTAGGTCCAATCGTAACCCGAACGTGATCTCTAACCCTAGCCCTATACATAACCCTAACCCTAGGTCCAATCATAACCCTAACCATATCTCTAACCCTAGCCCTCAACATAACCCTAACCCTAGGTCCAATCGTAACCCTAACCGTCTCTCTAACCCTAGCCCTCAACATAACCCTAACCCTAGGTCCAATCGTAATACTAACCGGATCTCTAACCCTAGCCCTCAACATAACCCTAACCCTACGTCCAATAGTAATCCTAACCGGATCTCTAACCCTAGCCCTAAACATAACCCTAACCCTAGGTCAAATCGTAACCCTAACCGGATCTGTAACCCTAGCCCTCAACATAACCCTAACCCTAGGTCCAATTGAAACCCTAACCTTCTCTCTAACCCTAGCCCTCATCATAACCCTAACCCTAGGTCCAATCGTAACCCTAACCTGATCTCTAACCCTAGCCCTATACATAACCCTAACCCTAGGTCCAATCATAACCCTAACCATATCTCTAACCCTAGCCCTCAACATAACCCTAACCCTAGGTCCAATCGTAACCCTAACCGTCTCTCTAATTCTAGCCCTCAACGTTACGCTAACCCTAGGTCCAATTGTAACCGTAACCGGATCGGAACCCTAGCCCTCAACATAACCTTAACCTTAGGTCCAATCGTAATACTAACCTGATCACTAACCCTAGCCCTCAACATAACCTTAACCCTAGGTCCAATCGTAACCCTAACCGGATCTGTATCCCTAGCCCTAAACATAACCCTAACACTAGGTCCAATCGTAATACTAACCTGATCTCTAACCCTAGCCCTCAACAGAACTCTAACCCTAGGTCCAATCTAACCCTAACCTTCTCTCTAACCCTAGCCCTCAACATAACCCTAACCCTATGTCCAATCGTAATACTAACATGATCTCTAATCCTAGCCCTCAACATAACCCTAACCCTAGGTCCAATCGTAACCCTAACCGGATCTCTAACCCTAGCCCTCAACATAACCCTAACCCTAGGTCCAATTGTAACCCTGAATTTCTCTCTAAGCCTAGCCCTCAACGTTACGCTAACCCTAGGTTCAAGTGTAACCCTAACCGGAACTCTAACCCTAGCCCTCAACATAACCCTAACCCTAGGTCCAATCGTAACCCTAACCATATCTCTAACCCTAGCCCTCAACATAACCCTAACCCTAGGTCCAAAAGTAACCCTAACCTTCTGTCTAACCCTAGCCCTCAACATAACCCTAACCCTAGGTCCAATCGTAACCCTAACCATATCTCTAACCCTAGCCCTCAACATAACCCTAACCCTAGGTCCAAAAGTAACCCTAACCTTCTCTCTAACCCTAGCCCTCAACATAACCCTAACCCTAGGTCCAATCGTAACCCTAACCATATCTCTAACCCTAGCCCTCAACATAACCCTAACCCTAGGTCCAATCGTAACCCTAACCGGATCTCTAACCCTAGCCCTCAACATAACGCTAACCCTAGGTCCAATTGTAACCCTAAACTTCTCTCTAAGCCTAGCCCTCAACGTTACGCTAACCCTAGGTTCAAGTGTAACCCTAACCGGAACTCTAACCCTAGCCCTCAACATAACCCTAACCCTAGGTCCAATCGTAACCCTAACCATATCTCTAACCCTAGCCCTCAACATAACCCTAACCCTAGGTCCAAAAGTAACCCTAACCTTCTCTCTAACCCTAGCCCTCAACATAACCCTAACCCTAGGTCTAATCGTAACCCTAACCATATCTCTAACCCTAGCCCTCAACATAACCCTAACCCTAGGTCCAAAAGTAACCCTAACCTTCTCTCTAACCCTAGCCCTCAACATAACCCTAACCCTAGGTCCAATCGTAACCCTAACCGTCTCTCTAACCCTAGCCCTCAACATAACCCTAACCCTAGCTCCAATCGTAACCCTAACCGGATGTCTAACCCTTGCCCTCAACATAACCCTAACCCTAGGTCCAATCGTAACCCTAACCGGATATCTAACCCTAGCCCTCAACATAACCCTAACCCTAGGTCCAATCGTAACCCTAACCATATCTCTAACCCTAGCCCTCAACATAACCCTAACCCTAGGTCCAAAAGTAACCCTAACCTTCTCTCTAACCCTAGCCCTCAACATAACCCTAACCCTATGTCCAATCGTAATACTAACATGACCTCTAATCCTAGCCCTCAACATAACCCTAACCCTAGGTCCAATCGTAACCCTAACCGGATCTCTAACCCTAGCCCTCAACATAACCCTAACCCTACGTCCAATAGTAACCCTAACCGGATCTCTAACCCTAGCCCTAAACATAACCCTAACCCTAGGTCCAATCATAACCCTAACCGGATCTGTAACCCTAGCCCTCAACATAACCCTAACCCTAGGTCCAATTGAAACCCTAACCTTCTCTCTAACCCTAGCCCTCAACATAACCCTAACCCTAGGTCCAATCGTAACCCGAACGTGATCTCTAACCCTAGCCCTATACATAACCCTAACCTTAGGTCCAATCATAACCCTAACCATATCTCTAACCCTAGCCCTCAACATAACCCTAACCCTAGGTCCAATCGTAACCCTAACCGTCTCTCTAACCCTAGCCCTCAACGTTACGCTAACCCTAGGTCCAATCGTAACCCTAACCTAATCTCTAACCCTAGCCCTGTACATAACCCTAACCCTAGGTCCAATCATAACCCTAACCATATCTCTAACCCTAGCCCTCAACATAACCCTAACCCTAGGTCCAATCTTAACCCTAACCGGATCTGTAACCCTAGCCCTCAACATAACCCTAACCCTAGGTCCAATCGTAATACTAACCGGATCTCTAACCCTAGCCCTCAACATAACCCTAACCCTACGTCCAATAGTAATCCTAACCGGATCTCTAACCCTAGCCCTAAACATAACCCTAACCCTAGGTCAAATCGTAACCCTAACCGGATCTGTAACCCTAGCCCTCAACATAACCCTAACCCTAGGTCCAATTGAAACCCTGACCTTCTCTCTAACCCTAGCCCTCATCATAACCCTAACCCTAGGTCCAATCGTAACCCTAACCTGATCTCTAACCCTAGCCCTATACATAACCCTAACCCTAGGTCCAATCATAACCCTAACCATATCTCTAACCCTAGCCCTCAACATAACCCTAACCCTAGGTCCAATGGTAACCCTAACCGTCTCTCTAACTCTAGCCCTCAACGTTACGCTAACCCTAGGTCCAATTGTAACCGTAACCGGATCGGAACCCTAGCCCTCAACATAACCTTAACCTTAGGTCCAATCGTAATACTAACCTGATCACTAACCCTAGCCCTCAACATAACCCTAACCCTAGGTCCAATCGTAATACTAACCTGATCTCTAACCCTAGCCCTCAACATAACCCTAACCTTAGGTCCAATCTAACCCTAACCAGATCTCAAACCCTGGGCCTCAACATAACCCTAACCCTAGGTCCAATCGTAACCCTAACCGGATGTCTAACCCTAGCCCTCAACATAACCCTAACCCTAGGTCCAATCGTAACCCTAACCGGATCTCTAACCCTAGCCCTCAACATAACCCTAACCCTAGGTCCAATCGTAACCCTAACCATATCTCTAACCCTAGCTCTCAACATAACCCTAACCCTAGGTCCAAAAGTAACCCTAACCTTCTCTCTAACCCTAGCCCTCAACATAACCCTAACCCTATGTCCAATCGTAATACTAACATGATCTCTAATCCTAGCCCTCAACATAACCCTAACCCTAGGTCCAAACGTAACCCTAACCGGATCTCTAACCCTAGCCCTCAACATAACCCTAACCCTAGGTCCAATTGTAACCCTAACCTTCTCTCTAAGCCTAGCCCTCAACGTTACGCTAACCCTAGGTTCAACTGTAACCCTAACCGGAACTCTAACCCTAGCCCTCAACATAACCCTAACCCTAGGTCCAATCGTAACCCTAACCATATCTCTAACCCTAGCCCTCAACATAACCCTAACCCTAGGTCCAATCGTAACCCTAACCGGATCTCTAACCCTAGCCCTCAACATAACCCTAACCCTACGTCCAATAGTAACCCTAACCGGATCTCTAACCCTAGCCCTAAACATAACCCTAACCCTAGGTCCAATCATAACCCTAACCGGATCTGTAACCCTAGCCCTCAACATAACCCTAACCCTAGGTCCAATTGAAACCCTAACCTTCTCTCTAACCCTAGCCCTCAACATAACCCTAACCCTAGGTCCAATCGTAACCCGAACGTGATCTCTAACCCTAGCCCTATACATAACCCTAACACTAGGTCCAATCATAACCCTAACCATATCTCTAACCCTAGCCCTCAACATAACCCTAACCCTAGGTCCAATCGTAACCCTAACCGTCTCTCTAACCCTAGCCCTCAACGTTACGCTAACCCTAGGTCCAATCGTAACCCTAACCTGATCTCTAACCCTAGCCCTGTACATAACCCTAACCCTAGGTCCAATCATAACCCTAACCATATCTCTAACCCTAGCCCTCAACATAACCCTAACCCTAGGTCCAATCGTAATACTAACCGGATCTCTAACCCTAGCCCTCAACATAACCCTAACCCTACGTCCAATAGTAATCCTAACCGGATCTCTAACCCTAGCCCTAAACATAACCCTAACCCTAGGTCAAATCGTAACCCTAACCGGATCTGTAACCCTAGCCCTCAACATAACCCTAACCCTAGGTCCAATTGAAACCCTAACCTTCTCTCTAACCCTAGCCCTCATCATAACCCTAACCCTAGGTCCAATCGTAACCCTAACCTGATCTCTAACCCTAGCCCTATACATAACCCTAACCCTAGGTCCAATCATAACCCTAACCATATCTCTAACCCTAGCCCTCAACATAACCCTAACCCTAGGTCCAATCGTAACCCTAACCGTCTCTCTAACTCTAGCCCTCAACGTTACGCTAACCCTAGGTCCAATTGTAACCGTAACCGGATCGGAACCCTAGCCCTCAACATAACCTTAACCTTAGGTCCAATCGTAATACTAACCTGATCACTAACCCTAGCCCTCAACATAACCCTAACCCTAGGTCCAATCGTAACCCTAACCGGATCTGTATCCCTAGCCCTAAACATAACCCTAACCCTAGGTCCAATCGTAATACTAACCTGATCTCTAACCCTAGCCCTCAACATAACCCTAACCTTAGGTCCAATCTAACCCTAACCAGATCTCAAACCCTGGGCCTCAACATAACCCTAACCCTAGGTCCAATCGTAACCCTAACCGGATGTCTAACCCTAGCCCTCAACATAACCCTAACCCTAGGTCCAATCGTAACCCTAACCGGATCTCTAACCCTAGCCCTCAACATAACCCTAACCCTAGGTCCAATCGTAACCCTAACCATATCTCTAACCCTAGCTCTCAACATAACCCTAACCCTAGGTCCAAAAGTAACCCTAACCTTCTCTCTAACCCTAGCCCTCAACATAACCCTAACCCTATGTCCAATCGTAATACTAACATGATCTCTAATCCTAGCCCTCAACATAACCCTAACCCTAGGTCCAAACGTAACCCTAACCGGATCTCTAACCCTAGCCCTCAACATAACCCTAACCCTAGGTCCAATTGTAACCCTAACCTTCTCTCTAAGCCTAGCCCTCAACGTTACGCTAACCCTAGGTTCAACTGTAACCCTAACCGGAACTCTAACCCTAGCCCTCAACATAACCCTAACCCTAGGTCCAATCGTAACCCTAACCATATCTCTAACCCTAGCCCTCAACATAACCCTAACCCTAGGTCCAATCGTAACCCTAACCGGATCTCTAACCCTAGCCCTCAACATAACCCTAACCCTACGTCCAATAGTAACCCTAACCGGATCTCTAACCCTAGCCCTAAACATAACCCTAACCCTAGGTCCAATCATAACCCTAACCGGATCTGTAACCCTAGCCCTCAACATAACCCTAACCCTAGGTCCAATTGAAACCCTAACCTTCTCTCTAACCCTAGCCCTCAACATAACCCTAACCCTAGGTCCAATCGTAACCCGAACGTGATCTCTAACCCTAGCCCTATACATAACCCTAACCCTAGGTCCAATCATAACCCTAACCATATCTCTAACCCTAGCCCTCAACATAACCCTAACCCTAGGTCCAATCGTAACCCTAACCGTCTCTCTAACCCTAGCCCTCAACGTTACGCTAACCCTAGGTCCAATCGTAACCCTAACCTGATCTCTAACCCTAGCCCTGTACATAACCCTAACCCTAGGTCCAATCATAACCCTAACCATATCTCTAACCCTAGCCCTCAACATAACCCTAACCCTAGGTCCAATCTTAACCCTAACCGGATCTGTAACCCTAGCCCTCAACATAACCCTAACCCTAGGTCCAATCGTAATACTAACCGGATCTCTAACCCTAGCCCTCAACATAACCCTAACCCTACGTCCAATAGTAATCCTAACCGGATCTCTAACCCTAGCCCTAAACATAACCCTAACCCTAGGTCAAATCGTAACCCTAACCGGATCTGTAACCCTAGCCCTCAACATAACCCTAACCCTAGGTCCAATTGAAACCCTAACCTTCTCTCTAACCCTAGCCCTCATCATAACCCTAACCCTAGGTCCAATCGTAACCCTAACCTGATCTCTAACCCTAGCCCTATACATAACCCTAACCCTAGGTCCAATCATAACCCTAACCATATCTCTAACCCTAGCCCTCAACATAACCCTAACCCTAGGTCCAATCGTAACCCTAACCGTCTCTCTAACTCTAGCCCTCAACGTTACGCTAACCCTAGGTCCAATTGTAACCGTAACCGGATCGGAACCCTAGCCCTCAACATAACCTTAACCTTAGGTCCAATCGTAATACTAACCTGATCACTAACCCTAGCCCTCAACATAACCCTAACCCTAGGTCCAATCGTAACCCTAACCGGATCTGTATCCCTAGCCCTAAACATAACCCTAACCCTAGGTCCAATCGTAATACTAACCTGATCTCTAACCCTAGCCCTCAACATAACCCTAACCTTAGGTCCAATCTAACCCTAACCAGATCTCAAACCCTGGGCCTCAACATAACCCTAACCCTAGGTCCAATCGTAACCCTAACCGGATGTCTAACCCTAGCCCTCAACATAACCCTAACCCTAGGTCCAATCGTAACCCTAACCGGATCTCTAACCCTAGCCCTCAACATAACCCTAACCCTAGGTCCAATCGTAACCCTAACCATATCTCTAACCCTAGCTCTCAACATAACCCTAACCCTAGGTCCAAAAGTAACCCTAACCTTCTCTCTAACCCTAGCCCTCAACATAACCCTAACCCTATGTCCAATCGTAATACTAACATGATCTCTAATCCTAGCCCTCAACATAACCCTAACCCTAGGTCCAAACGTAACCCTAACCGGATCTCTAACCCTAGCCCTCAACATAACCCTAACCCTAGGTCCAATTGTAACCCTAACCTTCTCTCTAAGCCTAGCCCTCAACGTTACGCTAACCCTAGGTTCAACTGTAACCCTAACCGGAACTCTAACCCTAGCCCTCAACATAACCCTAACCCTAGGTCCAATCGTAACCCTAACCATATCTCTAACCCTAGCCCTCAACATAACCCTAACCCTAGGTCCAAAAGTAACCCTAACCTTCTCTCTAAGCCTAGCCCTCAACATAACCCTAACCCTAGGTCAAATCGTAACCCTAACCATATCTCTAACCCTAGCCCTCAACATAACCCTAACCCTAGGTCCAAAAGTAACCCAAACCTTCTCTCTAACCCTAGCCCTCAACATAACCGTAACCCTAGGTCCAATCGTAACCCTAACCGTCTCTCTAACCATAGCCCTCAACATAACCCTTACCCTAGGTCCAATCGTAACCCTAACCGGATGTCTAACCCTAGCCCTCAACATAACCCTAACCCTAGGTCCAATCGTAACCCTAACCGGATCTCTAACCCTAGCCCTCAACATAACCCTAACCCTAGGTCCAATCGTAACCCTAACCATATCTCTAACCCTAGCCCTCAACATAACCCTAACCCTAGGTCCAAAAGTAACCCTAACCTTCTCTCTAACCCTAGCCCTCAACATAACCCTAACCCTATGTCCAATCGTAATACTAAGATGATCTCTAATCCTAGCCCTCAACATAACCCTAACCCTAGGTCCAATCGTAACCCTAACCGGATCTATAACCCTAGCCCTCAACATAACCCTAACCCTACGTCCAATAGTAACCCTAACTGGATCTCTAACCCTAGCCCTAAACATAACCCTAACCCTAGGTCAAATCGTAACCCTAACCGGATCTGTAACCCTAGCCCTCAACATAACCCTAACCCTAGGTCCAATCGTAATACTAACCGGATCTCTAACCCTAGCCCTCAACATAACCCTAACCCTACGTCCAATAGTAACCCTAACCGGATCTCTAACCCTAGCCCTAAACATAACCCTAACCCTAGGTCCAATCATAACCCTAACCATATCTCTAACCCTAGCCCTCAACATAACCCTAACCCTAGGTCCAATCGTAACCCTAACCGTCTCTCTAACCCTAGCCCTCAACGTTACGCTAACCCTAGGTCCAATTGTAACCCTAACCGGATGTGACCCCTAGCCCTCAACATAACCTTAACCTTAGGTCCAATCGTAATACTAACCTGATCACTAACCCTAGCCCTCAACATAACCCTAACCCTAGGTCCAATCGTAACCCTAACCGGATCTGTATCCCTAGCCCTAAACATTACCCTAACCCTAGGTCCAATCGTAATACTAACCTGATCTCTAACCCTAGCCCTCAACATAACCCTAACCCTAAGTCCAATCTAACCCTAACCAGATCTCAAACCTGGGCCTCAACATAACCCTAACCCTAGGTCCAATCGTAACCCTAACCGGATGTCTAACCCTAGCCCTCAACATAACCCTAACCCTAGGTCCAATCGTAACCCTAACCGGATCTCTAACCCTAGCCCTCAACATAACCCTAACCCTAGGTCCAATTGTAACCCTAACCATATCTCTAACCCTAGCCCTCAACATAACACTAACCCTAGGTCCAAAAGTAACTCTAACCTTCTCTCTAACCCTAGCCCTCAACATAACCCTAACCCTAGGTCCAATTGTAACCCTAACCTTCTCTCTAAGCCTAGCCCTCAACGTTACGCTAACCCTAGGTTCAAGTTTAACCCTAACCGGAACTCTAACCCTAGCCCTCAACATAACCCTAACCCTAGGTCCAATCGTAACCCTAACCGGATCTGTATCCCTAGCCCTAAACATAACGCTAACCCTAGGTCCAATCTTAACCCTAACCTGATATCTAACCCTAGCCCTCAACATAACCCTAACCCTAGGTCCAATCTATCCCTAACCAGATCTCAAACCCTGGGCCTCAACATAACCCTAACCCTAGGTCCAATTGTAACCCTAACCGGATGTCTAACCCTAGCCCTCAACATAACCCTAACCATAGGTCCAATCGTAACCCTAACCGGATCTCTAACCCTAGCCCTCAATATAACCCGAACCCTAGGTCCAATCGTAACCCTAACCATATCTCTAACCCTAGCCCTCAACATAACCCTAACCCTAGGTCCAAAAGTAACCCTAACCTTCTCTCTAAACCTAGCCCTCAACATAACCCTAACCCTATGTCCAATCGTAATACTAACATGATCTCTAATCCTAGCCCTCAACATAACCCTAACCCTAGGTCCAATCGTAACCCTACCCGGATCTCTAACCCTAGCCCTCAACATAACCCTAACCCTAGGTCCAATTGTAACACTAACCTTCTCTCTAAGCCTAGCCCTCAACGTTACGCTAACCCTAGGTTCAAGTGTAACCCTAACCGGAACTCTAACCCTAGCCCTCAACATAACCCTAACCCTAGGTCCAATCGTAACCCTAACCATATCTCTAACCCTAGCCCTCAACATAACCCTAACCCTAGGTCCAAAAGTAACCCTAACCTTCTCTCTAACCCTAGCCCTCAACATAACCCTAACCCTAGGTCTAATCGTAACCCTAACCATATCTCTAACCCTAGCCCTCAACATAACCCTAACCCTAGGTCCAAAAGTAACCCTAACCTTCTCTCTAACCCTAGCCCTCAACATAACCCTAACCCTAGGTCCAATCGTAACCCTAACCGTCTCTCTAACCCTAGCCCTCAACATAACCCTAACCCTAGCTCCAATCGTAACCCTAACCGGATGTCTAACCCTTGCCCTCAACATAACCCTAACCCTAGGTCCAATCGTAACCCTAACCGGATATCTAACCCTAGCCCTCAACATAACCCTAACCCTAGGTCCAATCGTAACCCTAACCATATCTCTAACCCTAGCCCTCAACATAACCCTAACCCTAGGTCCAAAAGTAACCCTAACCTTCTCTCTAACCCTAGCCCTCAACATAACCCTAACCCTATGTCCAATCGTAATACTAACATGACCTCTAATCCTAGCCCTCAACATAACCCTAACCCTAGGTCCAATCGTAACCCTAACCGGATCTCTAACCCTAGCCCTCAACATAACCCTAACCCTACGTCCAATAGTAACCCTAACCGGATCTCTAACCCTAGCCCTAAACATAACCCTAACCCTAGGTCCAATCATAACCCTAACCGGATCTGTAACCCTAGCCCTCAACATAACCCTAACCCTAGGTCCAATTGAAACCCTAACCTTCTCTCTAACCCTAGCCCTCAACATAACCCTAACCCTAGGTCCAATCGTAACCCGAACGTGATCTCTAACCCTAGCCCTATACATAACCCTAACCCTAGGTCCAATCATAACCCTAACCATATCTCTAACCCTAGCCCTCAACATAACCCTAACCCTAGGTCCAATCGTAACCCTAACCGTCTCTCTAACCCTAGCCCTCAACGTTACGCTAACCCTAGGTCCAATCGTAACCCTAACCTGATCTCTAACCCTAGCCCTATACATAACCCTAACCCTAGGTCCAATCATAACCCTAACCATATCTCTAACCCTAGCCCTCAACATAACCCTAACCCTAGGTCCAATCTTAACCCTAACCGGATCTGTAACCCTAGCCCTCAACATAACCCTAACCCTAGGTCCAATCGTAATACTAACCGGATCTCTAACCCTAGCCCTCAACATAACCCTAACCCTACGTCCAATAGTAATCCTAACCGGATCTCTAACCCTAGCCCTAAACATAACCCTAACCCTAGGTCAAATCGTAACCCTAACCGGATCTGTAACCCTAGCCCTCAACATAACCCTAACCCTAGGTCCAATTGAAACCCTAACCTTCTCTCTAACCCTAGCCCTCATCATAACCCTAACCCTAGGTCCAATCGTAACCCTAACCTGATCTCTAACCCTAGCCCTATACATAACCCTAACCCTAGGTCCAATCATAACCCTAACCATATCTCTAACCCTAGCCCTCAACATAACCCTAACCCTAGGTCCAATCGTAACCCTAACCGTCTCTCTAACTCTAGCCCTCAACGTTACGCTAACCCTAGGTCCAATTGTAACCGTAACCGGATCGGAACCCTAGCCCTCAACATAACCTTAACCTTAGGTCCAATCGTAATACTAACCTGATCACTAACCCTAGCCCTCAACATAACCCTAACCCTAGGTCCAATCGTAACCCTAACCGGATCTGTATCCCTAGCCCTAAACATAACCCTAACCCTAGGTCCAATCGTAATACTAACCTGATCTCTAACCCTAGCCCTCAACATAACCCTAACCTTAGGTCCAATCTAACCCTAACCAGATCTCAAACCCTGGGCCTCAACATAACCCTAACCCTAGGTCCAATCGTAACCCTAACCGGATGTCTAACCCTAGCCCTCAACATAACCCTAACCCTAGGTCCAATCGTAACCCTAACCGGATCTCTAACCCTAGCCCTCAACATAACCCTAACCCTAGGTCCAATCGTAACCCTAACCATATCTCTAACCCTAGCTCTCAACATAACCCTAACCCTAGGTCCAAAAGTAACCCTAACCTTCTCTCTAACCCTAGCCCTCAACATAACCCTAACCCTATGTCCAATCGTAATACTAACATGATCTCTAATCCTAGCCCTCAACATAACCCTAACCCTAGGTCCAAACGTAACCCTAACCGGATCTCTAACCCTAGCCCTCAACATAACCCTAACCCTATGTCCAATCGTAATACTAAGATGATCTCTAATCCTAGCCCTCAACATAACCCTAACCCTAGGTCCAATCGTAACCCTAACCGGATCTATAACCCTAGCCCTCAACATAACCCTAACCCTACGTCCAATAGTAACCCTAACTGGATCTCTAACCCTAGCCCTAAACATAACCCTAACCCTAGGTCAAATCGTAACCCTAACCGGATCTGTAACCCTAGCCCTCAACATAACCCTAACCCTAGGTCCAATCGTAATACTAACCGGATCTCTAACCCTAGCCCTCAACATAACCCTAACCCTACGTCCAATAGTAACCCTAACCGGATCTCTAACCCTAGCCCTAAACATAACCCTAACCCTAGGTCCAATCATAACCCTAACCATATCTCTAACCCTAGCCCTCAACATAACCCTAACCCTAGGTCCAATCGTAACCCTAACCGTCTCTCTAACCCTAGCCCTCAACGTTACGCTAACCCTAGGTCCAATTGTAACCCTAACCGGATGTGAACCCTAGCCCTCAACATAACCTTAACCTTAGGTCCAATCGTAATACTAACCTGATCACTAACCCTAGCCCTCAACATAACCCTACCCTAGGTCCAATCGTAACCCTAACCGGATCTGTATCCCTAGCCCTAAACATTACCCTAACCCTAGGTCCAATCGTAATACTAACCTGATCTCTAACCCTAGCCCTCAACATAACCCTAACCCTAAGTCCAATCTAACCCTAACCAGATCTCAAACCTGGGCCTCAACATAACCCTAACCCTTGGTCCAATCGTAACCCTAACCGGATGTCTAACCCTAGCCCTCAACATAACCCTAACCCTAGGTCCAATCGTAACTCTAACCGGATCTCTTACCCTAGCCCTCAACATAACCCTAACCCTAGGTCCAATCGTAACCCTAACCATATCTCTAACCCTAGCCCTCAACATAACCCTAACCCTAGGTCCAAAAGTAACCCTAACCTTCTCTCTAACCCTAGCCCTCAACATAACCCTAACCCTATGTCCAATCGTAATACTAACATGATCTCTAATCCTAGCCCTCAACATAACCCTAATCCTAGGTCCAATCGTAACCCTAACCGGATCTCTAACCCTAGCCCTCAACATAACCCTAACCCTACATCCAATAGTAACCCTAACCGGATCTCTAACCCTAGCCCTAAACATAACCCTAACCCTAGGTCCAATCGTAACCCTAACCGGATCTGTAACCCTAGCCCTCAACATAACCCTAACCCTAGGTCCAATTGAAACCCTAACCTTCTCTCTAACCCTAGCCCTCAACATAACAATAACCCTAGGTCCAATCGTAACCCTAACCTGATCTCTAACCCTAGCCCTCAACATAACCCTAACCCTACGTCCAATAGTAACCCTAACCGGATCTCTAACCCTAGCCCTAAACATAACCCTAACCCTAGGTCAAATCGTAACCCTAACAGTATCTGTAACCCTAGCCCTCAACATAACCCTAACCCTAGGTCCAATTGAAACCCTAATCTTCTCTCTAACCCTAGCCCTCAACATAACCCTAACCCTAGGTCCAATCGTAACCCTAACCTGATCTCTAACCCTAGCCTTATACATAACCCTAACCCTAGGTCCAATCATAACCCTAACCATATCTCTAACCTTGCCCTCAACATAACCCTAACCCTAGGTCCAATCGTAACCCTAACCGTCTCTCTAACCCTAGCCCTCAACGTTACGCTAACCCTAGCTCCAATTGTAACCCTAACCGGATCTGAACCCTAGCCCTAAACATAACCTTAACCTTAGGTCCAATCGTAATACTAACCTGATCACTAACCCTAGGCCTCAACATAACCCTAACCCTAGGTCCAATCGTAACCCTAACCGGATCTGTATCCCTAGCCCTAAACATAACCCTAACCCTAGGTCCAATCGTAATACTAACCGGATCTCTAACCCTAGCCCTCAACATAACCCTAACCCTAGGTCCAATCTAACCCTAACCAGATCTCAAACCTGGGCCTCAACATAACCCTAACCCTAGGTCCAATCGTAACCCTAACCGGATGTCTAACCCTAGCCCTCAACATAACCCTAACCCTAGGTCCAATCGTAACCCTAACCGGATCTCTAACCCTAGCCCTCAACATAACCCTAACCCTAGGTCCAATTGTAACCCTAACCATATCTCTAACCCTAGCCCTCAACATAACACTAACCCTAGGTCCAAAAGTAACTCTAACCTTCTCTCTAACCCTAGCCCTCAACATAACCCTAACCCTAGGTCCAATTGTAACCCTAACCTTCTCTCTAAGCCTAGCCCTCAACGTTACGCTAACCCTAGGTTCAAGTTTAACCCTAACCGGAACTCTAACCCTAGCCCTCAACATAACCCTAACCCTAGGTCCAATCGTAACCCTAACCGGATCTGTATCCCTAGCCCTAAACATAACGCTAACCCTAGGTCCAATCTTAACCCTAACCTGATATCTAACCCTAGCCCTCAACATAACCCTAACCCTAGGTCCAATCTATCCCTAACCAGATCTCAAACCCTGGGCCTCAACATAACCCTAACCCTAGGTCCAATTGTAACCCTAACCGGATGTCTAACCCTAGCCCTCAACATAACCCTAACCATAGGTCCAATCGTAACCCTAACCGGATCTCTAACCCTAGCCCTCAATATAACCCGAACCCTAGGTCCAATCGTAACCCTAACCATATCTCTAACCCTAGCCCTCAACATAACCCTAACCCTAGGTCCAAAAGTAACCCTAACCTTCTCTCTAACCCTAGCCCTCAACATAACCCTAACCCTATGTCCAATCGTAATACTAACATGATCTCTAATCCTAGCCCTCAACATAACCCTAACCCTAGGTCCAATCGTAACCCTAACCGGATCTCTAACCCTAGCCCTCAACATAACCCTAACCCTAGGTCCAATTGTAACACTAACCTTCTCTCTAAGCCTAGCCCTCAACGTTACGCTAACCCTAGGTTCAAGTGTAACCCTAACCGGAACTCTAACCCTAGCCCTCAACATAACCCTAACCCTAGGTCCAATCGTAACCCTAACCATATCTCTAACCCTAGCCCTCAACATAACCCTAACCCTAGGTCCAAAAGTAACCCTAACCTTCTCTCTAACCCTAGCCCTCAACATAACCCTAACCCTAGGTCCAATCGTAACCCTAACCGTCTCTCTAACCCTAGCCCTCAACATAACCCTACCCTAGGTCCAATCGTAACCCTAACCGTCTCTACAGAAGGATGAAATACGTGTGTTTCTCTCTGAAAGAACTCTCAGCCACTATTCTTTTGCTTGCTCCTTCCAAGTCTTTGTAGAAACGTGTGTTTTCACTGCAGGCATAAGTTTTAGGATGGATTTTTTCAATCTCTTGCAAGCCTCATGTTGTTTCTTAGACAATGTGGAAAAACAAGGAGTATGTATCCCGAATCACTTGAAATCCAGGAAAACGCACACTGCATCAGTCTTCTTCAAACACGTTCTATTTCCTAAAGTGTTTTGAACTTTCAACAAACCAGAAAAGAAGGGCATTTTGCAGTGAAATTCAGAATGGCATGTACAAAAAGCCATTTCTTTCAATTGCAGAGTTCAAAAGCATGATTGTCTTCATGTTTTCGATGAAACCCTTACATTTCCAATTTACCTGAGTTAGGTCTTTCCCAAAAAGACGTGTTTGCGTGTCTGTGTTGAAAGGAGCTCTAAGTTGTGTATTCAGTGCTGTAGAGTGACACACTCTACCCAGGATACACAGCGTTTTGAGAGCACCAACATGCTTCAAACTGAAACTGCTACAAGCTGTGTGTAGCATGCTGAATGAAGACTTGTCATTTCAAAGAAAGAAGAGGAAACCAAAATCCAGGTAGTGAAACGAGCACACCAGTATGGGAGATGTGCATGTGGACACTTTCAAGCAGCAGCTCTTTGTGGACACTTGGAAACAGGGCTGTGAAAACCTTTCGTACAAAGCGGATTTGGCCAAAGTTGAAAGACCTTCCAAAGCCAACCCTAAATAACTTAGCCAAACAATGAAAGTTCCAATAAGCTTCTACAGGAAAGGTGCATCTATGACACAACCCCCGAGCAGGTAGCTACATTCTGCACAGTACAAAATGCATATGAATTCCAGCAAGAAAACTCACTCCAGAAGGATGAAATGCATGTGTTTCTCTCTGAAAAGACACTCAGCCACTATTCTTTTGCTTGCTCCTTCCAAGTCTTTGTAGAACCGTGTGTTTTCACTGCTGGAATAAGTTTTCGGATGCATTGTTTCAATCTCTTGCAAGCCTCATGTTGTTTCTTAGACAATGTGGAAAATCACGGATTATGTTTCCCAAATCACAAGAAATAAAGGAAAACGCACACTGCATCAGTCTTCTTCAAACACGCTCTATCTCCTAATGTGTTGTGAACTTTCAACAAACCAGAAAAGAAGGGCATTTTGCACTGAAATTCAGACGGGTATGTACAAGAGTTCATTCCTATTGGTTGCAGAGTGCAAAAGCATGATTGACTTCAAGTTCTCGATGAAACCCTTACATTTCCAAGAGTAAAGAAGTAGGACTTTTACAAAGAGATGTGTTTGCGTGTCTGTGGTGAAAGGAGCTCTAAGTTGTGTATTCAGTGCTGGAGATTGACACACTCTACCCAGGTTACTCAGCGTTTTAAGAGCACCAATATGCTGCAAACTGAAACTGCTACAAGGTGTGTGTAGCATGCAGAAAGAAGGCTTGTAATTTCAAAGAAAGAAGAGGAAACCAAAATCCAGGTAGTGAAATGAGCACACCAGTATGGGAGATGTGCATGTGGAGAGTTTTAAGCAGCAGTTCTTTGTGGGCTCTTGGAAACAGGGCTGTGAAAAAATTTCGTAAAAAAGCGGATTTGGCTAAAGTTGAAAGACCTTCCAAAACCAACCCAAAGAAGTTAGCCAAACAATGAATGTTCCAATAAGCTCCTGCAGGAAAGTTGCTTCTATGACACAACCCCCGAGCAGGTAGTTACATTCTGCACGGTACAAATGCATATGAATTCCAGGCTGAAAATTCACTCCAGAAGGATGAAATGTGTATGTTTCTCTCTGAAAGAACACTCAGCCATTGGCTTTTACTTGCTACTTCAAAGTCTTTGTAGAAAAGTGTGCTTTCACCGCTGGAGTACGTTTTGGGATGCATTTTTTCAATCTCTTGTAAGCCTCATGTTTCTTTCACAATGTGGAAAAATAAGGATTATATTTCCCAAATCACTTGAAATCTAGGGAAACGCACACTGCATCGATCTTGCTCAAACACGCTCTTTCTCCTAATGTGTTGAGAACATTCAAGAAACCAGAAAACAAGGGCATTTTGCAGGGAAACTCAGTCAGGCATGTACAAGAGGTCATTTCTATTGGTAGTAGAGTGCAAAAGCATGATTGACTTCATGTTCTCCATGAAACCCTTACATTTCCAAGGGACCTGAAGTAGGACTTTCACAAAAAGATGTGTTTGCGTGTCTGTGGTGAAAGGAGCTCTAAGTTGTGTATTCAGTGCTGGAGAGTAACACACTCTACATAGGTTACACAGCGTTTTGAGAGCACCAACATGCTTCAAACTGAAGCTGGTACAAGGTGTGTGTAGAATGCTGAATGAAGACTTGTCATTTCAAAGAAAGAAGAGGAAACCAAAATCCAGGTAGTGAAACGAGCACACCAGTATACGAGATGTGCATGTGGACAGTTTCAAGCAGCAGCTCTTTGTGGACACTTGGAAACAGCACTATTAAAAACTTGCGAACGAAGCGGGATTTGGCCAAGGTTGAAAGACCTTCCAAAACCAACCCTAAATAACTTAGCCAAACAATGAATGTTCCAAAAAGCTCCTGCAGAAAATGTGCTTCTATGACACAACCCCCAGCAGGTAGCCACATTCTGCACAGTATAAAATGCATATGAACCCCAGCATGAAAATTCACTCCAGAAGGATGAAATGCATGTTTCTCTATGAAAGAACACACAGCCACAAGGCTTTAGCTTGCTGCTTCAAAGTCTTTATAGAAATGTGTGTTTTCACTGCTGGAATACCCTAGCCCTCAACATCACTATAACCCTATGTCCAATATTAACCCTAACCTGATCTCTAACCCTAGCCCTCAACATAACCCTAACCCTAGGTCCAACCGTAACCCTAACCGGATCTCTAACCCTAGCCCTCAACATAACCCTAACCCTACGTCCAATAGTAACCCTAACCGGATCTCTAACCCTAGCCCTCAACATAACCCTAACCCTAGGTCCAATCTAACCCTAACCAGATCTCAAACCCTGGGCCTCAACATAACCCTAAGCCTAGGTCCAATCGTAACCCTAACCGGATGTCTAACCCTAGCCCTCAACATAACCCTAACCCTAGGTCCAATCGTAACCCTAACCATATCTCTAACCCTAGCCCTCAACATAACCCTAACCCTAGGTCCAAAAGTAACCCTAACCTTCTCTCTAACCCTAGCCCTCAACATAACCCTAACCCTATGTACAATCGTAATACTAACATGATCTCTAATCCTAGCCCTCAACATAACCCTAACCCTAGGTCCAATAGTAACCCTAACCGGATATGAACCCTAGCCCTCAACATAACCTTAACCTTAGGTCCAATCTTAACCCTAACCTGATCTCTAACCCTAGCCCTCAACATAACCCTAACCCTAGGTCCAATCTAACCCTAACCAGATCTCAAACCCTGGGCTTCAACATAACCCTAACCCTATGTCCAATTGTAACCCTAACCGGATGTCTAACCCTAGCCCTCAACATAACCCTAACCCTAGGTCCAATCGTAACCCTAACCGGATCTCTAACCCTAGCCCTCAACATAACCCTAACCCTAGGTCCAATCGTAACCCTAACCATAACTCTAACCCTAGCCCTCAACATAACCGTAACCCTAGGTCCAAAAGTAACCCTAACCTTCTCTCTAACCCTAGCCCTCAACATAACCTTAACCCTATGTCCAATCGTAATACTAACATGATCTCTAATCCTAGCCCTCAACATAACCCTAACCCTAGGTCCAATCGTAACCCTAAACGGATCTCTAACCCTAGCCCTCAACATAACCCTAACCCTAGGTCCAATTATAACCCTAACCTTCTCTCTAAGCCTAGCCCTCAACGTTACGCTAACCCTAGGTTCAAGTGTAACCCTAACCGGAACTCTAACCCTAGCCCTCAACATAACCCTAACCCTAGGTCCAATCGTAACCCTAACCATATCTCCAACCCTAGCCCTCAACATAACCCTAACCCTAGGTCAAATCGTAACCCTAACCGGATCTGTAACCCTAGCCCTCAACATAACCCTAACCCTAGGTCGAATCGTAATACTAACCGGATCTCTAACCCTAGCCCTCAACATAACCCTAACCCTACGTCCAATAGTAACCCTAACCGGATCTCTAACCCTAGCCCTAAACATAACCCTAACCCTAGGTCCAATCGGAACCCTAACCGGATCTGTAACCCTAGCCCTCAACATAACCCTAACCCTAGGTCCAATCGTAATACTAACCGGATCTCTAACCCTAGCCCTCAACATAACCCTAACCCTACGTCCAATAGTAACCCTAACCTTCTCTCTAACCCTAGCCCTCAACATAACCCTAACCCTAGGTCCAATCGTAACCCTAACCTGATCACTAACCCTACCCCTATACATAACCCTAACCCTAGGTCCAATCATAACCCTAACCATATCTCTAACCCTAGCCCTCAACATAACCCTAACCCTAGGTCCAATCGTAACACTAACCGTCTCTCTAACCCTAGCCCTCAACGTTACGCTAACCCTAGGTCCAATCGTAACCCTAACCGGATCTGAACCCTAGCCCTCAACATAACCTTAACCTTAGGTCCAATCGTAATACTAACCTGATCACTAACCCTAGCCCTCAACATAACCCTAACCCTAGGTCCAATCGTAACCCTAACCGGATCTGTATCCCTAGCCCTAAACATAACCCTAACCCTAGGTCCAATCGTAATACTAACCTGATATCTAACCCTAGCCCTCAACATAACCCTAACCCTAGGTCCAATCTAACCCTAACCAGATCTCAAACCCTGGGCCTCAACATAACCCTAACCCTAGGTCCAATCGTAACCTTAACCGGATGTCTAACCCTAGCCCTCCTCATAACCCTAACCCTAGGTCCAATCGTAACCCTAACCGGATCTCTAACACTAGCCCTCAACATAACCTTAACCCTAGGTCCAATCGTAACCCTAACCATATCTCTAACCCTAGCCCTCAACATAACCCTAACCCTAGGTCCAAAAGTAACCCTAACCTTCTCTCTAACCCTAGCCCTCAACATAACCCGAACCCTATGTCCAATCGTAATACTAACATGATCTCTAATCCTAGCCCTCAACATAACCCTAACCCTAGGTCCAATTGTAACCCTAACCGGATCTCTAACCCTAGCCCTCAACATAACCCTAACCCTAGGTCCAATTGTAACCCTAACCTTCTCTCTAAGCCTAGCCCTCAACGTTACGCTAACCCTAGGTTCAAGTGTAACCCTAACCGGAACTCTAACCCTAGCCCTCAACATAACCCTAACCCTAGGTCCAATCGTAACCCTAACCATATCTCTACCCCTAGCCCTCAACATAACCCTAACCCTAGGTCCAAAAGTAACCCTAACCTTCTCTCTAACCCTAGCCCTCAACATAACCCTACCCTAGGTCCAATCGTAACCCTAACCGTCTCTACAGAAGGATGAAATACGTGTGTTTCTCTCTGAAAGAACTCTCAGCCACTATTCTTTTGCTTGCTCCTTCCAAGTCTTTGTAGAAACGTGTGTTTTCACTGCAGGCATAAGTTTTAGGATGCATTTTTTCAATCTCTTGCAAGCCTCATGTTGTTTCTTAGACAATGTGGAAAAACAAGGAGTATGTATCCCGAATCACTTGAAATCCAGGAAAACGCACACTGCATCAGTCTTCTTCAAACACGTTCTATTTCCTAAAGTGTTTTGAACTTTCAACAAACCAGAAAAGAAGGGCATTTTGCAGTGAAATTCAGAATGGCATGTACAAAAAGCCATTTCTTTCGGTTGCAGAGTTCAAAAGCATGATTGTCTTCATGTTTTCGATGAAACCCTTACATTTCCAATTTACCTGAGTTAGGTCTTTCCCAAAAAGACGTGTTTGCGTGTCTGTGTTGAAAGGAGCTCTAAGTTGTGTATTCAGTGCTGTAGAGTGACACACTCTACCCAAGATACACAGCGTTTTGAGAGCACCAACATGCTTCAAACTGAAACTGCTACAAGCTGTGTGTAGCATGCTGAATGAAGACTTGTCATTTCAAAGAAAGAAGAGGAAACCAAAATCCAGGTAGTGAAACGAGCACACCAGTATGGGAGATGTGCATGTGGACACTTTCAAGCAGCAGCTCTTTGTGGACACTTGGAAACAGGGCTGTGAAAAACTTTCGTACAAAGCGGATTTGGCCAAAGTTGAAAGACCTTCCAAAGCCAACCCTAAATAACTTAGCCAAACAATGAAAGTTCCAATAAGCTTCTACAGGAAAGGTGCATCTATGACACAACCCCCGAGCAGGTAGCTACATTCTGCACAGTACAAAATGCATATGAATTCCAGCAAGAAAACTCACTCCAGAAGGATGAAATGCATGTGTTTCTCTCTGAAAGGACACTCAGCCACTATTCTTTTGCTTGCTCCTTCCAAGTCTTTGTAGAACCGTGTGTTTTCACTGCTGGAATAAGTTTTCGGATGCATTGTTTCAATCTCTTGCAAGCCTCATGTTGTTTCTTAGACAATGTGGAAAATCACGGATTATGTTTCCCAAATCACAAGAAATAAAGGAAAACGCACACTGCATCAGTCTTCTTCAAACACGCTCTATCTCCTAATGTGTTGTGAACTTTCAACAAACCAGAAAAGAAGGGCATTTTGCACTGAAATTCAGACGGGTATGTACAAGAGTTCATTCCTATTGGTTGCAGAGTGCAAAAGCATGATTGACTTCAAGTTCTCGATGAAACCCTTACATTTCCAAGAGTAAAGAAGTAGGACTTTTACAAAGAGATGTGTTTGCGTGTCTGTGGTGAAAGGAGCTCTAAGTTGTGTATTCAGTGCTGGAGATTGACACACTCTACCCAGGTTACTCAGCGTTTTAAGAGCACCAATATGCTGCAAACTGAAACTGCTACAAGGTGTGTGTAGCATGCAGAAAGAAGGCTTGTAATTTCAAAGAAAGAAGAGGAAACCAAAATCCAGGTAGTGAAACGAGCACACCAGTATGGGAGATGTGCATGTGGAGAGTTTTAAGCAGCAGTTCTTTGTGGGCTCTTGGAAACAGGGCTGTGAAAAAATTTCGTAAGAAAGCGGATTTGGCTAAAGTTGAAAGACCTTCCAAAACCAACCCAAAGAAGTTAGCCAAACAATGAATGTTCCAATAAGCTCCTGCAGGAAAGTTGCTTCTATGACACAACCACCGAGCAGGTAGTTACATTCTGCACGGTACAAATGCATATGAATTCCAGGCTGAAAATTCACTCCAGAAGGATGAAATGTGTATGTTTCTCTCTGAAAGAACACTCAGCCATTGGCTTTTACTTGCTACTTCAAAGTCTTTGTAGAAAAGTGTGCTTTCACCGCTGGAGTACGTTTTGGGATGCATTTTTTCAATCTCTTGCAAGCCTCATGTTTCTTTCACAATGTGGAAAAATAAGGATTATATTTCCCAAATCACTTGAAATCTAGGGAAATGCACACTGCATCGATCTTGCTCAAACACGCTCTTTCTCCTAATGTGTTGAGAACATTCAAGAAACCAGAAAACAAGGGCATTTTGCAGTGAAACTCAGTCAGGCATGTACAAGAGGTCATTTCTATTGGTAGTAGAGTGCAAAAGCATGATTGACTTCATGTTCTCCATGAAACCCTTACATTTCCAAGGGACCTGAAGTAGGACTTTCACAAAAAGATGTGTTTGCGTGTCTGTGGTGAAAGGAGCTCTAAGTTGTGTATTCAGTGCTGGAGAGTAACACACTCTACATAGGTTACACAGCGTTTTGAGAGCACCAACATGCTTCAAACTGAAGCTGGTACAAGGTGTGTGTAGAATGCTGAATGAAGACTTGTCATTTCAAAGAAAGAAGAGGAAACCAAAATCCAGGTAGTGAAACGAGCACACCAGTATACGAGATGTGCATGTGGACAGTTTCAAGCAGCAGCTCTTTGTGGACACTTGGAAACAGCACTATTAAAAACTTGCGAACGAAGCGGGATTTGGCCAAGGTTGAAAGACCTTCCAAAACCAACCCTAAATAACTTAGCCAAACAATGAATGTTCCAATAAGCTCCTGCAGAAAATGTGCTTCTATGACACAACCCCCAGCAGGTAGCCACATTCTGCACAGTATAAAATGCATATGAACCCCAGCATGAAAATTCACTCCAGAAGGATGAAATGCATGTTTCTCTATGAAAGAACACACAGCCACAAGGCTTTAGCTTGCTGCTTCAAAGTCTTTATAGAAATGTGTGTTTTCACTGCTGGAATACCCTAGCCCTCAACATCACTATAACCCTAGGTCCAATCTTAACCCTAACCTGATCTCTAACCCTAGCCCTCAACATAACCCTAACCCTAGGTCCAACCGTAACCCTAACCGGATCTCTAACCCTAGCCCTCAACATAACCCTAACCCTACGTCCAATAGTAACCCTAACCGGATCTCTAACCCTAGCCCTCAACATAACCCTAACCCTAGGTCCAATCTAACCCTAACCAGATCTCAAACCCTGGGCCTCAACATAACCCTAAGCCTAGGTCCAATCGTAACCCTAACCGGATGTCTAACCCTAGCCCTCAACATAACCTTAACCCTAGGTCCAATCGTAACCCTAACCATATCTCTAACCCTAGCCCTCAACATAACCCTAACCCTAGGTCCAAAAGTAACCCTAACCTTCTCTCTAACCCTAGCCCTCAACATAACCCTAACCCTATGTACAATCGTAATACTAACATGATCTCTAATCCTAGCCCTCAACATAACCCTAACCCTAGGTCCAATAGTAACCCTAACGGGATATGAACCCTAGCCCTCAACATAACCTTAACCTTAGGTCCAATCTTAACCCTAACCTGATCTCTAACCCTAGCCCTCAACATAACCCTAACCCTAGGTCCAATCTAACCCTAACCAGATCTCAAACCCTGGGCTTCAACATAACCCTAACCCTAGGTCCAATTGTAACCCTAACCGGATGTCTAACCCTAGCCCTCAACATAACCCTAACCCTAGGTCCAATCGTAACCCTAACCGGATCTCTAACCCTAGCCCTCAACATAACCCTAACCCTATGTCCAATCGTAATACTAACATGATCTCTAATCCTAGCCCTCAACATAACCCTAACCCTAGGTCCAATCGTAACCCTAAACGGATCTCTAACCCTAGCCCTCAACATAACCCTAACCCTAGGTCCAATTATAACCCTAACCTTCTCTCTAAGCCTAGCCCTCAACGTTACGCTAACCCTAGGTTCAAGTGTAACCCTAACCGGAACTCTAACCCTAGCCCTCAACATAACCCTAACCCTAGGTCCAATCGTAACCCTAACCATATCTCCAACCCTAGCCCTCAACATAACCCTAACCCTAGGTCAAATCGTAACCCTAACCGGATCTGTAACCCTAGCCCTCAACATAACCCTAACCCTAGGTCGAATCGTAATACTAACCGGATCTCTAACCCTAGCCCTCAACATAACCCTAACCCTACGTCCAATAGTAACCCTAACCGGATCTCTAACCCTAGCCCTAAACATAACCCTAACCCTAGGTCCAATCGGAACCCTAACCGGATCTGTAACCCTAGCCCTCAACATAACCCTAACCCTAGGTCCAATCGTAATACTAACCGGATCTCTAACCCTAGCCCTCAACATAACCCTAACCCTACGTCCAATAGTAACCCTAACCTTCTCTCTAACCCTAGAACTCAACATAACCCTAACCCTAGGTCCAATCGTAACCCTAACCTGATCTCTAACCCTACCCCTATACATAACCCTAACCCTAGGTCCAATCATAACCCTAACCATATCTCTAACCCTAGCCCTCAACATAACCCTAACCCTAGGTCCAATCGTAACACTAACCGTCTCTCTAACCCTAGTCCTCAACGTTACGCTAACCCTAGGTCCAATCGTATCCCTAACCGGATCTGAACCCTAGCCCTCAACATAACCTTAACCTTAGGTCCAATCGTAATACTAACCTGATCACTAACCCTAGCCCTCAACATAACCCTAACCCTAGGTCCAATCGTAACCCTAACCGGATCTGTATCCCTAGCCCTAAACATAACCCTAACCCTAGGTCCAATCGTAATACTAACCTGATCTCTAACCCTAGCCCTCAACATAACCCTAACCCTAGGTCCAATCTAACCCTAACCTGATCTCAAACCCTGGGCCTCAACATAACCCTAACCCTAGGTCCAATCGTAACCTTAACCGGATGTCTAACCCTAGCCCTCCTCATAACCCTAACCCTAGGTCCAATCGTAACCCTAACCGGATCTCTAACACTAGCCCTCAACATAACCTTAACCCTAGGTCCAATCGTAACCCTAACCATATCTCTAACCCTAGCCCTCAACATAACCCTAACCCTAGGTCCAAAAGTAACCCTAACCTTCTCTCTAACCCTAGCCCTCAACATAACCCTAACCCTATGTCCAATCGTAATACTAACATGATCTCTAATCCTAGCCCTCAACATAACCCTAACCCTAGGTCCAATCGTAACCCTAACCGGATCTCTAACCCTAGCCCTCAACATAACCCTAACCCTAGGTCCAATTGTAACCCTAACCTTCTCTCTAAGCCTAGCCCTCAACGTTACGCTAACGCTAGGTTCAAGTGTAACCCTAACCGGAACTCTAACCCTAGCCCTCAACATAACCCTAACCCTAGGTCCAATCGTAACCCTAACCATATCTCTAACCCTAGCCCTCAGTAACCCTAACCTTCTCTCTAACCCTAGCCCTCAACATAACCCTAACCCTAGGTCCAATCGTAACCCTAACCATATCTCTAACCCTAGCCCTCAACATAACCCTAACCCTAGGTCCAAAAGTAACCCTAACCTTCTCTCTAACCCTAGCCCTCAACATAACCCTAACCCTAGGTCCAATCGTAACCCTAACCGTCTCTCTAACCCTAGCCCTCAACATAACCCTACCCTAGGTCCAATCGTAACCCTAACCGTCTCTACAGAAGGATGAAATACGTGTGTTTCTCTCTGAAAGAACTCTCAGCCACTATTCTTTTGCTTGCTCCTTCCAAGTCTTTGTAGAAACGTGTGTTTTCACTGCAGGCATAAGTTTTAGGATGCATTTTTTCAATCTCTTGCAAGCCTCATGTTGTTTCTTAGACAATGTGGAAAAACAAGGAGTATGTATCCCGAATCACTTGAAATCCAGGAAAACGCACACTGCATCAGTCTTCTTCAAACACGTTCTATTTCCTAAAGTGTTTTGAACTTTCAACAAACCAGAAAAGAAGGGCATTTTGCAGTGAAATTCAGAATGGCATGTACAAAAAGCCATTTCTTTCGGTTGCAGAGTTCAAAAGCATGATTGTCTTCATGTTTTCGATGAAACCCTTACATTTCCAATTTACCTGAGTTAGGACTTTCCCAAAAAGACGTGTTTGCGTGTCTGTGTTGAAAGGAGCTCTAAGTTGTGTATTCAGTGCTGTAGAGTGACACACTCTACACAGGATACACAGCGTTTTGAGAGCACCAACATGCTTCAAACTGAAACTGCTACAAGCTGTGTGTAGCATGCTGAATGAAGACTTGTCATTTCAAAGAAAGAAGAGGAAACCAAAATCCAGGTAGTGAAACGAGCACACCAGTATGGGAGATGTGCATGTGGACACTTTCAAGCAGCAGCTCTTTGTGGACACTTGGAAACAGGGCTGTGAAAAACTTTCGTACAAAGCGGATTTGGCCAAAGTTGAAAGACCTTCCAAAGCCAACCCTAAATAACTTAGCCAAACAATGAAAGTTCCAATAAGCTTCTACAGGAAAGGTGCATCTATGACACAACCCCCGAGCAGGTAGCTACATTCTGCACAGTACAAAATGCATATGAATTCCAGCAAGAAAACTCACTCCAGAAGGATGAAATGCATGTGTTTCTCTCTGAAAGGACACTCAGCCACTATTCTTTTGCTTGCTCCTTCCAAGTCTTTGTAGAACCGTGTGTTTTCACTGCTGGAATAAGTTTTCGGATGCATTGTTTCAATCTCTTGCAAGCCTCATGTTGTTTCTTAGACAATGTGGAAAATCACGGATTATGTTTCCCAAATCACAAGAAATAAAGGAAAACGCACACTGCATCAGTCTTCTTCAAACACGCTCTATCTCCTAATGTGTTGTGAACTTTCAACAAAACAGAAAAGAAGGGCATTTTGCACTGAAATTCAGACGGGTATGTACAAGAGTTCATTCCTATTGGTTGCAGAGTGCAAAAGCATGATTGACTTCAAGTTCTCGATGAAACCCTTACATTTCCAAGAGTAAAGAAGTAGGACTTTTACAAAGAGATGTGTTTGCGTGTCTGTGGTGAAAGGAGCTCTAAGTTGTGTATTCAGTGCTGGAGATTGACACACTCTACCCAGGTTACTCAGCGTTTTAAGAGCACCAATATGCTGCAAACTGAAACTGCTACAAGGTGTGTGTAGCATGCAGAAAGAAGGCTTGTAATTTCAAAGAAAGAAGAGGAAACCAAAATCCAGGTAGTGAAACGAGCACACCAGTATGGGAGATGTGCATGTGGAGAGTTTTAAGCAGCAGTTCTTTGTGGGCTCTTGGAAACAAGGCTGTGAAAAAATTTCGTAAGAAAGCGGATTTGGCTAAAGTTGAAAGACCTTCCAAAACCAACCCAAAGAAGTTAGCCAAACAATGAATGTTCCAATAAGCTCCTGCAGGAAAGTTGCTTCTATGACACAACCCCCGAGCAGGTAGTTACATTCTGCACGGTACAAATGCATATGAATTCCAGGCTGAAAATTCACTCCAGAAGGATGAAATGTGTATGTTTCTCTCTGAAAGAACACTCAGACATTGGCTTTTACTTGCTACTTCAAAGTCTTTGTAGAAACGTGTGCTTTCACCGCTGGAGTACGTTTTGGGATGCATTTTTTCAATCTCTTGCAAGCCTCATGTTTCTTTCACAATGTGGAAAAATAAGGATTATATTTCCCAAATCACTTGAAATCTAGGGAAACGCACACTGCATCGATCTTGCTCAAACACGCTCTTTCTCCTAATGTGTTGAGAACATTCAAGAAACCAGAAAACAAGGGCATTTTGCAGTGAAACTCAGTCAGGCATGTACAAGAGGTCATTTCTATTGGTAGTAGAGTGCAAAAGCATGATTGACTTCATGTTCTCCATGAAACCCTTACATTTCCAAGGGACCTGAAGTAGGACTTTCACAAAAAGATGTGTTTGCGTGTCTGAGGTGAAAGGAGCTCTAAGTTGTGTATTCAGTGCTGGAGAGTAACACACTCTACATAGGTTACACAGCGTTTTGAGAGCACCAACATGCTTCAAACTGAAGCTGGTACAAGGTGTGTGTAGAATGCTGAATGAAGACTTGTCATTTCAAAGAAAGAAGAGGAAACCAAAATACAGGTAGTGATACGAGCAAACCAGTATAAGAGATGTGCATGTGGACAGTTTCAAGCAGCAGCTCTTTGGGGACACTTGGAAACAGCGGTATTAAAACTTGCGTACAAAGCGGGATTTGGCCAAGGTTGAAAGACCTTCCAAAACCAACCCTAAATAACTTAGCCAAACAATGAATGTTCCAATAAGCTCCTGCAGAAAAGGTGCTTCTATGACACAACCCCCAGCAGGTAGCTACATTCTGCACAGTATAAAATGCATATGAACTCCAGCATGAAAATTCACTCCAGAAGGATGAAATGCATGTTTCTCTATGACAGAACACTCAGCCACAAGGCTTTAGCTTGCTGCTTCAAAGTCTTTATAGAAATGTGTGTTTTCACTGCTGGAATACCCTAGCCCTCAACATCACTATAACCCTAGGTCCAATCTTAACCCTAACCTGATCTCTAACCCTAGCCCTCAACATAACCCTAACCCTAGGTCCAACCGTAACCCTAACCGGATCTCTAACCCTAGCCCTCAACATAACCCTAACCCTACGTCCAATAGTAACCCTAACCGGATCTCTAACCCTAGCCCTAAACATAACCCTAACCCTAGGTCAAATCGTAACCCTAACCGGATCTGTAACCCTAGCCCTCAACATAACCCTAACCCTAGGTCCAATCGTAATACTAACCGGATCTCTAACCCTAGCCCTCAACATAACCCTAACCCTACGTCCAATCGTAACCCTAACCGGATCTCTAACCCTAGCCCTAAACATAACCCTAACCCTAGGTCCAATCGGAACCCTAACCGGATCTGTAACCCTAGCCCTCAACATAACCCTAACCCTAGGTCCAATCGTAATACTAACCTGATCTCTAACCCTACCCCTATACATAACCCTAACCCTAGGTCCAATCATAACCCTAACCATATCTCTAACCCTAGCCCTCAACATAACCTTAACCCTAGGTCCAATCGTAACACTAACCGTCTCTCTAACCCTAGCCCTCAACGTTACGCTAACCCTAGGTCCAATCGTAACCCTAACCGGATCTGAACCCTAGCCCTCAACATAACCTTAACCTTAGGTCCAATCGTAATACTAACCTGATCACTATCCCTAGCCCTCAACATAACCCTAACCCTAGGTCTAATCGTAACCCTAACCGGATCTGTATCCCTACCCCTAAACATAACCCTAACCCTAGGTCCAATCGTAATACTAACCTGATCTCTAACCCTAGCCCTCAACATAACCTTAAACCTAGGTCCAATCGTAACCCTAACCATATCTCTAACCCTAGCCCTCAACATAAGCCTAACCCTAGGTCCAAAAGTAACCCTAACCTTCTCTCTAACCCTAGCCCTCAACATAACCCTAACCCTATGTCCAATCGTAATACTAACATGATCTCTAATCCTAGCCCTCAACATAACCCTAACCCTAGGTCCAATCGTAACCCTAACCGGATCTCTAACCCTAGCCCTCAACATAACCCTAACCCTAGGTCCAATTGTAACCCTAACCTTCTCTCTAAGCCTAGCCCTCAACGTTACGCTAACCCTAGGTTCAAGGGTAACCCTAACCGGAACTCTAACCCTAGCCCTCAACATAACCCTAACCCTAGGTCCAATGGTAACCCTAACCATATCTCTAACCCTAGCCCTCAACATAACCCTAACCCTAGGTCCAAAAGTAACCCTAACCTTCTCTCTAACCCTAGCCCTCAACATAACCCTAACCCTAGGTCCAATCGTAACCCTAACCATATCTCTAACCCTAGCCCTCAACATAACCCTAACCCTAGGTCCAAAAGTAACCCTAACCTTCTCTCTAACCCTAGCCCTCAACATAACCCTAACCCTAGGTCCAATCGTAACCCTAACCGTCTCTCTAACCCTAGCCCTCAACATAACCCTACCCTAGGTCCAATCGTAACCCTAACCGTCACTACAGAAGGATGAAATACGTGTGTTTCTCTCTGAAAGAACTCTCAGCCACTATTCTTTTGCTTGCTCCTTCCAAGTCTTTGTAGAAACGTGTGTTTTCACTGCAGGCATAAGTTTTAGGATGCATTTTTTCAATCTCTTGCAAGCCTCATGTTGTTTCTTAGACAATGTGGAAAAACAAGGAGTATGTATCCCGAATCACTTGAAATCCAGGAAAACGCACACTGCATCAGTCTTCTTCAAACATGTTCTGTTTCCTAAAGTGTTTTGGACTTTCAACAAACCAGAAAAGAAGGGCATTTTGCAGTGAAATTCAGAATGGCATGTCCAAAAAGCCATTTCTTTCGGTTGCAGAGTTCAAAAGCATGATTGTCTTCATGTTTTCGATGAAACCCTTACATTTCCAATTTACCTGAGTTAGGACTTTCCCAAAAAGACGTGTTTGCGTGTCTGTGTTGAAAGGAGCTCTAAGTTGTGTATTCAGTGCTGTAGAGTGACACACTCTACACAGGATACACAGCGTTTTGAGAGCACCAACATGCTTCAAACTGAAACTGCTACAAGCTGTGTGTAGCATGCTGAATGAAGACTTGTCATTTCAAAGAAAGAAGAGGAAACCAAAATCCAGGTAGTGAAACGAGCACACCAGTATGGGAGATGTGCATGTGGACACTTTCAAGCAGCAGCTCTTTGTGGACACTTGGAAACAGGGCTGTGAAAAACTTTCGTACAAAGCGGATTTGGCCAAAGTTGAAAGACCTTCCAAAACCAACCCTAAATAACTTAGCCAAACAATGAAAGTTCCAATAAGCTCCTACAGGAAAGGTGCATCTATGACACAACCCCCGAGCAGGTAGCTACATTCTGCACAGTACAAAATGCATATGAATTCCAGCAAGAAAACTCACTCCAGAAGGATGAAATGCATGTGTTTCTCTCTGAAAGGACACTCAGCCACTATTCTTTTGCTTGCTCCTTCCAAGTCTTTGTAGAACCGTGTGTTTTCACTGCCTGAATAAGTTTTAGGATGCATTGTTTCAATCTCTTGCAAGCCTCATGTTGTTTCTTAGACAATGTGGAAAATCACGGATTATGTTTCCCAAATCACAAGAAATAAAGGAAAGCGCACACTGCATCAGTCTTCTTCAAACACGCTCTATCTCCTAATGTGTTGTGAACTTTCAACAAACCAGAAAAGAAGGGCATTTTGCACTGAAATTCAGACGGGTATGTACAAGAGTTCATTCCTATTGGTTGCAGAGTGCAAAAGCATGATTGACTTCAAGTTCTCGATGAAACCCTTACATTTCCAAGAGTAAAGAAGTAGGACTTTTACAAAAAGATGTGTTTGCGTGTCTGTGGTGAAAGGAGCTCTAAGTTGTGTATTCAGTGCTGGAGATTGACACACTCTACACAGGTTACTCAGCGTTTTAAGAGCACCAATATGCTGCAAACTGAAACTGCTACAAGGTGTGTGTAGCATGCAGAAAGAGGGCTTGTAATTTCAAAGAAAGAAGAGGAAACCAAAATCCAGGTAGTGAAACGAGCACACCAGTATGGGAGATGTGCATGTGGAGAGTTTTAAGCAGCAGTTCTTTGTGGGCTCTTGGAAACAGGGCTGTGAAAAAATTTCGTAAGAAAGCGGATTTGGCTAAAGTTGAAAGACCTTCCAAAACCAACCCAAAGAAGTTAGCCAAACAATGAATGTTCCAATAAGCTCCTGCAGGAAAGTTGCTTCTATGACACAACCCCCGAGCAGGTAGTTACATTCTGCACGGTACAAATGCATATGAATTCCAGGCTGAAAATTCACTCCAGAAGGATGAAATGTGTATGTTTCTCTCTGAAAGAACACTCAGCCATTGGCTTTTACTTGCTACTTCAAAGTCTTTGTAGAAACGTGTGCTTTCACCGCTGGAGTACGTTTTGGGATGCATTTTTTCAATCTCTTGCAAGCCTCATGTTTCTTTCACAATGTGGAAAAATAAGGATTATATTTCCCAAATCACTTGAAATCTAGGGAAACGCACACTGCATCGATCTTGCTCAAACACGCTCTTTCTCCTAATGTGTTGAGAACATTCAAGAAACCAGAAAACAAGGGCATTTTGCAGTGAAACTCAGTCAGGCATGTACAAGAGGTCATTTCTATTGGTAGTAGAGCGCAAAAGCATGATTGACTTCATGTTCTCCATGAAACCCTTACATTTCCAAGGGACCTGAAGTAGGACTTTCACAAAAAGATGTGTTTGCGTGTCTGTGGTGAAAGGAGCTCTAAGTTGTGTATTCAGTGCTGGAGAGTAACACACTCTACATAGGTTACACAGCGTTTTGAGAGCACCAACATGCTTCAAACTGAAGCTGGTACAAGGTGTGTGTAGAATGCTGAATGAAGACTTGTCATTTCAAAGAAAGAAGAGGAAACCAAAATCCAGGTAGTGAAACGAGCACACCAGTATACGAGATGTGCATGTGGACAGTTTCAAGCAGCAGCTCTTTGTGGACACTTGGAAACAGCGGTATTAAAAACTGGCGTACGAAGCGGGATTTGGCCAAGGTTGAAAGACCTTCCAAAACCAACCCTAAATGACTTAGCCAAACAATGAATGTTCCAATAAGCTCCTGCAGAAAAGGTGCTTCTATGACACAACCCCCAGCAGGTAGCTACATTCTGCACAGTATAAAATGCATATGAACCCCAGCATGAAAATTCACTCCAGAAGGATGAAATGCATGTTTCTCTATGAAAGAACACTCAGCCACAAGGCTTTAGCTTGCTGCTTCAAAGTCTTTATAGAAATGTGTGTTTTCACTGCTGGAATACCCTAGCCCTCAACATCACTATAACCCTAGGTCCAATCTTAACCCTAACCTGATCTCTAACCCTAGCCCTCAACATAACCCTAACCCTAGGTCCAACCGTAACCCTAACCGGATCTCTAACCCTAGCCCTCAACATAACCCTAACCCTACGTCCAATAGTAACCCTAACCGGATCTCTAACCCTAGCCCTAAACATAACCCTAACCCTAGGTCAAATCGTAACCCTAACCGGATCTGTAACCCTAGCCCTCAACATAACCCTAACCCTAGGTCCAATCGTAATACTAACCGGATCTCTAACCCTAGCCCTCAACATAACCCTAACCCTACGTCCAATCGTAACCCTAACCGGATCTCTAACCCTAGCCCTAAACATAACCCTAACCCTAGGTCCAATCGGAACCCTAACCGGATCTCTAACCCTAGCCCTCAACATAACCCTAACCCTACGTCCAATAGTAACCCTAACCTTCTCTCTAACCCTAGCCCTCAACATAACCCTAACCCTAGGTCCAATCGTAACCCTAACCTGATCTCTAACCCTACCCCTATACATAACCCTAACCCTAGGTCCAATCATAACCCTAACCATATCTCTAACCCTAGCCCTCATCATAACCTTAACCCTAGGTCCAATCGTAACACTAACCGTCTCTCTAACCCTAGCCCTCAACGTTACGCTAACCCTAGGTCCAATCGTAACCCTAACCGGATCTGAACCCTAGCCCTCAACATAACCTTAACCTTAGGTCCAATCGTAATACTAACCTGATCACTATCCCTAGCCCTCAACATAACCCTAACCCTAGGTCTAATCGTAACCCTAACCGGATCTGTATCCCTACCCCTAAACATAACCCTAACCCTAGGTCCAATCGTAATACTAACCTGATCTCTAACCCTAGCCCTCAACATAAACTTAAACCTAGGTCCAATCGTAACCCTAACCATATCTCTAACCCTAGCCCTCAACATAAGCCTAACCCTAGGTCCAAAAGTAACCCTAACCTTCTCTCTAACCCTAGCCCTCAACATAACCCTAACCCTATGTCCAATCGTAATACTAACATGATCTCTAATCCTAGCCCTCAACATAACCCTAACCCTAGGTCCAATCGTAACCCTAACCGGATCTCTAACCCTAGCCCTCAACATAACCCTAACCCTAGGTCCAATTGTAACCCTAACCTTCTCTCTAAGCCTAGCCCTCAACGTTACGCTAACCCTAGGTTCAAGGGTAACCCTAACCGGAACTCTAACCCTAGCCCTCAACATAACCCTAACCCTAGGTCCAATGGTAACCCTAACCATATCTCTAACCCTAGCCCTCAACATAACCCTAACCCTAGGTCCAAAAGTAACCCTAACCTTCTCTCTAACCCTAGCCCTCAACATAACCCTAACCCTAGGTCCAATCGTAACCCTAACCATATCTCTAACCCTAGCCCTCAACATAACCCTAACCCTAGGTCCAAAAGTAACCCTAACCTTCTCTCTAACCCTAGCCCTCAACATAACCCTAACCCTAGGTCCAATCGTAACCCTAACCGTCTCTCTAACCCTAGCCCTCAACATAACCCTACCCTAGGTCCAATCGTAACCCTAACCGTCACTACAGAAGGATGAAATACGTGTGTTTCTCTCTGAAAGAACTATCAGCCACTATTCTTTTGCTTGCTCCTTCCAAGTCTTTGTAGAAACGTGTGTTTTCACTGCAGGCATAAGTTTTAGGATGCATTTTTTCAATCTCTTGCAAGCCTCATGTTGTTTCTTAGACAATGTGGAAAAACAAGGAGTATGTATCCCGAATCACTTGAAATCCAGGAAAACGCACACTGCATCAGTCTTCTTCAAACATGTTCTGTTTCCTAAAGTGTTTTGGACTTTCAACAAACCAGAAAAGAAGGGCATTTTGCAGTGAAATTCAGAATGGCATGTACAAAAAGCCATTTCTTTCGGTTGCAGAGTTCAAAAGCATGATTGTCTTCATGTTTTCGATGAAACCCTTACATTTCCAATTTACCTGAGTTAGGACTTTCCCAAAAAGACGTGTTTGCGTGTCTGTGTTGAAAGGAGCTCTAAGTTGTGTATTCAGTGCTGTAGAGTGACACACTCTACACAGGATACACAGCGTTTTGAGAGCACCAACATGCTTCAAACTGAAACTGCTACAAGCTGTGTGTAGCATGCTGAATGAAGACTTGTCATTTCAAAGAAAGAAGAGGAAACCAAAATCCAGGTAGTGAAACGAGCACACCAGTATGGGAGATGTGCATGTGGACACTTTCAAGCAGCAGCTCTTTGTGGACACTTGGAAACAGGGCTGTGAAAAACTTTCGTACAAAGCGGATTTGGCCAAAGTTGAAAGACCTTCCAAAACCAACCCTAAATAACTTAGCCAAACAATGAAAGTTCCAATAAGCTCCTACAGGAAAGGTGCATCTATGACACAACCCCCGAGCAGGTAGCTACATTCTGCACAGTACAAAATGCATATGAATTCCAGCAAGAAAACTCACTCCAGAAGGATGAAATGCATGTGTTTCTCTCTGAAAGGACACTCAGCCACTATTCTTTTGCTTGCTCCTTCCAAGTCTTTGTAGAACCGTGTGTTTTCACTGCCGGAATAAGTTTTAGGATGCATTGTTTCAATCTCTTGCAAGCCTCATGTTGTTTCTTAGACAATGTGGAAAATCACGGATTATGTTTCCCAAATCACAAGAAATAAAGGAAAGCGCACACTGCATCAGTCTTCTTCAAACACGCTCTATCTCCTAATGTGTTGTGAACTTTCAACAAACCAGAAAAGAAGGGCATTTTGCACTGAAATTCAGACGGGTATGTACAAGAGTTCATTCCTATTGGTTGCAGAGTGCAAAAGCATGATTGACTTCAAGTTCTCGATGAAACCCTTACATTTCCAAGAGTAAAGAAGTAGGACTTTTACAAAAAGATGTGTTTGCGTGTCTGTGGTGAAAGGAGCTCTAAGTTGTGTATTCAGTGCTGGAGATTGACACACTCTACACAGGTTACTCAGCGTTTTAAGAGCACCAATATGCTGCAAACTGAAACTGCTACAAGGTGTGTGTAGCATGCAGAAAGAGGGCTTGTAATTTCAAAGAAAGAAGAGGAAACCAAAATCCAGGTAGTGAAACGAGCACACCAGTATGGGAGATGTGCATGTGGAGAGTTTTAAGCAGCAGTTCTTTGTGGGCTCTTGGAAACAGGGCTGTGAAAAAATTTCGTAAGAAAGCGGATTTGGCTAAAGTTGAAAGACCTTCCAAAACCAACCCAAAGAAGTTAGCCAAACAATGAATGTTCCAATAAGCTCCTGCAGGAAAGTTGCTTCTATGACACAACCCCCGAGCAGGTAGTTACATTCTGCACGGTACAAATGCATATGAATTCCAGGCTGAAAATTCACTCCAGAAGGATGAAATGTGTATGTTTCTCTCTGAAAGAACACTCAGCCATTGGCTTTTACTTGCTACTTCAAAGTCTTTGTAGAAACGTGTGCTTTCACCGCTGGAGTACGTTTTGGGATGCATTTTTTCAATCTCTTGCAAGCCTCATGTTTCTTTCACAATGTGGAAAAATAAGGATTATATTTCCCAAATCACTTGAAATCTAGGGAAACGCACACTGCATCGATCTTGCTCAAACACGCTCTTTCTCCTAATGTGTTGAGAACATTCAAGAAACCAGAAAACAAGGGCATTTTGCAGTGAAACTCAGTCAGGCATGTACAAGAGATCATTTCTATTGGTAGTAGAGCGCAAAAGAATGATTGACTTCATGTTCTCCATGAAACCCTTACATTTCCAAGGGACCTGAAGTAGGACTTTCACAAAAAGATGTGTTTGCGTGTCTGTGGTGAAAGGAGCTCTAAGTTGTGTATTCAGTGCTGGAGAGTAACACACTCTACATAGGTTACACAGCGTTTTGAGAGCACCAACATGCTTCAAACTGAAGCTGGTACAAGGTGTGTGTAGAATGCTGAATGAAGACTTGTCATTTCAAAGAAAGAAGAGGAAACCAAAATCCAGGTAGTGAAACGAGCACACCAGTATACGAGATGTGCATGTGGACAGTTTCAAGCAGCAGCTCTTTGTGGACACTTGGAAACAGCGGTATTAAAAACTTGCGTACGAAGCGGGATTTGGCCAAGGTTGAAAGACCTTCCAAAACCAACCCTAAATAACTTAGCCAAACAATGAATGTTCCAATAAGCTCCTGCAGAAAAGGTGCTTCTATGACACAATCCTCAGCAGGTAGCTACATTCTGCACAGTATAAAATGCATATGAACTCCAGCATGAAAATTCACTCCAGAAGGATGAAATGCATGTTTCTCTATGAAAGAACACTCAGCCACAAGGCTTTAGCTTGCTGCTTCAAAGTCTTTATAGAAATGTGTGTTTTCACTGCTGGAATACCCTAGCCCTCAACATCACTATAACCCAAGGTCCAATCTTAAAACTAACCTGATCTCTAACCCTAGCCCTCAACATAACCCTAACCCTAGGTCCAACCGTAACCCTAACCGGATCTCTAACCCTAGCCCTCAACATAACCCTAACCCTAGGTCAAATCGTAACCCTAACCGGATCTGTAACCCTAGCCCTCAACATAACCCTAACCCTAGGTCCAATCGTAATACTAACCGGATCTCTAACCCTAGCCCTCAACATAACCCTAACCCTACGTCCAATAGTAACCCTAACCGGATCTCTAACCCTAGCCCTAAACATAACCCTAACCCTAGGTCCAATCGTAACCCTAACCGGATCTGTAACCCTAGCCCTCAACATAACCCTAACCCTAGGTCCAATTGAAACCCTAACCTTCTCTCTAACCCTAGCCCTCAACATAACCCTAACCCTAGGTCCAATCGTAACCCTAACCTGATCTCTAAACCTAGCCCTATACATAACCCTAACCCTAGGTCCAATCGTAACCCTAACCGTCTCTCTAACCCTAGCCCTCAACGTTACGCTAACCCTAGGTCCAATCGTAACCATAACCGGATCTGAACCCTAGCCCTCAACATAACCTTAACCTTAGGTCCAATCGTAAAACTAACCTGATCACTAACCCTAGCTCTCAACATAACCCTAACCCTAGGTCCAATCGTAACCCTAACCGGATCTGTATCCCTAGCCCTAAACATAACCCTAACCCTAGGTCCAATCGTAATACTAACCTGATCTCTAACCCTAGCCCTCAACATAACCCTAACCCTAGGTCCAATCTAACCCTAACCAGATCTCAAACCCTGGGCCTCAACATAACCCTAACCCTAGGTCCAATCGTAACCCTAACCGGATCTCTAACCCTAGCCCTCAACATAACCCTAACCCTAGGTCCAATCGTAACCCTAACCATATCTCTAACCCTAGCCCTCAACATAACCCTAACCCTAGGTCCAAAAGTAACCCTAACCGGATCTCTAACCCTAGCCCTCAACATAATCCTAACCCTATGTCCAATCGTAATACTAACATGATCTCTAATCCTAGCCCTCAACATAACCCTAACCCTAGGTCCAATCGTAACCCTAACCGGATCTCTAACCCTAGCCCTCAACATAACCCTAACCCTAGGTCCAATTGTAACCCTAACCTTCTCTCTAAGCCTAGCCCTCAACGTTACGCTAACACTAGGTTCAAGTGTAACCCTAACCGGAACTCTAACCCTAGCCCTCAACATAACCCTAACCCTAGGTCCAATCGTAACCCTAACCATATCTCTAACCCTAGCCCTCAACATAACCCTAACCCTAGGTCCAAAAGTAACCCTAACCTTCTCTCTAACCCTAGCCCTCAACATAACCCTAACCCTAGGTCCAATCGTAACCCTAACCATATCTCTAACCCTAGCCCTCAACATAACCCTAACCCTAGGTCCAAAAGTAACCCTAAACTTCTCTCTAACCCTAGCCCTCAACATTACCCTAACCCTAGGTCCAATCGTAACCCTAACCGTCTCTCTAACCCTAGCCCTCAACATAACCCTACCCTAGGTCCAATCGTAACCCTAACCATCTCTACAGAAGGATGAAATACGTGTGTTTCTCTCTGAAAGAACTCTCAGCCACTATTCTTTTGCTTGCTCCTTCCAAGTCTTTGTAGAAACGTGTGTTTTCACTGCAGGCATAAGTTTTAGGATGCATTTTTTTCAATCTCTTGCAAGCCTCATGTTGTTTCTTAGACAATGTGGAAAAACAAGGAGTATGTATCCCGAATTACTTGAAATCCAGGAAAACGCACACTGCATCAGTCTCCTTCAAACACGTTCTATTTCCTAAAGTGTTTTGAACTTTCAACAAACCAGAAAAGAAGGGCATTTTGCAGTGAAATTCAGAATGGCATGTACAAAAAGCCATTTCTTTCGGTTGCAGAGTTCAAAAGCATGATTGTCTTCATGTTTTCGATGAAACCCTTACATTTCCAATTTACCTGAGTTAGGACTTTCCCAAAAAGACGTGTTTGCGTGTCTGTGTTGAAAGGAGCTCTAAGTTGTGTATTCAGTGCTGTAGAGTGACACACTCTACACAGGATACACAGCGTTTTGAGAGCACCAACATGCTTCAAACTGAAACTGCTACAAGCTGTGTGTAGCATGCTGAATGAAGACTTGTCATTTCAAAGAAAGAAGAGGAAACCAAAATCCAGGTAGTGAAACGAGCACACCAGTATGGGAGATGTGCATGTGGACACTTTCAAGCAGCAGCTCTTTGTGGACACTTGGAAACAGGGCTGTGAAAAACTTTCGTACAAAGCGGATTTGGCCAAAGTTGAAAGACCTTCCAAAACCAACCCTAAATAACTTAGCCAAACAATGAAAGTTCCAATAAGCTCCTACAGGAAAGGTGCATCTATGACACAACCCCCGAGCAGGTAGCTACATTCTGCACAGTACAAAATGCATATGAATTCCAGCAAGAAAACTCACTCCAGAAGGATGAAATGCATGTGTTTCTCTCTGAAAGGACACTCAGCCACTATTCTTTTGCTTGCTCCTTCCAAGTCTTTGTAGAACCGTGTGTTTTCACTGCCGGAATAAGTTTTAGGATGCATTGTTTCAATCTCTTGCAAGCCTCATGTTGTTTCTTAGACAATGTGGAAAATCACGGATTATGTTTCCCAAATCACAAGAAATAAAGGAAAACGCACACTGCATCAGTCTTCTTCAAACACGCTCTATCTCCTAATGTGTTGTGAACTTTCAACAAACCAGAAAAGAAGGGCATTTTGCACTGAAATTCAGACGGGTATGTACAAGAGTTCATTCCTATTGGTTGCAGAGTGCAAAAGCATGATTGACTTCAAGTTCTCGATGAAACCCTTACATTTCCAAGAGTAAAGAAGTAGGACTTTTACAAAAAGATGTGTTTGCGTGTCTGTGGTGAAAGGAGCTCTAAGTTGTGTATTCAGTGCTGGAGATTGACACACTCTACACAGGTTACTCAGCGTTTTAAGAGCACCAATATGCTGCAAACTGAAACTGCTACAAGGTGTGTGTAGCATGCAGAAAGAGGGCTTGTAATTTCAAAGAAAGAAGAGGAAACCAAAATCCAGGTAGTGAAACGAGCACACCAGTATGGGAGATGTGCATGTGGAGAGTTTTAAGCAGCAGTTCTTTGTGGGCTCTTGGAAACAGGGCTGTGAAAAAATTTCGTAAGAAAGCGGATTTGGCTAAAGTTGAAAGACCTTCCAAAACCAACCCAAAGAAGTTAGCCAAACAATGAATGTTCCAATAAGCTCCTGCAGGAAAGTTGCTTCTATGACACAACCCCCGAGCAGGTAGTTACATTCTGCACGGTACAAATGCATATGAATTCCAGGCTGAAAATTCACTCCAGAAGGATGAAATGTGTATGTTTCTCTCTGAAAGAACACTCAGCCATTGGCTTTTACTTGCTACTTCAAAGTCTTTGTAGAAACGTGTGCTTTCACCGCTGGAGTACGTTTTGGGATGCATTTTTTCAATCTCTTGCAAGCCTCATGTTTCTTTCACAATGTGGAAAAATAAGGATTATATTTCCCAAATCACTTGAAATCTAGGGAAACGCACACTGCATCGATCTTGCTCAAACACGCTCTTTCTCCTAATGTGTTGAGAACATTCAAGAAACCAGAAAACAAGGGCATTTTGCAGTGAAACTCAGTCAGGCATGTACAAGAGGTCATTTCTATTGGTAGTAGAGTGCAAAAGCATGATTGACTTCATGTTCTCCATGAAACCCTTACATTTCCAAGGGACCTGAAGTAGGACTTTCACAAAAAGATGTGTTTGCGTGTCTGTGGTGAAAGGAGCTCTAAGTTGTGTATTCAGTGCTGGAGAGTAACACACTCTACATAGGTTACACAGCGTTTTGAGAGCACCAACATGCTTCAAACTGAAGCTGGTACAAGGTGTGTGTAGAATGCTGAATGAAGACTTGTCATTTCAAAGAAAGAAGAGGAAACCAAAATCCAGGTAGTGAAACGAGCACACCAGTATACGAGATGTGCACGTGGACAGTTTCAAGCAGCAGCTCTTTGTGGACACTTGGAAACAGCGGTATTAAAAACTTGCGTACGAAGCGGGATTTGGCCAAGGTTGAAAGACCTTCGAAAACCAACCCTAAATAACTTAGCCAAACAATGAATGTTCCAATAAGCTCCTGCAGAAAAGGTGCTTCTATGACACAACCCCCAGCAGGTAGCTACATTCTGTACAGTATAAAATGCATATGAACTCCAGCATGAAAATTCACTCCAGAAGGATGAAATGCACGTTTCTCGATGAAAGAACACTCAGCCACAAGGCTTTAACTTGCTGCTTCAAAGTCTTTATAGAAATGTGTGTTTTCACTGCTGGAATACCCTAGCCCTCAACATCACTATAACCCTAGGTCCAATCTTAACCCTAACCGGATCTCTAACCCTAGCCCTCAACATAACCCTAACCCTACGTCCAATAGTAACCCTAACCGGATCTCTAACCCTAGCCCTAAACATAACCCTAACCCTAGGTCAAATCGTAACCCTAACCGGATCTGTAACCCTAGCCCTCAACATAACCCTAACCCTAGGTCCAATCGTAACCCTAACCATATCTCTAACCCTAGCCCTCAACATAACCCTAACCCTAGGTCCAAAAGTAACCCTAACCTTCTCTCTAACCCTAGCCCTCAACATAACCCTAACCCTATGTCCAATCGTAATACTAACATGATCTCTAATCCTAGCCCTCAACATAACCCTAACCCTAGGTCCAATAGTAACCCTAACCGGATCTGAACCCTAGCCCTCAACATAACCCTAACCCTAGGTCCAATAGTAACCCTAACCGGATCTGAACCCTAGCCCTCAACATAACCTTAACCTTAGGTCCAATCGTAATACTAACCTGATCACTAACCCTAGCCCTCAACATAACCCTAACCCTAGGTCCAATCATAACCCTAACCGGATCTGTATCCTTAGCCCTAAACATAACCCTAACCCTAGGTCCAATCTTAACCCTAACCCGATCTCTAACCCTAGCCCTCAACATAACCCTAACCCTAGGTCCAATCTAACCCTAACCAGATCTCAAACCCTGGGCCTCAACATAACCCTAACGCTAGGTCCAATCGTAACCCTAACCGGATGTCTAACCCTAGCCCTCAACATAACCCTAACCCTAGGTCCAATCGTAACCCTAACCGGATCTCTAACCCTAGCCCTCAACATAACCCTAACCTTAGGTCCAATCGTACCCCTAACCGGATCTCTAACCCTAGCCCTCAACATAACCCTAACCCTAGGTCCAATTGTAACCCTAACCTTCTCTCTCAGGCTAGCCCTCAACGTTACGCTAACCCTAGGTTCAAGTGTAACCCTAACCGGAACTCTAAACCTAGCCCTCAACATAACCCTAACCCTAGGTCCAATCGTAACCCTAACCATATCTCTAACCCTAGCCCTCAACATAACCCTAACCCTAGGTCCAAAAGTAACCCTAACCTTCTCTCTAACCCTAGCCCTCAACATAACCCTAACCCTAGGTCCAATCGTAACCCTAACCATATCTCTAATCCTAGCCCTCAACATAACCCTAACTCTAGGTCTAAAAGTAACCCTAACCTTCTCTCTAACCCTAGCCCTCAACATAACCCTAACCCTAGGTCCAATCGTAACCCTAACCGTCTCTCTAACCCTAGCCCTCAACATAACCCTACCCTAGGTCCAATCGTAACCCTAACCGTCTCTACAGAAGGATGAAATACGTGTGTTTCTCTCTGAAAGAACTCTCAGCCACTATTCTTTTGCTTGCTCCTTCCAAGTCTTTGTAGAAACGTGTGTTTTCACTGCAGGCATAAGTTTTAGGATGCATTTTTTCAATCTCTTGCAAGCCTCATGTTGTTTCTTAGACAATGTGGAAAAACAAGGAGTATGTATCCCGAATCACTTGAAATCCAGGAAAACGCACACTGCATCAGTCTTCTTCAAACACGTTCTATTTCCTAAAGTGTTTTGAACTTTCAACAAACCAGAAAAGAAGGGCATTTTGCAGTGAAATTCAGAATGGCATGTACAAAAAGCCATTTCTTTCGGTTGCAGAGTTCAAAAGCATGATTGTCTTCATGTTTTCGATGAAACCCTTACATTTCCAATTTACCTGAGTTAGGACTTTCCCAAAAAGACGTGTTTGCGTGTCTGTGTTGAAAGGAGCTCTAAGTTGTGTATTCAGTGCTGTAGAGTGACACACTCTACACAGGATACACAGCGTTTTGAGAGCACCAACATGCTTCAAACTGAAACTGCTACAAGCTGTGTGTAGCATGCTGAATGAAGACTTGTCATTTCAAAGAAAGAAGAGGAAACCAAAATCCAGGTAGTGAAACGAGCACACCAGTATGGGAGATGTGCATGTGGACACTTTCAAGCAGCAGCTCTTTGTGGACACTTGGAAACAGGGCTGTGAAAAACTTTCGTACAAAGCGGATTTGGCCAAAGTTGAAAGACCTTCCAAAACCAACCCTAAATAACTTAGCCAAACAATGAAAGTTCCAATAAGCTCCTACAGGAAAGGTGCATCTATGACACAACCCCCGAGCAGGTAGCTACATTCTGCACAGTACAAAATGCATATGAATTCCAGCAAGAAAACTCACTCCAGAAGGATGAAATGCATGTGTTTCTCTCTGAAAGGACACTCAGCCACTATTCTTTTGCTTGCTCCTTCCAAGTCTTTGTAGAACCGTGTGTTTTCACTGCTGGAATAAGTTTTAGGATGCATTGTTTCAATCTCTTGCAAGCCTCATGTTGTTTCTTAGACAATGTGGAAAATCACGGATTATGTTTCCCAAATCACAAGAAATAAAGGAAAACGCACACTGCATCAGTCTTCTTCAAACACGCTCTATCTCCTAATGTGTTGTGAACTTTCAACAAACCAGAAAAGAAGGGCATTTTGCACTGAAATTCAGACGGGTATGTACAAGAGTTCATTCCTATTGGTTGCAGAGTGCAAAAGCATGATTGACTTCAAGTTCTCGATGAAACCCTTACATTTCCAAGAGTAAAGAAGTAGGACTTTTACAAAAAGATGTGTTTGCGTGTCTGTGGTGAAAGGAGCTCTAAGTTGTGTATTCAGTGCTGGAGATTGACACTCTCTACACAGGTTACTCAGCGTTTTAAGAGCACCAATATGCTGCAAACTGAAACTGCTACAAGGTGTGTGTAGCATGCAGAAAGAGGGCTTGTAATTTCAAAGAAAGAAGAGGAAACCAAAATCCAGGTAGTGAAACGAGCACACCAGTATGGGAGATGTGCATGTGGAGAGTTTTAAGCAGCAGTTCTTTGTGGGCTCTTGGAAACAGGGCTGTGAAAAAATTTCGTAAGAAAGCGGATTTGGCTAAAGTTGAAAGACCTTCCAAAACCAACCCAAAGAAGTTAGCCAAACAATGAATGTTCCAATAAGCTCCTGCAGGAAAGTTGCTTCTATGACACAACCCCCGAGCAGGTAGTTACATTCTGCATGGTACAAATGCATATGAATTCCAGGCTGAAAATTCACTCCAGAAGGATGAAATGTGTATGTTTCTCTCTGAAAGAACACTCAGCCATTGGCTTTTACTTGCTACTTCAAAGTCTTTGTAGAAACGTGTGCTTTCACCGCTGGAGTACGTTTTGGGATGCATTTTTTCAATCTCTTGCAAGCCTCATGTTTCTTTCACAATGTGGAAAAATAAGGATTATATTTCCCAAATCACTTGAAATCTAGGGAAACGCACACTGCATCGATCTTGCTCAAACACGCTCTTTCTCCCAATGTGTTGAGAACATTCAAGAAACCAGAAAACAAGGGCATTTTGCAGTGAAACTCAGTCAGGCATGTACAAGAGGTCATTTCTATTGGTAGTAGAGTGCAAAAGCATGATTGACTTCATGTTCTCCATGAAACCCTTACATTTCCAAGGGACCTGAAGTAGGACTTTCACAAAAAGATGTGTTTGCGTGTCTGTGGTGAAAGGAGCTCTAAGTTGTGAATTCAGTGCTGGAGAGTAACACACTCTACATAGGTTACACAGCGTTTTGAGAGCACCAACATGCTTCAAACTGAAGCTGGTACAAGGTGTGTGTAGAATGCTGAATGAAGACTTGTCATTTCAAAGAAAGAAGAGGAAACCAAAATCCAGGTAGTGAAACGAGCACACCAGTATACGAGATGTGCATGTGGACAGTTTCAAGCAGCAGCTCTTTGTGGACACTTGGAAACAGCACTATTAAAAACTTGCGTACGAAGCGGGATTGGCCAAGGTTGAAAGAACTTCCAAAACCAACCCTAAATAACTTAGCCAAACAATGAATGTTCCAATAAGCTCCTGCAGAAAAGGTGCTTCTATGACACAACCCCCAGCAGGTAGCTACATTCTGCACAGTATAAAATGCATATGAACTCCAGCATGAAAATTCACTCCAGAAGGATGAAATGCATGTTTCTCTATGAAAGAACAATCAGCCACAAGGCTTTAGCTTGCTGCTTCAAAGTCTTTATAGAAATGTGTGTTTTCACTGCTGGAATACCCTAGCCCTCAACATCACTATAACCCTAGGTCCAATCTTAACCCTAACCTGATCTCTAACCCTAGCCCTCAACATAACCCTAACCCTAGGTCCAACCGTAACCCTAACCGGATCTCTAACCCTAGCCCTCAACATAACCCTAACCCTAAGTCCAATAGTAACCCAAACCGGATCTCTAACCCTAGCCCTAAACATAACCCTAACCCTAGGTCCAATCGTAACCCTAACCGGATCTGTAACCCTAGCCCTCAACATAACCCTAACCCTAGGTCCAATCGTAATACTAACCGGATCTCTAACCCTAGCCCTCAACATAACCCTAACCCTACGTCCAATAGTAACCCTAACCTTCTCTCTAACCCTAGCCCTCAACATAACCCTAACCCTAGGTCCAATCGTAACCCTAACCTGATCTCTATCCCTAGCCCTATACATAACCCTAACCCTAGGTCCAATCATATCCCTAACCATATCTCTAACCCTAGCCCTCAACATAACCCTAACCCTAGGTCCAATCGTAACCCTAACCGTCTCTCTAACCCTAGCCCTCAACGTTACGCTAACCCTAGGTCCAATCGTAACCCTAACCGGATCTGAACCCTAGCCCTCAACATAACCTTAACCTTAGGTCCAATCGTAATACTAACCTGATCACTAACCCTAGCCCTCAACATAACCCTAACCCTAGGTCCAATCGTAACCCTAACCGGATCTGTATCCCTAGCCCTAAACATAACCCTAACCCTAGGTCCAATCGTAATACTAACCTGATCTCTAACCCTAGCCCTCAACATAACCCTAACCCTAGGTCCAATCTAACCCTAACCAGATCTCAAACCCTGGGCCTCAACATAACCCTAACCCTAGGTCCAATCGTAACCCTAACCGGATGTCTAACCCTAGCCCTCAACATAACCCTAACCCTAGGTCCAATCGTAACCCTAACCGGATCTCTAACCCTAGCCCTCAACATAACCCTAACCCTAGGTCCAATCGTAACCCTAACCATATCTCTAACCCTAGCCCTCAACATAACCCTAACCCTAGGTCCAAAAGTAACCCTAACCTTCTCTCTAACCCTAGCCCTCAACATAACCCTAACCCTATGTCCAATCGTAATACTAACATGAACTCTAACCCTAGCCCTCAACATAACCCTAACCCTAGGTCCAATCGTAACCCTAACCGGATCTCTAACCCTAGCCCTCAACATAACCCTAACCCTAGGTCCAATCGTAACCCTAACCATATCTCTAACCCTAGCCCTCAACATAACCCTAACCCTAGGTCCAAAAGTAACCCTAACCTTCTCTCTAACCCTAGCCCTCAACATAACCCTAACCCTATGTCCAATCGTAATACTAACATGATCTCTAATCCTAGCCCTCAACATAACCCTAACCCTAGTTCCAATCGTAACCCTAACCAGATCTCTAACCCTAGCCCTCAACATAACCCTAACCCTAGGTCCAATTGTAAGCCTAACCTTCTCTCTAAGCCTAGCCCTCAACGTTACGCTAACCCTAGGTTCAAGTGTAACCCTAACCTTCTCTCTAACCCTAGCCCTCAACATAACCCTAACCCTAGGTCCAATCGTAACCCTAACCATATCTCTAACCCTAGCCCTCAACATAACCCTAACCCTAGGTCCAAAAGTAACCCTAACCTTCTCTCTAACCCTAGCCCTCAACATAACCCTAACCCTAGGTCCAATCGTAACCCTAACCGTCTCTCTAACCCTAGCCCTCAACATAACCCTACCCTAGGTCCAATCGTAACCCTAACCGTCTCTACAGAAGGATGAAATACGTGTGTTTCTCTCTGAAAGAACTCTCAGCCACTATTCTTTTGCTTGCTCCTTCCAAGTCTTTGTAGAAACGTGTGTTTTCACTGCAGGCATAAGTTTTAGGATGCATTTTTTCAATCTCTTGCAAGCCTCATGTTGTTTCTTAGACAATGTGGAAAAACAAGGAGTATGTATCCCGAATCACTTGAAATCCAGGAAAACGCACACTGCATCAGTCTTCTTCAAACACGTTCTATTTCCTAAAGTGTTTTGAACTTTCAACAAACCAGAAAAGAAGGGCATTTTGCAGTGAAATTCAGAATGGCATGTACAAAAAGCCATTTCTTTCGGTTGCAGAGTTCAAAAGCATGATTGTCTTCATGTTTTCGATGAAACCCTTACATTTCCAATTTACCTGAGTTAGGACTTTCCCAAAAAGACGTGTTTGCGTGTCTGTGTTGAAAGGAGCTCTAAGTTGTGTATTCAGTGCTGTAGAGTGACACACTCTACACAGGATACACAGCGTTTTGAGAGCACCAACATGCTTCAAACTGAAACTGCTACAAGCTGTGTGTAGCATGCTGAATGAAGACTTGTCATTTCAAAGAAAGAAGAGGAAACCAAAATCCAGGTAGTGAAACGAGCACACCAGTATGGGAGATGTGCATGTGGACACTTTCAAGCAGCAGCTCTTTGTGGACACTTGGAAACAGGGCTGTGAAAAACTTTCGTACAAAGCGGATTTGGCCAAAGTTGAAAGACCTTCCAAAACCAACCCTAAATAACTTAGCCAAACAATGAAAGTTCCAATAAGCTCCTACAGGAAAGGTGCATCTATGACACAACCCCCGAGCAGGTAGCTACATTCTGCACAGTACAAAATGCATATGAATTCCAGCAAGAAAACTCACTCCAGAAGGATGAAATGCATGTGTTTCTCTCTGAAAGGACACTCAGCCACTATTCTTTTGCTTGCTCCTTCCAAGTCTTTGTAGAACCGTGTGTTTTCACTGCTGGAATAAGTTTTAGGATGCATTGTTTCAATCTCTTGCAAGCCTCATGTTGTTTCTTAGACAATGTGGAAAATCACGGATTATGTTTCCCAAATCACAAGAAATAAAGGAAAGCGCACACTGCATCAGTCTTCTTCAAACACGCTCTATCTCCTAATGTGTTGTGAACTTTCAACAAACCAGAAAAGAAGGGCATTTTGCACTGAAATTCAGACGGGTATGTACAAGAGTTCATTCCTATTGGTTGCAGAGTGCAAAAGCATGATTGACTTCAAGTTCTCGATGAAACCCTTACATTTCCAAGAGTAAAGAAGTAGGACTTTTACAAAAAGATGTGTTTGCGTGTCTGTGGTGAAAGGAGCTCTAAGTTGTGTATTCAGTGCTGGAGATTGACACACTCTACACAGGTTACTCAGCGTTTTAAGAGCACCAATATGCTGCAAACTGAAACTGCTACAAGGTGTGTGTAGCATGCAGAAAGAGGGCTTGTAATTTCAAAGAAAGAAGAGGAAACCAAAATCCAGGTAGTGAAACAAACACACCAGTATGGGAGATGTGCATGTGGAGAGTTTTAAGCAGCAGTTCTTTGTGGGCTCTTGGAAACAGGGCTGTGAAAAAATTTCGTAAGAAAGCGGATTTGGCTAAAGTTGAAAGACCTTCCAAAACCAACCCAAAGAAGTTAGCCAAACAATGAATGTTCCAATAAGCTCCTGCAGGAAAGTTGCTTCTATGACACAACCCCCGAGCAGGTAGTTACATTCTGCACGGTACAAATGCATATGAATTCCAGGCTGAAAATTCACTCCAGAAGGATGAAATGTGTATGTTTCTCTCTGAAAGAACACTCAGCCATTGGCTTTTACTTGCTACTTCAAAGTCTTTGTAGAAACGTGTGCTTTCACCGCTGGAGTACGTTTTGGGATGCATTTTTTCAATCTCTTGCAAGCCTCATGTTTCTTTCACAATGTGGAAAAATAAGGATTATATTTCCCAAATCACTTGAAATCTAGGGAAACGCACACTGCATCGATCTTGCTCAAACACGCTCTTTCTCCTAATGTGTTGAGAACATTCAAGAAACCAGAAAACAAGGGCATTTTGCAGTGAAACTCAGTCAGGCATGTACAAGAGGTCATTTCTATTGGTAGTAGAGCGCAAAAGAATGATTGACTTCATGTTCTCCATGAAACCCTTACATTTCCAAGGGACCTGAAGTAGGACTTTCACAAAAAGATGTGTTTGCGTGTCTGTGGTGAAAGGAGCTCTAAGTTGTGTATTCAGTGCTGGAGAGTAACACACTCTACATAGGTTACACAGCGTTTTGAGAGCACCAACATGCTTCAAACTGAAGCTGGTACAAGGTGTGTGTAGAATGCTGAATGAAGACTTGTCATTTCAAAGAAAGAAGAGGAAACCAAAATCCAGGTAGTGAAACGAGCACACCAGTATACGAGATGTGCATGTGGACAGTTTCAAGCAGCAGCTCTTTGTGGACACTTGGAAACAGCGGTATTAAAAACTTGCGTACGAAGCGGGATTTGGCCAAGGTTGAAAGACCTTCCAAAACCAACCCTAAATAACTTAGCCAAACAATGAATGTTCCAATAAGCTCCTGCAGAAAAGGTGCTTCTATGACACAATCCTCAGCAGGTAGCTACATTCTGCACAGTATAAAATGCATATGAACTCCAGCATGAAAATTCACTCCAGAAGGATGAAATGCATGTTTCTCTATGAAAGAACACTCAGCCACAAGGCTTTAGCTTGCTGCTTCAAAGTCTTTATAGAAATGTGTGTTTTCACTGCTGGAATACCCTAGCCCTCAACATCACTATAACCCAAGGTCCAATCTTAAAACTAACCTGATCTCTAACCCTAGCCCTCAACATAACCCTAACCCTAGGTCCAACCGTAACCCTAACCGGATCTCTAACCCTAGCCCTCAACATAACCCTAACCCTAGGTCAAATCGTAACCCTAACCGGATCTGTAACCCTAGCCCTCAACATAACCCTAACCCTAGGTCCAATCGTAATACTAACCGGATCTCTAACCCTAGCCCTCAACATAATCCTAACCCTACGTCCAATAGTAACCCTAACCGGATCTCTAACCCTAGCCCTAAACATAACCCTAACCCTAGGTCCAATCGTAACCCTAACCGGATCTGTAACCCTAGCCCTCAACATAACCCTAACCCTAGGTCCAATTGAAACCCTAACCTTCTCTCTAACCCTAGCCCTCAACATAACCCTAACCCTAGGTCCAATCGTAACCCTAACCTGATCTCTAATCCTAGCCCTATACATAACCCTAACCCTAGGTCCAATCGTAACCCTAACCGTCTCTCTAACCCTAGCCCTCAACGTTACGCTAACCCTAGGTCCAATCGTAACCATAACCGGATCTGAACCCTAGCCCTCAACATAACCTTAACCTTAGGTCCAATCGTAAAACTAACCTGATCACTAACCCTAGCTCTCAACATAACCCTAACCCTAGGTCCAATCGTAACCCTAACCGGATCTGTATCCCTAGCCCTAAACATAACCCTAACCCTAGGTCCAATCGTAATACTAACCTGATCTCTAACCCTAGCCCTCAACATAACCCTAACCCTAGGTCCAATCTAACCCTAACCAGATCTCAAACCCTGGGCCTCAACATAACCCTAACCCTAGGTCCAATCGTAACCCTAACCGGATCTCTAACCCTAGCCCTCAACATAACCCTAACCCTAGGTCCAATCGTAACCCTAACCATATCTCTAACCCTAGCCCTCAACATAACCCTAACCCTAGGTCCAAAAGTAACCCTAACCGGATCTCTAACCCTAGCCCTCAACATAATCCTAACCCTATGTCCAATCGTAATACTAACATGATCTCTAATCCTAGCCCTCAACATAACCCTAACCCTAGGTCCAATCGTAACCCTAACCGGATCTCTAACCCTAGCCCTCAACATAACCCTAACCCTAGGTCCAATTGTAACCCTAACCGTCTCTCTAACCCTAGCCCTCAACGTTACGCTAACCCTAGGTCCAATCGTAACCCTAACCGGATCTGAACCCTAGCCCTCAACATAACCTTAACATTTGGTCCAATCGTAATACTAACCTGATCACTAACCCTAGCCCTCAACATAACCCTAACCCTAGGTCCAATCGTAACCCTAACCGGATCTGTATCCCTAGCCCTAAACATAACCCTAACCCTAGGTCCAATCGTAATACTAACCTGACCTCTAACCCTAGCCCTCAACATAACCCTAACCCTAGGTCCAATCTAACCCTAACCAGATCTCAAACCCTGGGCCTAAACATAACCCTAACCCTAGGTCCAATCGTAACCCTAACCGGATGTCTAACCCTAGCACTCAAGATAACCTTAACCCTAGGTCCAATCGTAACCCTAACCGGATCTCTAACCCTAGCCCTCAACATAACCCTAACCCTAGGTCCAATCGTAACCCTAACCATATCTCTAACCCTAGCCCTCAACATAACCCTAACCCTAGGTCTAAAAGTAACCCTAACCTTCTCTCTCAGCCTAGCCCTCAACGTTACGCTAACCCTAGGTTCAAGTGTAACCCTAACCGGAACTCTAAACCTAGCCCTCAACATAACCCTAACCCTAGGTCCAATCGTAACCCTAACCATATCTCTAACCCTAGCCCTCAACATAACCCTAACCCTAGGTCCAAAAGTAACCCTAACCTTCTCTCTAACCCTAGCCCTCAACATAACCCTAACCCTAGGTCCAATCGTAACCCTAACCATATCTCTATCCCTAGCCCTCAACATAACCCTAACCCTAGGTCTAAAAGTAACCCTAACCTTCTCTCTAACCCTAGCCCTCAACATAACCCTAACCCTAGGTCCAATCGTAACCCTAACCGTCTCTCTAACCCTAGCCCTCAACATAACCCTACCCTAGGTCCAATCGTAACCCTAACCGTCTCTACAGAAGGATGAAATACGTGTGTTTCTCTCTGAAAGAACTCTCAGCCACTATTCTTTTGCTTGCTCCTTCCAAGTCTTTGTAGAAACGTGTGTTTTCACTGCAGGCATAAGTTTTAGGATGCATTTTTTCAATCTCTTGCAAGCCTCATGTTGTTTCTTAGACAATGTGGAAAAACAAGGAGTATGTATCCCGAATCACTTGAAATCCAGGAAAACGCACACTGCATCAGTCTTCTTCAAACACGTTCTATTTCCTAAAGTGTTTTGAACTTTCAACAAACCAGAAAAGAAGGGCATTTTGCAGTGAAATTCAGAATGGCATGTACAAAAAGCCATTTCTTTCGGTTGCAGAGTTCAAAAGCATGATTGTCTTCATGTTTTCGATGAAACCCTTACATTTCCAATTTACCTGAGTTAGGACTTTCCCAAAAAGACGTGTTTGCGTGTCTGTGTTGAAAGGAGCTCTAAGTTGTGTATTCAGTGCTGTAGAGTGACACACTCTACACAGGATACACAGCGTTTTGAGAGCACCAACATGCTTCAAACTGAAACTGCTACAAGCTGTGTGTAGCATGCTGAATGAAGACTTGTCATTTCAAAGAAAGAAGAGGAAACCAAAATCCAGGTAGTGAAACGAGCACACCAGTATGGGAGATGTGCATGTGGACACTTTCAAGCAGCAGCTCTTTGTGGACACTTGGAAACAGGGCTGTGAAAAACTTTCGTACAAAGCGGATTTGGCCAAAGTTGAAAGACCTTCCAAAACCAACCCTAAATAACTTAGCCAAACAATGAAAGTTCCAATAAGCTCCTACAGGAAAGGTGCATCTATGACACAACCCCCGAGCAGGTAGCTACATTCTGCACAGTACAAAATGCATATGAATTCCAGCAAGAAAACTCACTCCAGAAGGATGAAATGCATGTGTTTCTCTCTGAAAGGACACTCAGCCACTATTCTTTTGCTTGCTCCTTCCAAGTCTTTGTAGAACCGTGTGTTTTCACTGCTGGAATAAGTTTTAGGATGCATTGTTTCAATCTCTTGCAAGCCTCATGTTGTTTCTTAGACAATGTGGAAAATCACGGATTATGTTTCCCAAATCACAAGAAATAAAGGAAAACGCACACTGCATCAGTCTTCTTCAAACACGCTCTATCTCCTAATGTGTTGTGAACTTTCAACAAACCAGAAAAGAAGGGCATTTTGCACTGAAATTCAGACGGGTATGTACAAGAGTTCATTCCTATTGGTTGCAGAGTGCAAAAGCATGATTGACTTCAAGTTCTCGATGAAACCCTTACATTTCCAAGAGTAAAGAAGTAGGACTTTTACAAAAAGATGTGTTTGCGTGTCTGTGGTGAAAGGAGCTCTAAGTTGTGTATTCAGTGCTGGAGATTGACACTCTCTACACAGGTTACTCAGCGTTTTAAGAGCACCAATATGCTGCAAACTGAAACTGCTACAAGGTGTGTGTAGCATGCAGAAAGAGGGCTTGTAATTTCAAAGAAAGAAGAGGAAACCAAAATCCAGGTATTGAAACGAGCACACCAGTATGGGAGATGTGCATGTGGAGAGTTTTAAGCAGCAGTTCTTTGTGGGCTCTTGGAAACAGGGCTGTGAAAAAATTTCGTAAGAAAGCGGATTTGGCTAAAGTTGAAAGACCTTCCAAAACCAACCCAAAGAAGTTAGCCAAACAATGAATGTTCCAATAAGCTCCTGCAGGAAAGTTGCTTCTATGACACAACCCCCGAGCAGGTAGTTACATTCTGCATGGTACAAATGCATATGAATTCCAGGCTGAAAATTCACTCCAGAAGGATGAAATGTGTATGTTTCTCTCTGAAAGAACACTCAGCCATTGGCTTTTACTTGCTACTTCAAAGTCTTTGTAGAAACGTGTGCTTTCACCGCTGGAGTACGTTTTGGGATGCATTTTTTCAATCTCTTGCAAGCCTCATGTTTCTTTCACAATGTGGAAAAATAAGGATTATATTTCCCAAATCACTTGAAATCTAGGGAAACGCACACTGCATCGATCTTGCTCAAACACGCTCTTTCTCCCAATGTGTTGAGAACATTCAAGTAACCAGGAAAAAGGGCATTTTGCAGTGAAACTCAGTCAGGCATGTACAAGAGGTCATTTCTATTGGTAGTAGAGTGCAAAAGCATGATTGACTTCATGTTCTCCATGAAACCCTTACATTTCCAAGGGACCTGAAGTAGGACTTTCACAAAAAGATGTGTTTGCGTGTCTGTGGTGAAAGGAGCTCTAAGTTGTGTATTCAGTGCTGGAGAGTAACACACTCTACATAGGTTACACAGCGTTTTGAGAGCACCAACATGCTTCAAACTGAAGCTGGTACAAGGTGTGTGTAGAATGCTGAATGAAGACTTGTCATTTCAAAGAAAGAAGAGGAAACCAAAATCCAGGTAGTGAAACGAGCACACCAGTATACGAGATGTGCATGTGGACAGTTTCAAGCAGCAGCTCTTTGTGGACACTTGGAAACAGCGGTATTAAAAACTTGCGTACGAAGCGGGATTTGGCCAAGGTTGAAAGACCTCCCAAAACCAACCCTAAATAACTTAGCCAAACAATGAATGTTCCAATAAGCTCCTGCAGAAAAGGTGCTTCTATGACACAACCCCCAGCAGGTAGCTACATTCTGCACAGTATAAAATGCATATGAACCCCAGCATGAAAATTCACTCCAGAAGGATGAAATGCAGGTTTCTCTATGAAAGAACACTCAGCCACAAGGCTTTAGCTTGCTGCTTCAAAGTCTTTATAGAAATGTGTGTTTTCACTGCTGGAATACCCTAGCCCTCAACATCACTATAACCCTAGGTCCAATCTTAACCCTAACCTGATCTCTAACCCTAGCCCTCAACATAACCCTAACCCTAGGTCCAATCGTAACCCTAACCGGATCTCTAACCCTAGCCCTCAACATAACCCTAACCCTACGTCCAATAGTAACCCTAACCGGATCTGTAACCCTAGCCCTCAACATAACCCTAACCCTAGGTCCAATTGAAACCCTAACCTTCTCTCTAACCCTAGCCCTCAACATAACCCTAACCCTAGGTCCAATCGTAACCCTAACCTGATCTCTAACCCTAGCCCTATACATAACCCTAACCCTAGGTCCAATCATAACCCTAACCATATCTCTAACCCGAGCCCTCAACATAACCCTAACCCTAGGTCCAATCATAACCCTAACCGTCTCTCTATCCCTAGCCCTCAACGTTACGCTAACCCTAGGTCCAATCATAACCCTAACCGGATCTGAACCCTAGCCCTCAACATAACCTTAACATTTGGTCCAATCGTAATACTAACCTGATCACTAACCCTAGCCCTCAACATAACCCTAACCCTAAGTCCAATCGTAACCCTAACCGGATCTGTATCCCTAGCCCTAAACATAACCCTAACCCTAGGTCCAATCGTAATACTAACCTGACCTCTAACCCTAGCCCTCAACATAACCCTAACCCTAGGTCCAATCTAACCCTAACCAGAGCTCAAACCCTGGGCCTCAACATAACCCTAACCCTAGGTCCAATCGTAACCCTAACCGGATGTCTAACCCTAGCCCTCAAGATAACCCTAACCCTAGGTCCAATCGTAACCCTAACCGGATCTCTAACCCTAGCCCTCAACATAACCCTAACCCTAGGTCCAATCGTAACCCTAACCATATCTCTAACCCTAGCCCTCAACATAACCCTAACCCTAGGTCCAAAAGTAACCCTAACCTTCTCTCTAACCCTAGCCCTCAACATAACCCTAACCCTATGTCCAATCGTAATACTAACATGATCTCTAATCCTAGCCCTCAACATAACCCTAACCCTAGGTCCAATAGTAACCCTAACCGGATCTGAACCCTAGCCCTCAACATAACCCTAACCCTAGGTCCAATAGTAACCCTAACCGGATCTGAACCCTAGCCCTCAACATAACCTTAACCTTAGGTCCAATCGTAATACTAACCTGATCACTAACCCTAGCCCTCAACATAACCCTAACCCTAGGTCCAATCATAACCCTAACCGGATCTGTATCCCTAGCCCTAAACATAACCCTAACCCTAAGTCCAATCTTAACCCTAACCCGATCTCTAACCCTAGCCCTCAACATAACCCTAACCCTAGGTCCAATCTAACCCTAACCAGATCTCAAACCCTGGGCCTCAACATAACCCTAACGCTAGGTCCAATCGTAACCCTAACCGGATGTCTAACCCTAGCCCTCAACATAACCCTAACCCTAGGTCCAATCGTAACCCTAACCGGATCTCTAACCCTAGCCCTCAACATAACCCTAACCCTAGGTCCAATCGTACCCCTAACCGGATCTCTAAACCTAGCCCTCAACATAACCCTAACCCTAGGTCCAATTGTAACCCTAACCTTCTCTCTCAGGCTAGCCCTCAACGTTACGCTAACCCTAGGTTCAAGTGTAACCCTAACCGGAACTCTAAACCTAGCCCTCAACATAACCCTAACCCTAGGTCCAATCGTAACCCTAACCATATCTCTAACCCTAGCCCTCAACATAACCCTAACCCTAGGTCCAAAAGTAACCCTAACCTTCTCTCTAACCCTAGCCCTCAACATAACCCTAACCCTAGGTCCAATCGTAACCCTAACCATATCTCTAACCCTAGCCCTCAACATAACCCTAACCCTAGGTCTAAAAGTAACCCTAACCTTCTCTCTAACCCTAGCCCTCAACATAACCCTAACCCTAGGTCCAATCGTAACCCTAACCGTCTCTCTAACCCTAGCCCTCAACATAACCCTACCCTAGGTCCAATCGTAACCCTAACCGTCTCTACAGAAGGATGAAATACGTGTGTTTCTCTCTGAAAGAACTCTCAGCCACTATTCTTTTGCTTGCTCCTTCCAAGTCTTTGTAGAAACGTGTGTTTTCACTGCAGGCATAAGTTTTAGGATGCATTTTTTCAATCTCTTGCAAGCCTCATGTTGTTTCTTAGACAATGTGGAAAAACAAGGAGTATGTATCCCGAATCACTTGAAATCCAGGAAAACGCACACTGCATCAGTCTTCTTCAAACACGTTCTATTTCCTAAAGTGTTTTGAACTTTCAACAAACCAGAAAAGAAGGGCATTTTGCAGTGAAATTCAGAATGGCATGTACAAAAAGCCATTTCTTTCGGTTGCAGAGTTCAAAAGCATGATTGTCTTCATGTTTTCGATGAAACCCTTACATTTCCAATTTACCTGACTTAGGACTTTCCCAAAAAGACGTGTTTGCGTGTCTGTGTTGAAAGGAGCTCTAAGTTGTGTATTCAGTGCTGTAGAGTGACACACTCTACACAGGATACACAGCGTTTTGAGAGCACCAACATGCTTCAAACTGAAACTGCTACAAGCTGTGTGTAGCATGCTGAATGAAGACTTGTCATTTCAAAGAAAGAAGAGGAAACCAAAATCCAGGTAGTGAAACGAGCACACCAGTATGGGAGATGTGCATGTGGACACTTTCAAGCAGCAGCTCTTTGTGGACACTTGGAAACAGGGCTGTGAAAAACTTTCGTACAAAGCGGATTTGGCCAAAGTTGAAAGACCTTCCAAAACCAACCCTAAATAACTTAGCCAAACAATGAAAGTTCCAATAAGCTCCTACAGGAAAGGTGCATCTATGACACAACCCCCGAGCAGGTAGCTACATTCTGCACAGTACAAAATGCATATGAATTCCAGCAAGAAAACTCACTCCAGAAGGATGAAATGCATGTGTTTCTCTCTGAAAGGACACTCAGCCACTATTCTTTTGCTTGCTCCTTCCAAGTCTTTGTAGAACCGTGTGTTTTCACTGCTGGAATAAGTTTTAGGATGCATTGTTTCAATCTCTTGCAAGCCTCATGTTGTTTCTTAGACAATGTGGAAAATCACGGATTATGTTTCCCAAATCACAAGAAATAAAGGAAAACGCACACTGCATCAGTCTTCTTCAAACACGCTCTATCTCCTAATGTGTTGTGAACTTTCAACAAACCAGAAAAGAAGGGCATTTTGCACTGAAATTCAGACGGGTATGTACAAGAGTTCATTCCTATTGGTTGCAGAGTGCAAAAGCATGATTGACTTCAAGTTCTCGATGAAACCCTTACATTTCCAAGAGTAAAGAAGTAGGACTTTTACAAAAAGATGTGTTTGCGTGTCTGTGGTGAAAGGAGCTCTAAGTTGTGTATTCAGTGCTGGAGATTGACACTCTCTACACAGGTTACTCAGCGTTTTAAGAGCACCAATATGCTGCAAACTGAAACTGCTACAAGGTGTGTGTAGCATGCAGAAAGAGGGCTTGTAATTTCAAAGAAAGAAGAGGAAACCAAAATCCAGGTAGTGAAACGAGCACACCAGTATGGGAGATGTGCATGTGGAGAGTTTTAAGCAGCAGTTCTTTGTGGGCTCTTGGAAACAGGGCTGTGAAAAAATTTCGTAAGAAAGCGGATTTGGCTAAAGTTGAAAGACCTTCCAAAACCAACCCAAAGAAGTTAGCCAAACAATGAATGTTCCAATAAGCTCCTGCAGGAAAGTTGCTTCTATGACACAACCCCCGAGCAGGTAGTTACATTCTGCATGGTACAAATGCATATGAATTCCAGGCTGAAAATTCACTCCAGAAGGATGAAATGTGTATGTTTCTCTCTGAAAGAACACTCAGCCATTGGCTTTTACTTGCTACTTCAAAGTCTTTGTAGAAACGTGTGCTTTCACCGCTGGAGTACGTTTTGGGATGCATTTTTTCAATCTCTTGCAAGCCTCATGTTTCTTTCACAATGTGGAAAAATAAGGATTATATTTCCCAAATCACTTGAAATCTAGGGAAACGCACACTGCATCGATCTTGCTCAAACACGCTCTTTCTCCCAATGTGTTGAGAACATTCAAGAAACCAGAAAACAAGGGCATTTTGCAGTGAAACTCAGTCAGGCATGTACAAGAGGTCATTTCTATTGGTAGTAGAGTGCAAAAGCATGATTGACTTCATGTTCTCCATGAAACCCTTACATTTCCAAGGGACCTGAAGTAGGACTTTCACAAAAAGATGTGTTTGCGTGTCTGTGGTGAAAGGAGCTCTAAGTTGTGAATTCAGTGCTGGAGAGTAACACACTCTACATAGGTTACACAGCGTTTTGAGAGCACCAACATGCTTCAAACTGAAGCTGGTACAAGGTGTGTGTAGAATGCTGAATGAAGACTTGTCATTTCAAAGAAAGAAGAGGAAACCAAAATCCAGGTAGTGAAACGAGCACACCAGTATACGAGATGTGCATGTGGACAGTTTCAAGCAGCAGCTCTTTGTGGACACTTGGAAACAGCGGTATTAAAAACTTGCGTACAAAGCGGGATTGGCCAAGGTTGAAAGAACTTCCAAAACCAACCCTAAATAACTTAGCCAAACAATGAATGTTCCAATAAGCTCCTGCAGAAAAGGTGCTTCTATGACACAACCCCCAGCAGGTAGCTACATTCTGCACAGTATAAAATGCATATGAACTCCAGCATGAAAATTCACTCCAGAAGGATGAAATGCATGTTTCTCTATGAAAGAACAGTCAGCCACAAGGCTTTAGCTTGCTGCTTCAAAGTCTTTATAGAAATGTGTGTTTTCACTGCTGGAATACCCTAGCCCTCAACATCACTATAACCCTAGGTCCAATCTTAACCCTAACCTGATCTCTAACCCTAGCTCTCAACATAACCCTAACCCTAGTTCCAACCGTAACCCTAACCGGATCTCTAACCCTAGCCCTCAACATAACCCTAACCCTACGTCCAATAGTAACCCTAACCGGATCTCTAACCCTAGCCCTAAACATAACCCTAACCCTAGATCAAATCGTAACCCTAACCGGATCTGTAACCCTAGCCCTCAACATAACCCTAACCCTAGGTCCAATCGTAATACTAACCGGATCTCTAACCCTAGCCCTCAACATAACCCTAACCCTACGTCCAATAGTAACCCAAACCGGATCTCTAACCCTAGCCCTCAACATAACCCTAACCCTACGTCCAATAGTAACCCTAACCGGATCTCTAACCCTAGCCCTCAACATAACCCTAACCCTAGGTCCAATCGTAACCCTAACCGGATGTCTAACCCTAGCCCTCAACATAACCCTAACCCTAGGTCCAATCGTAACCCTAACCGGATCTCTAACCCTAGTCCTCAACATAACCCTAACCCTAGGTCCAATCGTAACCCTAACCATATCTCTAACCCTAGCCCTCAACATAACCCTAACCCTTGGTCCTAAAGTAACCCTAACCTTCTCTCTAACCCTAGCCCTCAACATAACCCTAACCCTAGGTCCAATCGTAACCCTAACCTGATCTCTAACCCTAGCCCTATACATAACCCTAACCCTAGGTCCAATAATAACCCTAACCATATCTCTAACCCTAGCCCTCAACATAACCCTAACCCTAGGTCCAATCGTAACCCTAACCGTCTCTCTAACCCTAGCCATCAACGTTACGCTAACCCTAGGTCCAATCGTAACCCTAACCGGATCTGAACCCTAGCCCTCAACATGACCTTAACCTTTGGTCCAATCGTAATACTAACCTGATCACTAACCCTAGCCCTCAACATAACCCTAACCCTAGGTCCAATCGTAACCCTAACCGGATCTGTATCCCTAGCCCTAAACATAACCCTAACCCTAGGTCCAATCGTAATACTAACTTGATCTCTAACCCTAGCCCTCAACATAACCCTAACCCTAGGTCCAATCTAACCCTAACCAGATCTCAAACCCTGGGCCTCAACATAACCCTAACCCTAGGTCCAATCGTAACCCTAACCGGATGTCTAACCCTAGCCCTCAACATAACCCTAACCCTAGGTCCAATCGTAACCCTAACCGGATCTCTAACCCTAGCCCTCAACATAACCCTAACCCTAGGTCCAATCGTAACCCTAACCATATCTCTAACCCTAGCCCTCAACATAACCCTAACCCTAGGTCCTAAAGTAACCCTAACCTTCTCTCTAACCCTAGCCCTCAACATAACCCTAACCCTATATCCAATCGTAATACTAACATGATCTCTAATCCTAGCCCTCAACATAACCCTAACCCTAGGTCCAATCGTAACCCTAACCGGATCTCTAAACCTAGCCCTCAACATAACCCTAACCCTAGGTCCAATTGTAACCCTAACCTTCTCTCTAAGCCTAGCCTTCAACGTTACGCTAACCCTAGGTTCAAGTGTAACCCTAACCGGAACTCTAACCCTAGCCCTCAACATAACCCTAACCCTAGGTCCAATCGTAACCCTAACCATATCTCTAACCCTAGCCCTCAACATAACCCTAACCCTAGGTCCAAAAGTAACCCTAACCTTCTCTCTAACCCTAGCCCTCAACATAACCCTAACCCTAGGTCCAATCGTAACCCTAACCGTCTCTCTAACCCTAGCCCTCAACATAACCCTACCCTAGGTCCAATCGTAACCCTAACCGTCTCTACAGAAGGATGAAATACGTGTGTTTCTCTCTGAAAGAACTCTCAGCCACTATTCTTTTGCTTGCTCCTTCCAAGTCTTTGTAGAAACGTGTGTTTTCACTGCAGGCATAAGTTTTAGGATGCATTTTTTCAATCTCTTGCAAGCCTCATGTTGTTTCTTAGACAATGTGGAAAAACAAGGAGTATGTATCCCGAATTACTTGAAATCCAGGGAAACGCACACTGCATCAGTCTTCTTCAAACACGTTCTATTTCCTAAAGTGTTTTGAACTTTCAACAAACCAGAAAAGAAGGGCATTTTGCAGTGAAATTCAGAATGGCATGTACAAAAAGCCATTTCTTTCGGTTGCAGAGTTCAAAAGCATGATTGTCTTCATGTTTTCGATGAAACCCTTACATTTCCAATTTACCTGAGTTAGGACTTTCCCAAAAAGACGTGTTTGCGTGTCTGTGTTGAAAGGAGCTCTAAGTTGTGTATTCAGTGCTGTAGAGTGACACACTCTACACAGGATACACAGCGTTTTGAGAGCACCAACATGCTTCAAACTGAAACTGCTACAAGCTGTGTGTAGCATGCTGAATGAAGACTTGTCATTTCAAAGAAAGAAGAGGAAACCAAAATCCAGGTAGTGAAACGAGCACACCAGTATGGGAGATGTGCATGTGGACACTTTCAAGCAGCAGCTCTTTGTGGACACTTGGAAACAGGGCTGTGAAAAACTTTCGTACAAAGCGGATTTGGCCAAAGTTGAAAGACCTTCCAAAACCAACCCTAAATAACTTAGCCAAACAATGAAAGTTCCAATAAGCTCCTACAGGAAAGGTGCATCTATGACACAACCCCCGAGCAGGTAGCTACATTCTGCACAGTACAAAATGCATATGAATTCCAGCAAGAAAACTCACTCCATAAGGATGAAATGCATGTGTTTCTCTCTGAAAGGACACTCAGCCACTATTCTTTTGCTTGCTCCTTCCAAGTCTTTGTAGAACCATGTGTTTTCACTGCTGGAATAAGTTTTAGGATGCATTGTTTCAATCTCTTGCAAGCCTCATGTTGTTTCTTAGACAATGTGGAAAATCACGGATTATGTTTCCCAAATCACAAGAAATAAAGGAAAACGCACACTGCATCAGTCTTCTTCAAACATGCTCTATCTCCTAATGTGTTGTGAACTTTCAACAAACCAGAAAAGAAGGGCATTTTGCACTGAAATTCAGACGGGTATGTACAAGAGTTCATTCCTATTGGTTGCAGAGTGCAAAAGCATGATTGACTTCAAGTTCTCGATGAAACCCTTACATTTCCAAGAGTAAAGAAGTAGGACTTTTACAAAAAGATGTGTTTGCGTGTCTGTGGTGAAAGGAGCTCTAAGTTGTGTATTCAGTGCTGGAGATTGACACACTCTACACAGGTTACTCAGCGTTTTAAGAGCACCAATATGCTGCAAACTGAAATTGCTACAAGGTGTGTGTAGCATGCAGAAAGAGGGCTTGTAATTTCAAAGAAAGAAGAGGAAACCAAAATCCAGGTAGTGAAACGAGCACACCAGTATGGGAGATGTGCATGTGGAGAGTTTTAAGCAGCAGTTCTTTGTGGGCTCTTGGAAACAGGGCTGTGAAAAAATTTCGTAAGAAAGCGGATTTGGCTAAAGTTGAAAGACCTTCCAAAACCAACCCAAAGAAGTTAGCCAAACAATGAATGTTCCAATAAGCTCCTGCAGGAAAGTTGCTTCTATGACACAACCCCCGAGCAGGTAGTTACATTCTGCACGGTACAAATGCATATGAATTCCAGGCTGAAAATTCACTCCAGAAGGATGAAATGTGTATGTTTCTCTCTGAAAGAACACTCAGCCATTGGCTTTTACTTGCTACTTCAAAGTCTTTGTAGAAACGTGTGCTTTCACCGCTGGAGTCCGTTTTGGGATGCATTTTTTCAATCTCTTGCAAGCCTCATGTTTCTTTCACAATGTGGAAAAATAAGGATTATATTTCCCAAATCACTTGAAATCTAGGGAAACGCACACTGCATCGATCTTGCTCAAACACGCTCTTTCTCCTAATGTGTTGAGAACATTCAAGAAACCAGAAAACAAGGGCATTTTACAGTGAAACTCAGTCAGGCATGTACAAGAGGTCATTTCTATTGGTAGTAGAGTGAAAAGCATGATTGACTTCATGTTCTCCATGAAACCCTTACATTTCCAAGGGACCTGAAGTAGGACTTTCACAAAAAGATGTGTTTGCGTGTCTGTGGTGAAAGGACCTCTAAGTTGTGTATTCAGTGCTGGAGAGTAACACACTCTACATAGGTTACACAGCGTTTTGAGAGCACCAACATGCTTCAAACTGAAGCTGGTACAAGGTGTGTGTAGAATGCTGAATGAAGACTTGTCATTTCAAAGAAAGAAGAGGAAACCAAAATCCAGGTAGTGAAACGAGCACACCAGTATACGAGATGTGCATGTGGACAGTTTCAAGCAGCAGCTCTTTGTGGACACTTGGAAACAGCGCTATTAAAAACTTGCGTACGAAGCGGGATTTGGCCAAGGTTGAAAGACCTTCCAAAACCAACCCTAAATAACTTAGCCAAACAATGAATGTTATAATAAGCTCCTGCAGAAAAGGTGCTTCTATGACACAACCCCCAGCAGGTAGCTACATTCTGCACAGTATAAAATGCATATGAACTCCAGCATGAAAATTCACTCCAGAAGGATGAAATGCATGTTTCTCTATGAAAGAACACTCAGCCACAAGGCTTTAGCTTGCTGCTTCAAAGTCTTTATAGAAATGTGTGTTTTCACTGCTGGAATACCCTAGCCCTCAACATCACTATAACCCTAGGTCCAATCTTAACCCTAACCTGATCTCTAACCCTAGCTCTCAACATAACCCTAACCCTAGTTCCAACCGTAACCCTAACCGGATCTCTAACCCTAGCCCTCAACATAACCCTAACCCTACGTCCAATAGTAACCCTAACCGGATCTCTAACCCTAGCCCTAAACATAACCCTAACCCTAGATCAAATCGTAACCCTAACCGGATCTGTAACCCTAGCCCTCAACATAACCCTAACCCTAGGTCCAATCGTAATACTAACCGGATCTCTAACCCTAGTCCTCAACATAACCCTAACCCTACGTCCAATAGTAACCCAAACCGGATCTCTAACCCTAGCCCTCAACATAACCCTAACCCTACGTCCAATAGTAACCCTAACCGGATCTCTAACCCTAGCCCTCAACATAACCCTAACCCTAGGTCCAATCGTAACCCTAACCTGATCTCTAACCCTAGCCCTAAACATAACCCTAACCCTAGGTCAAATCGTAACACTAACCGGATCTGTAACCCTAGCCCTCAACATAACCCTAACCCTAGGTCCAATCGTAATACTAACCGGATCTCTAACCCTAGCCCTCAACATAACCCTAACCCTACGTCCAATAGTAACCCTAACCTTCTCTCTAACCCTAGCCCTCAACATAACCCTAACCCTAGGTCCAATCCTAACCCTAACCTGATCTCTAACCCTAGCCCTATATATAACCCTAACCCTGGGTCCAATCATAACCCTAACCATATCTCTAACCCTAGCCCTCAACATAACCCTAACCCTAGGTCCAATCGTAACCCTAACCGTCTCTCTAACCCTAGCCCTCAACGTTACGCTAACCCTAGGTCCAATCGTAACCCTAACCGGATCTGAACCCTAGCCCTCAACATAACCTTAACCATAGGTCCAATCGTAATACTAACCTGATCACTAACCCTAGCCCTCAACATAACCCTAACCCTACGTCCAATCGTAACCCTAACCGGATCTGTATCCCTAGCCCTAAACATAACCCTAACCCTACATCCAATAGTAACCCTAACCGGATCTCTAACCCTAGCCCTAAACATAACCCTAACCCTAGGTCCAATCGTAACCCTAACCGAATCTGTAACCCTAGCCCTCAACATAACCCTAACCCTAGGTCCAATTGAAACCCTAACCTTCTCTCTAACCCTAGCCCTCAACATAACCCTAACCCTAGGTCCAATCGTAACCCTAACCTGATCTCTAACCCTAGCCCTATACATAGCCCTAACCCTAGGTCCAATCATAACCCTAACCATATCTCTAACCCTAGCCCTCAACATAACCCTAACCCTAGGTCCAATCTTAACCCTAAACTGATCTCTAACCCTAGCCCTCAACATAACCCTAACCCTAGGTCCAATCTTAACCCTAACCATATCTCTAACCCTAGCCCTCAACATAACCCTAACCCTAGGTCCAATCGTAATACTAACCGGATCTCTAACCCTAGCCCTCAACAAACCCTAACCTACGTCCAATAGTAATCCTAACTGGATCTCTAACCCTAGCCCTAAACATAACCCTAACCCTAGGTCCAATCGTAACCCTAACCGGATCTGTAACCCTAGCCCTCAACATAACCCTAACCCTAGGTCCAATTGAAACCCTAACCTTCTCTCTAACCCTATCCCTCAACATAACCCTAACCCTAGGTCCAATCGTAACCCTAACCGGATCTGTAACCCTAGCCCTCAACATAACCCTAACCCTAGGTCCAATTGAAACCCTAACCTTCTCTCTAACCCTAGCCCACAACATAACCCTAATCCTAGGTCCAATCGTAACCCTAACCTGATCTCTAACCCTAGCCCTATACATAACCCTAACCCTAGGTCCAAACATAACCCTAACCATTTCTCTAACCCTAGCCCTCAACATAACCCTAACCCTAGGTCCAATCGTAACCTTAACCGGATCTGAACCCTAGCCCTCAACATAACCTTAACCTTAGGTCCAATCGTAATACTAACCTGATCACTAACCCTAGCCCTCAACGTTACGCTAACCCTAGGTCCAATTGTAACCCTAACCGGATCTGTATCCCTAGCCCTAAACATAACCCTAACCCTAGGTCCAATCGTAATACTAACCTGATCTCTAACCCTAGCCCTCAACATAACCCTAACCCTAGGTCCAATTGTAACCCTAACCGGATCTCTAACCCTAGCCCTCAACATAACCCTAACCCTAGGTCCAATCGTAACCCTAACCATATCACTAACCCTAGCCCTCAACATAACCCTAACCCTAGGTCCAAAAGTAACCCTAACCTTCTCTCTAACCCTAGCCCTCAACGTAACCCTAACCCTATGTCCAATCGTAATACTAACATGATCTCTAATCCTAGCCCTCAACATAACCCTAACCCTAGGTCCAATTGTAACCCTAACCTTCTCTCTAAGCCTAGCCCTCAACGTTACGCTAACCCTAGGTTCAAGTGTAACCCTAACCGGAACTCTAACCCTAGCCCTCAACATAACCCTAACCCTAGGTCCAATCTTAACCCTAACCATATATCTAACCCTAGCCCTCAACATAACCCTAACCCTAGGTCCAGAAGTAACCCTAACCTTCTCTCTAACCCTAGCCCTCAAAATAACCCTAACCCTAGGTCCAATCGTAACCCTAACCGTCTCTCTAACCCTAGCCCCCAACATAACCCTAACCCTAGGTCCAATCGTAACCCTAACCGGATCTCTAACCCTAGCCCTCAACATAACCCTAACCCTAGGTCCAATCGTAAGCCTAACCATATCTCTAACCCTAGCCCTCAACATAACCCTAACCCTAGGTGCAAAAGTAACCCTAACCTTCTCTCTAACATTGCCCTCAACATAACCCTAAGCCTATGTCGAATCGTAATACTAACATGATCTCTAATCCTAGCCCTCAACATAACCCTAACCCTAGGTCCAATCGTAACCCTAACCATATCTCTAACCCTAGCCCTCAACATAACCCTAACCCTAGGTCCAAAAGTAACCCTAACCTTCTCTCTAACCCTAGCCCTCAACATAACCCTAACCCTAGGTCCAATCGTAACCCAAACCATATCTCTAACCCTAGCCCTCAACATAACCCTAACCCTAGGTCCAAAAGTAACGCTAACCTTCTCTCTAACCCTAGCCCTCAACATAACCCTAACCCTAGGTCCAATCGTAACCCTAACCGTCTCTCTAACCCTAGCCCTCAACATAACCCTAACCCTAGGTCCAATCGTAACCCTAACCGGATGTCTAACCCTAGCCATCAACATAACCCTAACCCTAGGTCCAATCGTAACCCTAAGCGGATCTCTAACCCTAGCCCTCAACATAACCCTAACCCTAGGTCCAATCGTAACCCTAGCCATATCTCTAACCCTAGCCCTCAACATAACCCTAACCCTAGGTCCAAAAGTAACCCTAACCTTCTCTCTAACCATAGCCCTCAACATAACCCTAACCCTATGTCCAATCGTAATACTAACATGATCTCTAATCCTAGCCCTCAACATAACCCTAACCCTAGGTCCAATCGTAACCCTAACCGGATCTCTAACCCTAGCCCTCAACATAACCCTAACCCTACGTCCAATAGTAACCCTAACCGGATCTCTAACCCTAGCCCTGAACATAACCCTAACCCTAGGTCAAATCGAAAACCTAACCGGATCTCTAACCCTAGCCCTCAACATAACCCTAACCCTAGGTCCAATCGTAATACTAACCGGATCTCTAACCCTAGCCCTCAACATAACCCTAACCCTACGTCCAATAGTAACCCTAACCGGATCTCTAACCCTAGCCCTATACATAACCCTAACCCTAGGTCCAATCATAACCCTAACCATATCTCTAACCCTAGCCCTCAACATAACCCTAACCCTAGGTCCAATCGTAACCCTAACCGGATCTGTAACCCTAGCCCTCAACATAACCCTAACCCTAGGTCCAATTGAAACCCTAACCTTCTCTCTAACCCTAGCCCTCAACATAACCCTAACCCTAGGTCCAATAGTAACCCTAACCGGATCTGAACCCTAGCCCTCAACATAACCTTAACCTTAGGTCCAATCGTAATACTAACCTGATCACTAACCGTAGCCCTCAACATAACCCTAACCCTAGGTCCAATCGTAACCCTAACCGGATCTGTATCCCTAGCCCTAAACATATCCCTAACCCTAGGTCCAATCTAACCCTAACCAGATCTCAAACCCTGGGCCTCAACATAACCCTAACCCTAGGTCCAATCGTAACCCTAACCGTCTCTACAGAAGGATGAAATACGTGTGTTTCTCTCTGAAAGAACTCTCAGCCACTATTCTTTTGCTTGCTCCTTCCAAGTCTTTGTAGAAACGTGTGTTTTCACTGCAGGCATAAGTTTTAGGATGCATTTTTTCAATCTCTTGCAAGCCTCATGTTGTTTCTTAGACAATGTGGAAAAACAAGGAGTATGTATCCCGAATCACTTGAAATCCAGGAAAACGCACACTGCATCAGTCTTCTTCAAACACGTTCTATTTCCTAAAGTGTTTTGAACTTTCAACAAACCAGAAAAGAAGGGCATTTTGCAGTGAAATTCAGAATGGCATGTACAAAAAGCCATTTCTTTCGGTTGCAGAGTTCAAAAGCATGATTGTCTTCATGTTTTCGATGAAACCCTTACATTTCCAATTTACCTGAGTTAGGACTTTCCCAAAAAGACGTGTTTGCGTGTCTGTGTTGAAAGGAGCTCTAAGTTGTGTATTCAGTGCTGTAGAGTGACACACTCTACACAGGACACACAGCGTTTTGAGAGCACCAACATGCTTCAAACTGAAACTGCTACAAGCTGTGTGTAGCATGCTGAATGAAGACTTGTCATTTCAAAGAAAGAAGAGGAAACCAAAATCCAGGTAGTGAAACGAGCACACCAGTATGGGAGATGTGCATGTGGACACTTTCAAGCAGCAGCTCTTTGTGGACACTTGGAAACAGGGCTGTGAAAAACTTTCGTACAAAGCGGATTTGGCCAAAGTTGAAAGACCTTCCAAAACCAACCCTAAATAACTTAGCCAAACAATGAAAGTTCCAATAAGCTCCTACAGGAAAGGTGCATCTATGACACAACCCCCGAGCAGGTAGCTACATTCTGCACAGTACAAAATGCATATGAATTCCAGCAAGAAAACTCACTCCAGAAGGATGAAATGCATGTGTTTCTCTCTGAAAGGACACTCAGCCACTATTCTTTTGCTTGCTCCTTCCAAGTCTTTGTAGAACCGTGTGTTTTCACTGCTGGAATAAGTTTTAGGATGCATTGTTTCAATCTCTTGCAAGCCTCATGTTGTTTCTTAGACAATGTGGAAAATCACGGATTATGTTTCCCAAATCACAAGAAATAAAGGAAAACGCACACTGCATCAGTCTTCTTCAAACACGCTCTATCTCCTAATGTGTTGTGAACTTTCAACAAACCAGAAAAGAAGGGCATTTTGCACTGAAATTCAGACGGGTATGTACAAGCGTTCATTCCTATTGGTTGCAGAGTGCAAAAGCATGATTGACTTCAAGTTCTCGATGAAACCCTTACATTTCCAAGAGTAAAGAAGTAGGACTTTTACAAAAAGATGTGTTTGCGTGTCTGTGGTGAAAGGAGCTCTAAGTTGTGTATTCAGTGCTGGAGATTGACACACTCTACACAGGTTACTCAGCGTTTTAAGAGCACCAATATGCTGCAAACTGAAACTGCTACAAGGTGTGTGTAGCATGCAGAAAGAGGGCTTGTAATTTCAAAGAAAGAAGAGGAAACCAAAATCCAGGTAGTGAAACGAGCACACCAGTATGGGAGATGTGCATGTGGAGAGTTTTAAGCAGCAGTTCTTTGTGGGCTCTTGGAAACAGGGCTGTGAAAAAATTTCGTAAGAAAGCGGATTTGGCTAAAGTTGAAAGACCTTCCAAAACCAACCCAAAGAAGTTAGCCAAACAATGAATGTTCCAATAAGCTCCTGCAGGAAAGTTGCTTCTATGACACAACCCCCGAGCAGGTAGTTACATTCTGCACGGTACAAATGCATATGAATTCCAGGCTGAAAATTCACTCCAGAAGGATGAAATGTGTATGTTTCTCTCTGAAAGAACACTCAGCCATTGGCTTTTACTTGCTACTTTAAAGTCTTTGTAGAAACGTGTGCTTTCACCGCTGGAGTACGTTTTGGGATGCATTTTTTCAATCTCTTGCAAGCCTCATGTTTCTTTCACAATGTGGAAAAATAAGGATTATATTTCCCAAATCACTTGAAATCTAGGGAAACGCACTCTGCATCGATCTTGCTCACACGCTCTTTCTCCTAATGTGTTGAGAACATTCAAGAAACCAGAAAACAAGGGCATTTTGCAGTGAAACTCAGTCAGGCATGTACAAGAGGTCATTTCTATTGGTAGTAGAGTGCAAAAGCATGATTGACTTCATGTTCTCCATGAAACCCTTACATTTCCAAGGGACCTGAAGTAGGACTTTCACAAAAAGATGTGTTTGCGTGTCTGTGCTGAAACGAGCTCTAAGTTGTGTATTCAGTGCTGGAGAGTAACACACTCTACATAGGTTACACAGCGTTTTGAGAGCACCAACATGCTTCAAACTGAAGCTGGTACAAGGTGTGTGTAGAATGCTGAATGAAGACTTGTCATTTCAAAGAAAGAAGAGGAAACCAAAATCCATGTAGTGAAACGAGCACACCAGTATACGAGATGTGCATGTGGACAGTTTCAAGCAGCAGCTCTTTGTGGACACTTGGAAACAGCGGTATTAAAAACTTGCGTACGCAGCGGGATTTGGCCAATGTTGAAAGACCTTCCAAAACCAACCCTAAATAACTTAGCCAAACAATGAATGTTCCAATAAGCTCCTGCAGAAAAGGTGCTTCTATGACACAACCCCCAGCAGGTAGCTACATTCTGCACAGTATAAAATGCATATGAACTCCAGCATGAAAATTCACTCCAGAAGGATGAAATGCATGTTTCTCTATGAAAGAACACTCAGCCACAAGGCTTTAGCTTGCTGCTTCAAAGACTTTATAGAAATGTGTGTTTTCACTGCTGGAATACCCTAGCCCTCAACATCACTATAACCCTAGGTCCAATCTTAACCCTAACCTGATCTCTAACCCTAGCCCTCAACATAACCCTAACCCTAGGTCAAATCGTAACCCTAACCGGATCTCTAACCCTAGCCCTAAACATAACCCTAACCCTAGGTCAAATCGTAACCCTAACCGGATCTGTAACCCTAGCCCTCAACATAACCCTAACCCTAGGTCCAATCTAACCCTAACCAGATCTCAAACCCTGGGCCTCAACATAACCCTTACCCTAGGTCCAATCGTAACCCTAACCGGATCTCTAACCCTAGCCCTCAACATAACCCTAACCCTAGGTCTAATCGTAACCCTAACCATATCTCTAACCCTAGCCCTCAACATAACCCTAACCCTAGGTCCAAAGTAACCCTAACCTTCTCTCTAACCCTAGCCCTCAACATAACCCTAACCCTATGTCCAATTGTAATACTAACATGATCTCTAATCCTAGCCCTCAACATAACCCTAACCCTAGGTCCAATCGTAACCCTAACCGTATCTCTAACCCTAGCCCTCAACATAACCCTAACCCTAGGTCCAATTGTAACCCTAACCTTCTCTCTAAGCCTAGCCCTCAACGTTACGCTAATCCTAGGTTCAAGTGTAACCCACCCGGAACTCTAACCCTAGCCCTCAACATAACCCTAACCCTAGGTCCAATCTTAACCCTAACCGGATGTCTAACCCTAGCCCTCAACATAACCCTAACCCTAGGTCCAATCGTAACCCTAAACGGATCTGTAACCCTAGCCCTCAACATAACCCTAACCCTAGGTCCAATTGAAACCCTAACCTTCTCTCTAACCCTAGCCCTCAACATAACCCTAACCCTAGGTCCAATCGTAACCCTAACCTGATCTCTAAACCTAGCCCTATACATAACCCTAACCCTAGGTCCAATCATAACCCTAACCATATCTCTAACCCTAGCCCTCAACATAACCCTAACCCTAGGTCCAATCGTAACCCTAACCGTGTCTCTAACCCTAGCCCTCAACGTTACGCAAACCCGAGGTCCAATAGTAACCCTAACCGGATCTGAACCCTAGCCCTCAACATAACCTTAACCTTAGGTCCAATCGTAATACTAACCATATCTCTAACCCTAGCCCTCAACATAACCCTAACCCTAGGTCCAAAAGTAACCCTAACCTTCTCTCTAACCCTAGCCCTCAACATAACCCTAACCCTAGGTCCAATCGTAACCCTAACCATATCTCTAACCCTAGCCCTCAACATAACCCTAACCCTAGGTCCAAAAGTAACCCTAACCTTCTCTCTAACCCTAGCCCTCAACATAAACCTAACCCTAGGTCCAATCGTAACCCTAACCGTCTCTCTAACCCTAGCCCTCAACATAACCCTACCCTAGGTCCAATCGTAACCCTAACCTTCTCTACAGAAGGATGAAATACGTGTGTTTCTCTCTGAAAGAACTCTCAGCCACTATTCTTTTGCTTGCTCCTTCCAAGTCTTTGTAGAAACGTGTGTTTTCACTGCAGGCATAAGTTTTAGGATGCATTTTTTCAATCTCTTGCAAGCCTCATGTTGTTTCTTAGACAATGTGGAAAAACAAGGAGTATGTATCCCGAATCACTTGAAATCCAGGAAAACGCACACTGCATCAGTCTTCTTCAAACACGTTCTATTTCCTAAAGTGTTTTGAACTTTCAACAAACCAGAAAAGAAGGGCATTTTGCAGTGAAATTCAGAATGGCATGTACAAAAAGCCATTTCTTTCGGTTGCAGAGTTCAAAAGCATGATTGTCTTCATGTTTTCGATGAAACCCTTACATTTCCAATTTACCTGAGTTAGGACTTTCCCAAAAAGACGTGTTTGCGTGTCTGTGTTGAAAGGAGCTCTAAGTTGTGTATTCAGTGCTGTAGAGTGACACACTCTACACAGGATACACAGCGTTTTGAGAGCACCAACATGCTTCAAACTGAAACTGCTACAAGCTGTGTGTAGCATGCTGAATGAAGACTTGTCATTTCAAAGAAAGAAGAGGAAACCAAAATCCAGGTAGTGAAACGAGCACACCAGTATGGGAGATGTGCATGTGGACACTTTCAAGCAGCAGCTCTTTGTGGACACTTGGAAACAGGGCTGTGAAAAACTTTCGTACAAAGCGGATTTGGCCAAAGTTGAAAGACCTTCCAAAACCAACCCTAAATAACTTAGCCAAACAATGAAAGTTCCAATAAGCTCCTACAGGAAAGGTGCATCTATGACACAACCCCCGAGCAGGTAGCTACATTCTGCACAGTACAAAATGCATATGAATTCCAGCAAGAAAATTCACTCCAGAAGGATGAAATGTGTATGTTTCTCTCTGAAAGAACACTCAGCCATTGGCTTTTACTTGCTACTTCAAAGTCTTTGTAGAAACGTGTGCTTTCACCGCTGGAGTACGTTTTGGGATGCATTTTTTCAATCTCTTGCAAGCCTCATGTTTCTTTCACAATGTGGAAAAATAAGGATTATATTTCCCAAATCACTTGAAATCTAGGGAAACGCACACTGCATCGATCTTGCTCAAACACGCTCTTTCTCCTAATGTGTTGAGAACATTCAAGAAACCAGAAAACAAGGGCATTTTGCAGTGAAACTCAGTCAGGCATGTACAAGAGGTCATTTCTATTGGTAGTAGAGTGCAAAAGCATGATTGACTTCATGTTCTCCATGAAACCCTTACATTTCCAAGGGACCTGAAGTAGGACTTTCACAAAAAGATGTGTTTGCGTGTCTGTGGTGAAAGGAGCTCTAAGTTGTGTATTCAGTGCTGGAGAGTAACACACTCTACATAGGTTACACAGCGTTTTGAGAGCACCAACATGCTTCAAACTGAAGCTGGTACAAGGTGTGTGTAGAATGCTGAATGAAGACTTGTCATTTCAAAGAAAGAAGAGGAAACCAAAATCCATGTAGTGAAACGAGCACACCAGTATACGAGATGTGCATGTGGACAGTTTCAAGCAGCAGCTCTTTGTGGACACTTGGAAACAGCGGTATTAAAAACTTGCGTACGCAGCGGGATTGGGCCAATGTTGAAAGACCTTCCAAAACCAACCCTAAATAACTTAGCCAAACAATGAATGTTCCAATAAGCTCCTGCAGAAAAGGTGCTTCTATGACACAACCCCCAGCAGGTAGCTACATTCTGCACAGTATAAAATGCATATGAACTCCAGCATGAAAATTCACTCCAGAAGGATGAAATGCATGTTTCTCTATGAAAGAACACTCAGCCACAAGGCTTTCGCTTGCTGCTTCAAAGACTTTATAGAAATGTGTGTTTTCACTGCTGGAATACCCTAGCCCTCAACATCACTATAACCCTAGGTCCAATCTTAACCCTAACCTGATCTCTAACCCTAGCCCTCAACATAACCCTAACCCTAGGTCCAACCGTAACCCTAACCGGATCTCTAACCCTAGCCCTCAACATAACCCTAACCCTACGTCCAATAGTAACCCTAACCGGATCTCTAACCCTAGCCCTAAACATAACCCTAACCCTAGGTCAAATCGTAACCCTAACCGGATCTGTAACCCTAGCCATCAACATAACCCTAACCCTAGGTCCAATCTAACCCTAACCAGATCTCAAACCCTGGGCCTCAACATAACCCTTACCCTAGGTCCAATCGTAACCCTAACCGGATCTCTAACCCTAGCCCTCAACATAACCCTAACCCTAGGTCCAATCGTAACCCTAACCATATCTCTAACCCTAGCCCTCAACATAACCCTAACCCTAGGTCCAAAGTAACCCTAACCTTCTCTCTAACCCTAGCCCTCAACATAACACTAACCCTATGTCCAATTGTAATACTAACATGATCTCTAATCCTAGCCCTCAACATAACCCTAACCCTAGGTCCAATCGTAACCCTAACCGTATCTCTAACCCTAGCCCTCAACATAACCCTAACCCTAGGTCCAATTGTAACCCTAACCTTCTCTCTAAGCCTAGCCCTCAACGTTACGCTAATCCTAGGTTGAAGTGTAACCCTAACCGGAACTCTAAACCTAGCCCTCAACATAACCCTAACCCTAGGTCCAATCTTAACCCTAACCGGAAGTCTAACCCTAGCCCTCAACATAACCCTAACCCTAGGTCCAATCATAACCCTAACCTTCTCTCTAACCCTAGCCCTCAACATAACCCTAACCCTAGGTCCAATCGTAACCCTAAACATATCTCTAAACCTAGCCCTCAACATAACCCTAACCCTAGGTCCAAAAGTAACCCTAACCTTCTCTCTAACACTAGCCCTCAACCTAACCCTAACCCTATGTCCAATCGTAATACTAACATGATCTCTAATCCTAGCCCTCAACATAACCCTAACCCTTGGTCCAATTGTAACCCTAACCTTCTCTCTAAGCCTAGCCCTAAACGTTACGCTAACCCTAGGTTCAAGTGTAACCCTAACCGGAACTCTAACCCTAGCCCTCAACATAACCCTAACCCTAGGTCCAATCGTAACCCTAACCATATCTCTAACCCTAGCCCTCAACATAACCCTAACCCTAGGTCCAAAAGTAACCCTAACCTTCTCTCTAACCCTAGCCCTCAACATAACCCTAACCCTAGGTCCAATCGTAACCCTAACCATATCTCTAACCCTAGCCCTCAACATAACCCTAACCCTAGGTCCAAAAGTAACCCTAACCTTCTCTCTAACCCTAGCCCTCAACATAACCCTACCCTAGGTCCAATCGTAACCCTAACCGTCTCTACAGAAGGATGAAATACGTGTGTTTCTCTCTGAAAGAACTCTCAGCCACTATTCTTTTGCTTGCTCCTTCCAAGTCTTTGTAGAAACGTGTGTTTTCACTGCAGGCATAAGTTTTAGGATGCATTTTTTCAATCTCTTGCAAGCCTCATGTTGTTTCTTAGACAATGTGGAAAAACAAGGAGTATGTATCCCGAATCACTTGAAATCCAGGAAAACGCACACTGCATCAGTCTTCTTCAAACACGTTCTATTTCCTAAAGTGTTTTGAACTTTCAACAAACCAGAAAAGAAGGGCATTTTGCAGTGAAATTCAGAATGGCATGTACAAAAAGCCATTTCTTTCGGTTGCAGAGTTCAAAAGCATGATTGTCTTCATGTTTTCGATGAAACCCTTACATTTCCAATTTACCTGAGTTAGGACTTTCCCAAAAAGACGTGTTTGCGTGTCTGTGTTGAAAGGAGCTCTAAGTTGTGTATTCAGTGCTGTAGAGTGACACACTCTACACAGGATACACAGCGTTTTGAGAGCACCAACATGCTTCAAACTGAAACTGCTACAAGCTGTGTGTAGCATGCTGAATGAAGACTTGTCATTTCAAAGAAAGAAGAGGAAACCAAAATCCAGGTAGTGAAACGAGCACACCAGTATGGGAGATGTGCATGTGGACACTTTCAAGCAGCAGCTCTTTGTGGACACTTGGAAACAGGGCTGTGAAAAACTTTCGTACAAAGCGGATTTGGCCAAAGTTGAAAGACCTTCCAAAACCAACCCTAAATAACTTAGCTAAACAATGAAAGTTCCAATAAGCTCCTACAGGAAAGGTGCATCTATGACACAACCCCCGAGCAGGTAGCTACATTCTGCACACTACAAAATGCATATGAATTCCAGCAAGAAAACTCACTCCAGAAGGATGAAATGCATGTGTTTCTCTCTGAAAGGACACTCAGCCACTATTCTTTTGCTTGCTCCTTCCAAGTCTTTGTAGAACCGTGTGTTTTCACTGCTGGAATAAGTTTTAGGATGCATTGTTTCAATCTCTTGCAAGCCTCATGTTGTTTCTTAGACAATGTGGAAAATCACGGATTATGTTTCCCAAATCACAAGAAATAAAGGAAAACGCACACTGCATCAGTCTTCTTCAAACTCGCTCTATCTCCTAATGTGTTGTGAACTTTCAACAAACCAGAAAAGAAGGGCATTTTGCACTGAAATTCAGACGGGTATGTACAAGAGTTCATTCCTATTGGTTGCAGAGTGCAAAAGCATGATTGACTTCAAGTTCTCGATGAAACCCTTACATTTCCAAGAGTAAAGAAGTAGGACTTTTACAAAAAGATGTGTTTGCGTGTCTGTGGTGAAAGGAGCTCTAAGTTGTGTATTCAGTGCTGGAGATTGACACACTCTACACAGGTTACTCAGCGTTTTAAGAGCACCAATATGCTGCAAACTGAAACTGCTACAAGGTGTGTGTAGCATGCAGAAAGAAGGCTTGTAATTTCAAAGAAAGAAGAGGAAACCAAAATCCAGGTAGTGAAATGAGCACACCAGTATAGGAGATGTGCATGTGGAGAGTTTTAAGCAGCAGTTCTTTGTGGGCTCTTGGAAACAGGGCTGTGAAAAAATTTCGTAAGAAAGCGGATTTGGCTAAAGTTGAAAGACCTTCCAAAACCAACCCAAAGAAGTTAGCCAAACAATGAATGTTCCAATAAGCTCCTGCAGGAAAGTTGCTTCTATGACACAACCCCCGAGCAGGTAGTTACATTCTGCACGGTACAAATGCATATGAATTCCAGGCTGAAAATTCACTCCAGAAGGATGAAATGTGTATGTTTCTCTCTGAAAGAACACTCAGCCATTGGCTTTTACTTGCTACTTTAAAGTCTTTGTAGAAACGTGTGCTTTCACCGCTGGAGTACGTTTTGGGATGCATTTTTTCAATCTCTTGCAAGCCTCATGTTTCTTTCACAATGTGGAAAACTAAGGATTATATTTCCCAAATCACTTGAAATCTAGGGAAACGCACACTGCATCGATCTTGCTCAAACACGCTCTTTCTCCTAATGTGTTGAGAACATTCAAGAAACCAGAAAACAAGGGCATTTTGCAGTGAAACTCAGTCAGGCATGTACAAGAGGTCATTTCTATTGGTAGTAGAGTGCAAAAGCATGATTGACTTCATGTTCTCCATGAAACCCTTACATTTCCAAGGGACCTGAAGTAGGACTTTCACAAAAAGTTGTGTTTGCGTGTCTGTGGTGAAAGGAGCTCTAAGTTGTGTATTCAGTGCTGGAGAGTAACACACTCTACATAGGTTACACAGCGTTTTGAGAGCACCAACATGCTTCAAACTGAAGCTGGTACAAGGTGTGTGTAGAATGCTGAATGAAGACTTGTCATTTCAAAGAAAGAAGAGGAAACCAAAATCCATGTAGTGAAACGAGCACACCAGTATACGAGATGTGCATGTGGACAGTTTCAAGCAGCAGCTCTTTGTGGACACTTGGAAACAGCGGTATTAAAAACTTGCGTACGAAGCGGGATTTGGCCAATGTTGAAAGACCTTCCAAAACCAACCCTAAATAACTTAGCCAAACAATGAATGTTCCAATAAGCTCCTGCAGAAAAGGTGCTTCTATGACACAACCCCCAGCAGGTAGCTACATTCTGCACAGTATAAAATGCATATGAACTCCAGCATGAAAATTCACTCCAGAAGGATGAAATGCATGTTTCTCTATGAAAGAACACTCAGCCACAAGGCTTTAGATTGCTGCTTCAAAGACTTTATAGAAATGTGTGTTTTCACTGCTGGAATAACCTAGCCCTCAACATCACTATAACCCTAGGTCCAATCTTAACCCTAACCTGATCTCTAACCCTAGCCCTCAACATAACCCTAACCCTAGGTCCAACCGTAACCCTAACCGGATCTCTAACCCTAGCCCTAAACATAACCCTAACCCTACGTCCAATAGTAACCCTAACCGGATCTCTAACCCTAGCCCTAAACATAACCCAAACCCTAGGTCAAATCGTAACCCTAACCGGATCTGTAACCCTAGCCCTCAACATAACCCTAACCCTAGGTCCAATCTAACCCTAACCAGATCTCAAACCCTGGGCCTCAACATAACCCTTACCCTAGGTCCAATCGTAACCCTAACCGGATCTCTAACCCTAGCCCTCAACATAACCCTAACACTAGCTCCAATCGTAACCCTAACCATATCTCTAACCCTAGCCCTCAACATAACCCTAACCCTAGGTCCAAAGTAACCCTAACCTTCTCTCTAACCCTAGCCCTAAACATAACCCTAACCCTATGTCCAATTGTAATACTAACATGATCTCTAATCCTAGCCCTCAACATAACCCTAACCCTATGTCCAATCGTAACCCTAACCGGATCTCTAACCCTAGCCCTCAACATAACCCTAACCCTAGGTCCAATTGTAACCCTAACCTTCTCTCTAAGCCTAGCCCTCAACGTTACGCTAACCCTAGGTTCAAGTGTAACCCTAACCGGAACTCTAACCCTAGCCCTCAACATAACCCTAACCCTAGGTCCAATCGTAACCCTAACCATATCTCTAACCCTAGCCCTCAACATAACCCTAACCCTAGGTCCAAATGTAACCCTAACCTTCTCTCTAACCCTAGCCCTCAACATAACCCTAACCCTAGGCCCAATCGTAACCCTAACCATATCTCTAACCCTAGCCCTCAACATAACCCTAACCCTAGGTCTAAAAGTAACCCTAACCTTCTCTCTAACCCTAGCCCTCAACATTACCCTAACCCTAGGTCCAATCGTAACCCTAACCGTCTCTCTAACCCTAGCCCTCAACATAACCCTACCCTAGGTCCAATCGTAACCCTAACCGTCTCTACAGAAGGATGAAATACGTGTGTTTCTCTCTGAAAGAACTCTCAGCCACTATTCTTTTGCTTGCTCCTTCCAAGTCTTTGTAGAAACGTGTGTTTTCACTGCAGGCATATGTTTTAGGATGCATTTTTTCAATCTCTTGCAAGCCTCATGTTGTTTCTTAGACAATGTGGAAAAACAAGGAGTATGTATCCCGAATCACTTGAAATCCAGGAAAACGCACACTGCATCAGTCTTCTTCAAACACGTTCTATTTCCTAAAGTGTTTTGAACTTTCAACAAACCAGAAAAGAAGGGCATTTTGCAGTGAAATTCAGAATGGCATGTACAAAAAGCCATTTCTTTCGGTTGCAGAGTTCAAAAGCATGATTGTCTTCATGTTTTCGATGAAACCCTTACATTTCCAATTTACCTGAGTTAGGACTTTCCCAAAAAGACGTCTTTGCGTGTCTGTGTTGAAAGGAGCTCTAAGTTGTGTATTCAGTGCTGTAGAGTGACACACTCTACACAGGATACACAGCGTTTTGAGAGCACCAACATGCTTCAAACTGAAACTGCTACAAGCTGTGTGTAGCATGCTGAATGAAGACTTGTCATTTCAAAGAAAGAAGAGGAAACCAAAATCCAGGTAGTGAAACGAGCACACCAGTATGGGAGATGTGCATGTGGACACTTTCAAGCAGCAGCTCTTTGTGGACACTTGGAAACAGGGCTGTGAAAAACTTTCGTACAAAGCGGATTTGGCCAAAGTTGAAAGACCTTCCAAAACCAACCCTAAATAACTTAGCTAAACAATGAAAGTTCCAATAAGCTCCTACAGGAAAGGTGCATCTATGACACAACCTCCGAGCAGGTAGCTACATTCTGCACAGTACAAAATGCATATGAATTCCAGCAAGAAAACTCACTCCAGAAGGATGAAATGCATGTGTTTCTCTCTGAAAGGACACTCAGCCACTATTCTTTTGCTTGCTCCTTCCAAGTCTTTGTAGAACCGTGTGTTTTCACTGCTGGAATAAGTTTTAGGATGCATTGTTTCAATCTCTTGCAAGCCTCATGTTGTTTCTTAGACAATGTGGAAAATCACGGATTATGTTTCCCAAATCACAAGAAATAAAGGAAAACGCACACTGCATCAGTCTTCTTCAAACACGCTCTATCTCCTAATGTGTTGTGAACTTTCAACAAACCAGAAAAGAAGGGCATTTTGCACTGAAATTCAGACGGGTATGTACAAGAGTTCATTCCTATTGGTTGCAGAGTGCAAAAGCTTGATTGACTTCAAGTTCTCGATGAAACCCTTACATTTCCAAGAGTAAAGAAGTAGGACTTTTACAAAAAGATGTGTTTGCGTGTCTGTGGTGAAAGGAGCTCTAAGTTGTGTATTCAGTGCTGGAGATTGACACACTCTACACAGGTTACTCAGCGTTTTAAGAGCACCAATATGCTGCAAACTGAAACTGCTACAAGGTGTGTGTAGCATGCAGAAAGAGGGCTTGTAATTTCAAAGAAAGAAGAGGAAACCAAAATCCAGGTAGTGAAACGAGCACACCAGTATGGGAGATGTGCATGTGGAGAGTTTTAAGCAGCAGTTCTTTGTGGGCTCTTGGAAACAGGGCTGTGAAAAAATTTCGTAAGAAAGCGGATTTGGCTAAAGTTGAAAGACCTTCCAAAACCAACCCAAAGAAGTTAGCCAAACAATGAATGTTCCAATAAGCTCCTGCAGGAAAGTTGCTTCTATGACACAACCCCCGAGCAGGTAGTTACATTCTGCACGGTACAAATGCATATGAATTCCAGGCTGAAAATTCACTCCAGAAGGATGAAATGTGTATGTTTCTCTCTGAAAGAACACTCAGCCATTGGCTTTTACTTGCTACTTCAAAGTCTTTGTAGAAACGTGTGCTTTCACCGCTGGAGTACGTTTTGGGATGCATTTTTTCAATCTCTTGCAAGCCTCATGTTTCTTTCACAATGTGGAAAACTAAGGATTATATTTCCCAAATCACTTGAAATCTAGGGAAACGCACACTGCATCGATCTTGCTCAAACACGCTCTTTCTCCTAATGTGTTGAGAACATTCAAGAAACCAGAAAACAAGGGCATTTTGCAGTGAAACTCAGTCAGGCATGTACAAGAGGTCATTTCTATTGGTAGTAGAGTGCAAAAGCATGATTGACTTCATGTTCTCCATGAAACCCTTACATTTCCAAGGGACCTGAAGTAGGACTTTCACAAAAAGTTGTGTTTGCGTGTCTGTGGTGAAAGGAGCTCTAAGTTGTGTATTCAGTGCTGGAGAGTAACACACTCTACATAGGTTACACAGCGTTTTGAGAGCACCAACATGCTTCAAACTGAAGCTGGTACAAGGTGTGTGTAGAATGCTGAATGAAGACTTGTCATTTCAAAGAAAGAAGAGGAAACCAAAATCCATGTAGTGAAACGAGCACACCAGTATACGAGATGTGCATGTGGACAGTTTCAAGCAGCAGCTCTTTGTGGACACTTGGAAACAGCGGTATTAAAAACTTGCGTACGAAGCGGGATTTGGCCAATGTTGAAAGACCTTCCAAAACCAACCCTAAATAACTTAGCCAAACAATGAATGTTCCAATAAGCTCCTGCAGAAAAGGTGCTTCTATGACACAACCCCCAGCAGGTAGCTACATTCTGCACAGTATAAAATGCATATGAACTCCAGCATGAAAATTCACTCCAGAAGGATGAAATGCATGTTTCTCTATGAAAGAACACTCAGCCACAAGGCTTTAGATTGCTGCTTCAAAGACTTTATAGAAATGTGTGTTTTCACTGCTGGAATAACCTAGCCCTCAACATCACTATAACCCTAGGTCCAATCTTAACCCTAACCTGATCTCTAACCCTAGCCCTCAACATAACCCTAACCCAAGGTCCAACCGTAACCCTAACCGGATCTCTAACCCTAGCCCTAAACATAACCCTAACCCTACGTCCAATAGTAACCCTAACCGGATCTCTAACCCTAGCCCTAAACATAACCCAAACCCTAGGTCAAATCGTAACCCTAACCGGATCTGTAACCCTAGCCCTCAACATAACCCTAACCCTAGGTCCAATCTAACCCTAACCAGATCTCAAACCCTGGGCCTCAACATAACCCTTACCCTAGGTCCAATCGTAACCCTAACCGGATCTCTAACCCTAGCCCTCAACATAACCCTAACACTAGCTCCAATCGTAACCCTAACCATATCTCTAACCCTAGCCCTCAACATAACCCTAACCCTAGGTCCAAAGTAACCCTAACCTTCTCTCTAATCCTAGCCCTAAACATAACCCTAACCCTATGTCCAATTGTAATACTAACATGATCTCTAATCCTAGCCCTCAACATAACCCTAACCCTATGTCCAATCGTAACCCTAACCGGATCTCTAACCCTAGCCCTCAACATAACCCTAACCCTAGGTCCAATTGTAACCCTAACCTTCTCTCTAAGCCTAGCCCTCAACGTTACGCTAACCCTAGGTTCAAGTGTAACCCTAACCGGAACTCTAACCCTAGCCCTCAACATAACCCTAACCCTAGGTCCAATCGTAACCCTAACCATATCTCTAACCCTAGCCCTCAACATAACCCTAACCCTAGGTCCAAATGTAACCCTAACCTTCTCTCTAGCCCTAGCCCTCAACATAACCCTAACCCTAGGCCCAATCGTAACCCTAACCATATCTCTAACCCTAGCCCTCAACATAACCCTAACCCTAGGTCTAAAAGTAACCCTAACCTTCTCTCTAACCCTAGCCCTCAACATTACCCTAACCCTAGGTCCAATCGTAACCCTAACCGTCTCTCTAACCCTAGCCCTCAACATAACCCTACCCTAGGTCCAATCGTAACCCTAACCGTCTCTACAGAAGGATGAAATACGTGTGTTTCTCTCTGAAAGAACTCTCAGCCACTATTCTTTTGCTTGCTCCTTCCAAGTCTTTGTAGAAACGTGTGTTTTCACTGCAGGCATATGTTTTAGGATGCATTTTTTCAATCTCTTGCAAGCCTCATGTTGTTTCTTAGACAATGTGGAAAAACAAGGAGTATGTATCCCGAATCACTTGAAATCCAGGAAAACGCACACTGCATCAGTCTTCTTCAAACACGTTCTATTTCCTAAAGTGTTTTGAACTTTCAACAAACCAGAAAAGAAGGGCATTTTGCAGTGAAATTCAGAATGGCATGTACAAAAAGCCATTTCTTTCGGTTGCAGAGTTCAAAAGCATGATTGTCTTCATGTTTTCGATGAAACCCTTACATTTCCAATTTACCTGAGTTAGGACTTTCCCAAAAAGACGTCTTTGCGTGTCTGTGTTGAAAGGAGCTCTAAGTTGTGTATTCAGTGCTGTAGAGTGACACACTCTACACAGGATACACAGCGTTTTGAGAGCACCAACATGCTTCAAACTGAAACTGCTACAAGCTGTGTGTAGCATGCTGAATGAAGACTTGTCATTTCAAAGAAAGAAGAGGAAACCAAAATCCAGGTAGTGAAACGAGCACACCAGTATGGGAGATGTGCATGTGGACACTTTCAAGCAGCAGCTCTTTGTGGACACTTGGAAACAGGGCTGTGAAAAACTTTCGTACAAAGCGGATTTGGCCAAAGTTGAAAGACCTTCCAAAACCAACCCTAAATAACTTAGCTAAACAATGAAAGTTCCAATAAGCTCCTACAGGAAAGGTGCATCTATGACACAACCTCCGAGCAGGTAGCTACATTCTGCACAGTACAAAATGCATATGAATTCCAGCAAGAAAACTCACTCCAGAAGGATGAAATGCATGTGTTTCTCTCTGAAAGGACACTCAGCCACTATTCTTTTGCTTGCTCCTTCCAAGTCTTTGTAGAACCGTGTGTTTTCACTGCTGGAATAAGTTTTAGGATGCATTGTTTCAATCTCTTGCAAGCCTCATGTTGTTTCTTAGACAATGTGGAAAATCACGGATTATGTTTCCCAAATCACAAGAAATAAAGGAAAACGCACACTGCATCAGTCTTCTTCAAACACGCTCTATCTCCTAATGTGTTGTGAACTTTCAACAAACCAGAAAAGAAGGGCATTTTGCACTGAAATTCAGACGGGTATGTACAAGAGTTCATTCCTATTGGTTGCAGAGTGCAAAAGCTTGATTGACTTCAAGTTCTCGATGAAACCCTTACATTTCCAAGAGTAAAGAAGTAGGACTTTTACAAAAAGATGTGTTTGCGTGTCTGTGGTGAAAGGAGCTCTAAGTTGTGTATTCAGTGCTGGAGATTGACACACTCTACACAGGTTACTCAGCGTTTTAAGAGCACCAATATGCTGCAAACTGAAACTGCTACAAGGTGTGTGTAGCATGCAGAAAGAGGGCTTGTAATTTCAAAGAAAGAAGAGGAAACCAAAATCCAGGTAGTGAAACGAGCACACCAGTATGGGAGATGTGCATGTGGAGAGTTTTAAGCAGCAGTTCTTTGTGGGCTCTTGGAAACAGGGCTGTGAAAAAATTTCGTAAGAAAGCGGATTTGGCTAAAGTTGAAAGACCTTCCAAAACCAACCCAAAGAAGTTAGCCAAACAATGAATGTTCCAATAAGCTCCTGCAGGAAAGTTGCTTCTATGACACAACCCCCGAGCAGGTAGTTACATTCTGCACGGTACAAATGCATATGAATTCCAGGCTGAAAATTCACTCCAGAAGGATGAAATGTGTATGTTTCTCTCTGAAAGAACACTCAGCCATTGGCTTTTACTTGCTACTTCAAAGTCTTTGTAGAAACGTGTGCTTTCACCGCTGGAGTACGTTTTGGGATGCATTTTTTCAATCTCTTGCAAGCCTCATGTTTCTTTCACAATGTGGAAAACTAAGGATTATATTTCCCAAATCACTTGAAATCTAGGGAAACGCACACTGCATCGATCTTGCTCAAACACGCTCTTTCTCCTAATGTGTTGAGAACATTCAAGAAACCAGAAAACAAGGGCATTTTGCAGTGAAACTCAGTCAGGCATGTACAAGAGGTCATTTCTATTGGTAGTAGAGTGCAAAAGCATGATTGACTTCATGTTCTCCATGAAACCCTTACATTTCCAAGGGACCTGAAGTAGGACTTTCACAAAAAGTTGTGTTTGCGTGTCTGTGGTGAAAGGAGCTCTAAGTTGTGTATTCAGTGCTGGAGAGTAACACACTCTACATAGGTTACACAGCGTTTTGAGAGCACCAACATGCTTCAAACTGAAGCTGGTACAAGGTGTGTGTAGAATGCTGAATGAAGACTTGTCATTTCAAAGAAAGAAGAGGAAACCAAAATCCATGTAGTGAAACGAGCACACCAGTATACGAGATGTGCATGTGGACAGTTTCAAGCAGCAGCTCTTTGTGGACACTTGGAAACAGCGGTATTAAAAACTTGCGTACGAAGCGGGATTTGGCCAAGGTTGAAAGACCTTCCAAAACCAGCCCTAAATAACTTAGACAAACAATGAATGTTCCAATAAGCTCCTGCAGAAAAGGTGCTTCTATGACACAATCCCCAGCAGGTAGCTACATTCTGCACAGTATAAAATGCATATGAACTCCAGCATGAAAATTCACTCCAGAAGGATGAAATGCATGTTTCTCTATGAAAGAACACTCAGCCACAAGGCTTTAGCTTGCTGCTTCAAAGTCTTTATAGAAATGTGTGTTTTCACTGCTGGAATACCCTAGCCCTCAACATCACTATAACCCTAGGTTCAATCTTAACCCTAACCTGATCTCTAACCCTAGCCCTCAACATAACCCTAACCCTACGTCCAATAGTAACCCTAACCGGATCTCTAACCCTAGCCCTAAACATAACCCTAACCCTAGGTCAAATCGTAACCCTAACCGGATCTGTAACCCTAGCCCTCAACATAACCCTAACCCTAGGTCCAATCGTAATACTAACCGGATCTCTAACCCTAGCCCTCAACATAACCCTAAACCTAGGTCCAACCGTAACCCTAACCTTTTCTCTAACCCTAGCCCTCAACATAACCCTAACCCTACGTCCAATAGTAACCCTAACCGGATCTCTAACCCTAGCCCTAAACATAACCCTAACCCTAGGTCAAATCGTAACCCTAACCGTCTCTCTAACCCTAGCCCTCAACGTTACGCTAACCCTAGGTCCAATCGTAACCCTAACCGGATCTGAACCCTAGCCCTCAACATAACCTTAACCTTAGGTCCAATCGTAATACTAACCTGATCACTAACCCTAGCCCTCAACATAACCCTAACCCTAGGTCCAATCGTAACCCTAACCATATCTCTAACCCTAGCCCTCAACATAACCCTAACCCTAGGTCCAAAAGTAACCCTAACCTTCTCTCTAACCCTAGCCCTCAACATAACCCTAACCCTAGGTCCAATCGTAACCCTAACCATATCTCTAACCCTAGCCCTCAACATAACCCTAACCCTAGGTCCAAAAGTAACCCTAACCTTCTCTCTAACCCTAGCCCTCAACATAACCCTAACCCTATGTCCAATCGTAATACTAACATGATCTCTAATCCTAGCCCTCAACATAACCCTAACCCTAGGTCCAATAGTAACCCTAACCGGATCTGAACCCTAGCCCTCAACATAACCTTAACCTTAGGTCCAATCGTAATACTAACCTGATCACTAACCCTAGCCCCCAACACAACCCTAACCCTAGGTCCAATCGTAACCCTAACCGGATCTGTATCCCTAGCCCTAAACATAACCCTAACCCTAGGTCCAATCTTAACCCTAACCTGATCTCTAACCCTAGCCCTCAACATAACCCTAACCCTAGGTCCAATCTAACCCTAACCAGATCTCAAACCCTGGGCCTCAACATAACCCTAACCCTAGGTCCAATCGTAACCCTAACCGGATGTCTAACCCTAGCCCTCAACATAACCCTAAGCCTAGGTCCAATCGTAACCCTAACCAGATCTCTAACCCTAGCCCTCAACATAACCCTAACCCTAGGTCCCATCGTAACCCTAAACATATCTCTAACCCTAGCCCTCAACATAACCCTAACCCTAGGTCCAAAAGTAACCCTAACCTTCTCTCTAACCCTAGCCCTCAACATAACCCTAACCCTATGTCCAATCGTAATACTAACATGATCTCTAATCCTAGCCCTCAACATAACCATAACCTTAGGTCCAATCGTAACCCTAACCGGATCTCTAACCCTAGCCCTCAACATAACCCTAACCCTAAGTCCAATTGTAACCCTAACCTTCTCTCTAAGCCTAGCCCTCAACGTTACGCTAACCCTAGGTTCAAGTGTAACCCTAACCGGAACTCTAACCCTAGCCCTCAACATAACCCTAACCCTAGGTCCAATCGTATCCCTAACCATATCTCTAACCCTAGCCCTCAACATAACCCTAACCCTAGGTCCAAAAGTAACCCTAACCTTCTCTCTAACCCTAGCCCTCAACATTACCCTAACCCTAGGTCCAATCGTAACCCTAACCGTCTCTCTAACCCTAGCCCTCAACATAACCCTACCCTAGGTCCAATCGTAACCCTAACCGTCTCTACAGAAGGATGAAATACGTGTGTTTCTCTCTGAAAGAACTCTCAGCCACTATTCTTTTGCTTGCTCCTTCCAAGTCTTTGTAGAAACGTGTGTTTTCACTGCAGGCATAAGTTTTAGGATGCATTTTTTCAATCTCTTGCAAGCCTCATGTTGTTTCTTAGACAATGTGGAAAAACAAGGAGTATGTATCCCGAATCACTTGAAATCCAGGAAAACGCACACTGCATCAGTCTTCTTCAAACACGTTCTATTTCCTAAAGTGTTTTGAACTTTCAACAAACCAGAAAAGAAGGGCATTTTGCACTGAAATTCAGACGGGTATGTACAAGAGTTCATTCCTATTGGTTGCAGAGTGCAAAAGCTTGATTGACTTCAAGTTCTCGATGAAACCCTTACATTTCCAAGAGTAAAGAAGTAGGACTTTTACAAAAAGATGTGTTTTCGTGTCTGTGGTGAAAGGAGCTCTAAGTTGTGTATTCAGTGCTGGAGATTGACACACTCTACACAGGTTACTCAGCGTTTTAAGAGCACCAATATGCTGCAAACTGAAACTGCTACAAGGTGTGTGTAGCATGCAGAAAGAGGGCTTGTAATTTCAAAGAAAGAAGAGGAAACCAAAATCTAGGTAGTGAAACGAGCACACCAGTATGGGAGATGTGCATGTGGAGAGTTTTAAGCAGCAGTTCTTTGTGGGCTCTTGGAAACAGGGCTGTGAAAAAATTTCGTAAGAAAGCGGATTTGGCTAAAGTTGAAAGACCTTCCAAAACCAACCCAAAGAAGTTAGCCAAACAATGAATGTTCCAATAAGCTCCTGCAGGAAAGTTGCTTCTATGACACAACCCCCGAGCAGGTAGTTACATTCTGCACGGTACAAATGCATATGAATTCCAGGCTGAAAATTCACTCCAGAAGGATGAAATGTGTATGTTTCTCTCTGAAAGAACACTCAGCCATTGGCTTTTACTTGCTACTTCAAAGTCTTTGTAGAAACGTGTGCTTTCACCGCTGGAGTACGTTTTGGGATGCATTTTTTCAATCTCTTGCAAGCCTCATGTTTCTTTCACAATGTGGAAAAATAAGGATTATATTTCCCAAATCACTTGAAATCTAGGGAAACGCACACTGCATCGATCTTGCTCAAACACGCTCTTTCTCCTAATGTGTTGAGAACATTCAAGAAACCAGAAAACAAGGGCATTTTGCAGTGAAACTCAGTCAGGCATGTACAAGAGGTCATTTCTATTGGTAGTAGAGTGCAAAAGCATGATTGACTTCATGTTCTCCATGAAACCCTTACATTACCAAGGGACCTGAAGTAGGACTTTCACAAAAAGATGTGTTTGCGTGTCTGTGTTGAAAGGAGCTCTAAGTTGTGTATTCAGTGCTGGAGAGTAACACACTCTACATAGGTTACACAGCGTTTTGAGAGCACCAACATGCTTCAAACTGAAGCTGGTACAAGGTGTGTGTAGAATGCTGAATGAAGACTTGTCATTTCAAAGAAAGAAGAGGAAACCAAAATCCAGGTAGTGAAACGAGCACACCAGTATACGAGATGTGCATGTGGACAGTTTCAAGCAGCAGCTCTTTGTGGACACTTGGAAACAGCGGTATTAAAAACTTGCGTACGAAGCGGGATTTGGCCAAGGTTGAAAGACCTTCCAAAACCAGCCCTAAATAACTTAGCCAAACAATGAATGTTCCAATAAGCTCCTGCAGAAAAGGTGCTTCTATGACACAATCCCCAGCAGGTAGCTACATTCTGCACAGTATAAAATGCATATGAACTCCAGCATGAAAATTCACTCCAGAAGGATGAAATGCATGTTTCTCTATGAAAGAACACTCAGCCACAAGGCTTTAGCTTGCTGCTTCAAAGTCTTTATAGAAATGTGTGTTTTCACTGCTGGAATACCCTAGCCCTCAACATCACTATAACCCTAGGTTCAATCTTAACCCTAACCTGATCTCTAACCCTAGCCCTCAACATAACCCTAACCCTACGTCCAATAGTAACCCTAACCGGATCTCTAACCCTAGCCCTAAACATAACCCTAACCCTAGGTCAAATCGTAACCCTAACCGGATCTGTAACCCTAGCCCTCAACATAACCCTAACCCTAGGTCCAATCGTAATACTAACCGGATCTCTAACCCTAGCCCTCAACATAACCCTAAACCTAGGTCCAACCGTAACCCTAACCTTTTCTCTAACCCTAGCCCTCAACATAACCCTAACCCTACGTCCAATAGTAACCCTAACCGGATCTCTAACCCTAGCCCTAAACATAACCCTAACCCTAGGTCAAATCGTAACCCTAACCGTCTCTCTAACCCTAGCCCTCAACGTTACGCTAACCCTAGGTCCAATCGTAACCCTAACCGGATCTGAACCCTAGCCCTCAACATAACCTTAACCTTAGGTCCAATCGTAATACTAACCTGATCACTAACCCTAGCCCTCAACATAACCCTAACCCTAGGTCCAATTGTAACCCTAACCATATCTCTAACCCTAGCCCTCAACATAACCCTAACCCTAGGTCCAAAAGTAACCCTAACCTTCTCTCTAACCCTAGCCCTCAACATAACCCTAACCCTATGTCCAATCGTAATACTAACATGATCTCTAATCCTAGCCCTCAACATAACCCTAACCCTAGGTCCAATAGTAACCCTAACCGGATCTGAACCCTAGCCCTCAACATAACCTTAACCTTAGGTCCAATCGTAATACTAACCTGATCACTAACCCTAGCCCCCAACACAACCCTAACCCTAGGTCCAATCGTAACCCTAACCGGATCTGTATCCCTAGCCCTAAACATAACCCTAACCCTAGGTCCAATCTTAACCCTAACCTGATCTCTAACCCTAGCCCTCAACATAACCCTAACCCTAGGTCCAATCTAACCCTAACCAGATCTCAAACCCTGGGCCTCAACATAACCCTAACCCTAGGTCCAATCGTAACCCTAACCGGATGTCTAACCCTAGCCCTCAACATAACCCTAAGCCTAGGTCCAATCGTAACCCTAACCGGATCTCTAACCCTAGCCCTCAACATAACCCTAACCCTAGGTCCCATCGTAACCCTAAACATATCTCTAACCCTAGCCCTCAACATAACCCTAACCCTAGGTCCAAAAGTAACCCTAACCTTCTCTCTAACCCTAGCCCTCAACATAACCCTAACCCTATGTCCAATCGTAATACTAACATGATCTCTAATCCTAGCCCTCAACATAACCATAACCTTAGGTCCAATCGTAACCCTAACCGGATCTCTAACCCTAGCCCTCAACATAACCCTAACCCTAAGTCCAATTGTAACCCTAACCTTCTCTCTAAGCCTAGCCCTCAACGTTACGCTAACCCTAGGTTCAAGTGTAACCCTAACCGGAACTCTAACCCTAGCCCTCAACATAACCCTAACCCTAGGTCCAATCGTAACCCTAACCATATCTCTAACCCTAGCCCTCAACATAACCCTAACCCTAGGTCCAAAAGTAACCCTAACCTTCTCTCTAACCCTAGCCCTCAACATAACCCTAACCCTAGGTCCAATCGTATCCCTAACCATATCTCTAACCCTAGCCCTCAACATAACCCTAACCCTAGGTCCAAAAGTAACCCTAACCTTCTCTCTAACCCTAGCCCTCAACATTACCCTAACCCTAGGTCCAATCGTAACCCTAACCGTCTCTCTAACCCTAGCCCTCAACATAACCCTACCCTAGGTCCAATCGTAACCCTAACCGTCTCTACAGAAGGATGAAATACGTGTGTTTCTCTCTGAAAGAACTCTCAGCCACTATTCTTTTGCTTGCTCCTTCCAAGTCTTTGTAGAAACGTGTGTTTTCACTGCAGGCATAAGTTTTAGGATGCATTTTTTCAATCTCTTGCAAGCCTCATGTTGTTTCTTAGACAATGTGGAAAAACAAGGAGTATGTATCCCGAATCACTTGAAATCCAGGAAAACGCACACTGCATCAGTCTTCTTCAAACACGTTCTATTTCCTAAAGTGTTTTGAACTTTCAACAAACCAGAAAAGAAGGGCATTTTGCAGTGAAATTCAGAATGGCATGTACAAAAAGCCATTTCTTTCGGTTGCAGAGTTCAAAAGCATGATTGTCTTCATGTTTTCGATGAAACCCTTACATTTCCAATTTACCTGAGTTAGGACTTTCCCAAAAAGACGTCTTTGCGTGTCTGTGTTGAAAGGAGCTCTAAGTTGTGTATTCAGTGCTGTAGAGTGACACACTCTACCCAGGATACACAGCGTTTTGAGAGCACCAACATGCTTCAAACTGAAACTGCTACAAGCTGTGTGTAGCATGCTGAATGAAGACTTGTCATTTCAAAGAAAGAAGAGGAAACCAAAATCCAGGTAGTGAAACGAGCACACCAGTATGGGAGATGTGCATGTGGACACTTTCAAGCAGCAGCTCTTTGTGGACACTTGGAAACAGGGCTGTGAAAAACTTTCGTACAAAGCGGATTTGGCCAAAGTTGAAAGACCTTCCAAAACCAACCCTAAATAACTTAGCCAAACAATGAAAGTTCCAATAAGCTCCTACAGGAAAGGTGCATCTATGACACAACCCCCGAGCAGGTAGCTACATTCTGCACAGTACAAAATGCATATGAATTCCAGCAAGAAAACTCACTCCAGAAGGATGAAATGCATGTGTTTCTCTCTGAAAGGACACTCAGCCACTATTCTTTTGCTTGCTCCTTCCAAGTCTTTGTAGAACCGTGTGTTTTCACTGCTGGAATAAGTTTTAGGATGCATTGTTTCAATCTCTTGCAAGCCTCATGTTGTTTCTTAGACAATGTGGAAAATCACGGATTATGTTTCCCAAATCACAAGAAATAAAGGAAAGCGCACACTGCATCAGTCTTCTTCAAACACGCTCTATCTCCTAATGTGTTGTGAACTTTCAACAAACCAGAAAAGAAGGGCATTTTGCACTGAAATTCAGACGGGTATGTACAAGAGTTCATTCCTATTGGTTGCAGAGTGCAAAAGCATGATTGACTTCAAGTTCTCGATGAAACCCTTACATTTCCAAGAGTAAAGAAGTAGGACTTTTACAAAAAGATGTGTTTGCGTGTCTGTGGTGAAAGGAGCTCTAAGTTGTGTATTCAGTGCTGGAGATTGACACACTCTACACAGGTTACTCAGCGTTTTAAGAGCACCAATATGCTGCAAACTGAAACTGCTACAAGGTGTGTGTAGCATGCAGAAAGAGGGCTTGTAATTTCAAAGAAAGAAGACGAAACCAAAATCCAGGTAGTGAAACGAGCACACCAGTATGGGAGATGTGCATGTGGAGAGTTTTAAGCAGCAGTTCTTTGTGGGCTCTTGGAAACAGGGCTGTGAAAAAATTTCGTAAGAAAGCGGATTTGGCTAAAGTTGAAAGACCTTCCAAAACCAACCCAAAGAAGTTAGCCAAACAATGAATGTTCCAATAAGCTCCTGCAGGAAAGTTGCTTCTATGACACAACCCCCGAGCAGGTAGTTACATTCTGCACGGTACAAATGCATATGAATTCCAGGCTGAAAATTCACTCCAGAAGGATGAAATGTGTATGTTTCTCTCTGAAAGAACACTCAGCCATTGGCTTTTACTTGCTACTTCAAAGTCTTGGTAGAAACGTGTGCTTTCACCGCTGGAGTACGTTTTGGGATGCATTTTTTCAATCTCTTGCAAGCCTCATGTTTCTTTCACAATGTGGAAAAATAAGGATTATATTTCCCAAATCACTTGAAATCTAGGGAAACGCACACTGCATCGATCTTGCTCAAACACGCTCTTTCTCCTAATGTGTTGAGAACATTCAAGAAACCAGAAAACAAGGGCATTTTGCAGTGAAACTCAGTCAGGCATGTACAAGAGGTCATTTCTATTGGTAGTAGAGTGCAAAAGCATGATTGACTTCATGTTCTCCATGAAACACTTACATTTCCAAGGGACCTGAAGTAGGACTTTCACAAAAAGATGGGTTTGCGTGTCTGTGGTGAAAGGAGCTCTAAGTTGTGTATTCAGTGCTGGAGAGTAACACACTCTACATAGGTTACACAGCGTTTTGAGAGCACCAACATGCTTCAAACTGAAGCTGGTACAAGGTGTGTGTAGAATGCTGAATGAAGACTTGTCATTTCAAAGAAAGAAGAGGAAACCAAAATCCAGGTAGTGAAACGAGCACACCAGTATACGAGATGTGCATGTGGACAGTTTCAAGCAGCAGCTCTTTGTGGACACTTGGAAACAGCGCTATTAAAAACTTGCGTACGAAGCGGGATTTGGCCAAGGTTGAAAGACCTTCCAAAACCAACCCTAAATAACTTAGCCAAACAATGAATGTTCCAATAAGCTCCTGCAGAAAAGGTGCTTCTATGACACAATCCCCAGCAGGTAGCTACATTCTGCACAGTATAAAATGCATATGAACTCCAGCATGAAAATTCACTCCAGAAGGATGAAATGCATGTTTCTCTATTGAAGAACACTCAGCCACAAGGCTTTAGCTTGCTGCTTCAAAGTCTTTATAGAAATGTGTGTTTTCACTGCTGGAATACCCTAGCCCTCAACATCACTATAACCCTAGGTCCAATCTTAACCCTAACCTGATCTCTAACCCTAGCCCTCAACATAACCCTAACCCTAGGTCCAACCGTAACCCTAACCTTTTCTCTAACCCTAGCCCTCAACATAACCCTAACCCTACGTCCAATAGTAACCCTAACCGGATCTCTAACCCTAGCCCTAAACATAACCCTAACCCTAGGTCAAATCGTAACCCTAACCGTCTCTCTAACCCTAGCCCTCAACGTTACGCTAACCCTAGGTCCAATCGTAACCCTAACCGGATCTGAACCCTAGCCTTCAACATAACCTTAACCTTAGGTCCAATCGTAATACTAACCTGATCACTAACCCTAGCCCTCAACATAACCCTAACCCTAGGTCCAATCGTAACCCTAACCGGATCTGTATCCCTAGCCCTAAACATAACCCTAACCCTAGGTCCAATCTTAATACTAACCTGATCTCTAACCCTAGCCCTCAACATAACACTAACCCTAGGTCCAATCTAACCCTAACCAGATCTCAAACCCTGGGCCTCAACATAACCCTAACCCTAGGTCCAATCGTAACCCTAACCGGATGTCTAACCCTAGCCCTCAACATAACCCTAACCCTAGGTCCAATCGTACCCTAACCGGATCTCTAACCCTAGCCCTCAACATAACCCTAACCCTAGGTCCAATCGTAACCCTAACCATATCTCTAACCCTAGCCCTCAACATAACCCTAACCCTAGGTCCAAAAGTAACCCTAACCTTCTCTCTAACCCTAGCCCTCAACATAACCCTAACCCTATGTCCAATCGTAATACTAACATGATCTGTAATCCTAGCCCTCAACGTAACCCTAACCCTAGGTCCAATCGTAACCCTAACCATATCTCTAACCCTAGCCCTCAACATAACCCAACCCTAGGTCCAAAAGTAACCCTAACCTTCTCTCTAACCCTAGCCCTCAACATAACCCTAACCCTAGGTCCAATCGTAACCCTAACCATATCTCTAACCCTAGCCCTCAACATAACCCTAACCCTAGGTCCAAAAGTAACCCTAACCTTCTCTCTAACCCTAGCCCTCAACATAACCCTAACCCTAGGTCCAATCGTAACCCTAACCGTCTCTCTAACCCTAGCCCTCAACATAACCCTACCCTAGGTCCAATCGTAACCCTAAACGTCTCTACAGAAGGAAGAAATACGTGTGTTTCTCTCTGAAAGAACTCTCAGCCACTATTCTTTTGCTTGCTCCTTCCAAGTCTTTGTAGAAACGTGTGTTTTCACTGCAGGCATATGTTTTAGGATGCATTTTTTCAATCTCTTGCAAGCCTCATGTTGTTTCTTAGACAATGTGGAAAAACAAGGAGTATGTATCCCGAATCACTTGAAATCCAGGAAAACGCACACTGCATCAGTCTTCTTCAAACACGTTCTATTTCCTAAAGTGTTTTGAACTTTCAACAAACCAGAAAAGAAGGGCATTTTGCAGTGAAATTCAGAATGGCATGTACAAAAAGCCATTTCTTTCGGTTGCAGAGTTCAAAAGCATGATTGTCTTCATGTTTTCGATGAAACCCTTACATTTCCAATTTACCTGAGTTAGGACTTTCCCAAAAAGACGTGTTTGCGTGTCTGTGTTGAAAGGAGCTCTAAGTTGTGTATTCAGTGCTGTAGAGTGACACACTCTACACAGGATACACAGCGTTTTGAGAGCACCAACATGCTTCAAACTGAAACTGCTACAAGCTGTGTGTAGCATGCTGAATGAAGACTTCTCATTTCAAAGAAAGAAGAGGAAACCAAAATCCAGGTAGTGAAACGAGCACACCAGTATGGGAGATGTGCATGTGGACACTTTCAAGCAGCAGCTCTTTGTGGACACTTGGAAACAGGGCTGTGAAAAACTTTCGTACAAAGCGGATTTGGCCAAAGTTGAAAGACCTTCCAAAACCAACCCTAAATAACTTAGCTAAACAATGAAAGTTCCAATAAGCTCCTACAGGAAAGGTGCATCTATGACACAACCTCCGAGCAGGTAGCTACATTCTGCACAGTACAAAATGCATATGAATTCCAGCAAGAAAACTCACTCCAGAAGGATGAAATGCATGTGTTTCTCTCTGAAAGGACACTCAGCCACTATTCTTTTGCTTGCTCCTTCCAAGTCTTTGTAGAACCGTGTGTTTTCACTGCTGGAATAAGTTTTAGGATGCATTGTTTCAATCTCTTGCAAGCCTCATGTTGTTTCTTAGACAATGTGGAAAATCACGGATTATGTTTCCCAAATCACAAGAAATAAAGGAAAACGCACACTGCATCAGTCTTCTTCAAACACGCTCTATCTCCTAATGTGTTGTGAACTTTCAACAAACCAGAAAAGAAGGGCATTTTGCACTGAAATTCAGACGGGTATGTACAAGAGTTCATTCCTATTGGTTGCAGAGTGCAAAAGCTTGATTGACTTCAAGTTCTCGATGAAACCCTTACATTTCCAAGAGTAAAGAAGTAGGACTTTTACAAAAAGATGTGTTTGCGTGTCTGTGGTGAAAGGAGCTCTAAGTTGTGTATTCAGTGCTGGAGATTGACACACTCTACACAGGTTACTCAGCGTTTTAAGAGCACCAATATGCTGCAAACTGAAACTGCTACAAGGTGTGTGTAGCATGCAGAAAGAGGGCTTGTAATTTCAAAGAAAGAAGAGGAAACCAAAATCCAGGTAGTGAAACGAGCACACCAGTATGGGAGATGTGCATGTGGAGAGTTTTAAGCAGCAGTTCTTTGTGGGCTCTTGGAAACAGGGCTGTGAAAAAATTTCGTAAGAAAGCGGATTTGGCTAAAGTTGAAAGACCTTCCAAAACCAACCCAAAGAAGTTAGCCAAACAATGAATGTTCCAATAAGCTCCTGCAGGAAAGTTGCTTCTATGACACAACCCCCGAGCAGGTAGTTACATTCTGCACGGTACAAATGCATATGAATTCCAGGCTGAAAATTCACTCCAGAAGGATGAAATGTGTATGTTTCTCTCTGAAAGAACACTCAGCCATTGGCTTTTACTTGCTACTTCAAAGTCTTTGTAGAAACGTGTGCTTTCACCGCTGGAGTACGTTTTGGGATGCATTTTTTCAATCTCTTGCAAGCCTCATGTTTCTTTCACAATGTGGAAAAATAAGGATTATATTTCCCAAATCACTTGAAATCTAGGGAAACGCACACTGCATCGATCTTGCTCAAACACGCTCTTTCTCCTAATGTGTTGAGAACATTCAAGAAACCAGAAAACAAGGGCATTTTGCAGTGAAACTCAGTCAGGCATGTACAAGAGGTCATTTCTATTGGTAGTAGAGTGCAAAAGCATGATTGACTTCATGTTCTCCATGAAACCCTTACATTTCCAAGGGACCTGAAGTAGGACTTTCACAAAAAGATGTGTTTGCGTGTCTGTGTTGAAAGGAGCTCTAAGTTGTGTATTCAGTGCTGGAGAGTAACACACTCTACATAGGTTACACAGCGTTTTGAGAGCACCAACATGCTTCAAACTGAAGCTGGTACAAGGTGTGTGTAGAATGCTGAATGAAGACTTGTCATTTCAAAGAAAGAAGAGGAAACCAAAATCCAGGTAGTGAAACGAGCACACCAGTATACGAGATGTGCATGTGGACAGTTTCAAGCAGCAGCTCTTTGTGGACACTTGGAAACAGCGGTATTAAAAACTTGCGTACGAAGCGGGATTTGGCCAAGGTTGAAAGACCTTCCAAAACCAGCCCTAAATAACTTAGACAAACAATGAATGTTCCAATAAGCTCCTGCAGAAAAGGTGCTTCTATGACACAATCCCCAGCAGGTAGCTACATTCTGCACAGTATAAAATGCATATGAACTCCAGCATGAAAATTCACTCCAGAAGGATGAAATGCATGTTTCTCTATGAAAGAACACTCAGCCACAAGGCTTTAGCTTGCTGCTTCAAAGTCTTTATAGAAATGTGTGTTTTCACTGCTGGAATACCCTAGCCCTCAACATCACTATAACCCTAGGTTCAATCTTAACCCTAACCTGATCTCTAACCCTAGCCCTCAACATAACCCTAACCCTACGTCCAATAGTAACCCTAACCGGATCTCTAACCCTAGCCCTAAACATAACCCTAACCCTAGGTCAAATCGTAACCCTAACCGGATCTGTAACCCTAGCCCTCAACATAACCCTAACCCTAGGTCCAATCGTAATACTAACCGGATCTCTAACCCTAGCCCTCAACATAACCCTAAACCTAGGTCCAACCGTAACCCTAACCTTTTCTCTAACCCTAGCCCTCAACATAACCCTAACCCTACGTCCAATAGTAACCCTAACCGGATCTCTAACCCTAGCCCTAAACATAACCCTAACCCTAGGTCAAATCGTAACCCTAACCGTCTCTCTAACCCTAGCCCTCAACGTTACGCTAACCCTAGGTCCAATCGTAACCCTAACCGGATCTGAACCCTAGCCCTCAACATAACCTTAACCTTAGGTCCAATCGTAATACTAACCTGATCACTAACCCTAGCCCTCAACATAACCCTAACCCTAGGTCCAATCGTAACCCTAACCATATCTCTAACCCTAGCCCTCAACATAACCCTAACCCTAGGTCCAAAAGTAACCCTAACCTTCTCTCTAACCCTAGCCCTCAACATAACCCTAACCCTATGTCCAATCGTAATACTAACATGATCTCTAATCCTAGCCCTCAACATAACCCTAACCCTAGGTCCAATAGTAACCCTAACCGGATCTGAACCCTAGCCCTCAACATAACCTTAACCTTAGGTCCAATCGTAATACTAACCTGATCACTAACCCTAGCCCCCAACACAACCCTAACCCTAGGTCCAATCGTAACCCTAACCGGATCTGTATCCCTAGCCCTAAACATAACCCTAACCCTAGGTCCAATCTTAACCCTAACCTGATCTCTAACCCTAGCCCTCAACATAACCCTAACCCTAGGTCCAATCTAACCCTAACCAGATCTCAAACCCTGGGCCTCAACATAACCCTAACCCTAGGTCCAAACGTAACCCTAACCGGATGTCTAACCCTAGCCCTCAACATAACCCTAAGCCTAGGTCCAATCGTAACCCTAACCGGATCTCAAACCCTGGGCCTCAACATAACCCTAACCCTAGGTCCCATCGTAACCCTAAACATATCTCTAACCCTAGCCCTCAACATAACCCTAACCCTAGGTCCAAAAGTAACCCTAACCTTCTCTCTAACCCTAGCCCTCAACATAACCCTAACCCTATGTCCAATCGTAATACTAACATGATCTCTAATCCTAGCCCTCAACATAACCATAACCTTAGGTCCAATCGTAACCCTAACCGGATCTCTAACCCTAGCCCTCAACATAACCCTAACCCTAAGTCCAATTGTAACCCTAACCTTCTCTCTAAGCCTAGCCCTCAACGTTACGCTAACCCTAGGTTCAAGTGTAACCCTAACCGGAACTCTAACCCTAGCCCTCAACATAACCCTAACCCTAGGTCCAATCGTATCCCTAACCATATCTCTAACCCTAGCCCTCAACATAACCCTAACCCTAGGTCCAAAAGTAACCCTAACCTTCTCTCTAACCCTAGCCCTCAACATTACCCTAACCCTAGGTCCAATCGTAACCCTAACCGTCTCTCTAACCCTAGCCCTCAACATAACCCTACCCTAGGTCCAATCGTAACCCTAACCGTCTCTACAGAAGGATGAAATACGTGTGTTTCTCTCTGAAAGAACTCTCAGCCACTATTCTTTTGCTTGCTCCTTCCAAGTCTTTGTAGAAACGTGTGTTTTCACTGCAGGCATAAGTTTTAGGATGCATTTTTTCAATCTCTTGCAAGCCTCATGTTGTTTCTTAGACAATGTGGAAAAACAAGGAGTATGTATCCCGAATCACTTGAAATCCAGGAAAACGCACACTGCATCAGTCTTCTTCAAACACGTTCTATTTCCTAAAGTGTTTTGAACTTTCAACAAACCAGAAAAGAAGGGCATTTTGCACTGAAATTCAGACGGGTATGTACAAGAGTTCATTCCTATTGGTTGCAGAGTGCAAAAGCTTGATTGACTTCAAGTTCTCGATGAAACCCTTACATTTCCAAGAGTAAAGAAGTAGGACTTTTACAAAAAGATGTGTTTGCGTGTCTGTGGTGAAAGGAGCTCTAAGTTGTGTATTCAGTGCTGGAGATTGACACACGCTACACAGGTTACTCAGCGTTTTAAGAGCACCAATATGCTGCAAACTGAAACTGCTACAAGTTGTGTGTAGCATGCAGAAAGAGGGCTTGTAATTTCAAAGAAAGAAGAGGAAACCAAAATCTAGGTAGTGAAACGAGCACACCAGTATGGGAGATGTGCATGTGGAGAGTTTTAAGCAGCAGTTCTTTGTGGGCTCTTGGAAACAGGGCTGTGAAAAAATTTCGTAAGAAAGCGGATTTGGCTAAAGTTGAAAGACCTTCCAAAACCAACCCAAAGAAGTTAGCCAAACAATGAATGTTCCAATAAGCTCCTGCAGGAAAGTTGCTTCTATGACACAACCCCCGAGCAGGTAGTTACATTCTGCACGGTACAAATGCATATGAATTCCAGGCTGAAAATTCACTCCAGAAGGATGAAATGTGTATGTTTCTCTCTGAAAGAACACTCAGCCATTGGCTTTTACTTGCTACTTCAAAGTCTTTGTAGAAACGTGTGCTTTCACCGCTGGAGTACGTTTTGGGATGCATTTTTTCAATCTCTTGCAAGCCTCATGTTTCTTTCACAATGTGGAAAAATAAGGATTATATTTCCCAAATCACTTGAAATCTAGGGAAACGCACACTGCATCGATCTTGCTCAAACACGCTCTTTCTCCTAATGTGTTGAGAACATTCAAGAAACCAGAAAACAAGGGCATTTTGCAGTGAAACTCAGTCAGGCATGTACAAGAGGTCATTTCTATTGGTAGTAGAGTGCAAAAGCATGATTGACTTCATGTTCTCCATGAAACCCTTACATTACCAAGGGACCTGAAGTAGGACTTTCACAAAAAGATGTGTTTGCGTGTCTGTGTTGAAAGGAGCTCTAAGTTGTGTATTCAGTGCTGGAGAGTAACACACTCTACATAGGTTACACAGCGTTTTGAGAGCACCAACATGCTTCAAACTGAAGCTGGTACAAGGTGTGTGTAGAATGCTGAATGAAGACTTGTCATTTCAAAGAAAGAAGAGGAAACCAAAATCCAGGTAGTGAAACGAGCACACCAGTATACGAGATGTGCATGTGGACAGTTTCAAGCAGCAGCTCTTTGTGGACACTTGGAAACAGCGGTATTAAAAACTTGCGTACGAAGCGGGATTTGGCCAAGGTTGAAAGACCTTCCAAAACCAGCCCTAAATAACTTAGCCAAACAATGAATGTTCCAATAAGCTCCTGCAGAAAAGGTGCTTCTATGACACAATCCCCAGCAGGTAGCTACATTCTGCACAGTATAAAATGCATATGAACTCCAGCATGAAAATTCACTCCAGAAGGATGAAATGCATGTTTCTCTATGAAAGAACACTCAGCCACAAGGCTTTAGCTTGCTGCTTCAAAGTCTTTATAGAAATGTGTGTTTTCACTGCTGGAATACCCTAGCCCTCAACATCACTATAACCCTAGGTTCAAACTTAACCCTAACCTGATCTCTAACCCTAGCCCTCAACATAACCCTAACCCTACGTCCAATAGTAACCCTAACCGGATCTCTAACCCTAGCCCTAAACATAACCCTAACCCTAGGTCAAATCGTAACCCTAACCGGATCTGTAACCCTAGCCCTCAACATAACCCTAACCCTAGGTCCAATCGTAATACTAACCGGATCTCTAACCCTAGCCCTCAACATAACCCTAAACCTAGGTCCAACCGTAACCCTAACCTTTTCTCTAACCCTAGCCCTCAACATAACCCTAACCCTACGTCCAATAGTAACCCTAACCGGATCTCTAACCCTAGCCCTAAACATAACCCTAACCCTAGGTCAAATCGTAACCCTAACCGTCTCTCTAACCCTAGCCCTCAACGTTACGCTAACCCTAGGTCCAATCGTAACCCTAACCGGATCTGAACCCTAGCCCTCAACATAACCTTAACCTTAGGTCCAATCGTAATACTAACCTGATCACTAACCCTAGCCCTCAACATAACCCTAACCCTAGGTCCAATCGTAACCCTAACCATATCTCTAACCCTAGCCCTCAACATAACCCTAACCCTAGGTCCAAAAGTAACCCTAACCTTCTCTCTAACCCTAGCCCTCAACATAACCCTAACCCTATGTCCAATCGTAATACTAACATGATCTCTAATCCTAGCCCTCAACATAACCCTAACCCTAGGTCCAATAGTAACCCTAACCGGATCTGAACCCTAGCCCTCAACATAACCTTAACCTTAGGTCCAATCGTAATACTAACCTGATCACTAACCCTAGCCCCCAACACAACCCTAACCCTAGGTCCAATCGTAACCCTAACCGGATCTGTATCCCTAGCCCTAAACATAACCCTAACCCTAGGTCCAATCTTAACCCTAACCTGATCTCTAACCCTAGCCCTCAACATAACCCTAACCCTAGGTCCAATCTAACCCTAACCAGATCTCAAACCCTGGGCCTCAACATAACCCTAACCCTAGGTCCAATCGTAACCCTAACCGGATGTCTAACCCTAGCCCTCAACATAACCCTAAGCCTAGGTCCAATCGTAACCCTAACCGGATCTCTAACCCTAGCCCTCAACATAACCCTAACCCTAGGTCCCATCGTAACCCTAAACATATCTCTAACCCTAGCCCTCAACATAACCCTAACCCTAGGTCCAAAAGTAACCCTAACCTTCTCTCTAACCCTAGCCCTCAACATAACCCTAACCCTATGTCCAATCGTAATACTAACATGATCTCTAATCCTAGCCCTCAACATAACCATAACCTTAGGTCCAATCGTAACCCTAACCGGATCTCTAACCCTAGCCCTCAACATAACCCTAACCCTAAGTCCAATTGTAACCCTAACCTTCTCTCTAAGCCTAGCCCTCAACGTTACGCTAACCCTAGGTTCAAGTGTAACCCTAACCGGAACTCTAACCCTAGCCCTCAACATAACCCTAACCCTAGGTCCAATCGTAACCCTAACCATATCTCTAACCCTAGCCCTCAACATAACCCTAACCCTAGGTCCAAAAGTAACCCTAACCTTCTCTCTAACCCTAGCCCTCAACATAACCCTAACCCTAGGTCCAATCGTATCCCTAACCATATCTCTAACCCTAGCCCTCAACATAACCCTAACCCTAGGTCCAAAAGTAACCCTAACCTTCTCTCTAACCCTAGCCCTCAACATTACCCTAACCCTAGGTCCAATCGTAACCCTAACCGTCTCTCTAACCCTAGCCCTCAACATAACCCTACCCTAGGTCCAATCGTAACCCTAACCGTCTCTACAGAAGGATGAAATACGTGTGTTTCTCTCTGAAAGAACTCTCAGCCACTATTCTTTTGCTTGCTCCTTCCAAGTCTTTGTAGAAACGTGTGTTTTCACTGCAGGCATAAGTTTTAGGATGCATTTTTTCAATCTCTTGGAAGCCTCATGTTGTTTCTTAGACAATGTGGAAAAACAAGGAGTATGTATCCCGAATCACTTGAAATCCAGGAAAACGCACACTGCATCAGTCTTCTTCAAACACGTTCTATTTCCTAAAGTGTTTTGAACTTTCAACAAACCAGAAAAGAAGGGCATTTTGCACTGAAATTCAGACGGGTATGTACAAGAGTTCATTCCTATTGGTTGCAGAGTGCAAAAGCTTGATTGACTTCAAGTTCTCGATGAAACCCTTACATTTCCAAGAGTAAAGAAGTAGGACTTTTACAAAAAGATGTGTTTGCGTGTCTGTGGTGAAAGGAGCTCTAAGTTGTGTATTCAGTGCTGGAGATTGACACACTCTACACAGGTTACTCAGCGTTTTAAGAGCACCAATATGCTGCAAACTGAAACTGCTACAAGGTGTGTGTAGCATGCAGAAAGAGGGCTTGTAATTTCAAAGAAAGAAGAGGAAACCAAAATCCAGGTAGTGAAACGAGCACACCAGTATGGGAGATGTGCATGTGGAGAGTTTTAAGCAGCAGTTCTTTGTGGGCTCTTGGAAACAGGGCTGTGAAAAAATTTCGTAAGAAAGCGGATTTGGCTAAAGTTGAAAGACCTTCCAAAACCAACCCAAAGAAGTTAGCCAAACAATGAATGTTCCAATAAGCTCCTGCAGGAAAGTTGCTTCTATGACACAACCCCCGAGCAGGTAGTTACATTCTGCACGGTACAAATGCATATGAATTCCAGGCTGAAAATTCACTCCAGAAGGATGAAATGTGTATGTTTCTCTCTGAAAGAACACTCAGCCATTGGCTTTTACTTGCTACTTCAAAGTCTTTGTAGAAACGTGTGCTTTCACCGCTGGAGTACGTTTTGGGATGCATTTTTTCAATCTCTTGCAAGCCTCATGTTTCTTTCACAATGTGGAAAACTAAGGATTATATTTCCCAAATCACTTGAAATCTAGGGAAACGCACACTGCATCGATCTTGCTCAAACACGCTCTTTCTCCTAATGTGTTGAGAACATTCAAGAAACCAGAAAACAAGGGCATTTTGCAGTGAAACTCAGTCAGGCATGTACAAGAGGTCATTTCTATTGGTAGTAGAGTGCAAAAGCATGATTGACTTCATGTTCTCCATGAAACCCTTACATTTCCAAGGGACCTGAAGTAGGACTTTCACAAAAAGTTGTGTTTGCGTGTCTGTGGTGAAAGGAGCTCTAAGTTGTGTATTCAGTGCTGGAGAGTAACACACTCTACATAGGTTACACAGCGTTTTGAGAGCACCAACATGCTTCAAACTGAAGCTGGTACAAGGTGTGTGTAGAATGCTGAATGAAGACTTGTCATTTCAAAGAAAGAAGAGGAAACCAAAATCCAGGTAGTGAAACGAGCACACCAGTATACGAGATGTGCATGTGGACAGTTTCAAGCAGCAGCTCTTTGTGGACACTTGGAAACAGCGGTATTAAAAACTTGCGTACGAAGCGGGATTTGGCCAAGGTTGAAAGACCTTCCAAAACCAGCCCTAAATAACTTAGCCAAACAATGAATGTTCCAATAAGCTCCTGCAGAAAAGGTGCTTCTATGACACAATCCCCAGCAGGTAGCTACATTCTGCACAGTATAAAATGCATATGAACTCCAGCATGAAAATTCACTCCAGAAGGATGAAATGCATGTTTCTCTATGAAAGAACACTCAGCCACAAGGCTTTAGCTTGCTGCTTCAAAGTCTTTATAGAAATGTGTGTTTTCACTGCTGGAATACCCTAGCCCTCAACATCACTATAACCCTAGGTTCAATCTTAACCCTAACCTGATCTCTAACCCTAGCCCTCAACATAACCCTAACCCTACGTCCAATAGTAACCCTAACCGGATCTCTAACCCTAGCCCTAAACATAACCCCAACCCTAGGTCAAATCGTAACCCTAACCGGATCTGTAACCCTAGCCCTCAACATAACCCTAACCCTAGGTCCAATCGTAATACTAACCGGATCTCTAACCCTAGCCCTCAACATAACCCTAAACCTAGGTCCAACCGTAACCCTAACCTTTTCTCTAACCCTAGCCCTCAACATAACCCTAACCCTACGTCCAATAGTAACCCTAACCGGATCTCTAACCCTAGCCCTAAACATAACCCTAACCCTAGGTCAAATCGTAACCCTAACCGTCTCTCTAACCCTAGCCCTCAACGTTACGCTAACCCTAGGTCCAATCGTAACCCTAACCGGATCTGAACCCTAGCCCTCAACATAACCTTAACCTTAGGTCCAATCGTAATACTAACCTGATCACTAACCCTAGCCCTCAACATAACCCTAACCCTAGGTCCAATCGTAACCCTAACCATATCTCTAACCCTAGCCCTCAACATAACCCTAACCCTAGGTCCAAAAGTAACCCTAACCTTCTCTCTAACCCTAGCCCTCAACATAACCCTAACCCTATGTCCAATCGTAATACTAACATGATCTCTAATCCTAGCCCTCAACATAACCCTAACCCTAGGTCCAATAGTAACCCTAACCGGATCTGAACCCTAGCCCTCAACATAACCTTAACCTTAGGTCCAATCGTAATACTAACCTGATCACTAACCCTAGCCCACAACACAACCCTAACCCTAGGTCCAATCGTAACCCTAACCGGATCTGTATCCCTAGCCCTAAACATAACCCTAACCCTAGGTCCAATCTTAACCCTAACCTGATCTCTAACCCTAGCCCTCAACATAACCCTAACCCTAGGTCCAATCTAACCCTAAGCAGATCTCAAACCCTGGGCCTCAACATAACCCTACCCCTAGGTCCAATCGTAACCCTAACCGGATGTCTAACCCTAGCCCTCAACATAACCCTAAGCCTAGGTCCAATCGTAACCCTAACCGGATCTCTAACCCTAGCCCTCAACATAACCCTAACCCTAGGTCCCATCGTAACCCTAAACATATCTCTAACCCTAGCCCTCAACATAACCCTAACCCAAGGTCCAAAAGTAACCCTAACCTTCTCTCTAACCCTAGCCCTCAACATAACCCTAACCCTATGTCCAATCGTAATACTAACATGATCTCTAATCCTAGCCCTCAACATAACCATAACCTTAGGTCCAATCGTAACCCTAACCGGATCTCTAACCCTAGCCCTCAACATAACCCTAACCCTAAGTCCAATTGTAACCCTAAGCTTCTCTCTAAGCCTACCCCTCAACGTTACACTAACCCTAGGTTCAAGTGTAACCCTAACCGGAACTCTAACCCTAGCCCTCAACATAACCCTAACCCTAGGTCCAATCGTAACCCTAACCATATCTCTAACCCTAGCCCTCAACATAACCCTAACCCTAGGTCCAAAAGTAACCCTAACCTTCTCTCTAACCCTAGCCCTCAACATAACCCTAACCCTAGGTCCAATCGTATCCCTAACCATATCTCTAACCCTAGCCCTCAACATAACCCTAACCCTAGGTCCAAAAGTAACCCTAACCTTCTCTCTAACCCTAGCCCTCAACATTACCCTAACCCTAGGTCCAATCGTAACCCTAACCGTCTCTCTAACCCTAGCCCTCAACATAACCCTACCCTAGGTCCAATCGTAACCCTAACCGTCTCTACAGAAGGATGAAATACGTGTGTTTCTCTCTGAAAGAACTCTCAGCCACTATTCTTTTGCTTGCTCCTTCCAAGTCTTTGTAGAAACGTGTGTTTTCACTGCAGGCATAAGTTTTAGGATGCATTTTTTCAATCTCTTGCAAGCCTCATGTTGTTTCTTAGACAATGTGGAAAAACAAGGAGTATGTATCCCGAATCACTTGAAATCCAGGAAAACGCACACTGCATCAGTCTTCTTCAAACACGTTCTATTTCCTAAAGTGTTTTGAACTTTCAACAAACCAGAAAAGAAGGGCATTTTGCAGTGAAATTCAGAATGGCATGTACAAAAAGCCATTTCTTTCGGTTGCAGAGTTCAAAAGCATGATTGTCTTCATGTTTTCGATGAAACCCTTACATTTCCAATTTACCTGAGTTAGGACTTTCCCAAAAAGACGTGTTTGCGTGTCTGTGTTGAAAGGAGCTCTAAGTTGTGTATTCAGTGCTGTAGAGTGACACACTCTACCCAGGATACACAGCGTTTTGAGAGCACCAACATGCTTCAAACTGAAACTGCTACAAGCTGTGTGTAGCATGCTGAATGAAGACTTGTCATTTCAAAGAAAGAAGAGGAAACCAAAATCCAGGTAGTGAAACGAGCACACCAGTATGGGAGATGTGCATGTGGACACTTTCAAGCAGCAGCTCTTTGTGGACACTTGGAAACAGGGCTGTGAAAAACTTTCGTACAAAGCGGATTTGGCCAAAGTTGAAAGACCTTCCAAAACCAACCCTAAATAACTTAGCCAAACAATGAAAGTTCCAATAAGCTCCTACAGGAAAGGTGCATCTATGACACAACCCCCGAGCAGGTAGCTACATTCTGCACAGTACAAAATGCATATGAATTCCAGCAAGAAAACTCACTCCAGAAGGATGAAATGCATGTGTTTCTCTCTGAAAGGACACTCAGCCACTATTCTTTTGCTTGCTCCTTCCAAGTCTTTGTAGAAACGTGTGTTTTCACTGCTGGAATAAGTTTTAGGATGCATTGTTTCAATCTCTTGCAAGCCTCATGTTGTTTCTTAGACAATGTGGAAAATCACGGATTATGTTTCCCAAATCACAAGAAATAAAGGAAAGCGCACACTGCATCAGTCTTCTTCAAACACGCTCTATCTCCTAATGTGTTGTGAACTTTCAACAAACCAGAAAAGAAGGGCATTTTGCACTGAAATTCAGACGGGTATGTACAAGAGTTCATTCCTATTGGTTGCAGAGTGCAAAAGCATGATTGACTTCAAGTTCTCGATGAAACCCTTACATTTCCAAGAGTAAAGAAGTAGGACTTTTACAAAAAGATGTGTTTGCGTGTCTGTGGTGAAAGGAGCTCTAAGTTGTGTATTCAGTGCTGGAGATTGACACACTCTACACAGGTTACTCAGCGTTTTAAGAGCACCAATATGCTGCAAACTGAAACTGCTACAAGGTGTGTGTAGCATGCAGAAAGAGGGCTTGTAATTTCAAAGAAAGAAGAGGAAACCAAAATCCAGGTAGTGAAACGAGCACACCAGTATGGGAGATGTGCATGTGGAGAGTTTTAAGCAGCAGTTCTTTGTGGGCTCTTGGAAACAGGGCTGTGAAAAAATTTCGTAAGAAAGCGGATTTGGCTAAAGTTGAAAGACCTTCCAAAACCAACCCAAAGAAGTTAGCCAAACAATGAATGTTCCAATAAGCTCCTGCAGGAAAGTTGCTTCTATGACACAACCCCCGAGCAGGTAGTTACATTCTGCACGGTACAAATGCATATGAATTCCAGGCTGAAAATTCACTCCAGAAGGATGAAATGTGTATGTTTCTCTCTGAAAGAACACTCAGCCATTGGCTTTTACTTGCTACTTCAAAGTCTTTGTAGAAACGTGTGCTTTCACCGCTGGAGTACGTTTTGGGATGCATTTTTTCAATCTCTTGCAAGCCTCATGTTTCTTTCACAATGTGGAAAAATAAGGATTATATTTCCCAAATCACTTGAAATCTAGGGAAACGCACACTGCATCGATCTTGCTCAAACACGCTCTTTCTCCTAATGTGTTGAGAACATTCAAGAAACCAGAAAACAAGGGCATTTTGCAGTGAAACTCAGTCAGGCATGTACAAGAGGTCATTTCTATTGGTAGTAGAGTGCAAAAGCATGATTGACTTCATGTTCTCCATGAAACCCTTACATTTCCAAGGGACCTGAAGTAGGACTTTCACAAAAAGATGTGTTTGCGTGTCTGTGATGAAAGGAGCTCTAAGTTGTGTATTCAGTGCTGGAGAGTAACACACTCTACATAGGTTACACAGCGTTTTGAGAGCACCAACATGCTTCAAACTGAAGCTGGTACAAGGTGTGTGTAGAATGCTGAATGAAGACTTGTCATTTCAAAGAAAGAAGAGGAAACCAAAATCCAGGTAGTGAAACGAGCACACCAGTATACGAGATGTGCATGTGGACAGTTTCAAGCAGCAGCTCTTTGTGGACACTTGGAAACAGCGGTATTAAAAACTTGCGTACGAAGCGGGATTTGGCCAAGGTTGAAAGACCTTCCAAAACCAGCCCTAAATAACATAGCCAAACAATGAATGTTCCAATAAGCTCCTGCAGAAAAGGTGCTTCTATGACACAACCCCCAGCAGGTAGCTACATTCTGCAGAGTATAAAATGCATATGAACCCCAGCATGAAAATTCACTCCAGAAGGATGAAATGCATGTTTCTCTATGAAAGAACACTCAGCCACAAGGCTTTAGCTTGCTGCTTCAAAGTCTTTATAGAAATGTGTGTTTTCACTGCTGGAATACCCTAGCCCTCAACATCACTATAACCCTAGGTCCAATCTTAACCCTAACCTGATCTCTAACCCTAGCCCTCAACATAACCCTAACCCTAGGTCCAACCGTAACCCTAACCGGATCTCTAACCCTAGCCCTAAACATAACCCTAACCCTAGATCAAATCGTAACCCTAACCGGATCTGTAACCCTAGCCCTCAACATAAACCTAACCCTAGGTCCAATCGAAATACTAACCGGATCTCTAACCCTAGCCCTCAACATAACCGTAACCCTACGTCCAATAGTAACCCTAACCGGATCTCTAACCCTAGCCCTAAACATAACCCTAACCCTAGGTCCAATCGTAACACTAACCGGATCTGTAACCCTAGCCCTCAACATAACCCTAACCCTAGGTCCAAAAGTAACCCTAACCATATCTCTAACCCTAGCCCTCAACATAACCCTAACCCTATGTCCAATCGTAATACTAACATGATCTCTAATCCTAGCCCTCAACATAACCATAACCCTAGGTCCAATCGTAACCCTAACCGGATCTCTAACCCTAGCCCTCAACATAACCCTAACCCTAGGTCCAATTGTAACCCTAACCTTCTCTCTAAGCCTAGCCCTCAACGTTACGCTAACCCTAGGTTCAAGTGTAACCCTAACCGGAACTCTAACCCTAGCCCTCAACATAACCCTAACCCTAGGTCCAATCGTAACCCTAACCATATCTCTAACCCTAGCCCTCAACATAACCCTAACCTTAGGTCCAAAAGTAACCCTAACCTTCTCTCTAACTCTAGCCCTCAACATAACCCTAACCCTAGGTCCAATCGTAACCCTAACCATATCTCTAACCCTAGCCCTCAACATAACCCTAACCCTAGGTCCAAAAGTAACCCTAACCTTCTCTCTAACCCTAGCCCTCAACATTACCCTAACCCTAGGTCCAATCGTAACCCTAACCGTCTCTCTAACCCTAGCCCTCAACATAACCCTACCCTAGGTCCAATCGTAACCCTAACCGTCTCTACAGAAGGATGAAATACGTGTGTTTCTCTCTGAAAGAATTCTCAGCCACTATTCTTTTGCTTGCTCCTTCCAAGTCTTTGTAGAAACGTGTGTTTTCACTGCAGGCATAAGTTTTAGGATGCATTTTTTCAATCTCTTGCAAGCCTCATGTTGTTTCTTAGACAATGTGGAAAAACAAGGAGTATGTATCCCGAATCACTTGAAATCCAGGAAAACGCACACTGCATCAGTCTTCTTCAAACACGTTCTATTTCCTAAAGTGTTTTGAACTTTCAACAAACCAGAAAAGAAGGGCATTTTGCAGTGAAATTCAGAATGGCATGTACAAAAAGCCATTTCTTTCGGTTGCAGAGTTCAAAAGCATGATTGTCTTCATGTTTTCGATGAAACCCTTACATTTCCAATTTACCTGAGTTAGGACTTTCCCAAAAAGACGTGTTTGCGTGTCTGTGTTGAAAGGAGCTCTAAGTTGTGTATTCAGTGCTGTAGAGTGACACACTCTACCCAGGATACACAGCGTTTTGAGAGCACCAACATGCTTCAAACTGAAACTGCTACAAGCTGTGTGTAGCATGCTGAATGAAGACTTGTCATTTCAAAGAAAGAAGAGGAAACCAAAATCCAGGTAGTGAAACGAGCACACCAGTATGGGAGATGTGCATGTGGACACTTTCAAGCAGCAGCTCTTTGTGGACACTTGGAAACAGGGCTGTGAAAAACTTTCGTACAAAGCGGATTTGGCCAAAGTTGAAAGACCTTCCAAAACCAACCCTAAATAACTTAGCCAAACAATGAAAGTTCCAATAAGCTCCTACAGGAAAGGTGCATCTATGACACAACCCCCGAGCAGGTAGCTACATTCTGCACAGTACAAAATGCATATGAATTCCAGCAAGAAAACTCACTCCAGAAGGATGAAATGCATGTGTTTCTCTCTGAAAGGACACTCAGCCACTATTCTTTTGCTTGCTCCTTCCAAGTCTTTGTAGAACCGTGTGTTTTCACTGCTGGAATAAGTTTTAGGATGCATTGTTTCAATCTCTTGCAAGCCTCATGTTGTTTCTTAGACAATGTGGAAAATCACGGATTATGTTTCCCAAATCACAAGAAATAAAGGAAAGCGCACACTGCATCAGTCTTCTTCAAACACGCTCTATCTCCTAATGTGTTGTGAACTTTCAACAAACCAGAAAAGAAGGGCATTTTGCACTGAAATTCAGACGGGTATGTACAAGAGTTCATTCCTATTGGTTGCAGAGTGCAAAAGCATGATTGACTTCAAGTTCTCGATGAAACCCTTACATTTCCAAGAGTAAAGAAGTAGGACTTTTACAAAAAGATGTGTTTGCGTGTCTGTGGTGAAAGGAGCTCTAAGTTGTGTATTCAGTGCTGGAGATTGACACACTCTACACAGGTTACTCAGCGTTTTAAGAGCACCAATATGCTGCAAACTGAAACTGCTACAAGGTGTGTGTAGCATGCAGAAAGAGGGCTTGTAATTTCAAAGAAAGAAGAGGAAACCAAAATCCAGGTAGTGAAACGAGCACACCAGTATGGGAGATGTGCATGTGGAGAGTTTTAAGCAGCAGTTCTTTGTGGGCTCTTGGAAACAGGGCTGTGAAAAAATTTCGTAAGAAAGCGGATTTGGCTAAAGTTGAAAGACCTTCCAAAACCAACCCAAAGAAGTTAGCCAAACAATGAATGTTCCAATAAGCTCCTGCAGGAAAGTTGCTTCTATGACACAACCCCCGAGCAGGTAGTTACATTCTGCACGGTACAAATGCATATGAATTCCAGGCTGAAAATTCACTCCAAAAGGATGAAATGTGTATGTTTCTCTCTGAAAGAACACTCAGCCATTGGCTTTTACTTGCTACTTCAAAGTCTTTGTAGAAACGTGTGCTTTCACCGCTGGAGTACGTTTTGGGATGCATTTTTTCAATCTCTTGCAAGCCTCATGTTTCTTTCACAATGTGGAAAAATAAGGATTATATTTCCCAAATCACTTGAAATCTAGGGAAACGCACACTGCATCGATCTTGCTCAAACACGCTCTTTCTCCTAATGTGTTGAGAACATTCAAGAAACCAGAAAACAAGGGCATTTTGCAGTGAAACTCAGTCAGGCATGTACAAGAGGTCATTTCTATTGGTAGTAGAGTGCAAAAGCATGATTGACTTCATGTTCTCCATGAAACCCTTACATTTCCAAGGGACCTGAAGTAGGACTTTCACAAAAAGATGTGTTTGCGTGTCTGTGTTGAAAGGAGCTCTAAGTTGTGTATTCAGTGCTGGAGAGTAACACACTCTACATAGGTTACACAGCGTTTTGAGAGCACCAACATGCTTCAAACTGAAGCTGGTACAAGGTGTGTGTAGAATGCTGAATGAAGACTTGTCATTTCAAAGAAAGAAGAGGAAACCAAAATCCAGGTAGTGAAACGAGCACACCAGTATACGAGATGTGCATGTGGACAGTTTCAAGCAGCAGCTCTTTGTGGACACTTGGAAACAGCGGTATTAAAAACTTGCGTACGAAGCGGGATTTGGCCAAGGTTGAAAGACCTTCCAAAACCAGCCCTAAATAACTTAGCCAAACAATGAATGTTCCAATAAGCTCCTGCAGAAAAGGTGCTTCTATGACACAATCCCCAGCAGGTAGCTACATTCTGCACAGTATAAAATGCATATGAACTCCAGCATGAAAATTCACTCCAGAAGGATGAAATGCATGTTTCTCTATGAAAGAACACTCAGCCACAAGGCTTTAGCTTGCTGTTTCAAAGTCTTTATAGAAATGTGTGTTTTCACTGCTGGAATACCCTAGCCCTCAACATCACTATAACCCTAGGTTCAATCTTAACCCTAACCTGATCTCTAACCCTAGCCCTCAACATAACCCTAACCCTAGGTCCAACCGTAACCCTAACCGGATCTCTAACCCTAGCCCTCAACATAACCCTAACCCTACGTCCAATAGTAACCCTAACCGGATCTCTAACCCTAGCCCTAAACATAACCCTAACCCTATGTCAAATCGTAACCCTAACCGGATCTGTAACCCTAGCCCTCAACATAACCCTAACCTTAGGTCCAATCGTAATACTAACCGGATCTCTAACCCTAGCCCTCAACATAACCCTAACCCTACGTCCAATAGTAACCCTAACCGGATCTCTAACCCTAGCCCTAAACATAACCCTAACCCTAGGTGCAATCGTAACACTAACCGGATCTGTAACCCTAGCCCTCAACATACCCCTAACCCTAGGTCCAATTGAAACCCTAACCTTCTCTCTAACCCTAGCCCTCAACATAACCCTAACCCTAGGTCCAATCGTAACCCTAACCTGATCTCTAACCCTAGCCCTATACATAACCCTATCCCTAGGTCCAATCATAACCCTAACCATATCTCTAACCCTAGCCCTCAACATAACCCTAACCCTAGGTTCAATCGTAACCCTAACCGTCTCTCTAACCCTAGCCCTCAACGTTACGCTAACCCAAGGTCCAATCGTAACCCTAACCGGATCTGAACCCTAGCCCTCAACATAACCTTAACCTTAGGTCAAATCGTAATACTAACCTGATCACTAACCCTAGCCCTCAACATAACCCTAACCCTAGGTCCAAAAGTAACCCTAACCTTCTCTCTAACCCTAGCCCTCAACATTACCCTAACCCTAGGTCCAATCGTAACCCTAACCGTCTCTCTAACCCTAGCCCTCAACATAACCCTACCCTAGGTCCAATCGTAACCCTAACCGTCTCTCTAACCCTAGCCCTCAACATAACCCTAACCCTAGGTCCAATCTAACCCTAACCAGATCTCAAACCCTGGGCCTCAACATAACCCTAACCCTAGGTCCAATCGTAACCCTAACCGGATGTCTAACCCTAGCCCTCAACATAACCCTAACCCTAGGTCCAATCGTAACCCTAACCGGATCTCTAACCCTAGCCCTCAACATAATCCTAACCATAGGTCCAATCGTAACCCTAACCATATCTCTAACCCTAGCCCTCAACATAACCCTAACCCTAGGTCCAAAAGTAACCCTAACCTTCTCTCTAACCCTAGCTCTCAACATAACCCTAACCCTAGGTCCAATCGTAACCCTAACCATATCTCTAACCCTAGCCCTCAACATAACCCTAACCCTAGGTCCAAAAGTAACCCTAACCTTCTCTCTAACCCTAGCCCTCAACATTACCCTAACCCTAGGTCCAATCGTAACCCTAACCGTCTCTCTAACCCTAGCCCTCAACATAACCCTACCCTAGGTCCAATCGTAACCCTAACCGTCTCTACAGAAGGATGAAATACGTGTGTTTCTCTCTGAAAGAACTCTCAGCCACTATTCTTTTGCTTGCTCCTTCCAAGTCTTTGTAGAAACGTGTGTTTTCACTGCAGGCATATGTTTTAGGATGCATTTTTTCAATCTCTTGCAAGCCTCATGTTGTTTCTTAGACAATGTGGAAAAACAAGGAGTATGTATCCCGAATCACTTGAAATCCAGGAAAACGCACACTGCATCAGTCTTCTTCAAACACGTTCTATTTCCTAAAGTGTTTTGAACTTTCAACAAACCAGAAAAGAAGGGCATTTTGCAGTGAAATTCAGAATGGCATGTACAAAAAGCCATTTCTTTCGGTTGCAGAGTTCAAAAGCATGATTGTCTTCATGTTTTCGATGAAACCCTTACATTTCCAATTTACCTGAGTTAGGACTTTCCCAAAAAGACGTGTTTGCGTGTCTGTGTTGAAAGGAGCTCTAAGTTGTGTATTCAGTGCTGTAGAGTGACACACTCTACACAGGATACACAGCGTTTTGAGAGCACCAACATGCTTCAAACTGAAACTGCTACAAGCTGTGTGTAGCATGCTGAATGAAGACTTGTCATTTCAAAGAAAGAAGAGGAAACCAAAATCCAGGTAGTGAAACGAGCACACCAGTATGGGAGATGTGCATGTGGACACTTTCAAGCAGCAGCTCTTTGTGGACACTTGGAAACAGGGCTGTGAAAAACTTTCGTACAAAGCGGATTTGGCCAAAGTTGAAAGACCTTCCAAAACCAACCCTAAATAACTTAGCCAAACAATGAAAGTTCCAATAAGCTCCTACAGGAAAGGTGCATCTATGACACAACCCCCGAGCAGGTAGCTACATTCTGCACAGTACAAAATGCATATGAATTCCAGCAAGAAAACTCACTCCAGAAGGATGAAATGCATGTGTTTCTCTCTGAAAGGACACTCAGCCACTATTCTTTTGCTTGCTCCTTCCAAGTCTTTGTAGAACCGTGTGTTTTCACTGCTGGAATAAGTTTTAGGATGCATTGTTTCAATCTCTTGCAAGCCTCATGTTGTTTCTTAGACAATGTGGAAAATCACGGATTATGTTTCCCAAATCACAAGAAATAAAGGAAAGCGCACACTGCATCAGTCTTCTTCAAACACGCTCTATCTCCTAATGTGTTGTGAACTTTCAACAAACCAGAAAAGAAGGGCATTTTGCACTGAAATTCAGACGGGTATGTACAAGAGTTCATTCCTATTGGTTGCAGAGTGCAAAAGCATGATTGACTTCAAGTTCTGGATGAAACCCTTACATTTCCAAGAGTAAAGAAGTAGGACTTTTACAAAAAGATGTGTTTGCGTGTCTGTGGTGAAAGGAGCTCTAAGTTGTGTATTCAGTGCTGGAGATTGACACACTCTACACAGGTTACTCAGCGTTTTAAGAGCACCAATATGCTGCAAACTGAAACTGCTACAAGGTGTGTGTAGCATGCAGAAAGAGGGCTTGTAATTTCAAAGAAAGAAGAGGAAACCAAAATCCAGGTAGTGAAACGAGCACACCAGTATGGGAGATGTGCATGTGGAGAGTTTTAAGCAGCAGTTCTTTGTGGGCTCTTGGAAACAGGGCTGTGAAAAAATTTCGTAAGAAAGCGGATTTGGCTAAAGTTGAAAGACCTTCCAAAACCAACCCAAAGAAGTTAGCCAAACAATGAATGTTCCAATAAGCTCCTGCAGGAAAGTTGCTTCTATGACACAACCCCCGAGCAGGTAGTTACATTCTGCACGGTACAAATGCATATGAATTCCAGGCTGAAAATTCACTCCAGAAGGATGAAATGTGTATGTTTCTCTCTGAAAGAACACTCAGCCATTGGCTTTTACTTGCTACTTCAAAGTCTTTGTAGAAACGTGTGCTTTCACCGCTGGAGTACGTTTTGGGATGCATTTTTTCAATCTCTTGCAAGCCTCATGTTTCTTTCACAATGTGGAAAAATAAGGATTATATTTCCCAAATCACTTGAAATCTAGGGAAACGCACACTGCATCGATCTTGCTCAAACACGCTCTTTCTCCTAATGTGTTCAGAACATTCAAGAAACCAGAAAACAAGGGCATTTTGCAGTGAAACTCAGTCAGGCATGTACAAGAGGTCATTTCTATTGGTAGTAGAGTGCAAAAGCATGATTGACTTCATGTTCTCCATGAAACCCTTACATTTCCAAGGGACCTGAAGTAGGACTTTCACAAAAAGATGGGTTTGCGTGTCTGTGGTGAAAGGAGCTCTAAGTTGTGTATTCAGTGCTGGAGAGTAACACACTCTACATAGGTTACACAGCGTTTTGAGAGCACCAACATGCTTCAAACTGAAGCTGGTACAAGGTGTGTGTAGAATGCTGAATGAAGACTTGTCATTTCAAAGAAAGAAGAGGAAACCAAAATCCAGGTAGTGAAACGAGCACACCAGTATACGAGATGTGCATGTGGACAGTTTCAAGCAGCAGCTCTTTGTGGACACTTGGAAACAGCGGTATTAAAAACTTGCGTACGAAGCGGGATTTGGCCAAGGTTGAAAGACCTTCCAAAACCAGCCCTAAATAACTTAGCCAAACAATGAATGTTCCAATAAGCTCCTGCAGAAAAGGTGCTTCTATGACACAATCCCCAGCAGGTAGCTACATTCTGCACAGTATAAAATGCATATGAACTCCAGCATGAAAATTCACTCCAGAAGGATGAAATGCATGTTTCTCTATGAAAGAACACTCAGCCACAAGGCTTTAGCTTGCTGCTTCAAAGTCTTTATAGAAATGTGTGTTTTCACTGCTGGAATACCCTAGCCCTCAACATCACTATAACCCTAGGTTCAATCTTAACCCTAACCTGATCTCTAACCCTAGCCCTCAACATAACCCTAACCCTAGGTCCAACCGTAACCCTAACCGGATCTCTAACCCTAGCCCTCAACATAACCCTAACCCTACGTCCAATAGTAACCCTAACCGGATCTCTAACCCTAGCCCTAAACATAACCCTAACCCTAGGTCAAATCGTAACCCTAACCGGATCTGTAACCCTAGCCCTAAACATAACCCTAACCCTAGGTCCAATCGTAACACTAACCGGATCTGTAACCCTAGCCCTCAACATACCCCTAACCCTAGATCCAAATGAAACCCTAACTTTCTCTCTAACCCTAGCCCTCAACATAACCCTAACCCTAGGTCCAATCGTAACTCTAACCATATCTCTAACCCTAGCCCTCAACATAACCCTAACCCTAGGTCCAAAAGTAACCCTAACCTTCTCTCTAACCCTAGCCCTCAACATAACCCTAACACTATGTCCAATCGTAATACTAACATGATCTCTAATCCTAGCCCTCAACATAACCCTAACCCTAGGTCCAAAAGTAACCCTAACTTTCTCTCTAACCCTAGCCCTCAACATAACCCTAACCCTATGTCCAATCGTAATACTAACCTGATCACTAACCCTAGCCCTCAACACAACCCTAACCCTAGGTCCAATCGTAACCCTAACCGGATCTGTATCCCTAGCCCTAAACATAACCCTAACCCTAGGTCCAATCTTAACCCTAACCTGATCTCTAACCCTAGCCCTCAACATAACCCTAACCCTAGGTCCAATCTAACCCTAACCAGATCTCAAACCCTGGGCCTCAACATAACCCTAACCCTAGGTCCAATCGTAACCCTAACCGGATGTCTAAACGTAGCCCTCAACATAACCCTAAGCCTAGGTCCAATCGTAACCCTAACCGGATCTCTAACCCTAGCCCTCAACATAACCCTAACCCTAGGTCCCATCGTAACCCTAACCATATCTCTAACCCTAGCCCTCAACATAACCCTAACCCTAGGTCCAAAAGTAACCCTAACCTTCTCTCTAACCCTAGCCCTCAACATAACCCTAACCCTATGTCCAATCGTAATACTAACATGATCTCTAATCCTAGCCCTCAACATAACCATAACCCTAGGTCCAATCGTAACCCTAACCGGATCTCTAACCCTAGCCCTCAACATAACCCTAACCCTAGGTCCAATTGTAACCCTAAACTTCTCTCTAAGCCTAGCCCTCAACGTTACGCTAACCCTAGGTTCAAGTGTAACCCTAACCGGAACTCTAACCCTAGCCCTCAACATAACCCTAACCCTAGGTCCAATCGTAACCCTAACCATATCTCTAACCCTAGCCCTCAACATAACCCTAACCCTAGGTCCAAAAGTAACCCTAACCTTCTCTCTAACCCTAGCCCTCAACATTACCCTAACCCTAGGTCCAATCGTAACCCTAACCGTCTCTCTAACCCTAGCCCTCAACATAACCCTACCCTAGGTCCAATCGTAACCCTAACCGTCTCTACAGAAGGATGAAATACGTGTGTTTCTCTCTGAAAGAACTCTCAGCCACTATTCTTTTGCTTGCTCCTTCCAAGTCTTTGTAGAAACGTGTGTTTTCACTGCAGGCATAAGTTTTAGGATGCATTTTTTCAATCTCTTGCAAGCCTCATGTTGTTTCTTAGACAATGTGGAAAAACAAGGAGTATGTATCCCGAATCACTTGAAATCCAGGAAAACGCACACTGCATCAGTCTTCTTCAAACACGTTCTATTTCCTAAAGTGTTTTGAACTTTCAACAAACCAGAAAAGAAGGGCATTTTGCAGTGAAATTCAGAATGGCATGTACAAAAAGCCATTTCTTTCGGTTGCAGAGTTCAAAAGCATGATTGTCTTCATGTTTTCGATGAAACCCTTACATTTCCAATTTACCTGAGTTAGGACTTTCCCAAAAAGACGTGTTTGCGTGTCTGTGTTGAAAGGAGCTCTAAGTTGTGTATTCAGTGCTGTAGAGTGACACACTCTACACAGGATACATAGCGTTTTGAGAGCACCAACATGCTTCAAACTGAAACTGCTACAAGCTGTGTGTAGCATGCTGAATGAAGACTTGTCATTTCAAAGAAAGAAGAGGAAACCAAAATCCAGGTAGTGAAACGAGCACACCAGTATGGGAGATGTGCATGTGGACACTTTCAAGCAGCAGCTCTTTGTGGACACTTGGAAACAGGGCTGTGAAAAACTTTCGTACAAAGCGGATTTGGCCAAAGTTGAAAGACCTTCCAAAACCAACCCTAAATAACTTAGCTAAACAATGAAAGTTCCAATAAGCTCCTACAGGAAAGGTGCATCTATGACACAACCCCCGAGCAGGTAGCTACATTCTGCACAGTACAAAATGCATATGAATTCCAGCAAGAAAACTCACTCCAGAAGGATGAAATGCATGTGTTTCTCTCTGAAAGGACACTCAGCCACTATTCTTTTGCTTGCTCCTTCCAAGTCTTTGTAGAACCGTGTGTTTTCACTGCTGGAATAAGTTTTAGGATGCATTGTTTCAATCTCTTGCAAGCCTCATGTTGTTTCTTAGACAATGTGGAAAATCACGGATTATGTTTGCCAAATCACAAGAAATAAAGGAAAGCGCACACTGCATCAGTCTTCTTCAAACACGCTCTATCTCCTAATGTGTTGTGAACTTTCAACAAACCAGAAAAGAAGGGCATTTTGCACTGAAATTCAGACGGGTATGTACAAGAGTTCATTCCTATTGGTTGCAGAGTGCAAAAGCATGATTGACTTCAAGTTCTGGATGAAACCCTTACATTTCCAAGAGTAAAGAAGTAGGACTTTTACAAAAAGATGTGTTTGCGTGTCTGTGGTGAAAGGAGCTCTAAGTTGTGTATTCAGTGCTGGAGATTGACACACTCTACACAGGTTACTCAGCGTTTTAAGAGCACCAATATGCTGCAAACTGAAACTGCTACAAGGTGTGTGTAGCATGCAGAAAGAGGGCTTGTAATTTCAAAGAAAGAAGAGGAAACCAAAATCCAGGTAGTGAAACGAGCACACCAGTATGGGAGATGTGCATGTGGAGAGTTTTAAGCAGCAGTTCTTTGTGGGCTCTTGGAAACAGGGCTGTGAAAAAATTTCGTAAGAAAGCGGATTTGGCTAAAGTTGAAAGACCTTCCAAAACCAACCCAAAGAAGTTAGCCAAACAATGAATGTTCCAATAAGCTCCTGCAGGAAAGTTGCTTCTATGACACAACCCCCGAGCAGGTAGTTACATTCTGCACGGTACAAATGCATATGAATTCCAGGCTGAAAATTCACTCCAGAAGGATGAAATGTGTATGTTTCTCTCTGAAAGAACACTCAGCCATTGGCTTTTACTTGCTACTTCAAAGTCTTTGTAGAAACGTGTGCTTTCACCGCTGGAGTACGTTTTGGGATGCATTTTTTCAATCTCTTGCAAGCCTCATGTTTCTTTCACAATGTGGAAAAATAAGGATTATATTTCCCAAATCACTTGAAATCTAGGGAAACGCACACTGCATCGATCTTGCTCAAACACGCTCTTTCTCCTAATGTGTTGAGAACATTCAAGAAACCAGAAAACAAGGGCATTTTGCAGTGAAACTCAGTCAGGCATGTACAAGAGGTCATTTCTATTGGTAGTAGAGTGCAAAAGCATGATTGACTTCATGTTCTCCATGAAACCCTTACATTTCCAAGGGACCTGAAGTAGGACTTTCACAAAAAGATGGGTTTGCGTGTCTGTGTTGAAAGGAGCTCTAAGTTGTGTATTCAGTGCTGGAGAGTAACACACTCTACATAGGTTACACAGCGTTTTGAGAGCACCAACATGCTTCAAACTGAAGCTGGTACAAGGTGTGTGTAGAATGCTGAATGAAGACTTGTCATTTCAAAGAAAGAAGAGGAAACCAAAATCCAGGTAGTGAAACGAGCACACCAGTATACGAGATGTGCATGTGGACAGTTTCAAGCAGCAGCTCTTTGTGGACACTTGGAAACAGCGGTATTAAAAACTTGCGTACGAAGCGGGATTTGGCCAAGGTTGAAAGACCTTCCAAAACCAACCCTAAATAACTTAGCCAAACAATGAATGTTCCAATAAGCTCCTGCAGAAAAGGTGCTTCTATGACACAATCCCCAGCAGGTAGCTACATTCTGCACAGTGTAAAATGCATATGAACTCCAGCATGAAAATTCACTCCAGAAGGATGAAATGCATGTTTCTCTATGAAAGAACACTCAGCCACAAGGCTTTAGCTTGCTGCTTCAAAGTCTTTATAGAAATGTGTGTTTTCACTGCTGGAATACCCTAGCCTTCAACAAAACCCTAACCCTAGGTCCAACCGTAACCATAACCGGATCTCTAACCCTAGCCCTCAACATAACCCTAACCCTACGTCCAATAGTAACCCTAACCGGATCTCTAACCCTAGCCCTAAACATAACCCTAACCCTAGGTCAAATCGTAACCCTAACCGGATCTGTAACCCTAGCCCTCAACATAACCCTAACCCTAAGTCCAATCGTAATACTAACCGGATCTCTAACCCTAGCCCTCAACATAACCCTAACCCTTGGTCCAATCGTAACCCTAACCGTCTCTCTAACCCTAGCCCTCAACATAACCCTACCCTAGGTCCAATCGTAACCCTAACCGTCTCTACAGAAGGATGAAATACGTGTGTTTCTCTCTGAAAGAACTCTTAGCCACTATTCTTTTGCTTGCTCCTTCCAAGTCTTTGTAGAAACGTGTGTTTTCACTGCAGGCATATGTTTTAGGATGCATTTTTTCAATCTCTTGCAAGCCTCATGTTGTTTCTTAGACAATGCGGGAAAACAAGGAGTATGTATCCCGAATCAGTTGAAATCCAGGAAAACGCACACTGCATCAGTCTTCTTCAAACACGTTCTATTTCCTAAAGTGTTTTGAACTTTCAACAAACCAGAAAAGAAGGGCATTTTGCAGTGAAATTCAGAATGGCATGTACAAAAAGCCATTTCTTTCGGTTGCAGAGTTCAAAAGCATGATTGTCTTCATGTTTTCGATGAAACCCTTACATTTCCAATTTACCTGAGTTAGGACTTTCCCAAAAAGACGTGTTTGCGTGTCTGTGTTGAAAGGAGCTCTAAGTTGTGTATTCAGTGCTGTAGAGTGACACACTCTACACAGGATACATAGCGTTTTGAGAGCACCAACATGCTTCAAACTGAAACTGCTACAAGCTGTGTGTAGCATGCTGAATGAAGACTTGTCATTTCAAAGAAAGAAGAGGAAACCAAAATCCAGGTAGTGAAACGAGCACACCAGTATGGGAGATGTGCATGTGGACACTTTCAAGCAGCAGCTCTTTGTGGACACTTGGAAACAGGGCTGTGAAAAACTTTCGTACAAAGCGGATTTGGCCAAAGTTGAAAGACCTTCCAAAACCAACCCTAAATAACTTAGCTAAACAATGAAAGTTCCAATAAGCTCCTACAGGAAAGGTGCATCTATGACACAACCCCCGAGCAGGTAGCTACATTCTGCACAGTACAAAATGCATATGAATTCCAGCAAGAAAACTCACTCCAGAAGGATGAAATGCATGTGTTTCTCTCTGAAAGGACACTCAGCCACTATTCTTTTGCTTGCTCCTTCCAAGTCTTTGTAGAACCGTGTGTTTTCACTGCTGGAATAAGTTTTAGGATGCATTGTTTCAATCTCTTGCAAGCCTCATGTTGTTTCTTAGACAATGTGGAAAATCACGGATTATGTTTCCCAAATCACAAGAAATAAAGGAAAACGCACACTGCATCAGTCTTCTTCAAACACGCTCTATCTCCTAATGTGTTGTGAACTTTCAACAAACCAGAAAAGAAGGGCATTTTGCACTGAAATTCAGACGGGTATGTACAAGAGTTCATTCCTATTGGTTGCAGAGTGCAAAAGCTTGATTGACTTCAAGTTCTCGATGAAACCCTTACATTTCCAAGAGTAAAGAAGTAGGACTTTTACAAAAAGATGTGTTTGCGTGTCTGTGGTGAAAGGAGCTCTAAGTTGTGTATTCAGTGCTGGAGATTGACACACTCTACACAGGTTACTCAGCGTTTTAAGAGCACCAATATGCTGCAAACTGAAACTGCTACAAGGTGTGTGTAGCATGCAGAAAGAGGGCTTGTAATTTCAAAGAAAGAAGAGGAAACCAAAATCCAGGTAGTGAAACGAGCACACCAGTATGGGAGATGTGCATGTGGAGAGTTTTAAGCAGCAGTTCTTTGTGGGCTCTTGGAAACAGGGCTGTGAAAAAATTTCGTAAGAAAGCGGATTTGGCTAAAGTTGAAAGACCTTCCAAAACCAACCCAAAGAAGTTAGCCAAACAATGAATGTTCCAATAAGCTCCTGCAGGAAAGTTGCTTCTATGACACAACCCCCGAGCAGGTAGTTACATTCTGCACGGTACAAATGCATATGAATTCCAGGCTGAAAATTCACTCCAGAAGCATGAAATGTGTATGTTTCTCTCTGAAAGAACACTCAGCCATTGGCTTTTACTTGCTACTTCAAAGTCTTTGTAGAAACGTGTGCTTTCACCGCTGGAGTACGTTTTGGGATGCATTTTTTCAATCTCTTGCAAGCCTCATGTTTCTTTCACAATGTGGAAAAATAAGGATTATATTTCCCAAATCACTTGAAATCTAGGGAAACGCACACTGCATCGATCTTGCTCAAACACGCTCTTTCTCCTAATGTGTTGAGAACATTCAATAAACCAGAAAACAAGGGCATTTTGCAGTGAAACTCAGTCAGGCATGTACAAGAGGTCATTTCTATTGGTAGTAGAGTGCAAAAGCATGATTGACTTCATGTTCTCCATGAAACCCTTACATTTCCAAGGGACCTGAAGTAGGACTTTCACAAAAAGTTGTGTTTGCGTGTCTGTGGTGAAAGGAGCTCTAAGTTGTGTATTCAGTGCTGGAGAGTAACACACTCTACATAGGTTACACAGCGTTTTGAGAGCACCAACATGCTTCAAACTGAAGCTGGTACAAGGTGTGTGTAGAATGCTGAATGAAGACTTGTCATTTCAAAGAAAGAAGAGGAAACCAAAATCCATGTAGTGAAACGAGCACACCAGTATACGAGATGTGCATGTGGACAGTTTCAAGCAGCAGCTCTTTGTGGACACTTGGAAACAGCGGTATTAAAAACTTGCGTACGAAGCGGGATTTGGCCAATGTTGAAAGACCTTCCAAAACCAACCCTAAATAACTTAGCCAAACAATGAATGTTCCAATAAGCTCCTGCAGAAAAGGTGCTTCTATGACACAACCCCCAGCAGGTAGCTACATTCTGCACAGTATAAAATGCATATGAACTCCAGCAAGAAAATTCACTCCAGAAGGATGAAATGCATGTTTCTCTATGAAAGAACACTCAGCCACAAGGCTTTAGATTGCTGCTTCAAAGACTTTATAGAAATGTGTGTTTTCACTGCTGGAATAACCTAGCCCTCAACATCACTATAACCCTAGGTCCAATCTTAACCCTAACCTGATCTCTAACCCTAGCCCTCAACATAACCCTAACCCTAGGTCCAACCGTAACCCTAACCGGATCTCTAACCCTAGCCCTAAACATAACCCTAACCCTACGTCCAATAGTAACCCTAACCGGATCTCTAACCCTAGCCCTAAACATAACCCAAACCCTAGGTCAAATCGTAACCCTAACCGGATCTGTAACCCTAGCCCTCAACATAACCCTAACCCTAGGTCCAATCTAACCCTAACCAGATCTCAAACCCTGGGCCTCAACATAACCCTTACCCTAGGTCCAATCGTAACCCTAACCGGATCTCTAACCCTAGCCCTCAACATAACCCTAACACTAGCTCCAATCGTAACCCTAACCATATCTCTAACCCTAGCCCTCAACATAACCCTAACCCTAGGTCCAAAGTAACCCTAACCTTCTCTCTAACCCTAGCCCTAAACATAACCCTAACCCTATGTCCAATTGTAATACTAACATGATCTCTAATCCTAGCCCTCAACATAACCCTAACCCTATGTCCAATCGTAACCCTATCCGGATCTCTAACCCTAGCCCTCAACATAACCCTAACCCTAGGTCCAATTGTAACCCTAACCTTCTCTCTAAGCCTAGCCCTCAACGTTACGCTAACCCTAGGTTCAAGTGTAACCCTAACCGGAACTCTAACCCTAGCCCTCAACATAACCCTAACCCTAGGTCCAATCGTAACCCTAACCATATCTCTAACCCTAGCCCTCAACATAACCCTAACCCTAGGTCCAAATGTAACCCTAACCTTCTCTCTAACCCTAGCCCTCAACATAACCCTAACCCTAGGCCCAATCGTAACCCTAACCATATCTCTAACCCTAGCCCTCAACATAACCCTAACCCTAGGTCTAAAAGTAACCCTAACCTTCTCTCTAACCCTAGCCCTCAACATTACCCTAACCCTAGGTCCAATCGTAACCCTAACCGTCTCTCTAACCCTAGCCCTCAACATAACCCTACCCTAGGTCCAATCGTAACCCTAACCGTCTCTACAGAAGGATGAAATACGTGTGTTTCTCTCTGAAAGAACTCTCAGCCACTATTCTTTTGCTTGCTCCTTCCAAGTCTTTGTAGAAACGTGTGTTTTCACTGCAGGCATATGTTTTAGGATGCATTTTTTCAATCTCTTGCAAGCCTCATGTTGTTTCTTAGACAATGTGGAAAAACAAGGAGTATGTATCCCGAATCACTTGAAATCCAGGAAAACGCACACTGCATCAGTCTTCTTCAAACACGTTCTATTTCCTAAAGTGTTTTGAACTTTCAACAAACCAGAAAAGAAGGGCATTTTGCAGTGAAATTCAGAATGGCATGTACAAAAAGCCATTTCTTTCGGTTGCAGAGTTCAAAAGCATGATTGTCTTCATGTTTTCGATGAAACCCTTACATTTCCAATTTACCTGAGTTAGGACTTTCCCAAAAAGACGTCTTTGCGTGTCTGTGTTGAAAGGAGCTCTAAGTTGTGTATTCAGTGCTGTAGAGTGACACACTCTACACAGGATACACAGCGTTTTGAGAGCACCAACATGCTTCAAACTGAAACTGCTACAAGCTGTGTGTAGCATGCTGAATGAAGACTTGTCATTTCAAAGAAAGAAGAGGAAACCAAAATCCAGGTAGTGAAACGAGCACACCAGTATGGGAGATGTGCATGTGGACACTTTCAAGCAGCAGCTCTTTGTGGACACTTGGAAACAGGGCTGTGAAAAACTTTCGTACAAAGCGGATTTGGCCAAAGTTGAAAGACCTTCCAAAACCAACCCTAAATAACTTAGCTAAACAATGAAAGTTCCAATAAGCTCCTACAGGAAAGGTGCATCTATGACACAACCTCCGAGCAGGTAGCTACATTCTGCACAGTACAAAATGCATATGAATTCCAGCAAGAAAACTCACTCCAGAAGGATGAAATGCATGTGTTTCTCTCTGAAAGGACACTCAGCCACTATTCTTTTGCTTGCTCCTTCCAAGTCTTTGTAGAACCGTGTGTTTTCACTGCTGGAATAAGTTTTAGGATGCATTGTTTCAATCTCTTGCAAGCCTCATGTTGTTTCTTAGACAATGTGGAAAATCACGGATTATGTTTCCCAAATCACAAGAAATAAAGGAAAACGCACACTGCATCAGTCTTCTTCAAACACGCTCTATCTCCTAATGTGTTGTGAACTTTCAACAAACCAGAAAAGAAGGGCATTTTGCACTGAAATTCAGACGGGTATGTACAAGAGTTCATTCCTATTGGTTGCAGAGTGCAAAAGCTTGATTGACTTCAAGTTCTCGATGAAACCCTTACATTTCCAAGAGTAAAGAAGTAGGACTTTTACAAAAAGATGTGTTTGCGTGTCTGTGGTGAAAGGAGCTCTAAGTTGTGTATTCAGTGCTGGAGATTGACACACTCTACACAGGTTACTCAGCGTTTTAAGAGCACCAATATGCTGCAAACTGAAACTGCTACAAGGTGTGTGTAGCATGCAGAAAGAGGGCTTGTAATTTCAAAGAAAGAAGAGGAAACCAAAATCCAGGTAGTGAAACGAGCACACCAGTATGGGAGATGTGCATGTGGAGAGTTTTAAGCAGCAGTTCTTTGTGGGCTCTTGGAAACAGGGCTGTGAAAAAATTTCGTAAGAAAGCGGATTTGGCTAAAGTTGAAAGACCTTCCAAAACCAACCCAAAGAAGTTAGCCAAACAATGAATGTTCCAATAAGCTCCTGCAGGAAAGTTGCTTCTATGACACAACCCCCGAGCAGGTAGTTACATTCTGCACGGTACAAATGCATATGAATTCCAGGCTGAAAATTCACTCCAGAAGGATGTAATGTGTATGTTTCTCTCTGAAAGAACACTCAGCCATTGGCTTTTACTTGCTACTTCAAAGTCTTTGTAGAAACGTGTGCTTTCACCGCTGGAGTACGTTTTGGGATGCATTTTTTCAATCTCTTGCAAGCCTCATGTTTCTTTCACAATGTGGAAAAATAAGGATTATATTTCCCAAATCACTTGAAATCTAGGGAAACGCACACTGCATCGATCTTGCTCAAACACGCTCTTTCTCCTAATGTGTTGAGAACATTCAAGAAACCAGAAAACAAGGGCATTTTGCAGTGAAACTCAGTCAGGCATGTACAAGAGGTCATTTCTATTGGTAGTAGAGTGCAAAAGCATGATTGACTTCATGTTCTCCATGAAACCCTTACATTTCCAAGGGACCTGAAGTAGGACTTTCACAAAAAGTTGTGTTTGCGTGTCTGTGGTGAAAGGAGCTCTAAGTTGTGTATTCAGTGCTGGAGAGTAACACACTCTACATAGGTTACACAGCGTTTTGAGAGCACCAACATGCTTCAAACTGAAGCTGGTACAAGGTGTGTGTAGAATGCTGAATGAAGACTTGTCATTTCAAAGAAAGAAGAGGAAACCAAAATCCATGTAGTGAAACGAGCACACCAGTATACGAGATGTGCATGTGGACAGTTTCAAGCAGCAGCTCTTTGTGGACACTTGGAAACAGCGGTATTAAAAACTTGCGTACGAAGCGGGATTTGGCCAAGGTTGAAAGACCTTCCAAAACCAGCCCTAAATAACTTAGACAAACAATGAATGTTCCAATAAGCTCCTGCAGAAAAGGTGCTTCTATGACACAATCCCCAGCAGGTAGCTACATTCTGCACAGTATAAAATGCATATGAACTCCAGCATGAAAATTCACTCCAGAAGGATGAAATGCATGTTTCTCTATGAAAGAACACTCAGCCACAAGGCTTTAGCTTGCTGCTTCAAAGTCTTTATAGAAATGTGTGTTTTCACTGCTGGAATACCCTAGCCCTCAACATCACTATAACCCTAGGTTCAATCTTAACCCTAACCTGATCTCTAACCCTAGCCCTCAACATAACCCTAACCCTACGTCCAATAGTAACCCTAACCGGATCTCTAACCCTAGCCCTAAACATAACCCTAACCCTAGGTCAAATCGTAACCCTAACCGGATCTGTAACCCTAGCCCTCAACATAACCCTAACCCTAGGTCCAATCGTAATACTAACCGGATCTCTAACCCTAGCCCTCAACATAACCCTAAACCTAGGTCCAACCGTAACCCTAACCTTTTCTCTAACCCTAGCCCTCAACATAACCCTAACCCTACGTCCAATAGTAACCCTAACCGGATCTCTAACCCTAGCCCTAAACATAACCCTAACCCTAGGTCAAATCGTAACCCTAACCGTCTCTCTAACCCTAGCCCTCAACGTTACGCTAACCCTAGGTCCAATCGTAACCCTAACCGGATCTGAACCCTAGCCCTCAACATAACCTTAACCTTAGGTCCAATCGTAATACTAACCTGATCACTAACCCTAGCCCTCAACATAACCCTAACCCTAGGTCCAATCGTAACCCTAACCATATCTCTAACCCTAGCCCTCAACATAACCCTAACCCTAGGTCCAAAAGTAACCCTAACCTTCTCTCTAACCCTAGCCCTCAACATAACCCTAACCCTATGTCCAATCGTAATACTAACATGATCTCTAATCCTAGCCCTCAACATAACCCTAACCCTAGGTCCAATAGTAACCCTAACCGGATCTGAACCCTAGCCCTCAACATAACCTTAACCTTAGGTCCAATCGTAATACTAACCTGATCACTAACCCTAGCCCCCAACACAACCCTAACCCTAGGTCCAATCGTAACCCTAACGGGATCTGTATCCCTAGCCCTAAACATAACCCTAACCCTAGGTCCAATCTTAACCCTAACCTGATCTCTAACCCTAGCCCTCAACATAACCCTAACCCTAGGTCCAATCTAACCCTAACCAGATCTCAAACCCTGGGCCTCAACATAACCCTAACCCTAGGTCCAATCGTAACCCTAACCGGATGTCTAACCCTAGCCCTCAACATAACCCTAAGCCTAGGTCCAATCGTAACCCTAACCGGATCTCTAACCCTAGCCCTCAACATAACCCTAACCCTAGGTCCCATCGTAACCCTAAACATATCTCTAACCCTAGCCCTCAACATAACCCTAACCCTAGGTCCAAAAGTAACCCTAACCTTCTCTCTAACCCTAGCCCTCAACATAACCCTAACCCTATGTCCAATCGTAATACTAACATGATCTCTAATCCTAGCCCTCAACATAACCATAACCTTAGGTCCAATCGTAACCCTAACCGGATCTCTAACCCTAGCCCTCAACATAACCCTAACCCTAAGTCCAATTGTAACCCTAACCTTCTCTCTAAGCCTAGCCCTCAACGTTACGCTAACCCTAGGTTCAAGTGTAACCCTAACCGGAACTCTAACCCTAGCCCTCAACATAACCCTAACCCTAGGTCCAATCGTAACCCTAACCATATCTCTAACCCTAGCCCTCAACATAACCCTAACCCTAGGTCCAAAAGTAACCCTAACCTTCTCTCTAACCCTAGCCCTCAACATAACCCTAACCCTAGGTCCAATCGTATCCCTAACCATATCTCTAACCCTAGCCCTCAACATAACCCTAACCCTAGGTCCAAAAGTAACCCTAACCTTCTCTCTAACCCTAGCCCTCAACATTACCCTAACCCTAGGTCCAATCGTAACCCTAACCGTCTCTCTAACCCTAGCCCTCAACATAACCCTACCCTAGGTCCAATCGTAACCCTAACCGTCTCTACAGAAGGATGAAATACGTGTGATTCTCTCTGAAAGAACTCTCAGCCACTATTCTTTTGCTTGCTCCTTCCAAGTCTTTGTAGAAACGTGTGTTTTCACTGCAGGCATAAGTTTTAGGATGCATTTTTTCAATCTCTTGCAAGCCTCATGTTGTTTCTTAGACAATGTGGAAAAACAAGGAGTATGTATCCCGAATCACTTGAAATCCAGGAAAACGCACACTGCATCAGTCTTCTTCAAACACGTTCTATTTCCTAAAGTGTTTTGAACTTTCAACAAACCAGAAAAGAAGGGCATTTTGCAGTGAAATTCAGAATGGCATGTACAAAAAGCCATTTCTTTCGGTTGCAGAGTTCAAAAGCATGATTGTCTTCATGTTTTCGATGAAACCCTTACATTTCCAATTTACCTGAGTTAGGACTTTCCCAAAAAGACGTCTTTGCGTGTCTGTGTTGAAAGGAGCTCTAAGTTGTGTATTCAGTGCTGTAGAGTGACACACTCTACCCAGGATACACAGCGTTTTGAGAGCACCAACATGCTTCAAACTGAAACTGCTACAAGCTGTGTGTAGCATGCTGAATGAAGACTTGTCATTTCAAAGAAAGAAGAGGAAACCAAAATCCAGGTAGTGAAACGAGCACACCAGTATGGGAGATGTGCATGTGGACACTTTCAAGCAGCAGCTCTTTGTGGACACTTGGAAACAGGGCTGTGAAAAACTTTCGTACAAAGCGGATTTGGCCAAAGTTGAAAGACCTTCCAAAACCAACCCTAAATAACTTAGCCAAACAATGAAAGTTCCAATAAGCTCCTACAGGAAAGGTGCATCTATGACACAACCCCCGAGCAGGTAGCTACATTCTGCACAGTACAAAATGCATATGAATTCCAGCAAGAAAACTCACTCCAGAAGGATGAAATGCATGTGTTTCTCTCTGAAAGGACACTCAGCCACTATTCTTTTGCTTGCTCCTTCCAAGTCTTTGTAGAACCGTGTGTTTTCACTGCTGGAATAAGTTTTAGGATGCATTGTTTCAATCTCTTGCAAGCCTCATGTTGTTTCTTAGACAATGTGGAAAATCACGGATTATGTTTCCCAAATCACAAGAAATAAAGGAAAGCGCACACTGCATCAGTCTTCTTCAAACACGCTCTATCTCCTAATGTGTTGTGAACTTTCAACAAACCAGAAAAGAAGGGCATTTTGCACTGAAATTCAGACGGGTATGTACAAGAGTTCATTCCTATTGGTTGCAGAGTGCAAAAGCATGATTGACTTCAAGTTCTCGATGAAACCCTTACATTTCCAAGAGTAAAGAAGTAGGACTTTTACAAAAAGATGTGTTTGCGTGTCTGTGGTGAAAGGAGCTCTAAGTTGTGTATTCAGTGCTGGAGATTGACACACTCTACACAGGTTACTCAGCGTTTTAAGAGCACCAATATGCTGCAAACTGAAACTGCTACAAGGTGTGTGTAGCATGCAGAAAGAGGGCTTGTAATTTCAAAGAAAGAAGACGAAACCAAAATCCAGGTAGTGAAACGAGCACACCAGTATGGGAGATGTGCATGTGGAGAGTTTTAAGCAGCAGTTCTTTGTGGGCTCTTGGAAACAGGGCTGTGAAAAAATTTCGTAAGAAAGCGGATTTGGCTAAAGTTGAAAGACCTTCCAAAACCAACCCAAAGAAGTTAGCCAAACAATGAATGTTCCAATAAGCTCCTGCAGGAAAGTTGCTTCTATGACACAACCCCCGAGCAGGTAGTTACATTCTGCACGGTACAAATGCATATGAATTCCAGGCTGAAAATTCACTCCAGAAGGATGAAATGTGTATGTTTCTCTCTGAAAGAACACTCAGCCATTGGCTTTTACTTGCTACTTCAAAGTCTTGGTAGAAACGTGTGCTTTCACCGCTGGAGTACGTTTTGGGATGCATTTTTTCAATCTCTTGCAAGCCTCATGTTTCTTTCACAATGTGGAAAAATAAGGATTATATTTCCCAAATCACTTGAAATCTAGGGAAACGCACACTGCATCGATCTTGCTCAAACACGCTCTTTCTCCTAATGTGTTCAGAACATTCAAGAAACCAGAAAACAAGGGCATTTTGCAGTGAAACTCAGTCAGGCATGTACAAGAGGTCATTTCTATTGGTAGTAGAGTGCAAAAGCATGATTGACTTCATGTTCTCCATGAAACCCTTACATTTCCAAGGGACCTGAAGTAGGACTTTCACAAAAAGATGGGTTTGCGTGTCTGTGGTGAAAGGAGCTCTAAGTTGTGTATTCAGTGCTGGAGAGTAACACACTCTACATAGGTTACACAGCGTTTTGAGAGCACCAACATGCTTCAAACTGAAGCTGGTACAAGGTGTGTGTAGAATGCTGAATGAAGACTTGTCATTTCAAAGAAAGAAGAGAAAACCAAAATCCAGGTAGTGAAACGAGCACACCAGTATACGAGATGTGCATGTGGACAGTTTCAAGCAGCAGCTCTTTGTGGACACTTGGAAACAGCGGTATTAAAAACTTGCGTACGAAGCGGGATTTGGCCAAGGTTGAAAGACCTTCCAAAACCAACCCTAAATAACTTAGCCAAACAATGAATGTTCCAATAAGCTCCTGCAGAAAAGGTGCTTCTATGACACAATCCCCAGCAGGTAGCTACATTCTGCACAGTATAAAATGCATATGAACTCCAGCATGAAAATTCACTCCAGAAGGATGAAATGCATGTTTCTCTATGAAAGAACACTCAGCCACAAGGCTTTAGCTTGCTGCTTCAAAGTCTTTATAGAAATGTGTGTTTTCACTGCTGGAATACCCTAGCCCTCAACATCACTATAACCCTAGGTCCAATCTTAACCCTAACCTGATCTCTAACCCTAGCCCTCAACATAACCCTAACCCTAGGTCCAACCGTAACCCTAACCGGATCTCTAACCCTAGCCCTAAACATAACCCTAACCCTAGATCAAATCGTAACCCTAACCGGATCTGTAACCCTAGCCCTCAACATAAACCTAACCCTATGTCCAATCGTAATACTAACATGATCTCTAATCCTAGCCCTCAACATAACCATAACCCTAGGTCCAATCGTAACCCTAACCGGATCTCTAACCCTAGCCCTCAACATAACCCTAACCCTAGGTCCAATTGTAACCCTGACCTTCTCTCTAAGCCTAGCCCTCAACGTTACGCTAACCCTAGGTTCAAGTGTAACCCTAACCGGAACTCTAACCCTAGCCCTCAACATAACCCTAACCCTAGGTCCAATCGTAACCCTAACCATATCTCTAACCCTAGCCCTCAACATAACCCTAACCCTAGGTCCAAAAGTAACCCTAACCTTCTCTCTAACTCTAGCCCTCAACATAACCCTAACCCTAGGTCCAATCGTAACCCTAACCATAACTCTAACCCTAGCCCTCAACATAACCCTAACCCTAGGTCCAAAAGTAACCCTAACCTTCTCTCTAACCCTAGCCCTCAACATTACCCTAACCCTAGGTCCAATCGTAACCCTAACCGTCTCTCTAACCCTAGCCCTCAACATAACCCTACCCTAGGTCCAATCGTAACCCTAACCGTCTCTACAGAAGGATGAAATACGTGTGTTTCTCTCTGAAAGAACTCTCAGCCACTATTCTTTTGCTTGCTCCTTCCAAGTCTTTGTAGAAACGTGTGTTTTCACTGCAGGCATAAGTTTTAGGATGCATTTTTTCAATCTCTTGCAAGCCTCATGTTGTTTCTTAGACAATGTGGAAAAACAAGGAGTATGTATCCCGAATCACTTGAAATCCAGGAAAACGCACACTGCATCAGTCTTCTTCAAACACGTTCTATTTCCTAAAGTGTTTTGAACTTTCAACAAACCAGAAAAGAAGGGCATTTTGCAGTGAAATTCAGAATGGCATGTACAAAAAGCCATTTCTTTCGGTTGCAGAGTTCAAAAGCATGATTGTCTTCATGTTTTCGATGAAACCCTTACATTTCCAATTTACCTGAGTTAGGACTTTCCCAAAAAGACGTGTTTGCGTGTCTGTGTTGAAAGGAGCTCTAAGTTGTGTATTCAGTGCTGTAGAGTGACACACTCTACCCAGGATACACAGCGTTTTGAGAGCACCAACATGCTTCAAACTGAAACTGCTACAAGCTGTGTGTAGCATGCTGAATGAAGACTTGTCATTTCAAAGAAAGAAGAGGAAACCAAAATCCAGGTAGTGAAACGAGCACACCAGTATGGGAGATGTGCATGTGGACACTTTCAAGCAGCAGCTCTTTGTGGACACTTGGAAACAGGGCTGTGAAAAACTTTCGTACAAAGCGGATTTGGCCAAAGTTGAAAGACCTTCCAAAACCAACCCTAAATAACTTAGCCAAACAATGAAAGTTCCAATAAGCTCCTACAGGAAAGGTGCATCTATGACACAACCCCCGAGCAGGTAGCTACATTCTGCACAGTACAAAATGCATATGAATTCCAGCAAGAAAACTCAATCCAGAAGGATGAAATGCATGTGTTTCTCTCTGAAAGGACACTCAGCCACTATTCTTTTGCTTGCTCCTTCCAAGTCTTTGTAGAACCGTGTGTTTTCACTGCTGGAATAAGTTTTAGGATGCATTGTTTCAATCTCTTGCAAGCCTCATGTTGTTTCTTAGACAATGTGGAAAATCACGGATTATGTTTCCCAAATCACAAGAAATAAAGGAAAGCGCACACTGCATCAGTCTTCTTCAAACACGCTCTATCTCCTAATGTGTTGTGAACTTTCAACAAACCAGAAAAGAAGGGCATTTTGCACTGAAATTCAGACGGGTATGTACAAGAGTTCATTCCTATTGGTTGCAGAGTGCAAAAGCATGATTGACTTCAAGTTCTCGATGAAACCCTTACATTTCCAAGAGTAAAGAAGTAGGACTTTTACAAAAAGATGTGTTTGCGTGTCTGTGGTGAAAGGAGCTCTAAGTTGTGTATTCAGTGCTGGAGATTGACACACTCTACACAGGTTACTCAGCGTTTTAAGAGCACCAATATGCTGCAAACTGAAACTGCTACAAGGTGTGTGTAGCATGCAGAAAGAGGGCTTGTAATTTCAAAGAAAGAAGAGGAAACCAAAATCCAGGTAGTGAAACGAGCACACCAGTATGGGAGATGTGCATGTGGAGAGTTTTAAGCAGCAGTTCTTTGTGGGCTCTTGGAAACAGGGCTGTGAAAAAATTTCGTAAGAAAGCGGATTTGGCTAAAGTTGAAAGACCTTCCAAAACCAACCCAAAGAAGTTAGCCAAACAATGAATGTTCCAATAAGCTCCTGCAGGAAAGTTGCTTCTATGACACAACCCCCGAGCAGGTAGTTACATTCTGCACGGTACAAATGCATATGAATTCCAGGCTGAAAATTCACTCCAAAAGGATGAAATGTGTATGTTTCTCTCTGAAAGAACACTCAGCCATTGGCTTTTACTTGCTACTTCAAAGTCTTTGTAGAAACGTGTGCTTTCACCGCTGGAGTACGTTTTGGGATGCATTTTTTCAATCTCTTGCAAGCCTCATGTTTCTTTCACAATGTGGAAAAATAAGGATTATATTTCCCAAATCACTTGAAATCTAGGGAAACGCACACTGCATCGATCTTGCTCAAACACGCTCTTTCTCCTAATGTGTTGAGAACATTCAAGAAACCAGAAAACAAGGGCATTTTGCAGTGAAACTCAGTCAGGCATGTACAAGAGGTCATTTCTATTGGTAGTAGAGTGCAAAAGCATGATTGACTTCATGTTCTCCATGAAACCCTTACATTTCCAAGGGACCTGAAGTAGGACTTTCACAAAAAGATGTGTTTGCGTGTCTGTGTTGAAAGGAGCTCTAAGTTGTGTATTCAGTGCTGGAGAGTAACACACTCTACATAGGTTACACAGCGTTTTGAGAGCACCAACATGCTTCAAACTGAAGCTGGTACAAGGTGTGTGTAGAATGCTGAATGAAGACTTGTCATTTCAAAGAAAGAAGAGGAAACCAAAATCCAGGTAGTGAAACGAGCACACCAGTATACGAGATGTGCATGTGGACAGTTTCAAGCAGCAGCTCTTTGTGGACACTTGGAAACAGCGGTATTAAAAACTTGCGTACGAAGCGGGATTTGGCCAAGGTTGAAAGACCTTCCAAAACCAGCCCTAAATAACTTAGCCAAACAATGAATGTTCCAATAAGCTCCTGCAGAAAAGGTGCTTCTATGACACAATCCCCAGCAGGTAGCTACATTCTGCACAGTATAAAATGCATATGAACTCCAGCATGAAAATTCACTCCAGAAGGATGAAATGCATGTTTCTCTATGAAAGAACACTCAGCCACAAGGCTTTAGCTTGCTGCTTCAAAGTCTTTATAGAAATGTGTGTTTTCACTGCTGGAATACCCTAGCCCTCAACATCACTATAACCCTAGGTTCAATCTTAACCCTAACCTGATCTCTAACCCTAGCCCTCAACATAACCCTAACCCTAGGTCCAACCGTAACCCTAACCGGATCTCTAACCCTAGCCCTCAACATAACCCTAACCCTACGTCCAATAGTAACCCTAACCGGATCTCTAACCCTAGCCCTAAACATAACCCTAACCCTAGGTCAAATCGTAACCCTAACCGGATCTGTAACCCTAGCCCTCAACATAACCCTAACCTTAGGTCCAATCGTAATACTAACCGGATCTCTAACCCTAGCCCTCAACATAACCCTAACCCTACGTCCAATAGTAACCCTAACCGGATCTCTAACCCTAGCCCTAAACATAACCCTAACCCTAGGTGCAATCGTAACACTAACCGGATCTGTAACCCTAGCCCTCAACATACCCCTAACCCTAGGTCCAATTGAAACCCTAACCTTCTCTCTAACCCTAGCCCTCAACATAACCCTAACCCTAGGTCCAATCGTAACCCTAACCTGATCTCTAACCCTAGCCCTATACATAACCCTATCCCTAGGTCCAACCATAACCCTAACCATATCTCTAACCCTAGCCCTCAACATAACCCTAACCCTAGGTTCAATCGTAACCCTAACCGTCTCTCTAACCCTAGCCCTCAACGTTACGCTAACCCAAGGTCCAATCGTAACCCTAACCGGATCTGAACCCTAGCCCTCAACATAACCTTAACCTTAGGTCAAATCGTAATACTAACCTGATCACTAACCCTAGCCCTCAACATAACCCTAACCCTAGGTCCAAAAGTAACCCTAACCTTCTCTCTAACCCTAGCCCTCAACATTACCCTAACCCTAGGTCCAATCGTAACCCTAACCGTCTCTCTAACCCTAGCCCTCAACATAACCCTACCCTAGGTCCAATCGTAACCCTAACCGTCTCTCTAACCCTAGCCCTCAACATAACCCTAACCCTAGGTCCAATCTAACCCTAACCAGATCTCAAACCCTGGGCCTCAACATAACCCTAACCCTAGGTCCAATCGTAACCCTAACCGGATGTCTAACCCTAGCCCTCAACATAACCCTAACCCTAGGTCCAATCGTAACCCTAACCGGATCTCTAACCCTAGCCCTCAACATAATCCTAACCATAGGTCCAATCGTAACCCTAACCATATCTCTAACCCTAGCCCTCAACATAACCCTAACCCTAGGTCCAAAAGTAACCCTAACCTTCTCTCTAACCCTAGCCCTCAACATAACCCTAACCCTAGGTCCAATCGTAACCCTAACCATATCTCTAACCCTAGCCCTCAACATAACCCTAACCCTAGGTCCAAAAGTAACCCTAACCTTCTCTCTAACCCTAGCCCTCAACATAACCCTAACCCTAGGTCCAATCGTAACCCTAACCGTCTCTCTAACCCTAGCCCTCAACATAACCCTACCCTAGGTCCAATCGTAACCCTAACCGTCTCTACAGAAGGATGAAATACGTGTGTTTCTCTCTGAAAGAACTCTCAGCCACTATTCTTTTGCTTGCTCCTTCCAAGTCTTTGTAGAAACGTGTGTTTTCACTGCAGGCATATGTTTTAGGATGCATTTTTTCAATCTCTTGCAAGCCTCATGTTGTTTCTTAGACAATGTGGAAAAACAAGGAGTATGTATCCCGAATCACTTGAAATCCAGGAAAACGCACACTGCATCAGTCTTCTTCAAACACGTTCTATTTCCTAAAGTGTTTTGAACTTTCAACAAACCAGAAAAGAAGGGCATTTTGCAGTGAAATTCAGAATGGCATGTACAAAAAGCCATTTCTTTCGGTTGCAGAGTTCAAAAGCATGATTGTCTTCATGTTTTCGATGAAACCCTTACATTTCCAATTTACCTGAGTTAGGACTTTCCCAAAAAGACGTGTTTGCGTGTCTGTGTTGAAAGGAGCTCTAAGTTGTGTATTCAGTGCTGTAGAGTGACACACTCTACACAGGATACACAGCGTTTTGAGAGCACCAACATGCTTCAAACTGAAACTGCTACAAGGTGTGTGTAGCATGCTGAATGAAGACTTGTCATTTCAAAGAAAGAAGAGGAAACCAAAATCCAGGTAGTGAAACGAGCACACCAGTATGGGAGATGTGCATGTGGACACTTTCAAGCAGCAGCTCTTTGTGGACACTTGGAAACAGGGCTGTGAAAAACTTTCGTACAAAGCGGATTTGGCCAAAGTTGAAAGACCTTCCAAAACCAACCCTAAATAACTTAGCCAAACAATGAAAGTTCCAATAAGCTCCTACAGGAAAGGTGCATCTATGACACAACCCCCGAGCAGGTAGCTACATTCTGCACAGTACAAAATGCATATGAATTCCAGCAAGAAAACTCACTCCAGAAGGATGAAATGCATGTGTTTCTCTCTGAAAGGACACTCAGCCACTATTCTTTTGCTTGCTCCTTCCAAGTCTTTGTAGAACCGTGTGTTTTCACTGCTGGAATAAGTTTTAGGATGCATTGTTTCAATCTCTTGCAAGCCTCATGTTGTTTCTTAGACAATGTGGAAAATCACGGATTATGTTTCCCAAATCACAAGAAATAAAGGAAAACGCACACTGCATCAGTCTTCTTCAAACACGCTCTATCTCCTAATGTGTTGTGAACTTTCAACAAACCAGAAAAGAAGGGCATTTTGCACTGAAATTCAGACGGGTATGTACAAGAGTTCATTCCTATTGGTTGCAGAGTGCAAAAGCATGATTGACTTCAAGTTCTGGATGAAACCCTTACATTTCCAAGAGTAAAGAAGTAGGACTTTTACAAAAAGATGTGTTTGCGTGTCTGTGGTGAAAGGAGCTCTAAGTTGTGTATTCAGTGCTGGAGATTGACACACTCTACACAGGTTACTCAGCGTTTTAAGAGCACCAATATGCTGCAAACTGAAACTGCTACAAGGTGTGTGTAGCATGCAGAAAGAGGGCTTGTAATTTCAAAGAAAGAAGAGGAAACCAAAATCCAGGTAGTGAAACGAGCACACCAGTATGGGAGATGTGCATGTGGAGAGTTTTAAGCAGCAGTTCTTTGTGGGCTCTTGGAAACAGGGCTGTGAAAAAATTTCGTAAGAAAGCGGATTTGGCTAAAGTTGAAAGACCTTCCAAAACCAACCCAAAGAAGTTAGCCAAACAATGAATGTTCCAATAAGCTCCTGCAGGAAAGTTGCTTCTATGACACAACCCCCGAGCAGGTAGTTACATTCTGCACGGTACAAATGCATATGAATTCCAGGCTGAAAATTCACTCCAGAAGGATGAAATGTGTATGTTTCTCTCTGAAAGAACACTCAGCCATTGGCTTTTACTTGCTACTTCAAAGTCTTTGTAGAAACGTGTGCTTTCACCGCTGGAGTACGTTTTGGGATGCATTTTTTCAATCTCTTGCAAGCCTCATGTTTCTTTCACAATGTGGAAAAATAAGGATTATATTTCCCAAATCACTTGAAATCTAGGGAAACGCACACTGCATCGATCTTGCTCAAACACGCTCTTTCTCCTAATGTGTTCAGAACATTCAAGAAACCAGAAAACAAGGGCATTTTGCAGTGAAACTCAGTCAGGCATGTACAAGAGGTCATTTCTATTGGTAGTAGAGTGCAAAAGCATGATTGACTTCATGTTCTCCATGAAACCCTTACATTTCCAAGGGACCTGAAGTAGGACTTTCACAAAAAGATGTGTTTGCGTGTCTGTGGTGAAAGGAGCTCTAAGTTGTGTATTCAGTGCTGGAGAGTAACACACTCTACATAGGTTACACAGCGTTTTGAGAGCACCAACATGCTTCAAACTGAAGCTGGTACAAGGTGTGTGTAGAATGCTGAATGAAGACTTGTCATTTCAAAGAAAGAAGAGGAAACCAAAATCCAGGTAGTGAAACGAGCACACCAGTATACGAGATGTGCATGTGGACAGTTTCAAGCAGCAGCTCTTTGTGGACACTTGGAAACAGCGGTATTAAAAACTTGCGTACGAAGCGGGATTTGGCCAAGGTTGAAAGACCTTCCAAAACCAGCCCTAAATAACTTAGCCAAACAATGAATGTTCCAATAAGCTCCTGCAGAAAAGGTGCTTCTATGACACAATCCCCAGCAGGTAGCTACATTCTGCACAGTATAAAATGCATATGAACTCCAGCATGAAAATTCACTCCAGAAGGATGAAATGCATGTTTCTCTATGAAAGAACACTCAGCCACAAGGCTTTAGCTTGCTGCTTCAAAGTCTTTATAGAAATGTGTGTTTTCACTGCTGGAATACCCTAGCCCTCAACATCACTATAACCCTAGGTTCAATCTTAACCCTAACCTGATCTCTAACCCTAGCCCTCAACATAACCCTAACCCTAGGTCCAACCGTAACCCTAACCGGATCTCTAACCCTAGCCCTCAACATAACCCTAACCCTACGTCCAATAGTAACCCTAACCGGATCTCTAACCCTAGCCCTAAACATAACCCTAACCCTAGGTCAAATCGTAACCCTAACCGGATCTGTAACCCTAGCCCTAAACATAACCCTAACCCTAGGTCCAATCGTAACACTAACCGGATCTGTAACCCTAGCCCTCAACATACCCCTAACCCTAGGTCCAAATGAAACCCTAACTTTCTCTCTAACCCTAGCCCTCAACATAACCCTAACCCTAGGTCCAATCGTAACCCTAACCATATCTCTAACCCTAGCCCTCAACATAACCCTAACCCTAGGTCCAAAAGTAACCCTAACCTTCTCTCTAACCCTAGCCCTCAACATAACCCTAACACTATGTCCAATCGTAATACTAACATGATCTCTAATCCTAGCCCTCAACATAACCCTAACCCTAGGTCCAAAAGTAACCCTAACTTTCTCTCTAACCCTAGCCCTCAACATAACCCTAACCCTATGTCCAATCGTAATACTAACCTGATCACTAACCCTAGCCCTCAACACAACCCTAACCCTAGGTCCAATCGTAACCCTAACCGGATCTGTATCCCTAGCCCTAAACATAACCCTAACCCTAGGTCCAATCTTAACCCTAACCTGATCTCTAACCCTAGCCCTCAACATAACCCTAACCCTAGGTCCAATCTAACCCTAACCAGATCTCAAACCCTGGGCCTCAACATAACCCTAACCCTAGGTCCAATCGTAACCCTAACCGGATGTCTAAACCTAGCCCTCAACATAACCCTAAGCCTAGGTCCAATCGTAACCCTAACCGGATCTCTAACCCTAGCCCTCAACATAACCCTAACCCTAGGTCCCATCGTAACCCTAACCATATCTCTAACCCTAGCCCTCAACATAACCCTAACCCTAGGTCCAAAAGTAACCCTAACCTTCTCTCTAACCCTAGCCCTCAACATAACCCTAACCCTATGTCCAATCGTAATACTAACATGATCTCTAATCCTAGCCCTCAACATAACCATAACCCTAGGTCCAATCGTAACCCTAACCGGATCTCTAACCCTAGCCCTCAACATAACCCTAACCCTAGGTCCAATTGTAACCCTAAACTTCTCTCTAAGCCTAGCCCTCAACGTTACGCTAACCCTAGGTTCAAGTGTAACCCTAACCGGAACTCTAACCCTAGCCCTCAACATAACCCTAACCCTAGGTCCAATCGTAACCCTAACCATATCTCTAACCCTAGCCCTCAACATAACCCTAACCCTAGGTCCAAAAGTAACCCTAACCTTCTCTCTAACCCTAGCCCTCAACATAACCCTAACCCTAGGTCCAATCGTAACCCTAACCATATCTCTAACCCTAGCCCTCAACATAACCCTAACCCTAGGTCCAAAAGTAACCCTAACCTTCTCTCTAACCCTAGCCCTCAACATTACCCTAACCCTAGGTCCAATCGTAACCCTAACCGTCTCTCTAACCCTAGCCCTCAACATAACCCTACCCTAGGTCCAATCGTAACCCTAACCGTCTCTACAGAAGGATGAAATACGTGTGTTTCTCTCTGAAAGAACTCTCAGCCACTATTCTTTTGCTTGCTCCTTCCAAGTCTTTGTAGAAACGTGTGTTTTCACTGCAGGCATAAGTTTTAGGATGCATTTTTTCAATCTCTTGCAAGCCTCATGTTGTTTCTTAGACAATGTGGAAAAACAAGGAGTATGTATCCCGAATCACTTGAAATCCAGGAAAACGCACACTGCATCAGTCTTCTTCAAACACGTTCTATTTCCTAAAGTGTTTTGAACTTTCAACAAACCAGAAAAGAAGGGCATTTTGCAGTGAAATTCAGAATGGCATGTACAAAAAGCCATTTCTTTCGGTTGCAGAGTTCAAAAGCATGATTGTCTTCATGTTTTCGATGAAACCCTTACATTTCCAATTTACCTGAGTTAGGACTTTCCCAAAAAGACGTGTTTGCGTGTCTGTGTTGAAAGGAGCTCTAAGTTGTGTATTCAGTGCTGTAGAGTGACACACTCTACACAGGATACACAGCGTTTTGAGAGCACCAACATGCTTCAAACTGAAACTGCTACAAGCTGTGTGTAGCATGCTGAATGAAGACTTGTCATTTCAAAGAAAGAAGAGGAAACCAAAATCCAGGTAGTGAAACGAGCACACCAGTATGGGAGATGTGCATGTGGACACTTTCAAGCAGCAGCTCTTTGTGGACACTTGGAAACAGGGCTGTGAAAAACTTTCGTACAAAGCGGATTTGGCCAAAGTTGAAAGACCTTCCAAAACCAACCCTAAATAACTTAGCCAAACAATGAAAGTTCCAATAAGCTCCTACAGGAAAGGTGCATCTATGACACAACCCCCGAGCAGGTAGCTACATTCTGCACAGTACAAAATGCATATGAATTCCAGCAAGAAAACTCACTCCAGAAGGATGAAATGCATGTGTTTCTCTCTGAAAGGACACTCAGCCACTATTCTTTTGCTTGCTCCTTCCAAGTCTTTGTAGAACCGTGTGTTTTCACTGCTGGAATAAGTTTTAGGATGCATTGTTTCAATCTCTTGCAAGCCTCATGTTGTTTCTTAGACAATGTGGAAAATCACGGATTATGTTTCCCAAATCACAAGAAATAAAGGAAAACGCACACTGCATCAGTCTTCTTCAAACACGCTCTATCTCCTAATGTGTTGTGAACTTTCAACAAACCAGAAAAGAAGGGCATTTTGCACTGAAATTCAGACGGGTATGTACAAGAGTTCATTCCTATTGGTTGCAGAGTGCAAAAGCTTGATTGACTTCAAGTTCTCGATGAAACCCTTACATTTCCAAGAGTAAAGAAGTAGGACTTTTACAAAAAGATGTGTTTGCGTGTCTGTGGTGAAAGGAGCTCTAAGTTGTGTATTCAGTGCTGGAGATTGACACACTCTACACAGGTTACTCAGCGTTTTAAGAGCACCAATATGCTGCAAACTGAAACTGCTACAAGGTGTGTGTAGCATGCAGAAAGAGTGCTTGTAATTTCAAAGAAAGAAGAGGAAACCAAAATCCAGGTAGTGAAACGAGCACACCAGTATGGGAGATGTGCATGTGGAGAGTTTTAAGCAGCAGTTCTTTGTGGGCTCTTGGAAACAGGGCTGTGAAAAAATTTCGTAAGAAAGCGGATTTGGCTAAAGTTGAAAGACCTTCCAAAACCAACCCAAAGAAGTTAGCCAAACAATGAATGTTCCAATAAGCTCCTGCAGGAAAGTTGCTTCTATGACACAACCCCCGAGCAGGTAGTTACATTCTGCACGGTACAAATGCATATGAATTCCAGGCTGAAAATTCACTCCAGAAGGATGAAATGTGTATGTTTCTCTCTGAAAGAACACTCAGCCATTGGCTTTTACTTGCTACTTCAAAGTCTTTGTAGAAACGTGTGCTTTCACCGCTGGAGTACGTTTTGGGATGCATTTTTTCAATCTCTTGCAAGCCTCATGTTTCTTTCACAATGTGGAAAAATAAGGATTATATTTCCCAAATCACTTGAAATCTAGGGAAACGCACACTGCATCGATCTTGCTCAAACACGCTCTTTCTCCTAATGTGTTGAGAACATTCAAGAAACCAGAAAACAAGGGCATTTTGCAGTGAAACTCAGTCAGGCATGTACAAGAGGTCATTTCTATTGGTAGTAGAGTGCAAAAGCATGATTGACTTCATGTTCTCCATGAAACCCTTACATTTCCAAGGGACCTGAAGTAGGACTTTCACAAAAAGATGGGTTTGCGTGTCTGTGGTGAAAGGAGCTCTAAGTTGTGTATTCAGTGCTGGAGAGTAACACACTCTACATAGGTTACACAGCGTTTTGAGAGCACCAACATGCTTCAAACTGAAGCTGGTACAAGGTGTGTGTAGAATGCTGAATGAAGACTTGTCATTTCAAAGAAAGAAGAGGAAACCAAAATCCAGGTAGTGAAACGAGCACACCAGTATACGAGATGTGCATGTGGACAGTTTCAAGCAGCAGCTCTTTGTGGACACTTGGAAACAGCGGTATTAAAAACTTGCGTACGAAGCGGGATTTGGCCAAGGTTGAAAGACCTTCCAAAACCAACCCTAAATAACTTAGCCAAACAATGAATGTTCCAATAAGCTCCTGCAGAAAAGGTGCTTCTATGACACAATCCCCAGCAGGTAGCTACATTCTGCACAGTATAAAATGCATATGAACTCCAGCATGAAAATTCACTCCAGAAGGATGAAATGCATGTTTCTCTATGAAAGAACACTCAGCCACAAGGCTTTAGCTTGCTGCTTCAAAGTCTTTATAGAAATGTGTGTTTTCACTGCTGGAATACCCTAGCCCTCAACATCACTATAACCCTAGGTCCAATCTTAACCCTAACCTGATCTCTAACCCTAGCCCTCAACATAACCCTAACCCTAGGTCCAACCATAACCCTAACCTTTTCTCTAACCCTAGCCCTCAACATAACCCTAACCCTACGTCCAATAGTAACCCTAACCGGATCTCTAACCCTAGCCCTAAACATAACCCTAACCCTAGGTCAAATCGTAACCCGAACCGTTTCTCTAACCCTAGCCCTCAACGTTACGCTAACCCTAGGTCCAATCGTAACCCTAACCGGATCTGAACCCTAGCCTTCAACATAACCTTAACCTTAGGTCCAATCGTAATACTAACCTGATCACTAACCCTAGCCCTCAACATAACCCTAACCCTAGGTCCAATCGTAACCCTAACCGGATCTGTATCCCTAGCCCTAAACATAACCCTAACCCTAGGTCCAATCGTAATACTAACCTGATCTCTAACCCTAGCCCTCAATATAACCCTAACCCTAGGTCCAATCTAACCCTAACCAGATCTCAAACCCTGGGCCTCAACATAACCCTAACCCTAGGTCCAATCGTAACCCTAACCGGATCTCGAACCCTAGCTCTCAACATAACCCTAACCCTAGGTCCAATCGTAACCCTAACCGGATCTCTAACCCTAGCCCTCAACATAACCCTAACCTTAGGTCCAATCGTAACCCTAACCATATCTCTAACCCTAGCCCTCAACATAACCCTAACCCTAGGTCCAAAAGTAACCCTAACCTTCTCTCTAACCCTAGCCCTCAACATAACCCTAACCCTATGTCCAATCGTAATACTAACATGATCTCTAATCCTAGCCCTCAACATAACCCTAACCCTAGGTCCAATCGTAACCCTAACCATATCTCTAACCCTAGCCCTCAACATAACCCTAACCCTAGGTCCAAAAGTAACCCTAACCTTCTCTCTAACCCTAGCCCTCAACATAACCCTAACCCTAGGTCCAATCGTAACCCTAACCATATCTCTAACCCTAGCCCTCAACATAACCCTAACCCTAGGTCCAAAAGTAACCCTAACCTTCTCTCTAACCCTAGCCCTCAACATAACCCTAACCCTAGGTCCAACCGTAACCCTAACCGTCTCTCTAATCCTAGCCCTCAACATAACCCTACCCTAGGTCCAATCGTAACCCTAACCGTCTCTACAGAAGGATGAAATACGTGTGTTTCTCTCTGAAAGAACTCTCAGCCACTATTCTTTTGCTTGCTCCTTCCAAGTCTTTGTAGAAACGTGTGTTTTCACTGCAGGCATATGTTTTAGGATGCATTTTTTCAATCTCTTGCAAGCCTCATGTTGTTTCTTAGACAATGTGGAAAAACAAGGAGTATGTATCCCGAATCACTTGAAATCCAGGAAAACGCACACTGCATCAGTCTTCTTCAAACACGTTCTATTTCCTAAAGTGTTTTGAACTTTCAACAAACCAGAAAAGAAGGGCATTTTGCAGTGAAATTCAGAATGGCATGTACAAAAAGCCATTTCTTTCGGTTGCAGAGTTCAAAAGCATGATTGTCTTCATGTTTTCGATGAAACCCTTACATTTCCAATTTACCTGACTTAGGACTTTCCCAAAAAGACGTGTTTGCGTGTCTGTGTTGAAAGGAGCTCTAAGTTGTGTATTCAGTGCTGTAGAGTGACACACTCTACACAGGATACACAGCGTTTTGAGAGCACCAACATGCTTCAAACTGAAACTGGTACAAGGTGTGTGTAGAATGCTGAATGAAGACTTGTCATTTCAAAGAAAGAAGAGGAAACCAAAATCCAGGTAGTGAAACGAGCACATCAGTATACGAGATGTGCATGTGGACAGTTTCAAGCAGCAGCTCTTTGTGGACACTTGGAAACAGCGGTATTAAAAACTTGCGTACGAAGCGGGATTTGGCCAAGGTTGAAAGACCTTCCAAAACCAACCCTAAATAACTTAGCCAAACAATGAATGTTCCAATAAGCTCCTGCAGAAAAGGTGCTTCTATGACACAACACCCAGCAGGTAGCTACATTCTGCACAGTATAAAATGCATATGAACTCCAGCATGAAAATTCACTCCAGAAGGATGAAATGCATGTTTCTCTATGAAAGAACACTCAGTCACAAGGCTTTAGCTTGCTGCTTCAAAGTCTTTATAGAAATGTGTGTTTTCACTGCTGGAATACCCTAGCCCTCAACATCACTATAACCCTAGGTCCAATCTTAACCCTAACCTGATCTCTAACCCTAGCCCTCAACATAACCCTAACCCTAGGTCCAACCGTAACCCTAACCTTTTCTCTAACCCTAGCCCTCAACATAACCCTAACCCTACGTCCAATAGTAACCCTAACCGGATCTCTAACCCTAGCCCTAAACATAACCCTAACCCTAGGTCAAATCGTAACCCTAACCGTCTCTCTAACCCTAGCCCTCAACGTTACGCTAACCCTAGGTCCAATCGTAACCCTAACCGGATCTGAACCCTAGCCCTCAACATAACCTTAACCTTAGGTCCAATCGTAATACTAACCTGATCACTAACCCTAGCCCTCAACATAACCCTAACCCTAGGTCCAATCGTAACCCTAACCGGATCTGTATCCCTAGCCCTAAACATAACCCTAACCCTAGGTCCAATCGTAATACTAACCTGATCTCTAACCCTAGCCCTCAATATAACCCTAACCCTAGGTCCAATCTAACCCTAACCAGATCTCAAACCCTGGGCCTCAACATAACCCTAACCCTAGGTCCAATCGTAACCCTAACCGGATCTCGAACCCTAGCCCTCAACATAACCCTAACCCTAGGTCCAATCGTAACCCTAACCGGATCTCTAACCCTAGCCCTCAACATAACCCTAACCTTAGGTCCAATCGTAACCCTAACCATATCTCTAACCCTAGCCCTCAACATAACCCTAACCCTAGGTCCAAAAGTAACCCTAACCTTCTCTCTAACCCTAGCCCTCAACATAACCCTAACCCTATGTCCAATCGTAATACTAACATGATCTCTAATCCTAGCCCTCAACATAACCCTAACCCTAGGTCCAATCGTAACCCTAACCATATCTCTAACCCTAGCCCTCAACATAACCCTAACCCTAGGTCCAAAAGTAACCCTAACCTTCTCTCTAACCCTAGCCCTCAACATAACCCTAACCCTAGGTCCAATCGTAACCCTAACCATATCTCTAACCCTAGCCCTCAACATAACCCTAACCCTAGGTCCAAAAGTAACCCTAACCTTCTCTCTAACCCTAGCCCTCAACATAACCCTAACCCTAGGTCCAATCGTAACCCTAACCGTCTCTCTAATCCTAGCCCTCAACATAACCCTACCCTAGGTCCAATCGTAACCCTAACCGTCTCTACAGAAGGATGAAATACGTGTGTTTCTCTCTGAAAGAACTCTCAGCCACTATTCTTTTGCTTGCTCCTTCCAAGTCTTTGTAGAAACGTGTGTTTTCACTGCAGGCATATGTTTTAGGATGCATTTTTTCAATCTCTTGCAAGCCTCATGTTGTTTCTTAGACAATGTGGAAAAACAAGGAGTATGTATCCCGAATCACTTGAAATCCAGGAAAACGCACACTGCATCAGTCTTCTTCAAACACGTTCTATTTCCTAAAGTGTTTTGAACTTTCAACAAACCAGAAAAGAAGGGCATTTTGCAGTGAAATTCAGAATGGCATGTACAAAAAGCCATTTCTTTCGGTTGCAGAGTTCAAAAGCATGATTGTCTTCATGTTTTCGATGAAACCCTTACATTTCCAATTTACCTGAGTTAGGACTTTCCCAAAAAGACGTGTTTGCGTGTCTGTGTTGAAAGGAGCTCTAAGTTGTGTATTCAGTGCTGTAGAGTGACACACTCTACACAGGATACACAGCGTTTTGAGAGCACCAACATGCTTCAAACTGAAACTGGTACAAGGTGTGTGTAGAATGCTGAATGAAGACTTGTCATTTCAAAGAAAGAAGAGGAAACCAAAATCCAGGTAGTGAAACGAGCACACCAGTATGGGAGATGTGCATGTGGACACTTTCAAGCAGCAGCTCTTTGTGGACACTTGGAAACAGGGCTGTGAAAAACTTTCGTACAAAGCGGATTTGGCCAAAGTTGAAAGACCTTCCAAAACCAACCCTAAATAACTTAGCCAAACAATGAAAGTTCCAATAAGCTCCTACAGGAAAGGTGCATCTATGACACAACCCCCGAGCAGGTAGCTACATTCTGCACAGTACAAAATGCATATGAATTCCAGCAAGAAAACTCACTCCAGAAGGATGAAATGCATGTGTTTCTCTCTGAAAGGACACTCAGCCACTATTCTTTTGCTTGCTCCTTCCTAGTCTTTGTAGAAACGTGTGTTTTCACTGCTGGAATAAGTTTTAGGATGTATTGTTTCAATCTCTTGCAAGCCTCATGTTGTTTCTTAGACAATGTGGAAAATCACGGATTATGTTTCCCAAATCACAAGAAATAAAGGAAAACGCACACTGCATCAGTCTTCTTCAAACACGCTCTATCTCCTAATGTGTTGTGAACTTTCAACAAACCAGAAAAGAAGGGCATTTTGCACTGAAATTCAGACGGGTATGTACAAGAGTTCATTCCTATTGGTTGCAGAGTGCAAAAGCATGATTGACTTCAAGTTCTCGATGAAACCCTTACATTTCCAAGAGTAAAGAAGTAGGACTTTTACAAAAAGATGTGTTTGCGTGTCTGTGGTGAAAGGAGCTCTAAGTTGTGTATTCAGTGCTGGAGATTGACACACTCTACACAGGTTACTCAGCGTTTTAAGAGCACCAATATGCTGCAAACTGAAACTGCTACAAGGTGTGTGTAGCATGCAGAAAGAGGGCTTGTAATTTCAAAGAAAGAAGAGGAAACCAAAATCCAGGTAGTGAAACGAGCACACCAGTATGGGAGATGTGCATGTGGAGAGTTTTAAGCAGCAGTTCTTTGTGGGCTCTTGGAAACAGGGCTGTGAAAAAATTTCGTAAGAAAGCGGATTTGGCTAAAGTTGAAAGACCTTCCAAAACCAACCCAAAGAAGTTAGCCAAACAATGAATGTTCCAATAAGCTCCTGCAGGAAAGTTGCTTCTATGACACAACCCCCGAGCAGGTAGTTACATTCTGCACGGTACAAATGCATATGAATTCCAGGCTGAAAATTCACTCCAGAAGGATGAAATGTGTATGTTTCTCTCTGAAAGAACACTCAGCCATTGGCTTTTACTTGCTACTTCAAAGTCTTTGTAGAAACGTGTGCTTTCACCGCTGGAGTACGTTTTGGGATGCATTTTTTCAATCTCTTGCAAGCCTCATGTTTCTTTCACAATGTGGAAAAATAAGGATTATATTTCCCAAATCACTTGAAATCTAGGGAAACGCACACTGCATCGATCTTGCTCAAACACGCTCTTTCTCCTAATGTGTTGAGAACATTCAAGAAACCAGGAAAAAAGGGCATTTTGCAGTGAAACTCAGTCAGGCATGTACAAGAGGTCATTTCTATTGGTAGTAGTGTGCAAAAGCATGATTGACTTCATGTTCTCCATGAAACCCTTACATTTCCAAGGGACCTGAAGTAGGACTTTCACAAAAAGATGTGTTTGCGTGTCTGTGGTGAAAGGAGCTCTAAGTTGTGTATTCAGTGCTGGAGAGTAACACACTCTACATAGGTTACACAGCGTTTTGAGAGCACCAACATGCTTCAAACTGAAGCTGGTACAAGGTGTGTGTAGAATGCTGAATGAAGACTTGTCATTTCAAAGAAAGAAGAGGAAACCAAAATCCAGGTAGTGAAACGAGCACACCAGTATACGAGATGTGCATGTGGACAGTTTCAAGCAGCAGCTCTTTGTGGACACTTGGAAACAGCGGTATTAAAAACTTGCGTACGAAGCGGGATTTGGCCAAGGTTGAAAGACCTTCCAAAACCAACCCTAAATAACTTAGCCAAACAATGAATGTTCCAATAAGGTCCTGCAGAAAAGGTGCTTCTATGACACAACCCCCAGCAGGTAGCTACATTCTGCACAGTATAAAATGCATATGAACTCCAGCATGAAAATTCACTCCAGAAGGATGAAATGCATGTTTCTATATGAAAGAACACTCAGCCACAAGGCTTTAGCTTGCTGCTTCAAAGTCTTTATAGAAATGTGTGTTTTCACTGCTGGAATAACCTAGCCCTCAACATCATTATAACCCTAGGTCCAATCTTAACCCTAACCTGATCTCTAACCCTAGCCTTCAACAAAACCCTAACCCTAGGTCCAACCGTAACCCTAACCATATCTCTAACCCTAGCCCTCAACATAACCCTAACCCTACGTCCAATAGTAACCCTAACCGGATCTCTAACCCTAGCCCTAAACATAACCCTAACCCTAGGTCCAATCGTAACCCTAACCGTCTCTCTAACCCTAGCCCTCAACAGAACCCTACCCTAGGTCCAATCGTAACCCTAACCGTCTCTACAGAAGGATGAAATACGTGTGTTTCTCTCTGAAAGAACTCTCAGCCACTATTCTTTTGCTTGCTCCTTCCAAGTCTTTGTAGAAACGTGTGTTTTCACTGCAGGCATATGTTTTAGGATGCATTTTTTCAATCTCTTGCAAGCCTCATGTTGTTTCTTAGACAATGCGGAAAAACAAGAAGTATGTATCCCGAATCACTTGAAATCCAGGAAAACGCACACTGCATCAGTCTTCTTCAAACACGTTCTATTTCCTAAAGTGTTTTGAACTTTCAACAAACCAGAAAAGAAGGGCATTTTGCAGTGAAATTCAGAATGGCATGTACAAAAAGCCATTTCTTTCGGTTGCAGAGTTCAAAAGCATGATTGTCTTCATGTTTTCGATGAAACCCTTACATTTCCAATTTACCTGAGTTAAGACTTTCCCAAAAAGACGTGTTTGCGTGTCTGTGTTGAAAGGAGCTCTAAGTTGTGTATTCAGTGCTGTAGAGTGACACACTCTACACAGGATACACAGCGTTTTGAGAGCACCAACATGCTTCAAACTGAAACTGCTACAAGGTGTGTGTAGCATGCTGAATGAAGACTTGTCATTTCAAAGAAAGAAGAGGAAACCAAAATCCAGGTAGTGAAACGAGCACACCAGTATGGGAGATGTGCATGTGGACACTTTCAAGCAGCAGCTCTTTGTGGACACTTGGAAACAGGGCTGTGAAAAACTTTCGTACAAAGCGGATTTGGCCAAAGTTGAAAGACCTTCCAAAACCAACCCTAAATAACTTAGCCAAACAATGAAAGTTCCAATAAGCTCCTACAGGAAAGGTGCATCTATGACACAACCCCCGAGCAGGTAGCTACATTCTGCACAGTACAAAATGCATATGAATTCCAGCAAGAAAACTCACTCCAGAAGGATGAAATGCATGTGTTTCTCTCTGAAAGGACACTCAGCCACTATTCTTTTGCTTGCTCCTTCCAAGTCTTTGTAGAACCGTGTGTTTTCACTGCTGGAATAAGTTTTAGGATGCATTGTTTCAATCTCTTGCAAGCCTCATGTTGTTTCTTAGACAATGTGGAAAATCACGGATTATGTTTCCCAAATCACAAGAAATAAAGGAAAACGCACACTGCATCAGTCTTCTTCAAACACGCTCTATCTCCTAATGTGTTGTGAACTTTCAACAAACCAGAAAAGAAGGGCATTTTGCACTGAAATTCAGACGGGTATGTACAAGAGTTCATTCCTATTGGTTGCAGAGTGCAAAAGCATGATTGACTTCAAGTTCTGGATGAAACCCTTACATTTCCAAGAGTAAAGAAGTAGGACTTTTACAAAAAGATGTGTTTGCGTGTCTGTGGTGAAAGGAGCTCTAAGTTGTGTATTCAGTGCTGGAGATTGACACACTCTACACAGGTTACTCAGCGTTTTAAGAGCACCAATATGCTGCAAACTGAAACTGCTACAAGGTGTGTGTAGCATGCAGAAAGAGGGCTTGTAATTTCAAAGAAAGAAGAGGAAACCAAAATCCAGGTAGTGAAACGAGCACACCAGTATGGGAGATGTGCATGTGGAGAGTTTTAAGCAGCAGTTCTTTGTGGGCTCTTGGAAACAGGGCTGTGAAAAAATTTCGTAAGAAAGCGGATTTGGCTAAAGTTGAAAGACCTTCCAAAACCAACCCAAAGAAGTTAGCCAAACAATGAATGTTCCAATAAGCTCCTGCAGGAAAGTTGCTTCTATGACACAACCCCCGAGCAGGTAGTTACATTCTGCACGGTACAAATGCATATGAATTCCAGGCTGAAAATTCACTCCAGAAGGATGAAATGTGTATGTTTCTCTCTGAAAGAACACTCAGCCATTGGCTTTTACTTGCTACTTCAAAGTCTTTGTAGAAACGTGTGCTTTCACCGCTGGAGTACGTTTTGGGATGCATTTTTTCAATCTCTTGCAAGCCTCATGTTTCTTTCACAATGTGGAAAAATAAGGATTATATTTCCCAAATCACTTGAAATCTAGGGAAACGCACACTGCATCGATCTTGCTCAAACACGCTCTTTCTCCTAATGTGTTGAGAACATTCAAGAAACCAGGAAAAAAGGGCATTTTGCAGTGAAACTCAGTCAGGCATGTACAAGAGGTCATTTCTATTGGTAGTAGTGTGCAAAAGCATGATTGACTTCATGTTCTCCATGAAACCCTTACATTTCCAAGGGACCTGAAGTAGGACTTTCACAAAAAGATGTGTTTGCGTGTCTGTGGTGAAAGGAGCTCTAAGTTGTGTATTCAGTGCTGGAGAGTAACACACTCTACATAGGTTACACAGCGTTTTGAGAGCACCAACATGCTTCAAACTGAAGCTGGTACAAGGTGTGTGTAGAATGCTGAATGAAGACTTGTCATTTCAAAGAAAGAAGAGGAAACCAAAATCCAGGTAGTGAAACGAGCACACCAGTATACGAGATGTGCATGTGGACAGTTTCAAGCAGCAGCTCTTTGTGGACACTTGGAAACAGCGGTATTAAAAACTTGCGTACGAAGCGGGATTTGGCCAAGGTTGAAAGACCTTCCAAAACCAACCCTAAATAACTTAGCCAAACAATGAATGTTCCAATAAGGTCCTGCAGAAAAGGTGCTTCTATGACACAACCCCCAGCAGGTAGCTACATTCTGCACAGTATAAAATGCATATGAACTCCAGCATGAAAATTCACTCCAGAAGGATGAAATGCATGTTTCTATATGAAAGAACACTCAGCCACAAGGCTTTAGCTTGCTGCTTCAAAGTCTTTATAGAAATGTGTGTTTTCACTGCTGGAATAACCTAGCCCTCAACATCATTATAACCCTAGGTCCAATCTTAACCCTAACCTGATCTCTAACCCTAGCCTTCAACAAAACCCTAACCCTAGGTCCAACCGTAACCCTAACCATATCTCTAACCCTAGCCCTCAACATAACCCTAACCCTACGTCCAATAGTAACCCTAACCGGATCTCTAACCCTAGCCCTAAACATAACCCTAACCCTAGGTCCAATCGTAACCCTAACCGTCTCTCTAACCCTAGCCCTCAACAGAACCCTACCCTAGGTCCAATCGTAACCCTAACCGTCTCTACAGAAGGATGAAATACGTGTGTTTCTCTCTGAAAGAACTCTCAGCCACTATTCTTTTGCTTGCTCCTTCCAAGTCTTTGTAGAAACGTGTGTTTTCACTGCAGGCATATGTTTTAGGATGCATTTTTTCAATCTCTTGCAAGCCTCATGTTGTTTCTTAGACAATGCGGAAAAACAAGAAGTATGTATCCCGAATCACTTGAAATCCAGGAAAACGCACACTGCATCAGTCTTCTTCAAACACGTTCTATTTCCTAAAGTGTTTTGAACTTTCAACAAACCAGAAAAGAAGGGCATTTTGCAGTGAAATTCAGAATGGCATGTACAAAAAGCCATTTCTTTCGGTTGCAGAGTTCAAAAGCATGATTGTCTTCATGTTTTCGATGAAACCCTTACATTTCCAATTTACCTGAGTTAAGACTTTCCCAAAAAGACGTGTTTGCGTGTCTGTGTTGAAAGGAGCTCTAAGTTGTGTATTCAGTGCTGTAGAGTGACACACTCTACACAGGATACACAGCGTTTTGAGAGCACCAACATGCTTCAAACTGAAACTGCTACAAGGTGTGTGTAGCATGCTGAATGAAGACTTGTCATTTCAAAGAAAGAAGAGGAAACCAAAATCCAGGTAGTGAAACGAGCACACCAGTATGGGAGATGTGCATGTGGACACTTTCAAGCAGCAGCTCTTTGTGGACACTTGGAAACAGGGCTGTGAAAAACTTTCGTACAAAGCGGATTTGGCCAAAGTTGAAAGACCTTCCAAAACCAACCCTAAATAACTTAGCCAAACAATGAAAGTTCCAATAAGCTCCTACAGGAAAGGTGCATCTATGACACAACCCCCGAGCAGGTAGCTACATTCTGCACAGTACAAAATGCATATGAATTCCAGCAAGAAAACTCACTCCAGAAGGATGAAATGCATGTGTTTCTCTCTGAAAGGACACTCAGCCACTATTCTTTTGCTTGCTCCTTCCAAGTCTTTGTAGAACCGTGTGTTTTCACTGCTGGAATAAGTTTTAGGATGCATTGTTTCAATCTCTTGCAAGCCTCATGTTGTATCTTAGACAATGTGGAAAATCACGGATTATGTTTCCCAAATCACAAGAAATAAAGGAAAACGCACACTGCATCAGTCTTCTTCAAACACGCTCTATCTCCTAATGTGTTGTGAACTTTCAACAAACCAGAAAAGAAGGGCATTTTGCACTGAAATTCAGACGGGTATGTACAAGAGTTCATTCCTATTGGTTGCAGAGTGCAAAAGCATGATTGACTTCAAGTTCTGGATGAAACCCTTACATTTCCAAGAGTAAAGAAGTAGGACTTTTACAAAAAGATGTGTTTGCGTGTCTGTGGTGAAAGGAGCTCTAAGTTGTGTATTCAGTGCTGGAGATTGACACACTCTACACAGGTTACTCAGCGTTTTAAGAGCACCAATATGCTGCAAACTGAAACTGCTACAAGGTGTGTGTAGCATGCAGAAAGAGGGCTTGTAATTTCAAAGAAAGAAGAGGAAACCAAAATCCAGGTAGTGAAACGAGCACACCAGTATGGGAGATGTGCATGTGGAGAGTTTTAAGCAGCAGTTCTTTGTGGGCTCTTGGAAACAGGGCTGTGAAAAAATTTCGTAAGAAAGCGGATTTGGCTAAAGTTGAAAGACCTTCCAAAACCAACCCAAAGAAGTTAGCCAAACAATGAATGTTCCAATAAGCTCCTGCAGGAAAGTTGCTTCTATGACACAACCCCCGAGCAGGTAGTTACATTCTGCACGGTACAAATGCATATGAATTCCAGGCTGAAAATTCACTCCAGAAGGATGAAATGTGTATGTTTCTCTCTGAAAGAACACTCAGCCATTGGCTTTTACTTGCTACTTCAAAGTCTTTGTAGAAACGTGTGCTTTCACCGCTGGAGTACGTTTTGGGATGCATTTTTTCAATCTCTTGCAAGCCTCATGTTTCTTTCACAATGTGGAAAAATAAGGATTATATTTCCCAAATCACTTGAAATCTAGGGAAACGCACACTGCATCAATCTTGCTCAAACACGCTCTTTCTCCTAATGTGTTGAGAACATTCAAGAAACCAGGAAAAAAGGGCATTTTGCAGTGAAACTCAGTCAGGCATGTGCAAGAGGTCATTTCTATTGGAAGTAGAGTGCAAAAGCATGATTGACTTCATGTTCTCCATGAAACCCTTACATTTCCAAGGGACCTGAAGTAGGATTTTCACAAAAAGATGTGTTTGCGTGTCTGTGGTGAAAGGAGCTCTAAGTTGTGTATTCAGTGCTGGAGAGTAACACACTCTACATAGGTTACACAGCGTTTTGAGAGCACCAACATGCTTCAAACTGAAGCTGGTACAAGGTGAGTGTAGAATGCTGAATGAAGACTTGTCATTTCAAAGAAAGAAGAGGAAACCAAAATCCAGGTAGTGAAACGAGCACACCAGTATACGAGATGTGCATGTGGACAGTTTCAAGCAGCAGCTCTTTGTGGACACTTGGAAACAGCGGTATTAAAAACTTGCGTACGAAGCGGGATTTGGCCAAGGTTGAAAGACCTTCCAAAACCAACCCTAAATAACTTAGCCAAACAATGAATGTTCCAATAAGCTCCTGCAGAAAAGGTGCTTCTATGACACAACCCCCAGCAGGTAGCTACATTCTGCACAGTATAAAATGCATATGAACTCCAGCATGAAAATTCACTCCAGAAGGATGAAATGCATGTTTCTCTATGAAAGAACACTCAGCCACAAGGCTTTAGCTTGCTGCTTCAAAGTCTTTATAGAAATGTGTGTTTTCACTGCTGGAATACCCTAGCCCTCAACATCACTATAACCCTAGGTCCAATCTTAACCCTAACCTGATCTCTAACCCTAGCCCTCAACAAAACCCTAACCCTAGGTCCAACCGTAACCCTAACCGGATCTCTAACCCTAGCCCTCAACATAACCCTAACCCTACGTCCAATAGTAACCCTAACCGGATCTCTAACCCTAGCCCTAAACATAACCCTAACCCTAGGTCAAATCGTAACCCTAACCGGATCTGTAACCCTAGCCCTCAACATAACCCTAACCCTAGGTCCAATCGTAATACTAACCGGATCTCTAACCCTAGCCCTCAACATAACCCTAACTCTACGTCCAATAGTAACCCAAACCGGATCTCTAACCCTAGCCCTAAACATAACCCTAACCCTAGGTCCAATCGTAACCCTAACCGGATCTTTAACCCTAGCCCTCAACATAACCCTAACCCTAGGTCCAATCGTAATACTAACCGGATCTCTAACCCTAGCCCTCAACATAACCCTAACCCTACGTCCAATAGTAACCCTAACCTTCTCTCTAACCCTAGCCCTCAACATAACCCTAACCCTAGGTCCAATCGTAACCCTAACCTGATCTCTAACCCTAGCCCTATACATAACCCTAACCCTAGGTCCAATCATAACCCTAACCATATCTCTAACCCTAGCCCTCAACATAACCCTAACCCTAGGTCCAATCTTAACCCTAACCGTCTCTCTAACCCTAGCCCTCAACGTTACGCTAACCCTAGGTCCAATCGTAACCCTAACCGGATCTGAACCCTAGCCCTCAACATAACCTTAACCTTATGTTCAATCGTAATACTAACCTGATCACTAACCCTAGCCCTCAACATAACCCTAACCCTAGGTCCAATCGTAACCCTAACCGGATCTCTATCCCTAGCCCTAAACATAACCCTAACCCTAGGTCCAATCGTAATACTAACCTGATCTCTAACCCTAGCCCTCAACATAACCCTAACCCTAGGTCCAATCTAACCCTAACCAGATCTCAAACCCTGGGCCTCAACATAACCCTAACCCTAGGTCCAATCGTAACCCTAACCGGATGTCTAACCCTAGCCCTCAACATAACCCTAACCCTAGGTCCAATCGTAACCCTAACCATATCTCTAACCCTAGCCCTCAACATAACCCTAACCCTAGGTCCTAAAGTAACCCTAACCTTCTCTCAAACCCTAGCCCTCAACATAACCCTAACCCTATGTCCAATCGTAATACTAACATGATCTCTAATCCTAGCCCTCAACATAACCCTAACCCTAGGTCCAATCGTAACCCTAACCGGATCTCTAACCTTAGCCCTCAACATAACCCTAACCATAGGTCCAATTGTAACCCTAACCTTCTCTCTAAGCCTAGCCCTCAACGTTACGCTAACCCTAGGTTCAAGTGTAACCCTAACCGGAACTCTAACCCTAGCCCTCAACATAACCCTAACCCTAGGTCCAATCGTAACCCTAACCATATCTCTAACCCTAGCCCTCAAAATAACCCTAACCCTAGGTCCAAAAGTAACCCTAACCTTCTCTCTAACCCTAGCCCTCAACATAACCCTAACCCTAGGTCCAATCGTAACCCTAACCATATCTCTAACCCTAGCCCTCAACATAACCCTAACCCTAGGTCCAAAAGTAACCCTAACCTTCTCTCTAACCCTAGCCCTCAACATAACCCTAACCCTAGGTCCAATCGTAACCCTAACCGTCTCTCTAACCCTAGCCCTCAACATAACCCTACCCTAGGTCCAATCGTAACCCTAACCGTCTCTACAGAAGGATGAAATACGTGTGTTTCTCTCTGAAAGAACTCTCAGCCACTATACTTTTGCTTGCTCCTTCCAAGTCTTTGTAGAAACGTGTGTTTTCACTGCAGGCATAAGTTTTAGGATGCATTTTTTCAATCTCTTGCAAGCCTCATGTTGTTTCTTAGACAATGTGGAAAAACAAGGAGTATGTATCCCGAATCACTTGAAATCCAGGAAAACGCACACTGCATCAGTCTTCTTCAAACACGTTCTATTTCCTAAAGTGTTTTGAACTTTCAACAAACCAGAAAAGAAGGGCATTTTGCAGTGAAATTCAGAATGGCATGTACAAAAAGCCATTTCTTTCGGTTGCAGAGTTCAAAAGCATGATTGTCTTCATGTTTTCGATGAAACCCTTACATTTCCAATTTACCTGAGTTAGGACTTTCCCAAAAAGACGTGTTTGCGTGTCTGTGTTGAAAGGAGCTCTAAGTTGTGTATTCAGTGCTGTAGAGTGACACACTCTACACAGGATACACAGCGTTTTGAGAGCACCAACATGCTTCAAACTGAAACTGCTACAAGCTGTGTGTAGCATGCTGAATGAAGACTTGTCATTTCAAAGAAAGAAGAGGAAACCAAAATCCAGGTAGTGAAACGAGCACACCAGTATGGGAGATGTGCATGTGGACACTTTCAAGCAGCAGCTCTTTGTGGACACTTGGAAACAGGGCTGTGAAAAACTTTCGTACAAAGCGGATTTGGCCAAAGTTGAAAGACCTTCCAAAACCAACCCTAAATAACTTAGCCAAACAATGAAAGTTCCAATAAGCTCCTACAGGAAAGGTGCATCTATGACACAACCCCCGAGCAGGTAGCTACATTCTGCACAGTACAAAATGCATATGAATTCCAGCAAGAAAACTCACTCCAGAAGGATGAAATGCATGTGTTTCTCTCTGAAAGGACACTCAGCCACTATTCTTTTGCTTGCTCCTTCCAAGTCTTTGTAGAACCGTGTGTTTTCACTGCTGGAATAAGTTTTAGGATGCATTGTTTCAATCTCTTGCAAGCCTCATGTTGTTTCTTAGACAATGTGGAAAATCACGGATTATGTTTCCCAAATCACAAGAAATAAAGGAAAACGCACACTGCATCAGTCTTCTTCAAACACGCTCTATCTCCTAATGTGTTGTGAACTTTCAACAAACCAGAAAAGAAGGGCATTTTGCACTGAAATTCAGACGGGTATGTACAAGAGTTCATTCCTATTGGTTGCAGAGTGCAAAAGCATGATTGACTTCAAGTTCTCGATGAAGCCCTTCCATTTCCAAGAGTAAAGAAGTAGGACTTTTACAAAAAGATGTGTTTGCGTGTCTGTGGTGAAAGGAGCTCTAAGTTGTGTATTCAGTGCTGGAGATTGACACACTCTACACAGGTTACTCAGCGTTTTAAGAGCACCAATATGCTGCAAACTGAAACTGCTACAAGGTGTGTGTAGCATGCAGAAAGAGGGCTTGTAATTTCAAAGAAAGAAGAGGAAACCAAAATCCAGGTAGTGAAACGAGCACACCAGTATGGGAGATGTGCATGTGGAGAGTTTTAAGCAGCAGATCTTTGTGGGCTCTTGGAAACAGGGCTGTGAAAAAATTTCGTAAGAAAGCGGATTTGGCTAAAGTTGAAAGACCTTCCAAAACCAACCCAAAGAAGTTAGCCAAACAATGAATGTTCCAATAAGCTCCTGCAGGAAAGTTGCTTCTATGACACAAGCCCCGAGCAGGTAGTTACATTCTGCACGGTACAAATGCATATGAATTCCAGGCTGAAAATTCACTCCAGAAGGATGAAATGCATGTTTCTCTATGAAAGAACACTCAGCCACAAGGCTTTAGCTTGCTGCTTCAAAGTCTTTATAGAAATGTGTGTTTTCACTGCTGGAATACCCTAGCCCTCAAAATCACTATAACCCTAGGTCCAATCTTAACCCTAACCTGATCTCTAACCCTAGCCCTCAACATAACCCTAACCCTAGGTCCAACCGTAACCCTAACCGGATCTCTAACCCTAGCCCTCAACATAACCCTAACCCTAGGTCCAATCGTAATACTAACCGGATCTCTAACCCTAGCCCTCAACATAACCCTAACCCTACGTCCAATAGTAACCCTAACCGGATCTCTAACCCTAGCCCTAAACATAACCCTAACCCTAGGTCCAATCGTAACCCTAACCGGATCTGTAACCCTAGCCCTCAACATAACCCTAACCCTAGGTCCAATTGAAACCCTAACCTTCTCTCTAACCCTAGCCCTCAACATAACCCTAACCCTAGGTCCAATCGTAACCCTAACCTGATCTCTAACCCTAGCCCTATACATAACCCTAACCCTAGGTCCAATCATAACCCTAACAATATCTCTAACCTTAGCCCTCAACATAACCCTAACCCTAGGTCCAATCGTAACCCTAACCGGATCTGAACCCTAGCCCTCAACATAACCTTAACCTTAGGTCCAATCGTAATACTAACCTGATCACTAACCCTAGCCCTCAACATAACCCTAACCCTAGGTCCAATCGTAACCCTAACCGGATCTGTATCCCTAGCCCTAAACATAACCCTAACCCTAGGTCCAATCTTAACCCTAACCTGATCTCTAACCCTAGCCCTCAACATAACCCTAACCCTAGGTCCAATCTAACCCTAACCAGATCTCAAACCCTGGGCCTCAACATAACACTAACCCTAGGTCCAATCGTAACCCTAACCGGATGTCTAACCCTAGCCCTCAACATAACCCTAACCCTAGGTCCTATCGTAACCCTAACCGGATCTCGAACCCTAGCTCTCAACATAACCCTAACCCTAGGTCCAATCGTAACCCTAACCATATCTCTAACCCTAGCCCTCAACATAACCCTAACCCTAGGTCCAAAAGTAACCCTAACCTTCTCTCTAACCCTAGCCCTGAACATAACCCTAACCCTATGTCCAATCGTAATACTAACATGATCTCTAATCCTAGCCCTCAACATAACCCTAACCCTAGGTCCAATCGTAACCCTAACCGGATCTCTAACCCTAGCCCTCAACATAACCCTAACCCTAGGTCCAATTGTAACCCTAAACTTCTCTCTAAGCCTAGCCCTCAACGTTACGCTAACCCCAGGTTCAAGTGTAACCCTAACCGGAACTCTAACCCTAGCCCTCAACATAACCCTAACCCTAGGTCCAATCGTAACCCTATCCATATCTCTAACCCTAGCCCTCAACATAACCCTAACCCTAGGTCCAAAAGTAACCCTAACCTTCTCTCTAACCCTAGCCCTCAACATAACCCTAACCCTACGTCCAATAGTAACCCTAACCGGATCTCTAACCCTAGCCCTAAACATAACCCTAACCCTAAGTCCAATCGTAACCCTAACCGGATCTGTAACCCTAGCCCTCAACATAACCCTAACCCTAGGTCCAATTGAAACCCTAACCTTCTCTCTAACCCTAGCCCTCAACATAACCCTAACCCTAGGTCCAATCGTAACCCTAACCTGATCTCTAACCCTAGCCCTATACATAACCCTAACCCTAGGTCCAATCATAACCCTAACAATATCTCTAACCCTAGCCCTCAACATAACCCTAACCCTAGGTCCAATCGTAACCCTAACCGTCTCTCTAACCCTAGCCCTCAACGTTACGCTAACCCTAGGTCCAATAGTAACCCTAACCGGATCTGAACCCTAGCCCTCAACATAACCTTAACCTTAGGTCCAATCGTAATACTAATCTGATCACTAACCCTAGCCCTCAACATAACCCTAACCCTAGGTCCAATCGTAACCCTAACCGGATCTGTATCCCTAGCCCTAAACATAACCCTAACCCTAGGTCCAATCTTAACCCTAACCTGATCTCTAACCCTAGCCCTCAACATAACCCTAACCCTAGGTCCAATCTAACCCTAACCAGATCTCAAACCCTGGGCCTCAACATAACCCTAACCCTAGGTCCAATCGTAACCCTAACCGGATGTCTAACCCTAGCCCTCAACATAACCCTAACCCTAGGTCCAAAAGTAACCCTAACCTTCTCTCTAACCCTAGCCCTCAACATAACCCTAACCCTAGGTCCTATCGTAACCCTAACCGTCTCTCTAACCCTAGCCCTCAACATAACCCTAACCCTAGGTCCAATCGTAACCCTAACCGGATCTGAACCCTAGCCCTCAACATAACCTTAACCTTAGGTCCAATCGTAATACTAACCTGATCACTAACCCTAGCCCTCAACATAACCCTAACCCTAGGTCCAATCGTAACCCTAACCGGATCTGTATCCCTAGCCCTAAACATAACCCTAACCCTAGGTCCAATCTTAACCCTAACCTGATCTCTAACCCTAGCCCTCAACATAAACCTAACCCTAGGTCCAATCTAACCCTAACCAGATCTCAAACCCTGGGCCTCAACATAACACTAACACTAGGTCCAATCGTAACCCTAACCGGATGTCTAACCCTAGCCCTCAACATAACCCTAACCCTAGGTCCAATCGTAACCCTAACCGGATCTCGAACCCTAGCTCTCAACATAACCCTAACCCTAGGTCCAATCGTAACCCTAACCATATCTCTAACCCTAGCCCTCAACATAACCCTAACCCTAGGTCCAAAAGTAACCCTAACCTTCTCTCTAACCCTAGCCCTGAACATAACCCTAACCCTATGTCCAATCGTAATACTAACATGATCTCTAATCCTAGCCCTCAACATAACCCTAACCCTAGGTCCAATCGTAACCCTAACCGGATCTCTCACCCTAGCCCTCAACATAACCCTAACCCTAGGCCCAATTGTAACCCTAACCTTCTCTCTAAGCCTAGCCCTCAACGTTACGCTAACCCTAGGTTCAAGTGTAACCCTAACCGGAACTCTAACCCTAGCCCTCAACATAACCCTAACCCTAGGTCCAATCGTAACCCTAACCATATCTCTAACCCTAGCCCTCAACATAACCCTAACCCTAGGTCCAAAAGTAACCCTAACCTTCTCTCTAACCCTAGCCCTCAACATAACCCTAACCCTACGTCCAATAGTAACCCTAACCGGATCTCTAACCCTAGCCCTAAACATAACCCTAACCCTAGGTCCAATCGTAACCCTAACCGGATCTGTAACCCTAGCCCTCAACATAACCCTAACCCTAGGTCCAATTGAAACCCTAACCTTCTCTCTAACCCTAGCCCTCAACATAACCCTAACCCTAGGTCCAATCGTAACCCTAACCTGATCTCTAACCCTAGCCCTATACATAACCCTAACCCTAGGTCCAATCATAACCCTAACAATATCTCTAACCCTAGCCCTCAACATAACCCTAACCCTAGGTCCAATCGTAACCCTAACCGTCTCTCTAACCCTAGCCCTCAACGTTACGCTAACCCTAGGTCCAATAGTAACCCTAACCGGATCTGAACCCTAGCCCTCAACATAACCTTAACCTTAGGTCCAATCGTAATACTAACCTGATCACTAACCCTAGCCCTCAACATAACCCTAACCCTAGGTCCAATCGTAACCCTAACCGGATCTGTATCCCTAGCCCTAAACATAACCCTAACCCTAGGTCCAATCTTAACCCTAACCTGATCTCTAACCCTAGCCCTCAACATAACCCTAACCCTAGGTCCAATCTAACCCTAACCAGATCTCAAACCCTGGGCCTCAACATAACCCTAACCCTAGGTCCAATCGTAACCCTAACCGGATGTCTAACCCTAGCCCTCAACATAACCCTAACCCTAGGTCCAAAAGTAACCCTAACCTTCTCTCTAACCCTAGCCCTCAACATAACCCTAACCCTAGGTCCAAAAGTAACCCTAACCTTCTCTCTAACCCTAGCCCTCAACATAACCCTAACCCTAGGTCCTATCGTAACCCTAACCGTCTCTCTAACCCTAGCCCTCAACATAACCCTACCCTAGGTCCAATCGTAACCCTAACTGTCTCTACAGAAGGATGAAATACGTGTGTTTTTCTCTGAAAGAACTCTCAGCCACTATTCTTTTGCTTGCTCCTTCCAAGTCTTTGTAGAAACGTGTGTTTTCACTGCAGGCATAAGTTTTAGGATGCATTTTTTCAATCTCTTGCAAGCCTCATGTTGTTTCTTAGACAATGTGGAAAAACAAGGAGTATGTATCCCGAATCACTTGAAATCCAGGAAAACGCACACTGCATCAGTTTTCTTCAAACACGTTCTATTTCCTAAAGTGTTTTGAACTTTCAACAAACCAGAAAAGAAGGGCATTTTCCAGTGAAATTCAGAATGGCATGTACAAAAAGCCATTTCTTTCGGTTGCAGAGTTCAAAAGCATGATTGTCTTCATGTTTTCGATGAAACCCTTACATTTCCAATTTACCTGAGTTAGGACTTTCCCAAAAAGACGTGTTTGCGTGTCTGTGTTGAAAGGAGCTCTAAGTTGTGTATTCAGTGCTGTAGAGTGACACACTCTACCCAGGACACACAGCGTTTTGAGAGCACCAACATGCTTCAAACTGAAACTGCTACAAGCTGTGTGTAGCATGCTGAATGAAGACTTGTCATTTCAAAGAAAGAAGAGGAAACCAAAATCCAGGTAGTGAAACGAGCACACCAGTATGGGAGATGTGCATGTGGACACTTTCAAGCAGCAGCTCTTTGTGGACACTTGGAAACAGGGCTGTGAAAAACTTTCGTACAAAGCGGATTTGGCCAAAGTTGAAAGACCTTCCAAAACCAACCCTAAATAACTTAGCCAAACAATGAAAGTTCCAATAAGCTCCTACAGGAAAGGTGCATCTATGACACAACCCCCGAGCAGGTAGCTACATTCTGCACAGTACAAAATGCATATGAATTCCAGCAAGAAAACTCACTCCAGAAGGATGAAATGCATGTGTTTCTCTCTGAAAGGACACTCAGCCACTATTCTTTTGCTTGCTCCTTCCAAGTCTTTGTAGAACCGTGTGTTTTCACTGCTGGAATAAGTTTTAGGATGCATTGTTTCAATCTCTTGCAAGCCTCATGTTGTTTCTTAGACAATGTGGAAAATCACGGATTATGTTTCCCAAATCACAAGAAATAAAGGAAAACGCACACTGCATCAGTCTTCTTCAAACACGCTCTATCTCCTAATGTGTTGTGAACTTTCAACAAACCAGAAAAGAAGGGCATTTTGCACTGAAATTCAGACGGGTATGTACAAGAGTTCATTCCTATTGGTTGCAGAGTGCAAAAGCATGATTGACTTCAAGTTCTCGATGAAGCCCTTCCATTTCCAAGAGTAAAGAAGTAGGACTTTTACAAAAAGATGTGTTTGCGTGTCTGTGGTGAAAGGAGCTCTAAGTTGTGTATTCAGTGCTGGAGATTGACACACTCTACACAGGTTACTCAGCGTTTTAAGAGCACCAATATGCTGCAAACTGAAACTGCTACAAGGTGTGTGTAGCATGCAGAAAGAGGGCTTGTAATTTCAAAGAAAGAAGAGGAAACCAAAATCCAGGTAGTGAAACGAGCACACCAGTATGGGAGATGTGCATGTGGAGAGTTTTAAGCAGCAGATCTTTGTGGGCTCTTGGAAACAGGGCTGTGAAAAAATTTCGTAAGAAAGCGGATTTGGCTAAAGTTGAAAGACCTTCCAAAACCAACCCAAAGAAGTTAGCCAAACAATGAATGTTCCAATAAGCTCCTGCAGGAAAGTTGCTTCTATGACACAAGCCCCGAGCAGGTAGTTACATTCTGCACGGTACAAATGCATATGAATTCCAGGCTGAAAATTCACTCCAGAAGGATGAAATGCATGTTTCTCTATGAAAGAACACTCAGCCACAAGGCTTTAGCTTGCTGCTTCAAAGTCTTTATAGAAATGTGTGTTTTCACTGCTGGAATACCCTAGCCCTCAACATCACTATAACCCTAGGTCCAATCTTAACCCTAACCTGATCTCTAACCCTAACCCTCAACATAACCCTAACCCTAGGTCCAACCGTAACCCTAACCGGATCTCTAACCCTAGCCCTCAACATAACCCTAACCCTACGTCCAATAGTAACCCTAACCGGATCTCTAACCCTAGCCCTCAACATAACCCTAACCCTAGGTCCAATCGTAATACTAACCGGATCTCTAACCCTAGCCCTCAACATAACCCTAACCCTACGTCCAATAGTAACCCTAACCGGATCTCTAACCCTAGCCCTAAACATAACCCTAACCCTAGGTCCAATCGTAACCCTAACCGGATCTGTAACCCTAGCCCTCAACATAACCCTAACCCTAGGTCCAATTGAAACCCTAACCTTCTCTCTAACCCTAGCCCTCAACATAACCCTAACCCTAGGTCCAATCGTAACCCTAACCTGATCTCTAACCCTAGCCCTATACATAACCCTAACCCTAGGTCCAATCATAACCCTAACAATATCTCTAACCTTAGCCCTCAACATAACCCTAACCCTAGGTCCAATCGTAACCCTAACCGGATCTGAACCCTAGCCCTCAACATAACCTTAACCTTAGGTCCAATCGTAATACTAACCTGATCACTAACCCTAGCCCTCAACATAACCCTAACCCTAGGTCCAATCGTAACCCTAACCGGATCTGTATCCCTAGCCCTAAACATAACCCTAACCCTAGGTCCAATCTTAACCCTAACCTGATCTCTAACCCTAGCCCTCAACATAACCCTAACCCTAGGTCCAATCTAACCCTAACCAGATCTCAAACCCTGGGCCTCAACATAACACTAACCCTAGGTCCAATCGTAACCCTAACCGGATGTCTAACCCTAGCCCTCAACATAACCCTAACCCTAGGTCCAATCGTAACCCTAACCGGATCTCGAACCCTAGCTCTCAACATAACCCTAACCCTAGGTCCAATCGTAACCCTAACCATATCTCTAACCCTAGCCCTCAACATAACCCTAACCCTAGGTCCAAAAGTAACCCTAACCTTCTCTCTAACCCTAGCCCTCAACATAACCCTAACCCTAGGTCCAATCGTAACCCTAACTATATCTCTAACCATAGCCCTCAACATAACCCTAACCCTAGGTCCAAAAGTAACCCTAACCTTCTCTCTAACCCTAGCCCTCACCATAACCCTAACCCTAGGTCCAATCGTAACCCTAACCATATCTCTAACCCTGGCCCTCAACATAACCCTAACCCTAGGTCCAAAAGTAACCCTAACCTTCTCTCTAACCCTAGCCCTCAACATAACCCTAACCCTAGGTCCAATCGTAACCCTAACCATATCTCTAACCCTAGCCCTCAACATAACCCTAACCCTAGGTCCAAAAGTAACCCTAACCTTCTCTCTAACCCTAGCCCTCAACATAACCCTAACCCTAGGTCCAATCGTAACCCTAACCATATCTCTAACCATAGCCCTCAACATAACCCTAACCCTAGGTCCAAAAGTAACCCTAACCTTCTCTCTAACCCTAGCCCTCAACATAACCCTAACCCTAGGTCCAATCGTAACCCTAACCATATCTCTAACCCTAGCCCTCAACATAACCCTAACCCTAGGTCCAAAAGTAACCCTAACCTTCTCTCTAACCCTAGCCCTCAACATAACCCTAACCCTAGGTCCAATCGTAACACTAACCATATCTCTAACCATAGCCCTCAACATAACCCTAACCCTAGGTCCAAAAGTAACCCTAACCTTCTCTCTAACCCTAGCCCTCAACATAACCCTAACCCTAGGTCCAATCGTAACCCTAACCATATCTCTAACCCTAGCCCTCAACATAACCCTAACCCTAGGTCCAAAAGTAACCCTAACCTTCTCTCTAACCCTAGCCCTCAACATAACCCTAACCCTAGGTCCAATCGTAACCCTAACCATATCTCTAACCCTAGCCCTCAACATAACCCTAACCCTAGGTCCAAAAGTAACCCTAACCTTCTCTCTAACCCTAGCCCTCAACATAACCCTAACCCTAGGTCCAATCGTAACCCTAACCGTCTCTCTAACCCTAGCCCTCAACATAACCCTACCCTAGGTCCAATCGTAACCCTAACCGTCTCTACAGAAGGATGAAATACGTGTGTTTCTCTCTGAAAGAACTCTCAGCCACTATTCTTTTGCTTGCTCCTTCCAAGTCTTTGTAGAAACGTGTGTTTTCACTGCAGGCATAAGTTATAGGATGCATTTTTTCAAACTCTTGCAAGCCTCATGTTGTTTCTTAGACAATGTGGAAAAACAAGGAGTATGTATCCCGAATCACTTGAAATCCAGGAAAACGCACACTGCATCAGTCTTCTTCAAACACGTTCTATTTCCTAAAGTGTTTTGAACTTTCAACAAACCAGAAAAGAAGGGCATTTTGCAGTGAAATTCAGAATGGCATGTACAAAAAGCCATTTCTTTCGGTTGCAGAGTTCAAAAGCATGATTGTCTTCATGTTTTCGATGAAACCCTTACATTTCCAATTTACCTGAGTTAGGACTTTCCCAAAAAGACGTGTTTGCGTGTCTGTGTTGAAAGGAGCTCTAAGTTGTGTATTCAGTGCTGTAGAGTGACACACTCTACACAGGATACACAGCGTTTTGAGAGCACCAACATGCTTCAAACTGAAACTGCTACAAGCTGTGTGTAGCATGCTGAATGAAGACTTGTCATTTCAAAGAAAGAAGAGGAAACCAAAATCCAGGTAGTGAAACGAGCACACCAGTATGGGAGATGTGCATGTGGACACTTTCAAGCAGCAGCTCTTTGAGGACACTTGGAAACAGGGCTGTGAAAAACTTTCGTACAAAGCGGATTTGGCCAAAGTTGAAAGACCTTCCAAAACCAACCCTAAATAACTTAGCCAAACAATGAAAGTTCCAATAAGCTCCTACAGGAAAGGTGCATCTATGACACAACCCCCGAGCAGGTAGCTACATTCTGCACAGTACAAAATGCATATGAATTCCAGCAAGAAAACTCACTCCAGAAGGATGAAATGCATGTGTTTCTCTCTGAAAGGACACTCAGCCACTATTCTTTTGCTTGCTCCTTCCAAGTCTTTGTAGAACGGTGTGTTTTCACTGCTGGAATAAGTTTTAGGATGCATTGTTTCAATCTCTTGCAAGTCTCATGTTGTTTCTTAGACAATGTGGAAAATCACGGATTATGTTTCCCAAATCACAAGAAATAAAGGAAAACGCACACTGCATCAGTCTTCTTCAAACACGCTCTATCTCCTAATGTGTTGTGAACTTTCAACAAACCAGAAAAGAAGGGCATTTTGCACTGAAATTCAGACGGGTATGTACAAGAGTTCATTCCTATTGGTTGCAGAGTGCAAAAGCATGATTGACTTCAAGTTCTCGATGAAACCCTTACATTTCCAAGAGTAAAGAAGTAGGACTTTTACAAAAAGATGTGTTTGCGTGTCTGTGGTGAAAGGAGCTCTAAGTTGTGTATTCAGTGCTGGAGATTGACACACTCTACACAGGTTACTCAGCGTTTTAAGAGCACCAATATGCTGCAAACTGAAACTGCTACAAGGTGTGTGTAGCATGCAGAAAGAGGGCTTGTAATTTCAAAGAAAGAAGAGGAAACCAAAATCCAGGTAGTGAAACGAGCACACAAGTATGGGAGATGTGCATGTGGAGAGTTTTAAGCAGCAGTTCTTTGTGGGCTCTTGGAAACAGGGCTGTGAAAAAATTTCGTAAGAAAGCGGATTTGGCTAAAGTTGAAAGACCTTCCAAAACCAACCCAAAGAAGTTAGCCAAACAATGAATGTTCCAATAAGCTCCTGCAGGAAAGTTGCTTCTATGACACAACCCCCGAGCAGGTAGTTACATTCTGCACGGTACAAATGCATATGAATTCCAGGCTGAAAATTCACTCCAGAAGGATGAAATGCATGTTTCTCTATGAAAGAACACTCAGCCACAAGGCTTTAGCTTGCTGCTTCAAAGTCTTTATAGAAATGTGTGTTTTCACTGCTGGAATACCCTAGCCCTCAACATCACTATAACCCTAGGTCCAATCTTAACCCTAACCTGATCTCTAACCCTAGCCCTCAACATAACCCTAACCCTAGGTCCAACCGTAACCCTAACCGGATCTCTAACCCTAGCCCTCAACATAACCCTAACCCTACGTCCAATAGTAACCCTAACCGGATCTCTAACCCTAGCCCTCAACATAACCCTAACCCTAGGTCCAATCGTAATACTAACCGGATCTCTAACCCTAGCCCTCAACATAACCCTAACCCTACGTCCAATAGTAACCCTAACCGGATCTCTAACCCTAGCCCTAAACATAACCCTAACCCTAGGTCCAATCGTAACCCTAACCGGATCTGTAACCCTAGCCCTCAACATAACCCTAACCCTAGGTCCAATTGAAACCCTAACCTTCTCTCTAACCCTAGCCCTCAACATAACCCTAACCCTAGGTCCAATCGTAACCCTAACCTGATCTCTAACCCTAGCCCTATACATAACCCTAACCCTAGGTCCAATCATAACCCTAACAATATCTCTAACCTTAGCCCTCAACATAACCCTAACCCTAGGTCCAATCGTAACCCTAACCGGATCTGAACCCTAGCCCTCAACATAACCTTAACCTTAGGTCCAATCGTAATACTAACCTGATCACTAACCCTAGCCCTCAACATAACCCTAACCCTAGGTCCAATCGTAACCCTAACCGGATCTGTATCCCTAGCCCTAAACATAACCCTAACCCTAGGTCCAATCTTAACCCTAACCTGATCTCTAACCCTAGCCCTCAACATAACCCTAACCCTAGGTCCAATCTAACCCTAACCAGATCTCAAACCCTGGGCCTCAACATAACACTAACCCTAGGTCCAATCGTAACCCTAACCGGATGTCTAACCCTAGCCCTCAACATAACCCTAACCCTAGGTCCAATCGTAACCCTAACCGGATCTCGAACCCTAGCTCTCAACATAACCCTAACCCTAGGTCCAATCGTAACCCTAACCATATCTCTAACCCTAGCCCTCAACATAACCCTAACCCTAGGTCCAAAAGTAACCCTAACCTTCTCTCTAACCCTAGCCCTCAACATAACCCTAACCCTAGGTCCAATCGTAACCCTAACCATATCTCTAACCCTGGCCCTCAACATAACCCTAACCCTAGGTCCAAAAGTAACCCTAACCTTCTCTCTAACCCTAGCCCTCAACATAACCCTAACCCTAGGTCCAATCGTAACCCTAACCATATCTCTAACCCTAGCCCTCAACATAACCCTAACCCTAGGTCCAAAAGTAACCCTAACCTTCTCTCTAACCCTAGCCCTCAACATAACCCTAACCCTAGGTCCAATCGTAACCCTAACCATATCTCTAACCATAGCCCTCAACATAACCCTAACCCTAGGTCCAAAAGTAACCCTAACCTTCTCTCTAACCCTAGCCCTCAACATAACCCTAACCCTAGGTCCAATCGTAACCCTAACCGTCTCTCTAACCCTAGCCCTCAACATAACCCTACCCTAGGTCCAATCGTAACCCTAACCGTCTCTACAGAAGGATGAAATACGTGTGTTTCTCTCTGAAAGAACTCTCAGCCACTATACTTTTGCTTGCTCCTTCCAAGTCTTTGTAGAAACGTGTGTTTTCACTGCAGGCATAAGTTTTAGGATGCATTTTTTCAATCTCTTGCAAGCCTCATGTTGTTTCTTAGACAATGTGGAAAAACAAGGAGTATGTATCCCGAATCACTTGAAATCCAGGAAAACGCACACTGCATCAGTCTTCTTCAAACACGTTCTATTTCCTAAAGTGTTTTGAACTTTCAACAAACCAGAAAAGAAGGGCATTTTGCAGTGAAATTCAGAATGGCATGTACAAAAAGCCATTTCTTTCGGTTGCAGAGTTCAAAAGCATGATTGTCTTCATGTTTTCGATGAAACCCTTACATTTCCAATTTACCTGAGTTAGGACTTTCCCAAAAAGACGTGTTTGCGTGTCTGTGTTGAAAGGAGCTCTAAGTTGTGTATTCAGTGCTGTAGAGTGACACACTCTACACAGGATACACAGCGTTTTGAGAGCACCAACATGCTTCAAACTGAAACTGCTACAAGCTGTGTGTAGCATGCTGAATGAAGACTTGTCATTTCAAAGAAAGAAGAGGAAACCAAAATCCAGGTAGTGAAACGAGCACACCAGTATGGGAGATGTGCATGTGGACACTTTCAAGCAGCAGCTCTTTGTGGACACTTGGAAACAGGGCTGTGAAAAACTTTCGTACAAAGCGGATTTGGCCAAAGTTGAAAGACCTTCCAAAACCAACCCTAAATAACTTAGCCAAACAATGAAAGTTCCAATAAGCTCCTACAGGAAAGGTGCATCTATGACACAACCCCCGAGCAGGTAGCTACATTCTGCACAGTACAAAATGCATATGAATTCCAGCAAGAAAACTCACTCCAGAAGGATGAAATGCATGTGTTTCTCTCTGAAAGGACACTCAGCCACTATTCTTTTGCTTGCTCCTTCCAAGTCTTTGTAGAACCGTGTGTTTTCACTGCTGGAATAAGTTTTAGGATGCATTGTTTCAATCTCTTGCAAGCCTCATGTTGTTTCTTAGACAATGTGGAAAATCACGGATTATGTTTCCCAAATCACAAGAAATAAAGGAAAACGCACACTGCATCAGTCTTCTTCAAACACGCTCTATCTCCTAATGTGTTGTGAACTTTCAACAAACCAGAAAAGAAGGGCATTTTGCACTGAAATTCAGACGGGTATGTACAAGAGTTCATTCCTATTGGTTGCAGAGTGCAAAAGCATGATTGACTTCAAGTTCTCGATGAAACCCTTACATTTCCAAGAGTAAAGAAGTAGGACTTTTACAAAAAGATGTGTTTGCGTGTCTGTGGTGAAAGGAGCTCTAAGTTGTGTATTCAGTGCTGGAGATTGACACACTCTACACAGGTTACTCAGCGTTTTAAGAGCACCAATATGCTGCAAACTGAAACTGCTACAAGGTGTGTGTAGCATGCAGAAAGAGGGCTTGTAATTTCAAAGAAAGAAGAGGAAACCAAAATCCAGGTAGTGAAACGAGCACACCAGTATGGGAGATGTGCATGTGGAGAGTTTTAAGCAGCAGTTCTTTGTGGGCTCTTGGAAACAGGGCTGTGAAAAAATTTCGTAAGAAAGCGGATTTGGCTAAAGTTGAAAGACCTTCCAAAACCAACCCAAAGAAGTTAGCCAAACAATGAATGTTCCAATAAGCTCCTGCAGGAAAGTTGCTTCTATGACACAACCCCCGAGCAGGTACTTACATTCTGCACGGTACAAATGCATATGAATTCCACGCTGAAAATTCACTCCAGAAGCATGAAATGTGTATGTTTCTCTCTGAAAGAACACTCAGCCATTGGCTTTTACTTGCTACTTCAAAGTCTTTGTAGAAACGTGTGCTTTCACCGCTGGAGTACGTTTTGGGATGCATTTTTTCAATCTCTTGCAAGCCTCATGTTTCTTTCACAATGTGGAAAAATAAGGATTATATTTCCCAAATCACTTGAAATCTAGGGAAACGCACACTGCATCGATCTTGCTCAAACACGCTCTTTCTCCTAATGTGTTGAGGACATTCAAGAAACCAGAAAACAAGGGCATTTTGCAGTGAAACTCAGTCAGGCATGTACAAGAGGTCATTTCTATTGGTAGTAGAGTGCAAAAGCATGATTGACTTCATGTTCTCCATGAAACCCTTACATTTCCAAGGGACCTGAAGTAGGACTTTCACAAAAAGATGTGTTTGCGTGTCTGTGGTGAAAGGAGCTCTAAGTTGTGTTTCAGTGCTGGAGAGTAACACACTCTACATAGGTTACACAGCGTTTTGAGAGCACCAACATGCTTCAAACTGAAGCTGGTACAACGTGTGTGTGTAGAATGCTGAATGAAGAGTTGTCATTTCAAAGAAAGAAGAGGAAACCAAAATCCATGTAGTGAAACGAGCTCACCAGTATACGAGATGTGCATGTGGACAGTTTCAAGCAGCAGCTCTTTGTGGACACTTGGAAACAGCGGTATTAAAAACTTGCGTACGAAGCGGGATTTGCCAAGGTTGAAAGACCTTCCAAAACCAACCCTAAATAACTTAGCCAAACAATGAATGTTCCAATAAGCTCCTGCAGAAAAGGTGCTTCTATGACACAACCCCCAGCAGGTAGCTACATTCTGCACAGTATAAAATGCATATGAACTCCAGCATGAAAATTCACTCCAGAAGGATGAAATGCATGTTTCTCTATGAAAGAACACTCAGCCACAAGGCTTTAGCTTGCTGCTTCAAAGTCTTTATAGAAATGTGTGTTTTCACTGCTGGTATACCCTAGCCCTCAACATCACTATAACCCTAGGTCCAATCTTAACCCTAACCTGATCTATAACCCTAGCCCTCAACATAACCCTACCCTAGGTCCAACCGTAACCCTAACCGGATCTCTAACCCTAGCCCTCATAATAACCCTAACCCTACGTCCAATAGTAACCCTAACCGGATCTCTAACCCTAGCCCTCAACATAACCCTAACCCTAGGTCCAATCGTAATACTAACCGGATCTCTAACCCTAGCCCTCAACATAACCCTAACCCTACGTCCAATAGTAATCCTAACCGGATCTCTAACCCTAGCCCTAAACATAACCCTAACCCTAGGTCCAATCGTAACCCTAACCGGATCTGTAACCCTAGCCCTCAACATAACCCTAACCCTAGGCCCAATTGAAACCCTAACCTTCTCTCTAACCCTAGCCCTCAACATAATCCTAACCCTAGGTTCAATCGTAACCCTAACCTGATCTCTAACCCTAGCCCTATACATAACCCTAACCCTAGGTCCAATCATAACTCTAACAATATCTCTAACCATAGCCCTCAACATAACCCTAACCCTAGGTCCAATCGTAACCCTAACCGTCTCTCTAACCCTAGCCCTCAACGTTACGCTAACCCTAGGTCCAATAGTAACCCTAACCGGTTCTGAACCCTAGCCCTCAACATAACCTTAACCTTAGGTCCAATCGTAATACTAACCTGATCACTAACCCTAGCCCTCAACATAACCCTAACCCTAGGTCCAATCGTAACCCTAACCGGATCTGTATCCCTAGCCCTAAACATAACCATAACCCTAGGTCCAATCTTAACCCTAACCTGATCTCTAACCCTAGCCCTCAACATAACCTTAACCCTAGGTCCAATCTAACCCTAACCAGATCTCAAACCCTGGGCCTCAACATAACACTAACCCTAGGTCCAATCGTAACCCTAACCGGATGTCTAACCCTAGCCCTCAACATAACCCTAACCCTAGGTCCAATCGTAACCCTAACCGGATCTCTAAACCTAGCTCTCAACATAACCCTAACCCTAGGTCCAATCGTAACCCTAACCATATCTCTAACCCTAGCCCTCAACATAACCCTAACCCTAGGTCCAAAAGTAACCCTAACCTTCTCTCTAACCCTAGCCCTCAACATAACCCTAACCCTATGTCCAATCGTAATACTAACATGATCTCTAATCCTAGCCCTCAACATAACCCTAACCCTAGGTCCAATCGTAACCCTAACCGGATCTCTAACCCTAGCCCTCAACATAACCCTAACCCTAGGTCCAATTGTAACCCTAACCTTCTCTCTAAGCCTAGCCCTCAACGTTACGCTAACCCTAGGTTCAAGTGTAACCCTAACCGGAACTCTAACCCTAGCCCTCAACATAACCCTAACCCTACGTCCAATCGTAACCCTAACCATATCTCTAACCCTAGCCCTCAACATAACCCTAACCCTAGGTCCAAAAGTAACCCTAACCTTCTCTCTAAACCTAGCCCTCAACATAACCCTACCCTAGGTCCAATCGTAACCCTAACTGTCTCTACAGAAGGATGAAATACGTGTGTTTCTCTCTCAAAGAACTCTCAGCCACTATTCTTTTGCTTGCTCCTTCCAAGTCTTTGTAGAAACGTGTGTTTTCACTGCAAGCATAAGTTTTAGGATGCATTTTTTCAATCTCTTGCAAGCCTCATGTTGTTTCTTAGACAATGCGGAAAAACAAGGAGTATGTATCCCGAATCACTTGAAATCCAGGAAAACGCACACTGCATCAGTCTTCTTCAAACACGTTCTATTTCCTAAAGTGTTTTGAACTTTCAACAAACCAGAAAAGATGGGCATTTTGCAGTGAAATTCAGAATGGCATGTACAAAAAGCCATTTCTTTCGGTTGCAGAGTTCAAAAGCATGATTGTCTTCATGTTTTCGATGAAACCCTTACATTTCCAATTTACCTGAGTTAGGACTTTCCCAAAAAGACGTGTTTGCGTGTCTGTGTTGAAAGGAGCTCTAAGTTGTGTATTCAGTGCTGTAGAGTGACACACTCTACACAGGATACACAGCCTTTTGAGAGCACCAACATGCTTCAAACTGAAACTGCTACAAGCTGTGTGTAGCATGCTGAATGAAGACTTGTCATTTCAAAGAAAGAAGAGGAAACCAAAATCCAGGTAGTGAAACGAGCACACCAGTATGGGAGATGTGCATGTGGACACTTTCAAGCAGCAGCTCTTTGTGGACACTTGGAAACAGGGCTGTGAAAAACTTTCGTACAAAGCGGATTTGGCCAAAGTTGAAAGACCTTCCAAAACCAACCCTAAATAACTTAGCCAAACAATGAAAGTTCCAATAAGCTCCTACAGGAAAGGTGCATCTATGACACAACCCCCGAGCAGGTAGCTACATTCTGCACAGTACAAAATGCATATGAATTCCAGCAAGAAAACTCACTCCAGAAGGATGAAATGCATGTGTTTCTCTCTGAAAGGACACTCAGCCACTATTCTTTTGCTTGCTCCTTCCAAGTCTTTGTAGAACGGTGTGTTTTCACTGCTGGAATAAGTTTTAGGATGCATTGTTTCAATCTCTTGCAAGTCTCATGTTGTTTCTTAGACAATGTGGAAAATCACGGATTATGTTTCCCAAATCACAAGAAATAAAGGAAAACGCACACTGCATCAGTCTTCTTCAAACACGCTCTATCTCCTAATGTGTTGTGAACTTTCAACAAACCAGAAAAGAAGGGCATTTTGCACTGAAATTCAGACGGGTATGTACAAGAGTTCATTCCTATTGGTTGCAGAGTGCAAAAGCATGATTGACTTCAAGTTCTCGATGAAACCCTTACATTTCCAAGAGTAAAGAAGTAGGACTTTTACAAAAAGATGTGTTTGCGTGTCTGTGGTGAAAGGAGCTCTAAGTTGTGTATTCAGTGCTGGAGATTGACACACTCTACACAGGTTACTCAGCGTTTTAAGAGCACCAATATGCTGCAAACTGAAACTGCTACAAGGTGTGTGTAGCATGCAGAAAGAGGGCTTGTAATTTCAAAGAAAGAAGAGGAAACCAAAATCCAGGTAGTGAAACGAGCACACCAGTATGGGAGATGTGCATGTGGAGAGTTTTAAGCAGCAGTTCTTTGTGGGCTCTTGGAAACAGGGTTGTGAAAAAATTTCGTAAGAAAGCGGATTTGGCTAAAGTTGAAAGACCTTCCAAAACCAACCCAAAGAAGTTAGCCAAACAATGAATGTTCCAATAAGCTCCTGCAGGAAAGTTGCTTCTATGACACAACCCCCGAGCAGGTAGTTACATTCTGCATGGTACAAATGCATATGAATTCCAGGCTGAAAATTCACTCCAGAAGGATGAAATGTGTATGTTTCTCTCTGAAAGAACACTCAGCCATTGGCTTTTACTTGCTACTTCAAAGTCTTTGTAGAAACGTGTGCTTTCACCGCTGGAGTACGTTTTGGGATGCATTTTTTCAATCTCTTGCAAGCCTCATGTTTCTTTCACAATGTGGAAAAATAAGGATTATATTTCCCAAATCACTTGAAATCTAGGGAAACGCACACTGCATCGATCTTGCTCAAACACGCTCTTTCTCCTAATGTGTTGAGAACATTCAAGAAACCAGAAAACAAGGGCATTTTGCAGTGAAACTCAGTCAGGCATGTACAAGAGGTCATTTCTATTGGTAGTAGAGTGCAAAAGCATGATTGACTTCATATTCTCCATGAAACCCTTACATTTCCAAGGGACCTGAAGTAGGACTTTCACAAAAAGATGTGTTTGCGTGTCTGTGGTGAAAGAAGCTCTAAGTTGTGTATTCAGTGCTGGAGAGTAACACACTCTACATAGGTTACACAGCGTTTTGAGAGCACCAACATGCTTCAAACTGAAGCTGGTACAAGGTGTGTGTAGAATGCTGAATGAAGACTTGTCATTTCAAAGAAAGAAGAGGAAACCAAAATCCAGGTAGTGAAACGAGCACACCAGTATATGAGATGTGCATGTGGACAGTTTCAAGCAGCAGCTCTTTGTGGACACTTGGAAACAGCGGTATGAAAAACTTGCGTACGAAGCGGGATTTGGCCAAGGTGGAAAGACCTTCCAAAACCAACCCTAAATAACTTAGCCAAACAATGAATGTTCCAATAAGCTCCTGCAGAAAAGGTGCTTCTATGACACAACACCCAGCAGGTAGCTACATTCTGCACAGTATAAAATGCATATGAACTCCAGCATGAAAATTCACTCCAGAGGGATGAAATGCATGTTTCTCTATGAAAGAACACTCAGCCACAAGGCTTTAGCTTGCTGCTTCAAAGTCTTTATAGAAATGTGTGTTTTCACTGCTGGAATACCCTAGCCCTCAACATCACTATAACCCTAGGTCCAATCTTAACCCTAACCTGATCTCTAACCCTAGCCCTCAACATAACCCTAACCCTAGGTCCAACCGTAACCCTAACCGGATCTCTAACCCTAGCCCTCAACATAACCCTAACCCTACGTCCAATAGTAACCCTAACCGGATCTCTAACCCTAGCCCTCAACATAACCCTAACCCTAGGTCCAATCGTAATACTAACCGGATCTCTAACCCTAGCCCTCAACATAACCCTAACCCTACGTCCAATAGTAATCCTAACCGGATCTCTAACCCTAGCCCTAAACATAACCCTAACCCTAGGTCCAATCGTAACCCTAACCGGATCTGTAACCCTAGCCCTCAACATAACCCTAACCCTAGGCCCAATTGAAACCCTAACCTTCTCTCTAACCCTAGCCCTCAACATAATCCTAACCCTAGGTCCAATCGTAACCCTAACCTGATCTCTAACCCTAGCCCTATACATAACCCTAACCCTAGGTCCAATCATAACCCTAACAATATCTCTAACCATAGCCCTCAACATAACCCTAACCCTAGGTCCAATCGTAACCCTAACCGTCTCTCTAACCCTAGCCCTCAACGTTACGCTAACCCTAGGTCCAATAGTAACCCTAACCGGTTCTGAACCCTAGCCCTCAACATAACCTTAACCTTAGGTCCAATCGTAATACTAACCTGATCACTAACCCTAGCCCTCAACATAACCTTAACCCTAGGTCCAATCGTAACCCTAACCGGATCTGTATCCCTAGCCCTAAACATAACCCTAACCCTAGGTCCAATCTTAACCCTAACCTGATCTCTAACCCTAGCCCTCAACATAACCTTAACCCTAGGTCCAATCTAACCCTAACCAGATCTCAAACCCTGGGCCTCAACATAACACTAACCCTAGGTCCAATCGTAACCCTAACCGGATGTCTAACCCTAGCCCTCAACATAACCCTAACCCTAGGTCCAATCGTAACCCTAACCGGATCTCTAAACCTAGCTCTCAACATAACCCTAACCCTAGGTCCAATCGTAACCCTAACCATATCTCTAACCCTAGCCCTCAACATAACCCTAACCCTAGGTCCAAAAGTAACCCTAACCTTCTCTCTAACCCTAGCCCTCAACATAACCCTAACCCTATGTCCAATCGTAATACTAACATGATCTCTAATCCTAGCCCTCAACATAACCCTAACCCTAGGTCCAATCGTAACCCTAACCGGATCTCTAACCCTAGCCCTCAACATAACCCTAACCCTAGGTCCAATTGTAACCCTAACCTTCTCTCTAAGCCTAGCCCTCAACGTTACGCTAACCCTAGGTTCAAGTGTAACCCTAACCGGAACTCTAACCCTAGCCCTCAACATAACCCTAACCCTAGGTCCAATCGTAACCCTAACCATATCTCTAACCCTAGCCCTCAACATAACCCTAACCCTAGGTCCAAAAGTAACCCTAACCTTCTCTCTAAACCTAGCCCTCAACATAACCCTAACCCTAGGTCCTATCGTAACCCTAACCGTCTCTCTAACCCTAGCCCTCAACATAACCCTACCCTAGGTCCAATCGTAACCCTAACTGTCTCTACAGAAGGATGAAATACGTGTGTTTCTCTCTGAAAGAACTCTCAGCCACTATTCTTTTGCTTGCTCCTTCCAAGTCTTTGTAGAAACGTGTGTTTTCACTGCAAGCATAAGTTTTAGGATGCATTTTTTCAATCTCTTGCAAGCCTCATGTTGTTTCTTAGACAATGCGGAAAAACAAGGAGTATGTATCCCGAATCACTTGAAATCCAGGAAAACGCACACTGCATCAGTCTTCTTCAAACACGTTCTATTTCCTAAAGTGTTTTGAACTTTCAACAAACCAGAAAAGAAGGGCATTTTGCAGTGAAATTCAGAATGGCATGTACAAAAAGCCATTTCTTTCGGTTGCAGAGTTCAAAAGCATGATTGTCTTCATGTTTTCGATGAAACCCTTACATTTCCAATTTACCTGAGTTAGGACTTTCCCAAAAAGACGTGTTTGCGTGTCTGTGTTGAAAGGAGCTCTAAGTTGTGTATTCAGTGCTGTAGAGTGACACACTCTACACAGGATACACAGCCTTTTGAGAGCACCAACATGCTTCAAACTGAAACTGCTACAAGCTGTGTGTAGCATGCTGAATGAAGACTTGTCATTTCAAAGAAAGAAGAGGAAACCAAAATCCAGGTAGTGAAACGAGCACACCAGTATGGGAGATGTGCATGTGGACACTTTCAAGCAGCAGCTCTTTGTGGACACTTGGAAACAGGGCTGTGAAAAACTTTCGTACAAAGCGGATTTGGCCAAAGTTGAAAGACCTTCCAAAACCAACCCTAAATAACTTAGCCAAACAATGAAAGTTCCAATAAGCTCCTACAGGAAAGGTGCATCTATGACACAACCCCCGAGCAGGTAGCTACATTCTGCACAGTACAAAATGCATATGAATTCCAGCAAGAAAACTCACTCCAGAAGGATGAAATGCATGTGTTTCTCTCTGAAAGGACACTCAGCCACTATTCTTTTGCTTGCTCCTTCCAAGTCTTTGTAGAACCGTGTGTTTTCACTGCTGGAATAAGTTTTAGGATGCATTGTTTCAATCTCTTGCAAGCCTCATGTTGTTTCTTAGACAATGTGGAAAATCACGGATTATGTTTCCCAAATCACAAGAAATAAAGGAAAACGCACACTGCATCAGTCTTCTTCAAACACGCTCTATCTCCTAATGTGTTGTGAACTTTCAACAAACCAGAAAAGAAGGGCATTTTGCACTGAAATTCAGACGGGTATGTACAAGAGTTCATTCCTATTGGTTGCAGAGTGCAAAAGCATGATTGACTTCAAGTTCTCGATGAAACCCTTACATTTCCAAGAGTAAAGAAGTAGGACTTTTACAAAAAGATGTGTTTGCGTGTCTGTGGTGAAAGGAGCTCTAAGTTGTGTATTCAGTGCTGGAGATTGACACACTCTACACAGGTTACTCAGCGTTTTAAGAGCACCAATATGCTGCAAACTGAAACTGCTACAAGGTGTGTGTAGCATGCAGAAAGAGGGCTTGTAATTTCAAAGAAAGAAGAGGAAACCAAAATCCAGGTAGTGAAACGAGCACACCAGTATGGGAGATGTGCATGTGGAGAGTTTTAAGCAGCAGTTCTTTGTGGGCTCTTGGAAACAGGGCTGTGAAAAAATTTCGTAAGAAAGCGGATTTGGCTAAAGTTGAAAGACCTTCCAAAACCAACCCAAAGAAGTTAGCCAAACAATGAATGTTCCAATAAGCTCCTGCAGGAAAGTTGCTTCTATGACACAACCCCCGAGCAGGTAGTTACATTCTGCATGGTACAAATGCATATGAATTCCAGGCTGAAAATTCACTCCAGAAGGATGAAATGTGTATATTTCTCTCTGAAAGAACACTCAGCCATTGGCTTTTACTTGCTACTTCAAAGTCTTTGTAGAAACGTGTGCTTTCACCGCTGGAGTACGTTTTGGGATGCATTTTTTCAATCTCTTGCAAGCCTCATGTTTCTTTCACAATGTGGAAAAATAAGGATTATATTTCCCAAATCACTTGAAATCTAGGGAAACGCACACTGCATCGATCTTGCTCAAACACGCTCTTTCTCCTAATGTGTTGAGAACATTCAAGAAACCAGAAAACAAGGGCATTTTGCAGTGAAACTCAGTCAGGCATGTACAAGAGGTCATTTCTATTGGTAGTAGAGTGCAAAAGCATGATTGACTTCATGTTCTCCATGAAACACTTACATTTCCAAGGGACCTGAAGTAGGACTTTCACAAAAAGATGTGTTTGCGTGTCTGTGGTGAAAGGAGCTCTAAGTTGTGTATTCAGTGCTGGAGAGTAACACACTCTACATAGGTTACACAGCGTTTTGAGAGCACCAACATGCTTCAAACTGAAGCTGGTACAAGGTGTGTGTAGAATGCTGAATGAAGACTTGTCATTTCAAAGAAAGAAGAGGAAACCAAAATCCAGGTAGTGAAACGAGCACACCAGTATACGAGATGTGCATGTGGACAGTTTCAAGCAGCAGCTCTTTGTGGACACTTGGAAACAGCGGTACTAAAAACTTGCGTACGAAGCGGGATTTGGCCAAGGTTGAAAGACCTTCCAAAACCAACCCTAAATAACTTAGCCAAACAATGAATGTTCCAATAAGCTCCTGCAGAAAAGGTGCTTCTATGACACAACCCCCAGCAGGTAGCTACATTCTGCACAGTATAAAATGCACATGAACTCCAGCATGAAAATTCACTCCAGAAGGATGAAATGCATGTTTCTCTATGAAAGAACACTCAGCCACAAGGCTTTAGCTTGCTGCTTCAAAGTCTTTATAGAAATGTGTGTTTTCACTGCTGGAATACCCTAGCCCTCAACATCACTATAACCCTAGGTCCAATCTTAACCCTAACCTGATCTCTAACCCTAGCCCTCAACATAACCCTAACCCTAGGTCCAACCGTAACCCTAACCGGATCTCTAACCCTAGCCCTCAACATAACCCTAACCCTAGGTCCAATCGTAATACTAACCGGATCTCTAACCCTAGCCCTCAACATAACCCTAACCCTACGTCCAATAGTAACCCTAACCGGATCTCTAACCCTAGCCCTAAACATAACCCTAACCCTAGGTCCAATCGTAACCCTAACCGGATCTGTAACCCTAGCCCTCAACATAACCCTAACCCTAGGTCCAATTGAAACCCTAACCTTCTCTCTAACCCTAGCCCTCAACATAACCCTAACCCTAGGTCCAATCGTAACCCTAACCTGATCTCTAACCCTAGCCCTATACATAACCCTAACCCTAGGTCCAATCATAACCCTAACAATATCTCTAACCTTAGCCCTCAACATAACCCTAACCCTAGGTCCAATCGTAACCCTAACCGGATCTGAACCCTAGCCCTCAACATAACCTTAACCTTAGGTCCAATCGTAATACTAACCTGATCACTAACCCTAGCCCTCAACATAACCCTAACCCTAGGTCCAATCGTAACCCTAACCGGATCTGTATCCCTAGCCCTAAACATAACCCTAACCCTAGGTCCAATCTTAACCCTAACCTGATCTCTAACCCTAGCCCTCAACATAACCCTAACCCTAGGTCCAATCTAACCCTAACCAGATCTCAAACCCTGGGCCTCAACATAACACTAACCCTAGGTCCAATCGTAACACTAACCGGATGTCTAACCCTAGCCCTCAACATAACCCTAACCCTAGGTCCAATCGTAACCCTAACCGGATCTCGAACCCTAGCTCTCAACATAACCCTAACCCTAGGTCCAATCGTAACCCTAACCATATCTCTAACCCTAGCCCTCAACATAACCCTAACCCTAGGTCCAAAAGTAACCCTAACCTTCTCTCTAACCCTAGCCCTGAACATAACCCTAACCCTATGTCCAATCGTAATACTAACATGATCTCTAATCCTAGCCCTCAACATAACCCTAACCCTAGGTCCAATCGTAACCCTAACCGGATCTCTAACCCTAGCCCTCAACATAACCCTAACCCTAGGTCCAATTGTAACCCTAAACTTCTCTCTAAGCCTAGCCCTCAACGTTACGCTAACCCTAGGTTCAAGTGTAACCCTAACCGGAACTCTAACCCTAGCCCTCAACATAACCCTAACCCTAGGTCCAATCGTAACCCTAACCATATCTCTAACCCTAGCCCTCAACATAACCCTAACCCTAGGTCCAAAAGTAACCCTAACCTTCTCTCTAACCCTAGCCCTCAACATAACCCTAACCCTACGTCCAATAGTAACCCTAACCGGATCTCTAACCCTAGCCCTAAACATAACCCAAACCCTAGGTCCAATCGTAACCCTAACCGGATCTGTAACCCTAGCCCTCAACATAACCCTAACCCTAGGTCCAATTGAAACCCTAACCTTCTCTCTAACCCTAGCCCTCAACATAACCCTAACCCTAGGTCCAATCGTAACCCTAACCTGATCTCTAACCCTAGCCCTATACATAACCCTAACCCTAGGTCCAATCATAACCCTAACAATATCTCTAACCCTAGCCCTCAACATAACCCTAACCCTAGGTCCAATCGTAACCCTAACCGTCTCTCTAACCCTAGCCCTCAACGTTACGCTAACCCTAGGTCCAATAGTAACCCTAACCGGATCTGAACCCTAGCCCTCAACATAACCTTAACCTTAGGTCCAATCGTAATACTAACCTGATCACTAACCCTAGCCCTCAACATAACCCTAACCCTAGGTCCAATCGTAACCCTAACCGGATCTGTATCCCTAGCCCTAAACATAACCCTAACCCTAGGTCCAATCTTAACCCTAACCTGATCTCTAACCCTAGCCCTCAACATAACCCTAACCCTAGGTCCAATCTAACCCTAACCAGATCTCAAACCCTGGGCCTCAACATAACCCTAACCCTAGGTCCAATCGTAACCCTAACCGGATGTCTAACCCTAGCCCTCAACATAACCCTAACCCTAGGTCCAAAAGTAACCCTAACCTTCTCTCTAACCCTAGCCCTCAACATAACCCTAACCCTAGGTCCTATCGTAACCCTAACCGTCTCTCTAACCCTAGCCCTCAACATAACCCTAACCCTAGGTCCAATCGTAACCCTAACCGGATCTGAACCCTAGCCCTCAACATAACCTTAACCTTAGGTCCAATCGTAATACTAACCTGATCACTAACCCTAGCCCTCAACATAACCCTAACCCTAGGTCCAATCGTAACCCTAACCGGATCTGTATCCCTAGCCCTAAACATAACCCTAACCCTAGGTCCAATCTTAACCCTAACCTGATCTCTAACCCTAGCCCTCAACATAACCCTAACCCTAGGTCCAATCTAACCCTAACCAGATCTCAAACCCTGGGCCTCAACATAACACTAACCCTAGGTCCAATCGTAACCCTAACCGGATGTCTAACCCTAGCCCTCAACATAACCCTAACCCTAGGTCCAATCGTAACCCTAACCGGATCTCGAACCCTAGCTCTCAACATAACCCTAACCCTAGGTCCAATCGTAACCCTAACCATATCTCTAACCCTAGCCCTCAACATAACCCTAACCCTAGGTCCAAAAGTAACCCTAACCTTCTCTCTAACCCTAGCCCTGAACATAACCCTAACCCTATGTACAATCGTAATACTAACATGATCTCTAATCCTAGCCCTCAACATAACCCTAACCCTAGGTCCAATCGTAACCCTAACCGTATCTCTCACCCTAGCCCTCAACATAACCCTAACCCTAGGCCCAATTGTAACCCTAACCTTCTCTCTAAGCCTAGCCCTCAACGTTACGCTAACCCTAGGTTCAAGTGTAACCCTAACCGGAACTCTAACCCTAGCCCTCAACATAACCCTAACCCTAGGTCCAATCGTAACCCTAACCATATCTCTAACCCTAGCCCTCAACCTAACCCTAACCCTAGGTCCAAAAGTAACCCTAACCTTCTCTCTAACCCTAGCCCTCAACATAACCCTAACCCTAGGTCCAATCGTAACCCTAACCGTCTCTCTAACCCTAGCCCTCAACGTTACGCTAACCCTAGGTCCAATAGTAACCCTAACCGGATCTGAACCCTAGCCCTCAACATAACCTTAACCTTAGGTCCAATCGTAATACTAACCTGATCACTAACCCTAGCCCTCAACATAACCCTAACCCTAGGTCCAATCGTAACCCTAACCGGATCTGTATCCCTAGCCCTAAACATAACCCTAACCCTAGGTCCAATCTTAACCCTAACCTGATCTCTAACCCTAGCCCTCAACATAACCCTAACCCTAGGTCCAATCTAACCCTAACCAGATCTCAAACCCTGGGCCTCAACATAACCCTAACCCTAGGTCCAATCGTAACCCTAACCGGATGTCTAACCCTAGCCCTCAACATAACCCTAACCCTAGGTCCAAAAGTAACCCTAACCTTCTCTCTAACCCTAGCCCTCAACATAACCCTAACCCTAGGTCCTATCGTAACCCTAACCGTCTCTCTAACCCTAGCCCTCAACATAACCCTACCCTAGGTCCAATCGTAACCCTAACTGTCTCTACAGAAGGATGAAATACGTGTGTTTCTCTCTGAAAGAACTCTCAGCCACTATTCTTTTGCTTGCTCCTTCCAAGTCTTTGTAGAAACGTGTGTTTTCACTGCAGGCATAAGTTTTAGGATGCATTTTTTCAATCTCTTGCAAGCCTCATGTTGTTTCTTAGACAATGCGGAAAAACAAGGAGTATGTATCCCGAATCACTTGAAATCCAGGAAAACGCACACTGCATCAGTCTTCTTCAAACACGTTCTATTTCCTAAAGTGTTTTGAACTTTCAACAAACCAGAAAAGAAGGGCATTTTGCAGTGAAATTCAGAATGGCATGTACAAAAAGCCATTTCTTTCGGTTGCAGAGTTCAAAAGCATGATTGTCTTCATGTTTTCGATGAAACCCTTACATTTCCAATTTACCTGAGTTAGGACTTTCCCAAAAAGACGTGTTTGCGTGTCTGTGTTGAAAGGAGCTCTAAGTTGTGTATTCAGTGCTGTAGAGTGACACACTCTACACAGGATACACAGCGTTTTGAGAGCACCAACATGCTTCAAACTGAAACTGCTACAAGCTGTGTGTAGCATGCTGAATGAAGACTTGTCATTTCAAAGAAAGAAGAGGAAACCAAAATCCAGGTAGTGAAACGAGCACACCAGTATGGGAGATGTGCATGTGGACACTTTCAAGCAGCAGCTCTTTGTGGACACTTGGAAACAGGGCTGTGAAAAACTTTCGTACAAAGCGGATTTGGCCAAAGTTGAAAGACCTTCCAAAACCAACCCTAAATAACTTAGCCAAACAATGAAAGTTCCAATAAGCTCCTACAGGAAAGGTGCATCTATGACACAACCCCCGAGCAGGTAGCTACATTCTGCACAGTACAAAATGCATATGAATTCCAGCAAGAAAACTCACTCCAGAAGGATGAAATGCATGTGTTTCTCTCTGAAAGGACACTCAGCCACTATTCTTTTGCTTGCTCCTTCCAAGTCTTTGTAGAACCGTGTGTTTTCACTGCTGGAATAAGTTTTAGGATGCATTGTTTCAATCTCTTGCAAGCCTCATGTTGTTTCTTAGACAATGTGGAAAATCACGGATTATGTTTCCCAAATCACAAGAAATAAAGGAAAACGCACACTGCATCAGTCTTCTTCAAACACGCTCTATCTCCTAATGTGTTGTGAACTTTCAACAAACCAGAAAAGAAGGGCATTTTGCACTGAAATTCAGACGGGTATGTACAAGAGTTCATTCCTATTGGTTGCAGAGTGCAAAAGCATGATTGACTTCAAGTTCTCGATGAAACCCTTACATTTCCAAGAGTAAAGAAGTAGGACTTTTACAAAAAGATGTGTTTGCGTGTCTGTGGTGAAAGGAGCTCTAAGTTGTGTATTCAGTGCTGGAGATTGACACACTCTACACAGGTTACTCAGCGTTTTAAGAGCACCAATATGCTGCAAACTGAAACTGCTACAAGGTGTGTGTAGCATGCAGAAAGAGGGCTTGTAATTTCAAAGAAAGAAGAGGAAACCAAAATCCAGGTAGTGAAACGAGCACACCAGTATGGGAGATGTGCATGTGGAGAGTTTTAAGCAGCAGTTCTTTGTGGGCTCTTGGAAACAGGGCTGTGAAAAAATTTCGTAAGAAAGCGGATTTGGCTAAAGTTGAAAGACCTTCCAAAACCAACCCAAAGAAGTTAGCCAAACAATGAATGTTCCAATAAGCTCCTGCAGGAAAGTTGCTTCTATGACACAACCCCCGAGCAGGTAGTTACATTCTGCATGGTACAAATGCATATGAATTCCAGGCTGAAAATTCACTCCAGAAGGATGAAATGTGTATATTTCTCTCTGAAAGAACACTCAGCCATTGGCTTTTACTTGCTACTTCAAAGTCTTTGTAGAAACGTGTGCTTTCACCGCTGGAGTACGTTTTGGGATGCATTTTTTCAATCTCTTGCAAGCCTCATGTTTCTTTCACAATGTGGAAAAATAAGGATTATATTTCCCAAATCACTTGAAATCTAGGGAAACGCACACTGCATCGATCTTGCTCAAACACGCTCTTTCTCCTAATGTGTTGAGAACATTCAAGAAACCAGAAAACAAGGGCATTTTGCAGTGAAACTCAGTCAGGCATGTACAAGAGGTCATTTCTATTGGTAGTAGAGTGCAAAAGCATGATTGACTTCATGTTCTCCATGAAACACTTACATTTCCAAGGGACCTGAAGTAGGACTTTCACAAAAAGATGTGTTTGCGTGTCTGTGGTGAAAGGAGCTCTAAGTTGTGTATTCAGTGCTGGAGAGTAACACACTCTACATAGGTTACACAGCGTTTTGAGAGCACCAACATGCTTCAAACTGAAGCTGGTACAAGGTGTGTGTAGAATGCTGAATGAAGACTTGTCATTTCAAAGAAAGAAGAGGAAACCAAAATCCAGGTAGTGAAACGAGCACACCAGTATACGAGATGTGCATGTGGACAGTTTCAAGCAGCAGCTCTTTGTGGACACTTGGAAACAGCGGTACTAAAAACTTGCGTACGAAGCGGGATTTGGCCAAGGTTGAAAGACCTTCCAAAACCAACCCTAAATAACTTAGCCAAACAATGAATGTTCCAATAAGCTCCTGCAGAAAAGGTGCTTCTATGACACAACCCCCAGCAGGTAGCTACATTCTGCACAGTATAAAATGCACATGAACTCCAGCATGAAAATTCACTCCAGAAGGATGAAATGCATGTTTCTCTATGAAAGAACACTCAGCCACAAGGCTTTAGCTTGCTGCTTCAAAGTCTTTATAGAAATGTGTGTTTTCACTGCTGGAATACCCTAGCCCTCAACATCACTATAACCCTAGGTCCAATCTTAACCCTAACCTGATCTCTAACCCTAGCCCTCAACATAACCCTAACCCTAGGTCCAACCGTAACCCTAACCGGATCTCTAACCCTAGCCCTCAACATAACCCTAACCCTAGGTCCAATCGTAATACTAACCGGATCTCTAACCCTAGCCCTCAACATAACCCTAACCCTACGTCCAATAGTAACCCTAACCGGATCTCTAACCCTAGCCCTAAACATAACCCTAACCCTAGGTCCAATCGTAACCCTAACCGGATCTGTAACCCTAGCCCTCAACATAACCCTAACCCTAGGTCCAATTGAAACCCTAACCTTCTCTCTAACCCTAGCCCTCAACATAACCCTAACCCTAGGTCCAATCGTAACCCTAACCTGATCTCTAACCCTAGCCCTATACATAACCCTAACCCTAGGTCCAATCATAACCCTAACAATATCTCTAACCTTAGCCCTCAACATAACCCTAACCCTAGGTCCAATCGTAACCCTAACCGGATCTGAACCCTAGCCCTCAACATAACCTTAACCTTAGGTCCAATCGTAATACTAACCTGATCACTAACCCTAGCCCTCAACATAACCCTAACCCTAGGTCCAATCGTAACCCTAACCGGATCTGTATCCCTAGCCCTAAACATAACCCTAACCCTAGGTCCAATCTTAACCCTAACCTGATCTCTAACCCTAGCCCTCAACATAACCCTAACCCTAGGTCCAATCTAACCCTAACCAGATCTCAAACCCTGGGCCTCAACATAACACTAACCCTAGGTCCAATCGTAACACTAACCGGATGTCTAACCCTAGCCCTCAACATAACCCTAACCCTAGGTCCAATCGTAACCCTAACCGGATCTCGAACCCTAGCTCTCAACATAACCCTAACCCTAGGTCCAATCGTAACCCTAACCATATCTCTAACCCTAGCCCTCAACATAACCCTAACCCTAGGTCCAAAAGTAACCCTAACCTTCTCTCTAACCCTAGCCCTGAACATAACCCTAACCCTATGTCCAATCGTAATACTAACATGATCTCTAATCCTAGCCCTCAACATAACCCTAACCCTAGGTCCAATCGTAACCCTAACCGGATCTCTAACCCTAGCCCTCAACATAACCCTAACCCTAGGTCCAATTGTAACCCTAAACTTCTCTCTAAGCCTAGCCCTCAACGTTACGCTAACCCTAGGTTCAAGTGTAACCCTAACCGGAACTCTAACCCTAGCCCTCAACATAACCCTAACCCTAGGTCCAATCGTAACCCTAACCATATCTCTAACCCTAGCCCTCAACATAACCCTAACCCTAGGTCCAAAAGTAACCCTAACCTTCTCTCTAACCCTAGCCCTCAACATAACCCTAACCCTACGTCCAATAGTAACCCTAACCGGATCTCTAACCCTAGCCCTAAACATAACCCAAACCCTAGGTCCAATCGTAACCCTAACCGGATCTGTAACCCTAGCCCTCAACATAACCCTAACCCTAGGTCCAATTGAAACCCTAACCTTCTCTCTAACCCTAGCCCTCAACATAACCCTAACCCTAGGTCCAATCGTAACCCTAACCTGATCTCTAACCCTAGCCCTATACATAACCCTAACCCTAGGTCCAATCATAACCCTAACAATATCTCTAACCCTAGCCCTCAACATAACCCTAACCCTAGGTCCAATCGTAACCCTAACCGTCTCTCTAACCCTAGCCCTCAACGTTACGCTAACCCTAGGTCCAATAGTAACCCTAACCGGATCTGAACCCTAGCCCTCAACATAACCTTAACCTTAGGTCCAATCGTAATACTAACCTGATCACTAACCCTAGCCCTCAACATAACCCTAACCCTAGGTCCAATCGTAACCCTAACCGGATCTGTATCCCTAGCCCTAAACATAACCCTAACCCTAGGTCCAATCTTAACCCTAACCTGATCTCTAACCCTAGCCCTCAACATAACCCTAACCCTAGGTCCAATCTAACCCTAACCAGATCTCAAACCCTGGGCCTCAACATAACCCTAACCCTAGGTCCAATCGTAACCCTAACCGGATGTCTAACCCTAGCCCTCAACATAACCCTAACCCTAGGTCCAAAAGTAACCCTAACCTTCTCTCTAACCCTAGCCCTCAACATAACCCTAACCCTAGGTCCTATCGTAACCCTAACCGTCTCTCTAACCCTAGCCCTCAACATAACCCTAACCCTAGGTCCAATCGTAACCCTAACCGGATCTGAACCCTAGCCCTCAACATAACCTTAACCTTAGGTCCAATCGTAATACTAACCTGATCACTAACCCTAGCCCTCAACATAACCCTAACCCTAGGTCCAATCGTAACCCTAACCGGATCTGTATCCCTAGCCCTAAACATAACCCTAACCCTAGGTCCAATCTTAACCCTAACCTGATCTCTAACCCTAGCCCTCAACATAACCCTAACCCTAGGTCCAATCTAACCCTAACCAGATCTCAAACCCTGGGCCTCAACATAACACTAACCCTAGGTCCAATCGTAACCCTAACCGGATGTCTAACCCTAGCCCTCAACATAACCCTAACCCTAGGTCCAATCGTAACCCTAACCGGATCTCGAACCCTAGCTCTCAACATAACCCTAACCCTAGGTCCAATCGTAACCCTAACCATATCTCTAACCCTAGCCCTCAACATAACCCTAACCCTAGGTCCAAAAGTAACCCTAACCTTCTCTCTAACCCTAGCCCTGAACATAACCCTAACCCTATGTACAATCGTAATACTAACATGATCTCTAATCCTAGCCCTCAACATAACCCTAACCCTAGGTCCAATCGTAACCCTAACCGGATCTCTCACCCTAGCCCTCAACATAACCCTAACCCTAGGCCCAATTGTAACCCTAACCTTCTCTCTAAGCCTAGCCCTCAACGTTACGCTAACCCTAGGTTCAAGTGTAACCCTAACCGGAACTCTAACCCTAGCCCTCAACATAACCCTAACCCTAGGTCCAATCGTAACCCTAACCATATGTCTAACCCTAGCCCTCAACCTAACCCTAACCCTAGGTCCAAAAGTAACCCTAACCTTCTCTCTAACCCTAGCCCTCAACATAACCCTAACCCTAGGTCCAATCGTAACCCTAACCGTCTCTCTAACCCTAGCCCTCAACGTTACGCTAACCCTAGGTCCAATAGTAACCCTAACCGGATCTGAACCCTAGCCCTCAACATAACCTTAACCTTAGGTCCAATCGTAATACTAACCTGATCACTAACCCTAGCCCTCAACATAACCCTAACCCTAGGTCCAATCGTAACCCTAACCGGATCTGTATCCCTAGCCCTAAACATAACCCTAACCCTAGGTCCAATCTTAACCCTAACCTGATCTCTAACCCTAGCCCTCAACATAACCCTAACCCTAGGTCCAATCTAACCCTAACCAGATCTCAAACCCTGGGCCTCAACATAACCCTAACCCTAGGTCCAATCGTAACCCTAACCGGATGTCTAACCCTAGCCCTCAACATAACCCTAACCCTAGGTCCAAAAGTAACCCTAACCTTCTCTCTAACCCTAGCCCTCAACATAACCCTAACCCTAGGTCCTATCGTAACCCTAACCGTCTCTCTAACCCTAGCCCTCAACATAACCCTACCCTAGGTCCAATCGTAACCCTAACTGTCTCTACAGAAGGATGAAATACGTGTGTTTCTCTCTGAAAGAACTCTCAGCCACTATTCTTTTGCTTGCTCCTTCCAAGTCTTTGTAGAAACGTGTGTTTTCACTGCAGGCATAAGTTTTAGGATGCATTTTTTCAATCTCTTGCAAGCCTCATGTTGTTTCTTAGACAATGCGGAAAAACAAGGAGTATGTATCCCGAATCACTTGAAATCCAGGAAAACGCACACTGCATCAGTCTTCTTCAAACACGTTCTATTTCCTAAAGTGTTTTGAACTTTCAACAAACCAGAAAAGAAGGGCATTTTGCAGTGAAATTCAGAATGGCATGTACAAAAAGCCATTTCTTTCGGTTGCAGAGTTCAAAAGCATGATTGTCTTCATGTTTTCGATGAAACCCTTACATTTCCAATTTACCTGAGTTAGGACTTTCCCAAAAAGACGTGTTTGCGTGTCTGTGTTGAAAGGAGCTCTAAGTTGTGTATTCAGTGCTGTAGAGTGACACACTCTACACAGGATACACAGCGTTTTGAGAGCACCAACATGCTTCAAACTGAAACTGCTACAAGCTGTGTGTAGCATGCTGAATGAAGACTTGTCATTTCAAAGAAAGAAGAGGAAACCAAAATCCAGGTAGTGAAACGAGCACACCAGTATGGGAGATGTGCATGTGGACACTTTCAAGCAGCAGCTCTTTGTGGACACTTGGAAACAGGGCTGTGAAAAACTTTCGTACAAAGCGGATTTGGCCAAAGTTGAAAGACCTTCCAAAACCAACCCTAAATAACTTAGCCAAACAATGAAAGTTCCAATAAGCTCCTACAGGAAAGGTGCATCTATGACACAACCCCCGAGCAGGTAGCTACATTCTGCACAGTACAAAATGCATATGAATTCCAGCAAGAAAACTCACTCCAGAAGGATGAAATGCATGTGTTTCTCTCTGAAAGGACACTCAGCCACTATTCTTTTGCTTGCTCCTTCCAAGTCTTTGTAGAACCGTGTGTTTTCACTGCTGGAATAAGTTTTAGGATGCATTGTTTCAATCTCTTGCAAGCCTCATGTTGTTTCTTAGACAATGTGGAAAATCACGGATTATGTTTCCCAAATCACAAGAAATAAAGGAAAACGCACACTGCATCAGTCTTCTTCAAACACGCTCTATCTCCTAATGTGTTGTGAACTTTCAACAAACCAGAAAAGAAGGGCATTTTGCACTGAAATTCAGACGGGTATGTACAAGAGTTCATTCCTATTGGTTGCAGAGTGCAAAAGCATGATTGACTTCAAGTTCTCGATGAAACCCTTACATTTCCAAGAGTAAAGAAGTAGGACTTTTACAAAAAGATGTGTTTGCGTGTCTGTGGTGAAAGGAGCTCTAAGTTGTGTATTCAGTGCTGGAGATTGACACACTCTACACAGGTTACTCAGCGTTTTAAGAGCACCAATATGCTGCAAACTGAAACTGCTACAAGGTGTGTGTAGCATGCAGAAAGAGGGCTTGTAATTTCAAAGAAAGAAGAGGAAACCAAAATCCAGGTAGTGAAACGAGCACACCAGTATGGGAGATGTGCATGTGGAGAGTTTTAAGCAGCAGTTCTTTGTGGGCTCTTGGAAACAGGGCTGTGAAAAAATTTCGTAAGAAAGCGGATTTGGCTAAAGTTGAAAGACCTTCCAAAACCAACCCAAAGAAGTTAGCCAAACAATGAATGTTCCAATAAGCTCCTGCAGGAAAGTTGCTTCTATGACACAACCCCCGAGCAGGTAGTTACATTCTGCATGGTACAAATGCATATGAATTCCACGCTGAAAATTCACTCCAGAAGCATGAAATGTGTATGTTTCTCTCTGAAAGAACACTCAGCCATTGGCTTTTACTTGCTACTTCAAAGTCTTTGTAGAAACGTGTGCTTTCACCGCTGGAGTACGTTTTGGGATGCATTTTTTCAATCTCTTGCAAGCCTCATGTTTCTTTCACAATGTGGAAAAATAAGGATTATATTTCCCAAATCACTTGAAATCTAGGGAAACGCACACTGCATTGATCTTGCTCAAACACGCTCTTTCTCCTAATGTGTTGAGAACATTCAAGAAACCAGAAAACAAGGGCATTTTGCAGTGAAACTCAGTCAGGCATGTACAAGAGGTCATTTCTATTGGTAGTAGAGTGCAAAAGCATGATTGACTTCATGTTCTCCATGAAACCCTTACATTTCCAAGAGTAAAGAAGTAGGACTTTTACAAAAAGATGTGTTTGCGTGTCTGTGGTGAAAGGAGCTCTAAGTTGTGTATTCAGTGCTGGAGATTGACACACTCTACACAGGTTACTCAGCGTTTTAAGAGCACCAATATGCTGCAAACTGAAACTGCTACAAGGTGTGTGCAGCATGCAGAAAGAGGGCTTGTAATTTCAAAGAAAGAAGAGGAAACCAAAATCCAGGTAATGTAACGAGCACACCAGTATGGGAGATGTGCATGTGGAGAGTTTTAAGCAGCAGTTCTTTGTGGGCTCTTGGAAACAGGGCTGTGAAAAAATTTCGTAAGAAAGCAGATTTGGCTAAAGTTGAAAGACCTTCCAAAACCAACCCAAAGAAGTTAGCCAAACAATGAATGTTCCAATAAGCTCCTGCAGGAAAGTTGCTTCTATGACACAACCCCCGAGCAGGTAGTTACATTCTGCACGGTACAAATGCATATGAATTCCAGGCTGAAAATTCACTCCAGAAGGATGAAATGTGTATGTTTCTCTCTGAAAGAACACTCAGCCATTGGCTTTTACTTGCTACTTCAAAGTCTTTGTAGAAACGTGTGCTTTCACCGCTGGAGTACGTTTTGGGATGCATTTTTTCAATCTCTTGCAAGCCTCATGTTTCTTTCACAATGTGGAAAAATAAGGATTATATTTCCCAAATCACTTGAAATCTAGGGAAACGCACACTGCATCGATCTTGCTCAAACACGCTCTTTCTCCTAATGTGTTGAGAACATTCAAGAAACCAGAAAACAAGGGCATTTTGCAGTGAAACTCAGTCAGGCATGTACAAGAGGTCATTTCTATTGGTAGTAGAGTGCAAAAGCATGATTGACTTCATGTTCTCCATGAAACCCTTACATTTCCAAGGGACCTGAAGTAGGACTTTCACAAAAAGATGTGTTTGCGTGTCTGTGGTGAAAGGAGCTCTAAGTTGTGTATTCAGTGCTGGAGAGTAACACACTCTACATAGGTTACACAGCGTTTTGAGAGCAACAACATGCTTCAAACTGAAGCTGGTACAAGGTGTGTGTAGAATGCTGAATGAAGACTTGTCATTTCAAAGAAAGAAGAGGAAACCAAAATCCAGGTAGTGAAACGAGCACACCAGTATATGAGATGTGCATGTGGACAGTTTCAAGCAGCAGCTCTTTGTGGACACTTGGAAACAGCGGTATTAAAAACTTGCGTACGAAGCGGGATTTGGCCAAGGTTGAAAGACCTTCCAAAACCAACCCTAAATAACTTAGCCAAACAATGAATGTTCCAATAAGCTCCTGCAGAAAAGGTGCTTCTATGACACAACCCCCAGCAGGTAGCTACATTCTGCACAGTATAAAATGCATATGAACTCCAGCATGAAAATTCACTCCAGAAGGATGAAATGCATGTTTCTCTATGAAAGAACACTCAGCCACAAGGCTTTAGCTTGCTGCTTCAAAGTCTTTATAGAAATGTGTGTTTTCACTGCTGGAATACCCTAGCCCTCAACATCACTATAACCCTAGGTCCAATCTTAACCCTAACCTGATCTCTAACCCTAGCCCTCAACATAACCCTAACCCTAGGTCCAACCGTAACCCTAAACGGATCTCTAACCCTAGCCCTCAACATAACCCTAACCCTACGTCCAATAGTAACCCTAACTGGATCTCTAACCCTAGCCCTCAACATAACCCTATCCCTAGGTCCAATCGTAATACTAACCGGATCTCTAACCCTAGCCCTCAACATAACCCTAACCCTACGTCCAATAGTAACCATAACCGGATCTCTAACCCTAGCCCTAAACATAACCCTAACCCTAGGTCCAATCGTAACCCTAACCGGATCTGTAACCCTAGCCCTCAACATAACCCTAACCCTAGGTCCAATTGAAACCCTAACCTTCTCTCTAACCCTAGCCCTCAACATAACCCTAACCCTAGGTCCAATCGTAACTCTAACCTGATCTCTAACCTTAGCCCTGTACATAACCCTAACCCTAGGTCCAATCATAACCCTAACAATATCTCTAACCCTAGCCCTCAACATAACCCTAACCCTAGGTCCAATCGTAACCCTAACCGTCTCTCTAACCCTAGCCCTCAACGTTACGCTAACCCTAGGTCCAATAGTAACTCTAACCGGATCTGAACCCTAGCCCTCAACATAACCTTAACCTTAGGTCCAATCGTAATACTAACCTGATCACTAACCCTAGCCCTCAACATAACCCTAACCCTAGGTCCAATCGTAACCCTAACCGGATCTGTATCCCTAGCCTTAAACATAACCCTAACCCTAGGTCGAATCTTAACCCTAACCTGATCTCTAACCCTAGCCCTCAACATAACCCTAACCCTAGGTCCAATCTAACCCTAACCAGATCTCAAACCCTGGGCCTCAACATAACCCTAACCCTAGGTCCAATCGTAACCCTAACCGGATGTCTAACCCTAGCCCTCAACATAACCCTAACCCTAGGTCCTATCGTAACCCTAACCGTCTCTCTAACCCTAGCCCTCAACATAACCCTACCCTAGGTCCAATCGTAACCCTAACTGTCTCTACAGAAGGATGAAATACGTGTGTTTCTCTCTGAAAGAACTCTCAGCCACTATTCTTTTGCTTGCTCCTTCCAAGTCTTTGTAGAAACGTGTGTTTTCACTGCAGGCATAAGTTTTAGGATGCATTTTTTCAATCTCTTGCAAGCCTCATGTTGTTTCTTAGACAATGTGGAAAAACAAGGAGTATGTATCCCGAATCACTTGAAATCCAGGAAAACGCACACTGCATCAGTCTTCTTCAAACACGTTCTATTTCCTAAAGTGTTTTGAACTTTCAACAAACCAGAAAAGAAGGGCATTTTGCAGTGAAATTCAGAATGGCATGTACAAAAAGCCATTTCTTTCGGTTGCAGAGTTCAAAAGCATGATTGTCTTCATGTTTTCGATGAAACCCTTACATTTCCAATTTACCTGAGTTAGGACTTTCCCAAAAAGACGTGTTTGCGTGTCTGTGTTGAAAGGAGCTCTAAGTTGTGTATTCAGTGCTGTAGAGTGACACACTCTACCCAGGACACACAGCGTTTTGAGAGCACCAACATGCTTCAAACTGAAACTGCTACAAGCTGTGTGTAGCATGCTGAATGAAGACTTGTCATTTCAAAGAAAGAAGAGGAAACCAAAATCCAGGTAGTGAAACGAGCACACCAGTATGGGAGATGTGCATGTGGACACTTTCAAGCAGCAGCTCTTTGTGGACACTTGGAAACAGGGCTGTGAAAAACTTTCGTACAAAGCGGATTTGGCCAAAGTTGAAAGACCTTCCAAAACCAACCCTAAATAACTTAGCCAAACAATGAAAGTTCCAATAAGCTCCTACAGGAAAGGTGCATCTATGACACAACCCCCGAGCAGGTAGCTACATTCTGCACAGTACAAAATGCATATGAATTCCAGCAAGAAAACTCACTCCAGAAGGATGAAATGCATGTGTTTCTCTCTGAAAGGACACTCAGCCACTATTCTTTTGCTTGCTCCTTCCAAGTCTTTGTAGAACCGTGTGTTTTCACTGCTGGAATAAGTTTTAGGATGCATTGTTTCAATCTCTTGCAAGCCTCATGTTGTTTCTTAGACAATGTGGAAAATCACGGATTATGTTTCCCAAATCACAAGAAATAAAGGAAAACGCACACTGCATCAGTCTTCTTCAAACACGCTCTATCTCCTAATGTGTTGTGAACTTTCAACAAACCAGAAAAGAAGGGCATTTTGCACTGAAATTCAGACGGGTATGTACAAGAGTTCATTCCTATTGGTTGCAGAGTGCAAAAGCATGATTGACTTCAAGTTCTCGATGAAACCCTTACATTTCCAAGAGTAAAGAAGTAGGACTTTTACAAAAAGATGTGTTTGCGTGTCTGTGGTGAAAGGAGCTCTAAGTTGTGTATTCAGTGCTGGAGATTGACACACTCTACACAGGTTACTCAGCGTTTTAAGAGCACCAATATGCTGCAAACTGAAACTGCTACAAGGTGTGTGTAGCATGCAGAAAGAGGGCTTGTAATTTCAAAGAAAGAAGAGGAAACCAAAATCCAGGTAGTGAAACGAGCACACCAGTATGGGAGATATGCATGTGGAGAGTTTTAAGCAGCAGTTCTTTGTGGGCTCTTGGAAACAGGGCTGTGAAAAAATTTCGTAAGAAAGCGGATTTGGCTAAAGTTGAAAGACCTTCCAAAACCAACCCAAAGAAGTTAGCCAAACAATGAATGTTCCAATAAGCTCCTGCAGGAAAGTTGCTTCTATGACACAACCCCCGAGCAGGTAGTTACATTCTGCATGGTACAAATGCATATGAATTCCAGGCTGAAAATTCACTCCAGAAGCATGAAATGTGTATGTTTCTCTCTGAAAGAACACTCAGCCATTGGCTTTTACTTGCTACTTCAAAGTCTTTGTAGAAACGTGTGCTTTCACCGCTGGAGTACGTTTTGGGATGCATTTTTTCAATCTCTTGCAAGCCTCATGTTTCTTTCACAATGTGGAAAAATAAGGATTATATTTCCCAAATCACTTGAAATCTAGGGAAACGCACACTGCATCGATCTTCCTCAAACACGCTCTTTCTCCTAATGTGTTGAGAACATTCAAGAAACCAGAAAACAAGGGCATTTTGCAGTGAAACTCAGTCAGGCATGTACAAGAGGTCATTTCTATTGGTAGTAGAGCGCAAAAGCATTATTGACTTCATGTTCTCCATGAAACCCTTACATTTCCAAGGGACCTGAAGTAGGACTTTCACAAAAAGATGTGTTTGCGTGTCTGTGGTGAAAGGAGCTCTAAGTTGTGTATTCAGTGCTGGAGAGTAACACACTCTACATAGGTTACACAGCGTTTTGAGAGCACCAACATGCTTCAAACTGAAGCTGGTACAAGGTGTGTGTAGAATGGTGAATGAAGACTTGTCATTTCAAAGAAAGAAGAGGAAACCAAAATCCAGGTAGTGAAACGAGCACACCAGTATACGAGATGTGCATGTGGACAGTTTCAAGCAGCAGCTCTTTGTGGACACTTGGAAACAGCGGTATTAAAACTTGCGTACGAAGCGGGATTTGGCCAAGGTTGAAAGACCTTCCAAAACCAACCCTAAATAACTTAGCCAAACAATGAATGTTCCAATAAGCTCCTGAAGAAAAGGTGCTTCTATAACACAACCCCCAGCAGGTAGCTACATTCTGCACAGTATAAAATGCATATGAACTCCAGCATGAAAATTCACTCCAGAAGGATTAAATGCATGTTTCTCTATGAAAGAACACTCAGCCACAAGGCTTTAGCTTGCTGCTTCAAAGTCTTTATAGAAATGTGTGTTTTCACTGCTGGAATACCCTAGCCCTCAACATCACTATAACCCTAGGTCCAATCTTAACCCTAACCTGATCTCTAACCCTAGGCCTCAACATAACCCTAACCCTAAGTCCAACCGTAACCCTAACCGAATCTCTAACCCTAGCCCTCAACATAACGCTAACACTATGTCCAATCGTAATACTAACATGATCTCTAATCCTAGCCGTCAACATAACCCTAACCCTAGGTCCAATCGTAACCCTAACCGGATCTCTAACCCTAGCCCTCAACATAACCCTAACCCTAGGTCCAATTGTAACCCTAACCTTCTCTCTAAGCCTAACCCTCAAGGTTACGCTAACCCTAGGTTCAAGTGTAACCCTAACCGGAACTCTAACTCTAGCCCTCAACATAACCCTAACCCTAGGTCCAATCGTAACCCTAACCATATCTCTAACCCTAGCCCTCAACATAACCCTAACCCTAGGTCCAAAAGTAACCCTAACCTTCTCTCTAACCCTAGCCCTCAACATAACCCTAACCCTAGGTCCAATTGTAACCCTAACCTTCTCTCTAAGCCTAGCCCTCAACGTTACGCTAACCCTAGGTTCAAGTGTAACCCTAACCGGAACTCTAACCCTAGCCCTCAACATAACCCTAACCCTAGGTCCAATCGTAACCCTAACCGGATCTCTAACCCTAGCCCTCAACATAACCCTAACCCTACGTCCAATAGTAACCCTAACCGGATCTCTAACCCTAGCCCTAAACATAACCCTAACCCTAGGTCCAATCGTAACCCTAACCGGATCTGTAACCCTAGCCCTCAACATAACCCTAACCCTAGGTCCAATTGAAACCCTAACCTTCTCTCTAAACCTAGCCCTCAACATAACCCTAACCCTAGGTCCAATCGTAACCCTAACCTGATCTCTAACCCTAGCCCTATACATAACCCTAACCCTAGGTCCAATCATAACCCTAACAATATCTCTAACCCTAGCCCTCAACATAACCCTAACCCTAGGTCCAATCTTAACCCTAACCGTCTCTCTAACCCTGGCCCTCAACGTTACGCTAACCCTAGGTCCAATAGTAACCCTAACCAGATCTGAACCCTAGCCCTCAACATAACCTTAACCTTAGGTCCAATCGTAATACTAACCTGATCACTAACCCTAGGCCTCAAAATAACCCTAACCCTAGGTCCAATCGTAACCCTAACCGGATCTGTATCCCTAGCCCTAAACATAACCCTAACCCTAGGTCCAATCTTAACCCTAACCTGATCTCTAACCCTAGCCCTCAACATAACCCTAACCCTAGGTCCAATCTAACCCTAACCAGATCTCAAACCCTGGGCCTCAACATAACCCTAACCCTAGGTCCAATCGTAACCCTAACCAAATGTCTAACCCTAGCCCTCAACATAACCCTAACCCTAGGTCCAAAAGTAACCCTAACCTTCTCTCTAACCCTAGCCCTCAACATAACCCTAACCCTAGGTCCTATCGTAACCCTAACCGTCTCTCTAACCCTAGCCCTCAACATAACCCTACCCTAGGTCCAATCGTAACCCTAACTGTCTCTACAGAAGGATGAAATACGTGTGTTTCTCTCTGAAAGAACTCTCAGCCACTATTCTTTTGCTTGCTCCTTCCAAGTCTTTGTAGAAACGTGTGTTTTCACTGCAGGCATAAGTTTTAGGATGCATTTTTTCAATCTCTTGCAAGCCTCATGTTGTTTCTTAGACAATGCGGAAAAACAAGGAGTATGTATCCCGAATCACTTGAAATCCAGGAAAACGCACACTGCATCAGTCTTCTTCAAACACGTTCTATTTCCTAAAGTGTTTTGAACTTTCAACAAACCAGAAAAGAAGGGCATTTTGCAGTGAAATTCAGAATGGCATGTACAAAAAGCCATTTCTTTCGGTTGCAGAGTTCAAAAGCATGATTGTCTTCATGTTTTCGATGAAACCCTTACATTTCCAATTTACCTGAGTTAGGACTTTCCCCAAAAGACGTGTTTGCGTGTCTGTGTTGAAAGGAGCTCTAAGTTGTGTATTCAGTGCTGTAGAGTGACACACTCTACACAGGATACACAGCGTTTTGAGAGCACCAACATGCTTCAAACTGAAACTGCTACAAGCTGTGTGTAGCATGCTGAATGAAGACTTGTCATTTCAAAGAAAGAAGAGGAAACCAAAATCCAGGTAGTGAAACGAGCACACCAGTATGGGAGATGTGCATGTGGACACTTTCAAGCAGCAGCTCTTTGTGGACACTTGGAAACAGGGCTGTGAAAAACTTTCGTACAAAGCGGATTTGGCCAAAGTTGAAAGACCTTCCAAAACCAACCCTAAATAACTTAGCCAAACAATGAAAGTTCCAATAAGCTCCTACAGGAAAGGTGCATCTATGACACAACCCCCGAGCAGGTAGCTACATTCTGCACAGTACAAAATGCATATGAATTCCAGCAAGAAAACTCACTCCAGAAGGATGAAATGCATGTGTTTCTCTCTGAAAGGACACTCAGCCACTATTCTTTTGCTTGCTCCTTCCAAGTCTTTGTAGAACCGTGTGTTTTCACTGCTGGAATAAGTTTTAGGATGCATTGTTTCAATCTCTTGCAAGCCTCATGTTGTTTCTTAGACAATGTGGAAAATCACGGATTATGTTTCCCAAATCACAAGAAATAAAGGAAAACGCACACTGCATCAGTCTTCTTCAAACACGCTCTATCTCCTAATGTGTTGTGAACTTTCAACAAACCAGAAAAGAAGGGCATTTTGCACTGAAATTCAGACGGGTATGTACAAGAGTTCATTCCTATTGGTTGCAGAGTGCAAAAGCATGATTGACTTCAAGTTCTCGATGAAACCCTTACATTTCCAAGAGTAAAGAAGTAGGACTTTTACAAAAAGATGTGTTTGCGTGTCTGTGGTGAAAGGAGCTCTAAGTTGTGTATTCAGTGCTGGAGATTGACACACTCTACACAGGTTACTCAGCGTTTTAAGAGCACCAATATGCTGCAAACTGAAACTGCTACAAGGTGTGTGTAGCATGCAGAAAGAGGGCTTGTAATTTCAAAGAAAGAAGAGGAAACCAAAATCCAGGTAGTGAAACGAGCACACCAGTATGGGAGATGTGCATGTGGAGAGTTTTAAGCAGCAGTTCTTTGTGGGCTCTTGGAAACAGGGCTGTGAAAAAATTTCGTAAGAAAGCGGATTTGGCTAAAGTTGAAAGACCTTCCAAAACCAACCCAAAGAAGTTAGCCAAACAATGAATGTTCCAATAAGCTCCTGCAGGAAAGTTGCTTCTATGACACAACCCCCGAGCAGGTACTTACATTCTGCACGGTACAAATGCATATGAATTCCACGCTGAAAATTCACTCCAGAAGCATGAAATGTGTATGTTTCTCTCTGAAAGAACACTCAGCCATTGGCTTTTACTTGCTACTTCAAAGTCTTTGTAGAAACGTGTGCTTTCACCGCTGGAGTACGTTTTGGGATGCATTTTTTCAATCTCTTGCAAGCCTCATGTTTCTTTCACAATGTGGAAAAATAAGGATTATATTTCCCAAATCACTTGAAATCTAGGGAAACGCACACTGCATCGATCTTGCTCAAACACGCTCTTTCTCCTAATGTGTTGAGAACATTCAAGAAACCAGAAAACAGGGGCATTTTGCAGTGAAACTCAGTCAGGCATGTACAAGAGGTCATTTCTATTGGTAGTAGAGCGCAAAAGCATGATTGACTTCATGTCCTCAATGAAACCCTTACATTTCCAAGGGACCTGAAGTAGGACTTTCACAAAAAGATGTGTTTGCGTGTCTGTGGTGAAAGGAGCTCTAAGTTGTGTATTCAGTGCTGGAGAGTAACACACTCTACATAGGTTACACAGCGTTTTGAGAGCACCAACATGCTTCAAACTGAAGCTGGTACAAGGTGTGTGTAGAATGGTGAATGAAGACTTGTCATTTCAAAGAAAGAAGAGGAAACCAAAATCCAGGTAGTGAAACGAGCACACCAGTATACGAGATGTGCATGTGGACAGTTTCAAGCAGCAGCTCCTTGTGGACACTTGGAAACAGCGGTATTAAAAACTTGCGTACGAAGCGGATTTGGCCAAAGTTGAAAGACCTTCCAAAACCAACCCTAAATAATTTAGCCAAACAATGAAAGTTCCAATAAGCTCCTACAGGAAAGGTGCATCTATGACACAACCCCCGAGCAGGTAGCTACATTCTGCACAGTACAAAATGCATATGAATTCCAGCAAGAAAACTCACTCCAGAAGGATGAAATGCATGTGTTTCTCTCTGAAAGGACACTCAGCCACTATTCTTTTGCTTGCTCCTTCCAAGTCTTTGTAGAACCGTGTGTTTTCACTGCTGGAATAAGTTTTAGGATGCATTGTTTCAATCTCTTGCAAGCCTCATGTTGTTTCTTAGACAATGTGGAAAATCACGGATTATGTTTCCCAAATCACAAGAAATAAAGGAAAACGCACACTGCATCAGTCTCTTCAAACACGCTCTACCTCCTAATGTGTTGTGAACTTTCAACAAACCAGAAAAGAAGGGCATTTTGCACTGAAATTCAGACGGGTATGTACAAGAGTTCATTCCTATTGGTTGCAGAGTGCAAAAGCATGATTGACTTCAAGTTCTCGATGAAACCCTTACATTTCCAAGAGTAAAGAAGTAGGACTTTTACAAAAAGATGTGTTTGCGTGTCTGTGGTGAAAGGAGCTCTAAGTTGTGTATTCAGTGCTGGAGATTGACACACTCTACACAGGTTACTCAGCGTTTTAAGAGCACCAATATGCTGCAAACTGAAACTGCTACAAGGTGTGTGTAGCATGCAGAAAGAGGGCTTGTAATTTCAAAGAAAGAAGAGGAAACCAAAATCCAGGTAGTGAAACGAGCACACCAGTATGGGAGATGTGCATGTGGAGAGTTTTAAGCAGCAGTTCTTTGTGGGCTCTTGGAAACAGGGCTGTGAAAAAATTTCGTAAGAAAGCGGATTTGGCTAAAGTTGAAAGACCTTCCAAAACCAACCCAAAGAAGTTAGCCAAACAATGAATGTTCCAATAAGCTCCTGCAGGAAAGTTGCTTCTATGACACAACCCCCGAGCAGGTAGTTACATTCTGCACGGTACAAATGCATATGAATTCCAGGCTGAAAATTCACTCCAGAAGGATGAAATGTGTATGTTTCTCTCTGAAAGAACACTCAGCCATTGGCTTTTACTTGCTACTTCAAAGTCTTTGTAGAAACGTGTGCTTTCACCGCTGGAGTACGTTTTGGGATGCATTTTTTCAATCTCTTGCAAGCCTCATGTTTCTTTCACAATGTGGAAAAATAAGGATTATATTTCCCAAATCACTTGAAATCTAGGGAAACGCACACTGCATCGATCTTGCTCAAACACGCTCTTTCTCCTAATGTGTTGAGAACATTCAAGAAACCAGAAAACAAGGGCATTTTGCAGTGAAACTCAGTCAGGCATGTACAAGAGGTCATTTCTATTGGTAGTAGAGTGCAAAAGCATGATTGACTTCATGTTCTCCATGAAACCCTTACATTTCCAAGGGACCTGAAGTAGGACTTTCACAAAAAGATGGGTTTGCGTGTCTGTGGTGAAAGGAGCTCTAAGTTGTGTATTCAGTGCTGGAGAGTAACACACTCTACATAGGTTACACAGCGTTTTGAGAGCACCAACATGCTTCAAACTGAAGCTGGTACAAGGTGTGTGTAGAATGCTGAATGAAGACTTGTCATTTCAAAGAAAGAAGAGGAAACCAAAATCCAGGTAGTGAAACGAGCACACCAGTATACGAGATGTGCATGTGGACAGTTTCAAGCAGCAGCTCTTTGTGGACACTTGGAAACAGCGGTATTAAAAACTTGCGTACGAAGCGGGATTTGGCCAAGGTTGAAAGACCTTCCAAAACCAACCCTAAATAACTTAGCCAAACAATGAATGTTCCAATAAGGTCCTGCAGAAAAGGTGCTTCTATGACACAATCCCCAGCAGGTAGCTACATTCTGCACAGTATAAAATGCATATGAACTCCAGCATGAAAATTCACTCCAGAAGGATGAAATGCATGTTTCTCTATGAAAGAACACTCAGCCACAAGGCTTTAGCTTGCTGCTTCAAAGTCTTTATAGAAATGTGTGTTTTCACTGCTGGAATACCCTAACCCTCAACATCACTATAACCCTAGGTCCAATCTTAACCCTAACCTGATCTCTAACCCTAGCCCTCAACATAACCCTAACCCTAGGTCGAACCGTAACCCTAACCGGATCTCTAACCCTAACCCTTAACATAACCCTAACCCTAGGTCCAACCGTAACCCTAACCGGATCTCTAACCCTAGCCCTCAACATAACCCTAACCCTACGTCCAATAGTAACCCTAACCGGATCTCTAACCCTAGCCCTAAACATAACCCTAACCCTAGGTCAAATCGTAACCCTAACCGGATCTGTTACCCTAGCCCTCAACATAACCCTAACCCTAGGTCCAATCGTAATACTAACCGGATCTCTAACCCTAGCCCTCAACATAACCCTAACCCTACGTCCAATAGTAACCCTAACCGGATCTCTAACCCTAGCCCTAAACATAACCCTAACCCTAGGTCCAATCGTAACACTAACCGGATCTGTAACCCTAGCCCTCAACATAACCCTAACCCTAGGTCCAATTGAAACCCTAACCTTCTCTCTACGCCTAGCCCTCAACATAACCCTAACCCTAGGTCCAATCGTAACCCTAACCTGATCTCTAACCCTAGCCCTATACATAACCCTATCCCTAGGTCCAATCATAACCCTAACCATATCTCTAACCCTGGCCCTCAACATAACCCTAACCCTAGGTCCAATCGTAACCCTAACCGTCTCTCTAACCCTAGCCCTCAACATAACCCTAACCCTACGTCCAATAGTAACCCTAACCGGATCTCTAACCCTAGCCCTCAACATAACCCTAACCCTAGGTCAAATCGTAACCCTAACCGGATCTGTAACTCTAGCCCTCAACATAACCCTAACCCTAGGTCCAATCGTAATACTAACCGGATCTCTAACCCTAGCCCTATACATAACCCTAACCCTAGGTCCAATCATAACCCTAACAATATCTCTAACCCTAGCCCTCAACATAACCCTAACCCTAGGTCCAATCGTAACCCTAACCATCTCTCTAACCCTAGCCCTCAACGTTACGCTAACCCTAGGTCCAATAGTAACCCTAACCGGAACTGAACCCTAGCTCTCAACATAACCTTAACCTTAGGTCCAATCGTAATACTAACCTGATCACTAACCCTAGCCCTCAACATAACCCTAACCCTAGGTCCAATCGTAACCCTAACCGGATCTGTCTCCCTAGCCCTAAACATAACCCTAACCCTAGGTCTAATCGTAATACTAACCTGATCTCTAACCCTAGCCCTCAACATAACCCTAACCCTAGGTCCAATCTAACCCCAACCAGATCTCAAACCCTGGGCCTCAACATAACCCTAACCCTAGGTCCAATCGTAACCCTAACCGGATGTCTAACCCTAGCCCTCAACATAACTCTAACCCTAGGTCCAATCGTAACCCTAACCGGATCTCGAACCCTAGCTCTCAACATAACCCTAACCCTAGGTCCAATCGTAACCGTAACCATATCTCTAACCCTAGCCCTCAACATAACCCTAACCCTAGGTCCAAAAGTAACCCTAACCTTCTCTCTAACCCTAGCCCTCAACATAACCCTAACCCTATGTCCAATCGTAATACTAACATGATCTCTAATCCTAGCCCTCAAATAACCCTAACCCTAGGTCCAATCGTAACCCTAACCGGATCTCTAACCCTAGCCCTCAACATAAAACTAACCCTAGGTCCAATTGTAACCCTAACCTTCTCTCTAAGCCTAGCCCTCAACGTTACGCTAACCCTAGGTTCAAGTGTATCCCTAACCGGAACTCTAACCCTAGCCCTCAACATAACCCTAACCCTAGGTCCAATCGTAACCCTAACCATATCTCTAACCCTAGCCCTCAACATAACCCTAACCCTAGGTCCAAAAGTAACCCTAACCTTCTCTCTAAACCTAGCCCTCAACATAACCCTAACCCTAGGTCCTATCGTAACCCTAACCGTCTCTCTAACCCTAGCCCTCAACATAACCCTACCCTAGGTCCAATCGTAACCCTAACTGTCTCTACAGAAGGATGAAATACTTGTGTTTCTCTCTGAAAGAACTCTCAGCCACTATTCTTTTGCTTGCTCCTTCCAAGTCTTTGTAGAAACGTGTTTTTTCACTGCAGGCATAAGTTTTAGGATGCATTTTTTCAATCTCTTGCAAGCCTCATGTTGTTTCTTAGACAATGTGGAAAAACAAGGAGTATGTATCCCGAATCACTTGAAATCCAGGAAAACGCACACTGCATCAGTCTTCTTCAAACACGTTCTATTTCCTAAAGTGTTTTGAACTTTCAACAAACCAGAAAAGAAGGGCATTTTGCAGTGAAATTTAGAATGGCATGTACAAAAAGCCATTTTTTTCGGTTGCAGAGTTCAAAAGCATGATTGTCTTCATGTTTTCGATGAAACCCTTACATTTCCAATTTACCTGAGTTAGGACTTTCCCAAAAAGACGTGTTTGCGTGTCTGTGTTGAAAGGAGCTCTAAGTTGTGTATTCAGTGCTGTAGAGTGACACACTCTACACAGGATACACAGCGTTTTGAGAGCACCAACATGCTTCAAACTGAAACTGCTACAAGCTGTGTGTAGCATGCTGAATGAAGACTTGTCATTTCAAAGAAAGAAGAGGAAACCAAAATCCAGGTAGTGAAACGAGCACACCAGTATGGGAGATGTGCATGTGGACACTTTCAAGCAGCAGCTCTTTGTGGACACTTGGAAACAGGGCTGTGAAAAACTTTCGTACAAAGCGGATTTGGCCAAAGTTGAAAGACCTTCCAAAACCAACCCTAAATAACTTAGCCAAACAATGAAAGTTCCAATAAGCTCCTACAGGAAAGGTGCATCTATGACACAACCCCCGAGCAGGTAGCTACATTCTGCACAGTACAAAATGCATATGAATTCCAGCAAGAAAACTCACTCCAGAAGGATGAAATGCATGTGTTTCTCTCTGAAAGGACACTCAGCCACTATTCTTTTGCTTGCTCCTTCCAAGTCTTTGTAGAACCGTGTGTTTTCACTGCTGGAATAAGTTTTAGGATGCATTGTTTCAATCTCTTGCAAGCCTCATGTTGTTTCTTAGACAATGTGGAAAATCACGGATTATGTTTCCCAAATCACAAGAAATAAAGGAAAACGCACACTGCATCAGTCTTCTTCAAACACGCTCTATCTCCTAATGTGTTGTGAACTTTCAACAAACCAGAAAAGAAGGGCATTTTGCACTGAAATTCAGACGGGTATGTACAAGAGTTCATTCCTATTGGTTGCAGAGTGCAAAAGCATGATTGACTTCAAGTTCTGGATGAAACCCTTACATTTCCAAGAGTAAAGAAGTAGGACTTTTACAAAAAGATGTGTTTGCGTGTCTGTGGTGAAAGGAGCTCTAAGTTGTGTATTCAGTGCTGGAGATTGACACACTCTACACAGGTTACTCAGCGTTTTAAGAGCACCAATATGCTGCAAACTGAAACTGCTACAAGGTGTGTGTAGCATGCAGAAAGAGGGCTTGTAATTTCAAAGAAAGAAGAGGAAACCAAAATCCAGGTAGTGAAACGAGCACACCAGTATGGGAGATGTGCATGTGGAGAGTTTTAAGCAGCAGTTCTTTGTGGGCTCTTGGAAACAGGGCTGTGAAAAAATTTCGTAAGAAAGCGGATTTGGCTAAAGTTGAAAGACCTTCCAAAACCAACCCAAAGAAGTTAGCCAAACAATGAATGTTCCAATAAGCTCCTGCAGGAAAGTTGCTTCTATGACACAACCCCCGAGCAGGTAGTTACATTCTGCACGGTACAAATGCATATGAATTCCAGGCTGAAAATTCACTCCAGAAGGATGAAATGTGTATGTTTCTCTCTGAAAGAACACTCAGCCATTGGCTTTTACTTGCTACTTCAAAGTCTTTGTAGAAACGTGTGCTTTCACCGCTGGAGTACGTTTTGGGATGCATTTTTTCAATCTCTTGCAAGCCTCATGTTTCTTTCACAATGTGGAAAAATAAGGATTATATTTCCCAAATCACTTGAAATCTAGGGAAACGCACACTGCATCGATCTTGCTCAAACACGCTCTTTCTCCTAATGTGTTGAGAACATTCAAGAAACCAGAAAACAAGGGCATTTTGCAGTGAAACTCAGTCAGGCATGTACAAGAGGTCATTTCTATTGGTAGTAGAGTGCAAAAGCATGATTGACTTCATGTTCTCCATGAAACCCTTACATTTCCAAGGGACCTGAAGTAGGACTTTCACAAAAAGATGTGTTTGCGTGTCTGTGGTGAAAGGAGCTCTAAGTTGTGTATTCAGTGCTGGAGAGTAACACACTCTACATAGGTTACACAGCGTTTTGAGAGCACCAACATGCTTCAAACTGAAGCTGGTACAAGGTGTGTGTAGAATGCTGAATGAAGACTTGTCATTTCAAAGAAAGAAGAGGAAACCAAAATCCAGGTAGTGAAACGAGCACACCAGTATACGAGATGTGCATGTGGACAGTTTCAAGCAGCAGCTCTTTGTGGACACTTGGAAACAGCGGTATTAAAAACTTGCGTACGAAGCGGGATTTGGCCAAGGTTGAAAGACCTTCCAAAACCAACCCTAAATAACTTAGCCAAACAATGAATGTTCCAATAAGCTCCTGCAGAAAAGGTGCTTCTATGACACAAACCCCAGCAGGTAGCTACATTCTGCACAGTATAAAATGCATATGAACTCCAGCATGAAAATTCACTCCAGAAGGATGAAATGCATGTTTCTCTATGAAAGAACACTCAGCCACAAGGCTTTAGCTTGCTGCTTCAAAGTCTTTATAGAAATGTGTGTTTTCACTGCTGGAATACCCTAGCCCTCAACATCACTATAACCCTAGGTCCAATCTTAACCCTAACCTGATCTCTAACCCTAGCCCTCAACATAACCCTAACCCTAGGTCGAACCGTAACCCTAACCGGATCTCTAACCCTAACCCTCAACATAACCCTAACCCTAGGTCCAACCGTAACCCTAACCGGATCTCTAACCCTAGCCCTCAACATAACCCTAACCCTACGTCCAATAGTAACCCTAACCGGATCTCTAACCCTAGCCCTAAACATAACCCTAACCCTAGGTCAAATCGTAACCCTAACCGGATCTGTAACCCTAGCCCTCAACATAACCCTAACCCTAGGTCCAATCGTAATACTAACCGGATCTCTAACCCTAGCCCTCAACATAACCCTAATCCTACGTCCAATAGTAACCCTAACCGGATCTCTAACCCTAGCCCTAAACATAACCCTAACCCTAGGTCCAATCGTAACCCTAACCTGATCTCTAACCCTAGCCCTGTACATAACCCTAACCCTAGGTCCAATCATAACCCTAACAATATCTCTAACCCTAGCCCTCAACATAACCCTAACCCTAGGTCCAATCGTAACCCTAACCGTCTCTCTAACCCTAGCCCTCAACGTTACGCTAACCCTAGGTCCAATAGTAACTCTAACCGGATCTGAACCCTAGCCCTCAACATAACCTTAACCTTAGGTCCAATCGTAATACTAACCTGATCACTAACCCTAGCCCTCAACATAACCCTAACCCTAGGTCCAATCGTAACCCTAACCGGATCTGTATCCCTAGCCCCAAACATTACCCTAACCCTAGGTCCAATCTTAACCCTAACCTGATCTCTAACCCTAGCCCTCAACATAACCCTAACCCTAGGTCCAATCTAACCCTAACCAGATCTCAAACCCTGGGCCTCAACATAACCCTAACCCTAGGTCCAATCGTAACCCTAACCGGATGTCTAACCCTAGCCCTCAACATAACCCTAACCCTAGGTCCAAAAGTAACCCTAACCTTCTCTCTAACCCTCGCCCTCAACATAACCCTAACCCTAGGTCCTATCGTAACCCTAACCGTCTCTCTAACCCTAGCCCTCAACATAACCCTACTCTAGGTCCAATCGTAACCCTAACTGTCTCTACAGAAGGATGAAATACGTGTGTTTCTCTCTGAAAGAACTCTCAGCCATTATTCTTTTGCTTGCTCCTTCCAAGTCTTTGTAGAAACGTGTGTTTTCACTGCAAGCATAAGTTTTAGGATGCATTTTTTCAATCTCTTGCAAGCCTCATGTTGTTTCTTAGACAATGTGGAAAAACAAGGAGTATGTATCCCGAATCACTTGAAATCCAGGAAAACGCACACTGCATCAGTCTTCTTCAAACACGTTCTATTTCCTAAAGTGTTTTGAACTTTCAACAAACCAGAAAAGAAGGGCATTTTGCAGTGAAATTCAGAATGGCATGTACAAAAAGCCATTTCTTTCGGTTGCAGGGTTCAAAAGCATGATTGTCTTCATGTTTTCGATGAAACCCTTACATTTCCAATTTACCTGAGTTAGGACTTTCCCCAAAAGACGTGTTTGCGTGTCTGTGTTGAAAGGAGCTCTAAGTTGTGTATTCAGTGCTGTAGAGTGACACACTCTACACAGGATACACAGCGTTTTGAGAGCACCAACATGCTTCAAACTGAAACTGCTACAAGCTGTGTGTAGCATGCTGAATGAAGACTTGTCATTTCAAAGAAAGAAGAGGAAACCAAAATCCAGGTAGTGAAACGAGCACACCAGTATGGGAGATGTGCATGTGGACACTTTCAAGCAGCAGCTCTTTGTGGACACTTGGAAACAGGGCTGTGAAAAACTTTCGTACAAAGCGGATTTGGCCAAAGTTGAAAGACCTTCCAAAACCAACCCTAAATAACTTAGCCAAACAATGAAAGTTCCAATAAGCTCCTACAGGAAAGGTGCATCTATGACACAACCCCCGAGCAGGTAGCTACATTCTGCACAGTACAAAATGCGTATGAATTCCAGCAAGAAAACTCACTCCAGAAGGATGAAATGCATGTGTTTCTCTCTGAAAGGACACTCAGCCACTATTCTTTTGCTTGCTCCTTCCAAGTCTTTGTAGAACCGTGTGTTTTCACTGCTGGAATAAGTTTTAGGATGCATTGTTTCAATCTCTTGCAAGCCTCATGTTGTTTCTTAGACAATGTGGAAAATCACGGATTATGTTTCCAAATCACAAGAAATAAAGGAAAACGCACACTGCATCAGTCTTCTTCAAACACGCTCTATCTCCTAATGTGTTGTGAACTTTCAACAAACCAGAAAAGAAGGGCATTTTGCACTGAAATTCAGACGGGTATGTACAAGAGTTCATTCTTATTGGTTGCAGAGTGCAAAAGCATGATTGACTTCAAGTTCTCGATGAAACCCTTACATTTCCAAGAGTAAAGAAGTAGGACTTTTACAAAAAGATGTGTTTGCGTGTCTGTGGTGAAAGGAGCTCTAAGTTGTGTATTCAGTGCTGGAGATTGACACACTCTACACAGGTTACTCAGCGTTTTAAGAGCACCAATATGCTGCAAACTGAAACTGCTACAAGGTGTGTGTAGCTTGCAGAAAGAGGGCTTGTAATTTCAAAGAAAGAAGAGGAAACCAAAATCCAGGTAGTGAAACGAGCACACCAGTATGGGAGATGTGCATGTGGAGAGTTTTAAGCAGCAGTTCTTTGTGGGCTCTTGGAAACAGGGCTGTGAAAAAATTTCGTAAGAAAGCAGATTTGGATAAAGTTGAAAGACCTTCCAAAACCAACCCAAAGAAGTTAGCCAAACAATGAAAGTTCTAATAAGCTCCTGCAGGAAAGTTGCTTCTATGACACAACCCCCGAGCAGGTAGTTACATTCTGCATGGTACAAATGCATATGAATTCCACGCTGAAAATTCACTCCAGAAGGATGAAATGTGTATGTTTCTCTCTGAAAGAACACTCAGCCATTGGCTTTTACTTGCTACTTCAAAGTCTTTGTAGAAACGTGTGCTTTCACCGCTGGAGTACGTTTTGGGATGCATTTTTTCAATCTCTTGCAAGCCTCATGTTTCTTTCACAATGTGGAAAAATAAGGATTATATTTCCCAAATCACTTGAAATCTAGGGAAACGCACACTGCATCGATCTTGCTCAAACACGCTCTTTCTCCTAATGTGTTGAGAACATTCAAGAAACCAGAAAACAAGGGCATTTTGCAGTGAAACTCAGTCAGGCATGTACAAGAGGTCATTTCTATTGGTAGTAGAGTGCAAAAGCATGATTGACTTCATGTTCTCCATGAAACCCTTACATTTCCAAGGGACCTGAAGTAGGACTTTCACAAAAAGATGTGTTTGCGTGTCTGTGGTGAAAGGAGCTCTAAGTTGTGTATTCAGTGCTGGAGAGTAACACACTCTACATAGGTTACACAGCGTTTTGAGAGCACCAACATGCTTCAAACTGAAGCTGGTACAAGGTGTGTGTAGAATGCTGAATGAAGACTTGTCATTTCAAAGAAAGAAGAGGAAACCAAAATCCAGGTAGTGAAACGAGCACACCAGTATCTGAGATGTGCATGTGGACAGTTTCAAGCAGCAGCTCTTTATGGACACTTGGAAACAGCGGTATTAAAAACTTGCGTACGAAGCGGGATTTGGCCAAGGTTGAAAGACCTTCCAAAACCAACCCTAAATAACTTAGCCAAACAATGAATGTTCCAATAAGCTCCTGCAGAAAAGGTGCTTCTATGACACAACCCCCAGCAGGTAGCTACATTCTGCACAGTATAAAATGCATATGAACTCCAGCATGAAAATTCACTCCAGAAGGATGAAATGCATGTTTCTCTATGAAAGAACACTCAGCCACAAGGCTTTAGCTTGCTGCTTCAAAGTCTTTATAGAAATGTGTGTTTTCACTGCTGGAATACCCTAGCCCTCAACATCACTATAACCCTAGGTCCAATCTTAACCCTAACCTGATCTCTAACCCTAGCCCTCAACATAACCCTAACCCTAGGTCCAACCGTAACCCGAACCGGGTCTCTAACCCTAGCCCTAAATATAACCCTAACCCTAGGTCCAACCGTAACCCGAACCGGATCTCTAACCCTAGCCCTCAATATAACCCTAACCCTAGGTCCAATCGTAATACTAACCGGATCTCTAACCCTAGCCCTCAACATAACCCTAACCCTAGGTCCAATCGTAATACTAACCGTATCTCTAACCCTAGCCCTAAACATAACCCTAACCCTAGGTCCAATCGTAACCCTAACCGGATCGGTAACCCTAGCCCTCAACATAACCCTAACCCTAGGTCCAATTGAAACCCTAACCTTCTCTCTAACCCTAGCCCTCAACATAACCCTAACCCTAGGTCCAATCGTAACCCTAACCTGATCTCTAACCCTAGCCCTATACATAACCCTAACCCTAGGTCCAATCATAACCCTAACAATATCTCTAACCCTAGCCCTCAACATAACCCTAACCCTAGGTCCAATCGTAACCCTAACCGTCTCTCTAACCCTAGCCCTCACCGTTACGCTAACCCTAGGTCCAATCGTAACCCTAACCGGATCTGAACCCTAGCCCTCAACATAACCTTAACCTTAGGTCTAATCGTAATACTAACCTGATCACTAACCCTAGCCCTCAACATAACCTTAACCTTAGGTCCAATCGTAATACTGACCTGATCACTAACCCTAGCCCTCAACATCACTATAACCCTAGGTCCAATCTTAACCCTAACCTGATCTCTAACCCTAGGCGTCAACATAACCCTAACCCTAGGTCCAACCGTAACCCTAACCGAATCTCTAACCCTAGCCCTCAACATAACCCTAACCCTAGGTCCAAAAGTAACCCTAACCTTCTCTCTAACCCTAGCCCTCAACATAACGCTAACAGTATGTCCAATCGTAATACTAACATGATCTCTAATCCTAGCCCTCAACATAACCCTAACCCTAGGTCCAATCGTAACCCTAACCGGATCTCTAACCCTAGCCCTCAACATAACCCTAACCCTAGGTCCAATTGTAACCCTAACCTTCTCTCTAAGCCTAGCCCTCAACGTTATGCTAACCCTAGGTTCAAGTGTAACCCTAACCGGAACTCTAACCCTAGCCCTCAACATAACCCTAACCCTAGGTCCAATCGTAACCCTAACCGGATCTCTAACCCTAGCCCTCAACATAACCCTAACCCTAAGTCCAATAGTAACCCTAACCGGATCTCTAACCCTAGCCCTAAACATAACCCTAACCCTAGGTCCAATCGTAACCCTAACCTAATCTCTAACCCTAGCCCTCAACATAACCCTAACCCTAGGTCCAACCGTAACCCTAACCGGATCTCTAACCCTAGCCCTCAACATAACCCTAACCCTACGTCCAATAGTAACCCTAACCGGATGTCTAACCCTAGCCCTAAACATAACCCTAACCCTAGGTCCAATCGTAACCCTAACCGGATCTGTAACACTAGCCCTCAACATAACCCTAACCATAGGTCCAATTGAAACCCTAACCTTCTCTCTAACCCTAGCCCTCAACATAACCCTAACCCTAGGTCCAATCGTATCCCTAACAATATCTCTAACCCTAGCCCTCAACATAACCCTAACCCTAGGTCCAATCGTAACCCTAACCGTCTCTCTAACCCTAGCCCTCAACGTTACGCTAACCCTAGGTCAAATAGTAACCCTAACCGGATCTGAACCCTAGCCCTCAACATAACCTTTACCTTAGGTTCAATCGTAATACTAACCTGATCACTAAACCTAGCCCTAAACATAACCCTAACCCTAGGTCCAACCGTAACCCTAACCGGATCTGTAACTCTAGCCCTCAACATAACACTAACCCTAGGTAGAATCGTAATACAAACCGGATCTCTACCCTAGCCCTCAACATAACCCTAACCCTATGTCCAATAGTAACCCAAATTGGATCTCTAACCCTAGCCCTAAACATAACCCTAACCCTAGGTCCAATCGTAACCCTAACCGGATCTCTAACCCTAGCCCTCAACATAACCCTAACCCTAGGTCCAATTGAAACCCTAACCTTCTCTCTAACCCTAGCCCTCAACATAACCCTAAACCTAGGTCCAATCGTAACCCTAAACTGATCTCTAACCCTAGCCCTATACATAACCCTAACCCTAGGTCCAATCATAACCCTAACCATATCTCTAACCCTAGCCCTCAACATAACCCTAACCCTAGGTCCAATCGTAACCCTAACCGTCTCTCTAACCCTAGCCTTCAACGTTACGCTAACCCTAGGTCCAATCGTAACCCTAACCGTATCTGAACCCTAGCCCTCAACATAACCTTAACCTTAGGTCCAATCGTAATACTAACCTGATCTCTAACCCTAGCCCTCTACATAACCCTAACCCTAGGTCAAATCGTAACCCTAACCGGATCTGTAACTCTAGCCCTCAACATAACCCTAACCCTACATCCAATAGTAACCCTAACCGGATCTCTAACCCTAGCCCTAAACATAACCCTAACCCTCGGTCAAATCGTAACCCTAACCGGATCTGTAACTCTAGCCCTCAACATAACCCTAACCCTAGGTCCAATAGTAATACTAACCGGATCTCTAACCCTAGCCCTCAACATAACCCTAACCCTACGTCCAATAGTAACCCTAACCGGATCTCTAACCCTAGCCCTAAACATAACCCTAACCCTAGGTCCAATCGTAACCCTAACCGGATCTGTATCCCTACCCCTAAACATAACCCCAACCCTAGGTCCAATCGTAATACTAACCTGATCTCTAACCCTAGCCCTCAACATAACCCTAACCCTAGGTCCAATCTAACCCTAACCAGATCTCAAACCCTGGGCCTCAACATAACCCTAACCCTAGGTCCAATCGTAACCCTAACCGGATGATAAACCCTAGCCCTCAACATAACCCTAACCCTAGGTCCAATCGTAACCCTAACCGAATCTCAAACCCTAGCCCTCAACATAACCCTAACCCTAGGTCCAATCGTAACCCTAACCTAATCTCTAACCCTAGCCCTCAACATAACCCTAACCCTAGGTCCAACCGTAACCCTAACCGGATCTCTAACCCTAGCCCTCAACATAACCCTAACCCTACGTCCAATAGTAACCCTAACCGGATCTCTAACCCTAGCCCTAAACATAACCCTAACCCTAGGTCCAATCGTAACCCTAACCGGATCTGTAACCCTAGCCCTCAACATAACCCTAACCCTAGGTCCAATTGAAACCCTAACCTTCTCTCTAACCCTAGCCCTCAACATAACCCTAACCCTAGGTCCAATCGTATCCCTAACAATATCTCTAACCCTAGCCCTCAACATAACCCTAACCCTAGGTCCAATCGTAACCCTAACCGTCTCTCTAACCCTAGCCCTCAACGTTACGCTAACCCTAGGTCAAATAGTAACCCTAACCGGATCTGAACCCTAGCCCTCAACATAACCTTTACCTTAGGTTCAATCGTAATACTAACCTGATCACTAACTCTAGCCCTAAACATAACCCTAACCCTAGGTCCAATCTTAACCCTAACCTGATCTCTAACCCTAGCCCTCAACATAACCCTAACCCTAGGTCCAATCTAACCCTAACCAGATATCAAACCCTGGGCCTCAACATAACCCTAACCCTAGGTCCAATCGTAACCCTAACCGGATGTCTAACCCTAGCCCTCAACATAACCCTAACCCTAGGTCCAATCGTAACCCTAACCGGATCTCTAATCCTAGCTCTCAACATAACCCTAACCCTAGGTCCAATCGTAACCCTAACCATATCTCTAACCCTAGCCCTCAACATAACCCTAACCCTAGGTCCAAAAGTAACCCTAACCTTCTCTCTAACCCTAGCCCTCAACATAACCCTAACCCTATGTCCAATCGTAATACTAACATGATCTCTAATCCTAGCCCTCAACATAACCCTAACCCTAGGTCCAATCGTAACCCTAACCGGATCTTTAACCCTAGCCCTCAACATAACCCTAACCCTAGGTCCAATTGTAACCCTAACCTTCTCTCTAACCCTAGGCCTCAACATAACCCTAACCCTAGGTCCTATCGTAACACTAACCGTCTCTCTAACCCTAGCCCTCAACATAACCCTACCCTAGGTTCAATCGTAACCCTAACTGTCTCTACAGAAGGATGAAATACGTGTGTTTCTCTCTGAAAGAACTCTCAGCCACTATTCTTTTGCTTGCTCCTTCCAAGTCTTTGTGGAAACGTGTGTTTTCACTGCAGGCATAAGTTTTAGGATGCATTTTTTCAATCCCGCAAGCCTCATGTTGTTTCTTAGACAATGTGGAAAAACAAGGAGTATGTATCCCGAATCACTTGAAATCCAGGAAAACGCACACTGCATCAGTCTTCTTCAAACACGTTCTATTTCCTAAAGTGTTTTGAACTTTCAACAAACCAGAAAAGAAGGGCATTTTGCAGTGAAATTCAGAATGGCATGTACAAAAAGCCATTTCTTTCGGTTGCAGAGTTCAAAAGCATGATTGTCTTCATGTTTTCTTTGAAACCCTTACATTTCCAATTTACCTGAGTTAGGACTTTCCCAAAAAGACGTGTTTGCGTGTCTGTGTTGAAAGGAGCTCTAAGTTGTGTATTCAGTGCTGTAGAGTGACACACTCTACACAGGATACACAGCGTTTTGAGAGCACCAACATGCTTCAAACTGAAACTGCTGCAAGCTGTGTGTAGCATGCTGAATGAAGACTTGTCATTTCAAAGAAAGAAGAGGAAACCAAAATCCAGGTAGTGAAACGAGCAAACCAGTATGGGAGATGTGCATGTGGACACTTTCAAGCAGCAGCTCTTTGTGGACACTTGGAAACAGGGCTGTGAAAAACTTTCGTACAAAGCGGATTTGGCCAAAGTTGAAAGACCTTCCAAAACCAACCCTAAATAACTTAGCCAAACAATGAAAGTTCCAATAAGCTCCTACAGGAAAGGTGCATCTATGACACAACCCCCGAGCAGGTAGCTACATTCTGCACAGTACAAAATGCATATGAATTCCAGCAAGAAAACTCACTCCAGAAGGATGAAATGCATGTGTTTCTCTCTGAAAGGACACTCAGCCACTATTCTTTTGCTTGCTCCTTCCAAGTCTTTGTAGAACCGTGTGTTTTCACTGCTGGAATAAGTTTTAGGATGCATTGTTTCAATCTCTTGCAAGCCTCATGTTTCTTTCACAATGTGGAAAAATAAGGATTATATTTCCCAAATCACTTGAAATCTAGGGAAACGCACACTGCATCGATCTTGCTCAAACACGCTCTTTCTCCTAATGTGTTGAGAACATTCAAGAAACCAGAAAACAAGGGCATTTTGCAGTGAAACTCAGTCAGGCATGAACAAGAGGTCATTTCTATTGGTAGTAGAGTGCAAAAGCATGATTGACTTCATGTTCTCCATGAAACCCTTACATTTCCAAGGGACCTGAAGTAGGACTTTCACAAAAAAATGTGTTTGCGTGTCTGAGGTGAAAGGAGCTCTAAGTTGTGTATTCAGTGCTGGAGAGTGACACACTCTACATAGGTTACACAGCGTTTTGAGAGCACCAACATGCTTAAAACTGAAGCTGGTACAAGGTGTGTGTAGAATGCTGAATGAAGACTTGTCATTTCAAAGAAAGAAGAGGAAACCAAAATCCAGGTAGTGAAACGAGCACACCAGTATACGAGATGTGCATGTGGACAGTTTCAAGCAGCAGCTGTTTGTGGACACTTGGAAACAGCGGTATTAAAAACTAGCGTACGAAGCGGGATTTGGCCAAGGTTGAAAGACCTTCCAAAACCAACCCTAAATAACTTAGCCAAACAATGAATGTTCCACTAAGCTCCTGCAGAAAAGGTGCTTCTATGACACAACCCCCAGCAGGTAGCTACATTCTGCACAGTATAAAATGCATATGAACTCCAGCATGAAAATTCACTCCAGAAGGATGAAATGCATGTTTCTCTATGAAAGAACACTCAGCCACAAGGCTTTAGCTTGCTGCTTCAAAGTCTTTATAGAAATGTGTGTTTTCACTGCTGGAATACCCTAGCCCTCAACATCACTATAACCCTAGGTCCAATCTTAACCCTAACCTGATCTCTAACCCTAGCCCTCAACATAACCCTAACCCTAGGTCCAACCGTAACCCTAACAGGATCTGTAACTCTAGCCCTCAACATAACACTAACCCTAGGTAGAATCGTAATACTAACCGGATCTCTACCCTAGCCCTCAACATAACCCTAACCCTACGTCCAATAGTAACCCAAATTGGATCTCTAACCCTAGCCCTAAACATAACCCTAACCCTAGGTCCAATTGAAACCCTAACCTTCTCTCTAACCCTAGCCCTCAACATAACCCTAAACCTAGGTCCAATCGTAACCCTAACCTGATCTCTAACCCTAGCCCTATACATAACCCTAACCCTAGGTCCAATCATAACCCTAACCATATCTCTAACCCTAGCCCTCAACATAACCCTAACCCTAGGTCCAATCGTAACCCTAACCGTCTCTCTAACCCTAGCCTTCAACGTTACGCTAACCCTAGGTCCAATCGTAACCCTAACCGTATCTGAACCCTAGCCCTCAACATAACCTTAACCTTAGGTCCAATCGTAATACTAACCTGATCTCTAACCCTAGCCCTCTACATAACCCTGACCCTAGGTCAAATCGTAACCCTAACCGGATCTGTAACTCTAGCCCTCAACATAACCCTAACCCTACATCCAATAGTAACCCTAACCGGATCTCTAACCCTAGCCCTAAACATAACCCTAACCCTCGGTCAAATCGTAACCCTAACCGGATCTGTAACTCTAGCCCTCAACATAACCCTAACCCTAGGTCCAATCGTAATACTAACCGGATCTCTAACCCTAGCCCTCAACATAACCCTAACCCTACGTCCAATAGTAACCCTAACCGGATCTCTAACCCTAGCCCTAAACATAACCCTAACCCTAGGTCCAATCGTAACCCTAACCGGATCTGTATCCCTAGCCCTAAACATAACCCCAACCCTAGGTCCAATCGTAATACTAACCTGATCTCTAACCCTAGCCCTCAACATAACCCTAACCCTAGGTCCAATCTAACCCTAACCAGATCTCAAACCCTGGGCCTCAACTTAACCCTAACCCTAGGTCCAATCGTAACCCTAACCGGATGATAAACCCTAGCCCTCAACATAACCCTAACCCTAGGTCCAATCGTAACCCTAACCGGATCTCAAACCCTAGCCCTCAACATAACCCTAACCCTAGGTCCAATCGTAACCCTAACCATATCTCTAACCCTAGCCCTCAACATAACCCTAACCCTAGGTCCAAAGGTAACCCTAACCTTCTCTCTAACCCTAGCCCTCAACATAACGCTAACCCTATGTCCAATCGTAATACTAACATGATCTCTAATCCTAGCCCTCAACATAACCCTAACCCTAGGTCCAATCGTAACCCTAACCGGATCTCTAACCCTACCCCTCAACATAACCCTAACCCTAGGTACAATTGTAACCCTAACCTTCTCTCTAAGCCTAGCCCTCAACGTTACGCTAACCCTAGGTTCAAGTGTAACCCTAACCGGAACTCTAACCCTAGCCCTCAACATAACCCTAACCCTAGGTCCAATTGTAACCCTAACTATATCTCTAACCCTAGCCCTCAACATAACCCTAACCCTAGGTCCAATCGTAACCCTAACCTGATCTCTAACCCTAGCCCTGTACATAACCCTAACCCTAGGTCCAATCATAACGCTAACCATATCTCTAACCCTAGCCCTCAACATAACCCTAACCCTAGGTCCAATCGTAACCCTAACCGTCTCTCTAACCCTAGCCCTCAACGTTACGCTAACCCTAGGTCCAATCGTAACCCTAACCGGATCTGAACCCTAGAACTCAACATAACCTTAATCTTAGGTCCAATCGTAATACTAACCTGATCACTAACCCTAGCCCTCAACATAACCCTAACCCTAGGTCCAATCGTAACCCTAACCGGATCTGTATCCCTAGCCCTAAACATAACCATAACCCTAGGTCCAATCGTAATATTAACCTGATCTCTAACCCTAGCCCTCAACATAACCCTAACCCTAGGTCCAATCTAACCCTAACCATATCTCTAAACCTAGCCCTCAACATAACCCTAACCCTACGTCCAATAGTAACCCTAACCGGATCTCTAACCCTAGCCCTAAACATAACCCTAACCCTAGGTCCAATCGTAATACTAACCTGATCTCTAAACCTAGCCCTCAACATAACCCTAACCCTAGGTCCAATATTAACCCTAACCTGATCTCTAACCCTAGCCCTCAACATAACCCTAACCCTAGGTCCAATCTAACCCTAACCAGATATCAAACCCTGGGCCTCAACATAACCCTAACCCTAGGTCCAATCGTAACCCTAACCGGATGTCTAACCCTAGCCCTCAACATAACCCTAACCCTAGGTCCAATCGTAACCCTAACCGGATCTCTAATCCTAGCTCTCAACATAACCCTAACCCTAGGTCCAATCGTAACCCTAACCATATCTCTAACCCTAGCCCTCAACATAACCCTAACCCTAGGTCCAAAAGTAACCCTAACCTTCTCTCTAACCCTAGCCCTCAACATAACCCTAACCCTATGTCCAATCGTAATACTAACATGATCTCTAATCCTAGCCCTCAACATAACCCTAACCCTAGGTCCAATCGTAACCCTAACCGGATCTCTAACCCTAGCCCTCAACATAACCCTAACCCTAGGTCCAATTGTAACCCTAACCTTCTCTCTAAGCCTAGCTCTCAACGTTACGCTAACCCTAGGTTCAAGTGTAACCCTAACCGGAACGCTAACCCTAGCCCTCAACATAACCCTAACCCTAGGTCCAATCGTAACCCTAACCATATCTCTAACCCTAGCCCTCAACATAACTCTAACCCTAGGTCCAAAAGTAACCCTAACCTTCTCTCTAACCCTAGCCCTCAACATAACCCTACCCCTAGGTCCTATCGTAACGCTAACCGTCTCTCTAACCCTAGCCCTCAACATAACCCTACCCTAGGTTCAATCGTAACCCTAACTGTCTCTACAGAAGGATGAAATACGTGTGTTTCTCTCTGAAAGAACTCTCAGCCACTATTCTTTTGCTTGCTCCTTCCAAGTCTTTGTGGAAACGTGTGTTTTCACTGCAGGCATAAGTTTTAGGATGCATTTTTTCAATCTCTTGCAAGCCTCATGTTGTTTCTTAGACAATGTGGAAAAACAAGGAGTATGTATCCCGAATCACTTGAAATCCAGGAAAACGCACACTGCATCAGTCTTCTTCAAACACGTTCTATTTCCTAAAGTGTTTTGAACTTTCAACAAACCAGAAAAGAAGGGCATTTTGCAGTGAAATTCAGAATGGCATGTACAAAAAGCCATTTCTTTCGGTTGCAGAGTTCAAAAGCATGATTGTCTTCATGTTTTCGATGAAACCCTTACATTTCCAATTTACCTGAGTTAGGACTTTCCCAAAAAGACGTGTTTGCGTGTCTGTGTTGAAAGGAGCTCTAAGTTGTGTATTCAGTGCTGTAGAGTGACACACTCTACACAGGATACACAGCGTTTTGAGAGCACCAACATGCTTCAAACTGAAACTGCTACAAGCTGTGTGTAGCATGCTGAATGAAGACTTGTCATTTCAAAGAAAGAAGAGGAAACCAAAATCCAGGTAGTGAAACGAGCACACCAGTATGGGAGATGTGCATGTGGACACTTTCAAGCAGCAGCTCTTTGTGGACACTTGGAAACAGGGCTGTGAAAAACTTTCGTACAAAGCGGATTTGGCCAAAGTTGAAAGACCTTCCAAAACCAACCCTAAATAACTTAGCCAAACAATGAAAGTTCCAATAAGCTCCTACAGGAAAGGTGCATCTATGACACAACCACCGAGCAGGTAGCTACATTCTGCACAGTACAAAATGCATATGAATTCCAGCAAGAAAACTCACTCCAGAAGGATGAAATGCATGTGTTTCTCTCTGAAAGGACACTCAGCCACTATTCTTTTGCTTGCTCCTTCCAAGTCTTTGTAGAACCGTGTGTTTTCACTGCTGGAATAAGTTTTAGGATGCATTGTTTCAATCTCTTGCAAGCCTCATGTTGTTTCTTAGACAATGTGGAAAATCACGGATTATGTTTCCCAAATCACAAGAAATAAAGGAAAACGCACACTGCATCAGTCTTCTTCAAACACGCTCTATCTCCTAATGTGTTGTGAACTTTCAACAAACCAGAAAAGAAAGGCATTTTGCACTGAAATTCAGACGGGTATGTACAAGAGTTCATTCCTATTGGTTGCAGAGTGCAAAAGCATGATTGACTTCAAGTTCTGGATGAAACCCTTACATTTCCAAGAGTAAAGAAGTAGGACTTTTACAAAAAGATGTGTTTGCGTGTCTGTGGTGAAAGGAGCTCTAAGTTGTGTATTCAGTGCTGGAGATTGACACACTCTACACAGGTTACTCAGCGTTTTAAGAGCACCAATATGCTGCAAACTGAAACTGCTACAAGGTGTGTGTAGCATGCAGAAAGAGGGCTTGTAATTTCAAAGAAAGAAGAGGAAACCAAAATCCAGGTAGTGAAACGAGCACACCAGTATGGGAGATGTGCATGTGGAGAATTTTAAGCAGCAGTTCTTTGTGGGCTCTTGGAAACAGGGCTGTGAAAAAATTTCGTAAGAAAGCGGATTTGGCTAAAGTTGAAAGACCTTCCAAAACCAACCCAAAGAAGTTAGCCAAACAATGAATGTTCCAATAAGCTCCTGCAGGAAAGTTGCTTCTATGACACAACCCCCGAGCAGGTAGTTACATTCTGCACGGTACAAATGCATATGAATTCCAGGCTGAAAATTCACTCCAGAAGGATGAAATGTGTATGTTTCTCTCTGAAAGAACACTCAGCCATTGGCTTTTACTTGCTACTTCAAAGTCTTTGTAGAAACGTGTGCTTTCACCGCTGGAGTACGTTTTGGGATGCATTTTTTCAATCTCTTGCAAGCCTCATGTTTCTTTCACAATGTGGAAAAATAAGGATTATATTTCCCAAATCACTTGAAATCTAGGGAAACGCACACTGCATCGATCTTGCTCAAACACGCTCTTTCTCCTAATGTGTTGAGAACATTCAAGAAACCAGAAAACAAGGGCATTTTGCAGTGAAACTCAGTCAGGCATGAACAAGAGGTCATTTCTATTGGTAGTAGAGTGCAAAAGCATGATTGACTTAATGTTCTCCATGAAACCCTTACATTTCCAAGGGACCTGAAGTAGGACTTTCACAAAAAGATGTGTTTGCGTGTCTGAGGTGAAAGGAGCTCTAAGTTGTGTATTCAGTGCTGGAGAGTAACACACTCTACATAGGTTACACAGCGTTTTGAGAGCACCAACATGCTTCAAACTGAAGCTGGTACAAGGTGTGTGTAGAATGCTGAATGAAGACTTGTCATTTCAAAGAAAGAAGAGGAAACCAAAATCCAGGTAGTGAAACGAGCACACCAGTATACGAGATGTGCATGTGGAGAGTTTCAAGCAGCAGCTCTTTGTGGACACTTGGAAACAGCGCTATTAAAAACTTGCGTACGAAGCGGGATTTGGCCAAGGTTGAAAGACCTTCCAAAACCAACCCTAAATAACTTAGCCAAACAATGAATGTTCCACTAAGCTCCTGCAGAAAAGGTGCTTCTATGACACAACCCCCAGCAGGTAGCTACATTCTGCACAGTATAAAATGCATATGAACTCCAGCATGAAAATTCACTCCAGAAGGACGAAATGCATGTTTCTCTATGAAAGAACACTCAGCCACAAGGCTTTAGCTTGCTGCTTCAAAGTCTTTATAGAAATGTGTGTTTTCACTGCTGGAATACCCTAGCCCTCAACATCACTATAACCCTAGGTCCAATCTTAACCCTCACCTGATCTCTAACCCTAGCCCTCAACATAACCCTAACCCTAGGTCCAACCGTAACCCTAACCGGATCTGTAACTCTAGCCCTCAACATAACACTAACCCTAGGTAGAATCGTAATACTAACCGGATCTCTACCCTAGCCCTCAACATAACCCTAACCCTACGTCCAATAGTAACCCAAATTGGATCGCTAACCCTAGCCCTAAACATAACCCTAACCCTAGGTCCAATCGTAACCCTAACCGGATCTCTAACCCTAGCCCTCAACATAACCCTAACCCTAGGTCCAATTGAAACCCTAACCTTCTCTCTAACCCTAGCCCTCAACATAACCCTAAACCTAGGTCCAATCGTAACCCTAACCTGATCTCTAACCCTAGCCCTATACATAACCCTAACCCTAGGTCCAATCATAACCCTAACCATATCTCTAACCCTAGCCCTCAACATAACACTAACCCTAGGTCCAATCGTAACCCTAACCGTCTCTCTAACCCTAGCCTTCAACGTTACGCTAACCCTAGGTCCAATCGTAACCCTAACCGTATCTGAACCCTAGCCCTCAACATAACCTTAACCTTAGGTCCAATCGTAATACTAACCTGATCTCTAACCCTAGCCCTCTACATAACCCTAACCCTAGGTCAAATCGTAACCCTAACCGGATCTGTAACTCTAGCCCTCAACATAACCCTAACCCTACATCCAATAGTAACCCTAACCGGATCTCTAACCCTAGCCCTAAACATAACCCTAACCCTCGGTCAAATCGTAAACCTAACCGGATCTGTAACTCTAGCCCTCAACATAACCCTAACCCTAGGTCCAATCGTAATACTAACCGGATCTCTAACCCTAGCCCTCAACATAACCCTAACCCTACGTCCAATAGTAACCCTAACCGGATCTCTAACCCTAGCCCTAAACATAACCCTAACCCTAGGTCCAATCGTAACCCTAACCGGATCTGTATCCCTACCCCTAAACATAACCCCAACCCTAGGTCCAATCGTAATACTAACCTGATCTCTAACCCTAGCCCTCAACATAACCCTAACCCTAGGTCCAATCTAACCCTAACCAGATCTCAAACCCTGGGCCTCAACATAACCCTAACCCTAGGTCCAATCGTAACCCTAACCGGATGATAAACCCTAGCCCTCAACATAACCCTAACCCTAGGTCCAATCGTAACCCTAACCGGATCTCAAACCCTAGCCCTCAACATAACCCTAACCCTAGGTACAATCGTAACCCTAACCATATCTCTAACCCTAGCCCTCAACATAACCCTAACCCTAGGTCCAAAAGTAACCCTAACCTTCTCTCTAACCCTAGCCCTCAACATAACGCTAACCCTATGTCCAATCGTAATACTAACATGATCTCTAATCCTAGCCCTCAACATAACCCTAACTCTAGGTCCAATCGTAACCCTAACCGGATCTCTAACCCTAGCCCTCAACATAACCCTAACCCTAGGTACAATTGTAACCCTAACCTTCTCTCTAAGCCTAGCCCTCAACGTTACGCTAACCCTAGGTTCAAGTGTAACCCTAACCGGAACTCTAACCCTAGCCCTCAACATAACCCTAACCCTAGGTCCAATTGTAACCCTAACCATATCTCTAACCCTAGCTCTCAACATAACCCTAACCCTAGATCCAATCGTAACCCTAACCTGATCTCTAAACCTAGCCCTGTACATAACCCTAACCCTAGGTCCAATCATAACGCTAACCATATCTCTAACCCTAGCCCTCAACATAACCCTAACCCTAGGTCCAATCGTAACCCTAACCGTCTCTCTAACCCTAGCCCTCAACGTTACGCTAACCCTAGGTCCAATCGTAACCCTAACCGGATCTGAACCCTAGCCCTCAACATAACCTTAATCTTAGGTCCAATCGTAATACTAACCTGATCACTAACCCTAGCCCTCAACATAACCCTAACCCTAGGTCCAATCGTAACCCTAATCGGATCTGTATCCCTAGCCCTAAACATAACCATAACCCTAGGTCCAATCGTAATATTAACCTGATCTCTAACCCTAGCCCTCAACATAACCCTAACCCTAGGTCCAATCTAACCCTAACCATATCTCTAAACCTAGCCCTCAACATAACCCTAACCCTACGTCCAATAGTAACCCTAACCGGATCTCTAACCCTAGCCCTAAACATAACCCTAACCCTAGGTCCAATCGTAATACTAACCTGATCTCTAAACCTAGCCCTAAACATAACCCTAACCCTAGGTCCAATCGTAATACTAACCTGATCTCTAAACCTAGCCCTCAACATAACCCTAACCCTAGGTCCAATCTAACCCTAACCAGATCTCAAACCCTGGGCCTCAACATAACCCTAACCCTAGGTCCAATCGTAACCCTAACCGGATGTCTAACCCTAGCCCTCAACATAACCCTAACCCTAGGTCCAATCGTAACCCTAACCGGATCTCTAACCCTAGCCCTCAACATAACCCTAACCCTAGGTCCAATCGTAAGCCTAACCATATCTCTAACCCTACCCCTCAACATAACCCTAACCCTAGGTCCAAAAGTAACCCTAACCTTCTCTCTAACCCTAGCCCTCAACATAACCCTAACCCTATGTCCAATCGTAATACTAACATGATCTCTAATCCTAGCCCTCAACATAACCCTAACCCTAGGTCCAATCGTAACCCTAACCGGATCTCTAACCCTAGCCCTCAACATAACCCTAACCCTAGGTCCAATTGTAACCCTAACCTTCTCTCTAAGCCTAGCCCTCAACGTTACGCTAACCCTAGGTTCAAGTGTAACCCTAACCGGAACTCTAACCCTAGCCCTCAACATAACGTAACCCTAGGTCCAATCGTAACCCTAACCATATCTCTAACCCTAGCCGTCAACATAACCCTAACCCTAGGTCCAAAAGTAACCCTAACCTTCTCTCTAACCCTAGCCCTCAACATAACCCTAACCCTAGGTCCAATCGTAACCCTAACCATATCTCTAACCCTAGCCGTCAACATAACCCTAACCCTAGGTCCAAAAGTAACCCTAACCTTCTCTCTAACCCTAGCCCTCAACATAACCCTAACCCTAGGTCCAATCGTAACCCTAACCGTCTCTCTAACCCTAGCCCTCAACATAACCCTACCCTAGGTCCAATCGTAACCCTAACCGTCTCTACAGAAGGATGAAATACGTGTGTTTCTCTCTGAAAGAACTCTCAGCCACTATTCTTTTGCTTGCTCTTTCCAAATCTTTGTAGAAACGTGTGTTTTCACTGCAGGCATAAGTTTTAGGATGCATTTTTTCAATCTCTTGCAAGCCTCATGTTGTTTCTTAGACAATGTGGAAAAACAAGGAGTATGTATCCCGAATCACTTGAAATCCAGGAAAACGCACACTGCATCAGTCTTCTTCAAACACGTTCTATTTCCTAAAGTGTTTTGAACTTTCAACAAACCAGAAAAGAAGGGCATTTTGCAGTGAAATTCAGAATGGCATGTACAAAAAGCCATTTCTTTCGGTTGCAGAGTTCAAAAGCATGATTGTCTTCATGTTTTCGATGAAACCCTTACATTTCCAATTTACCTGAGTTAGGACTTTCCCAAAAAGACGTGTTTGCGTGTCTGTGTTGAAAGGAGCTCTAAGTTGTGTATTCAGTGCTGTAGAGTGACACACTCTACACAGGATACACAGCGTTTTGAGAGCACCAACATGCTTCAAACTGAAACTGCTACAAGCTGTGTGTAGCATGCTGAATGAAGACTTGTCATTTCAAAGAAAGAAGAGGAAACCAAAATCCAGGTAGTGAAACGAGCACACCAGTATGGGAGATGTGCATGTGGACACTTTCAAGCAGCAGCTCTTTGTGGACACTTGGAAACAGGGCTGTGAAAAACTTTCGTACAAAGCGGATTTGGCCAAAGTTGAAAGACCTTCCAAAACCAACCCTAAATAACTTAGCCAAACAATGAAAGTTCCAATAAGCTCCTACAGGAAAGGTGCATCTATGACACAACCCCCGAGCAGGTAGCTACATTCTGCACAGTACAAAATGCATATGAATTCCAGCAAGAAAACTCACTCCAGAAGGATGAAATGCATGTGTTTCTCTCTGAAAGGACACTCAGCCACTATTCTTTTGCTTGCTCCTTCCAAGTCTTTGTAGAACCGTGTGTTTTCACTGCTGGAATAAGTTTTAGGATGCATTGTTGCAATCTCTTGCAAGCCTCATGTTGTTTCTTAGACAATGTGGAAAATCACGGATTATGTTTCCCAAATCACAAGAAATAAAGGAAAACGCACACTGCATCAGTCTTCTTCAAACACGCTCTATCTCCTAATGTGTTGTGAACTTTCAACAAACCAGAAAAGAAGGGCATTTTGCACTGAAATTCAGACGGGTATGTACAAGAGTTCATTCCTATTGGTTGCAGAGTGCAAAAGCATGATTGACTTCAAGTTCTCGATGAAACCCTTACATTTCCAAGAGTAAAGAAGTAGGACTTTTACAAAAAGATGTGTTTGCGTGTCTGTGGTGAAAGGAGCTCTAAGTTGTGTATTCAGTGCTGGAGATTGACACACTCTACACAGGTTACTCAGCGTTTTAAGAGCACCAATATGCTGCAAACTGAAACTGCTACAAGGTGTGTGTAGCATGCAGAAAGAGGGCTTGTAATTTCAAAGAAAGAAGAGGAAACCAAAATCCAGGTAGTGAAACGAGCACACCAGTATGGGAGATGTGCATGTGGAGAGTTTTAAGCAGCAGTTCTTTGTGGGCTCTTGGAAACAGGGCTGTGAAAAAATTTCGTAAGAAAGCGGATTTGGCTAAAGTTGAAAGACCTTCCAAAACCAACCCAAAGAAGTTAGCCAAACAATGAATGTTCCAATAAGCTCCTGCAGGAAAGTTGCTTCTATGACACAACCCCCGAGCAGGTAGTTACATTCTGCATGGTACAAATGCATATGAATTCCACGCTGAAAATTCACTCCAGAAGCATGAAATGTGTATGTTTCTCTCTGAAAGAACACTCAGCCATTGGCTTTTACTTGCTACTTCAAAGTCTTTGTAGAAACGTGTGCTTTCACCGCTGGAGTACGTTTTGGGATGCATTTTTTAAATCTCTTGCAAGCCTCATGTTTCTTTCACAATGTGGAAAAATAAGGATTATATTTCCCAAATCACTTGAAATCTAGGGAAACGCACACTGCATCGATCTTGCTCAAACACGCTCTTTCTCCTAATGTGTTGAGAACATTCAAGAAACCAGAAAACAAGGGCATTTTGCAGTGAAACTCAGTCAGGCATGTACAAGAGGTCATTTCTATTGGTAGTAGAGCGCAAAAGCATGATTGACTTCATGTCCTCAATGAAACCCTTACATTTCCAAGGGACCTGAAGTAGGACTTTCACAAAAAGATGTGTTTGCGTGTCTGTGGTGAAAGGAGCTCTAAGTTGTGTATTCAGTGCTGGAGAGTAACACACTCTACATAGGTTACACAGCGTTTTGAGAGCACCAACATGCTTCAAACTGAAGCTGGTACAAGGTGTGTGTAGAATGCTGAATGAAGACTTGTCATTTCAAAGAAAGAAGAGGAAACCAAAATCCAGGTAGTGAAACGAGCACACCAGTATACGAGATGTGCATGTGGACAGTTTCAAGCAGCAGCTCTTTGTGGACACTTGGAAACAGCGGTATTAAAAACTTGCGTACGAAGCGGATTTGGCCAAAGTTGAAAGACCTTCCAAAACCAACCCTAAATAACTTAGCCAAACAATGAAAGTTCCAATAAGCTCCTACAGGAAAGGTGCATCTATGACACAACCCCCGAGCAGGTAGCTACATTCTGCACAGTACAAAATGCATATGAATTCCAGCAAGAAAACTCACTCCAGAAGGATGAAATGCATGTGTTTCTCTCTGAAAGGACACTCAGCCACTATTCTTTTGCTTGCTCCTTCCAAGTCTTTGTAGAACCGTGTGTTTTCACTGCTGGAATAAGTTTTAGGATGCATTGTTTCAATCTCTTGCAAGCCTCATGTTGTTTCTTAGACAATGTGGAAAATCACGGATTATGTTTCCCAAATCACAAGAAATAAAGGAAAACGCACACTGCATCAGTCTTCTTCAAACACGCTCTACCTCCTAATGTGTTGTGAACTTTCAACAAACCAGAAAAGAAGGGCATTTTGCACTGAAATTCAGACGGGTATGTACAAGAGTTCATTCCTATTGGTTGCAGAGTGCAAAAGCATGATTGACTTCAAGTTCTCGATGAAACCCTTACATTTCCAAGAGTAAAGAAGTAGGACTTTTACAAAAAGATGTGTTTGCGTGTCTGTGGTGAAAGGAGCTCTAAGTTGTGTATTCAGTGCTGGAGATTGACACACTCTACACAGGTTACTCAGCGTTTTAAGAGCACCAATATGCTGCAAACTGAAACTGCTACAAGGTGTGTGTAGCATGCAGAAAGAGGGCTTGTAATTTCAAAGAAAGAAGAGGAAACCAAAATCCAGGTAGTGAAACGAGCACACCAGTATGGGAGATGTGCATGTGGAGAGTTTTAAGCAGCAGTTCTTTGTGGGCTCTTGGAAACAGGGCTGTAAAAAAATTTCGTAAGAAAGCGGATTTGGCTAAAGTTGAAAGACCTTCCAAAACCAACCCAAAGAAGTTAGCCAAACAATGAATGTTCCAATAAGCTCCTGCAGGAAAGTTGCTTCTATGACACAACCCCCGAGCAGGTAGTTACATTCTGCACGGTACAAATGCATATGAATTCCAGGCTGAAAATTCACTCCAGAAGGATGAAATGTGTATGTTTCTCTCTGAAAGAACACTCAGCCATTGGCTTTTACTTGCTACTTCAAAGTCTTTGTAGAAACGTGTGCTTTCACCGCTGGAGTACGTTTTGGGATGCATTTTTTCAATCTCTTGCAAGCCTCATGTTTCTTTCACAATGTGGAAAAATAAGGATTATATTTCCCAAATCACTTGAAATCTAGGGAAACGCACACTGCATCGATCTTGCTCAAACACGCTCTTTCTCCTAATGTGTTGAGAACATTCAAGAAACCAGAAAACAAGGGCATTTTGCAGTGAAACTCAGTCAGGCATGTACAAGAGGTCATTTCTATTGGTAGTAGAGTGCAAAAGCATGATTGACTTCATGTTCTCCATGAAACCCTTACATTTCCAAGGGACCTGAAGTAGGACTTTCACAAAAAGATGTGTTTGCGTATCTGTGGTGAAAGGAGCTCTAAGTTGTGTATTCAGTGCTGGAGAGTAACACACTCTACATAGGTTACACAGCGTTTTGAGAGCACCAACATGCTTCAAACTGAAGCTGGTACAAGGTGTGTGTAGAATGCTGAATGAAGACTTGTCATTTCAAAGAAAGAAGAGGAAACCAAAATCCAGGTAGTGAAACGAGCACACCAGTATCTGAGATGTGCATGTGGACAGTTTCAAGCAGCAGCTCTTTGTGGACACTTGGAAACAGCGGTATTAAAAACTTGCGTACGAAGCGGGATTTGGCCAAGGTTGAAAGACCTTCCAAAACCAACCCTAAATAACTTAGCCAAACAATGAATGTTCCACTAAGCTCCTGCAGAAAAGGTGCTTCTATGACACAACCCCCAGCAGGTAGCTACATTCTGCACAGTATAAAATGCATATGAACTCCAGCATGAAAATTCACTCCAGAAGGATGAAATGCATGTTTCTCTATGAAACAACACTCAGCCACAAGGCTTTAGCTTGCTGCTTCAAAGTCTTTATAGAAATGTGTATTTTCACTGCTGAAATACCCTAGCCCTCAACATCACTATAACCCTAGGTCCAATCTTAACCCTAACCTGATCTCTAACCCTAGCCCTCAACATAACCCTAACCCTAGGTCCAACCGTAACCCTAACCGGATCTCTAACCCTAGCCCTCAACATAACCCTAACCCTACGTCCAATAGTAACCCTAACCGGATCTCTAACCCTAGCCCTCAACATAACCCAAACCCTAGGTCCAATCGTAATACTAACCGGATCTCTAACCCTACCCTCAACATAACCCTAACCCTACGTCCAATTGAAACCCTAACCTTCTCTCTAACCCTAGCCCTCAACATAACCCTAACCCTAGGTCCAATCGTAACCCTAACCTGATCTCTAACCCTAGCCCTGTACATAACCCTAACCCTAGGTCCAATCATAACCCTAACAATATCTCTAACCCTAGCCCTCAACATAACCCTAACCCTAGGTCCAATCGTAACCCTAACCGTCTCTCTAACCCTAGCCCTCAACGTTACGCTAACCCTAGGTCCAATAGTAACTCTAACCGGATCTGAACCCTAGCCCTCAACATAACCTTAACCTTAGGTCCAATCGTAATACTAACCTGATCACTAACCCTAGCCCTCAACATAACCCTAACCCTAGGTCCAATCGTAACCCTAACCGGATCTGTATCCCTAGCCCTAAACATAACCCTAACCCTAGGTCCAATCTTAACCCTAACCTGATCTCTAACCCTAGCCCTCAACATAACCCTAACCCTAGGTCCAATCTAACCCTAACCAGATCTCAAACCCTGGGCCTCAACATAACCCTAACCCTAGGTCCAATCGTAACCCTAACCGGATGTCTAACCCTAGCCCTCAACATAACCCTAACCCTAGGTCCAAAAGTAACCCTAACCTTCTCTCTAACCCTCGCCCTCAACATAACCCTAACCCTAGGTCCTATCGTAACCCTAACCGTCTCTCTAACCCTAGCCCTCAACATAACCCTACCCTAGGTCCAATCGTAACCCTAACTGTCTCTACAGAAGGATGAAATACGTCTGTTTCTCTCTGAAAGAACTCTCAGCCATTATTCTTTTGCTTGCTCCTTCCAAGTCTTTGTAGAAACGTGTGTTTTCACTGCAAGCATAAGTTTTAGGATGCATTTTTTCAATCTCTTGCAAGCCTCATGTTGTTTCTTAGACAATGTGGAAAAACAAGGAGTATGTATCCCGAATCACTTGAAATCCAGGAAAACGCACACTGCATCAGTCTTCTTCAAACACGTTCTATTTCCTAAAGTGTTTTGAACTTTCAACAAACCAGAAAAGAAGGGCATTTTGCAGTGAAATTCAGAATGGCATGTACAAAAAGCCATTTCTTTCGGTTGCAGAGTTCAAAAGCATGATTGTCTTCATGTTTTCGATGAAACCCTTACATTTCCAATTTACCTGAGTTAGGACTTTCCCAAAAAGACGTGTTTGCGTGTCTGTGTTGAAAGGAGCTCTAAGTTGTGTATTCAGTGCTGTAGAGTGACACACTCTACACAGGATACACAGCCTTTTGAGAGCACCAACATGCTTCAAACTGAAACTGCTACAAGCTGTGTGTAGCATGCTGAATGAAGACTTGTCATTTCAAAGAAAGAAGAGGAAACCAAAATCCAGGTAGTGAAACGAGCACACCAGTATGGGAGATGTGCATGTGGACACTTTCAAGCAGCAGCTCTTTGTGGACACTTGGAAACAGGGCTGTGAAAAACTTTCGTACAAAGCGGATTTGGCCAAAGTTGAAAGACCTTCCAAAACCAACCCTAAATAACTTAGCCAAACAATGAAAGTTCCAATAAGCTCCTACAGGAAAGGTGCATCTATGACACAACCCCCGAGCAGGTAGCTACATTCTGCACAGTACAAAATGCATATGAATTCCAGCAAGAAAACTCACTCCAGAAGGATGAAATGCATGTGTTTCTCTCTGAAAGGACACTCAGCCACTATTCTTTTGCTTGCTCCTTCCAAGTCTTTGTAGAACCGTGTGTTTTCACTGCTGGAATAAGTTTTAGGATGCATTGTTTCAATCTCTTGCAAGCCTCATGTTGTTTCTTAGACAATGTGGAAAATCACGGATTATGTTTCCCAAATCACAAGAAATAAAGGAAAACGCACACTGCATCAGTCTTCTTCAAACACGCTCTATCTCCTAATGTGTTGTGAACTTTCAACAAACCAGAAAAGAAGGGCATTTTGCACTGAAATTCAGACGGGTATGTACAAGAGTTCATTCCTATTGGTTGCAGAGTGCAAAAGCATGATTGACTTCAAGTTCTCGATGAAACCCTTACATTTCCAAGAGTAAAGAAGTAGGACTTTTACAAAAAGATGTGTTTGCGTGTCTGTGTTGAAAGGAGCTCTAAGTTGTGTATTCAGTGCTGGAGATTGACACACTCTACACAGGTTACTCAGCGTTTTAAGAGCACCAATATGCTGCAAACTGAAACTGCTACAAGGTGTGTGTAGCATGCAGAAAGAGGGCTTGTAATTTCAAAGAAAGAAGAGGAAACCAAAATCCAGGTAGTGAAACGAGCACACCAGTATGGGAGATGTGCATGTGGAGAGTTTTAAGCAGCAGTTCTTTGTGGGCTCTTGGAAACAGGGCTGTGAAAAAATTTCGTAAGAAAGCAGATTTGGCTAAAGTTGAAAGACCTTCCAAAACCAACCCAAAGAAGTTAGCCAAACAATGAATGTTCTAATAAGCTCCTGCAGGAAAGTTGCTTCTATGACACAACCCCCGAGCAGGTAGTTACATTCTGCATGGTACAAATGCATATGAATTCCAGGCTGAAAATTCACTCCAGAAGGATGAAATGTGTATGTTTCTCTCTGAAAGAACACTCAGCCATTGGCTTTTACTTGCTACTTCAAAGTCTTTGTAGAAACGTGTGCTTTCACCGCTGGAGTACGTTTTGGGATGCATTTTTTAAATCTCTTGCAAGCCTCATGTTTCTTTCACAATGTGGAAAAATAAGGATTATATTTCCCAAATCACTTGAAATCTAGGGAAACGCACACTGCATCGATCTTGCTCAAACACGCTCTTTCTCCTAATGTGTTGAGAACATTCAAGAAACCAGAAAACAAGGGCATTTTGCAGTGAAACTCAGTCAGGCATGTACAAGAGGTCATTTCTATTGGTAGTAGAGTGCAAAAGCATGATTGACTTCATGTTCTCCATGAAACCCTTACATTTCCAAGGGACCTGAAGTAGGACTTTCACAAAAAGATGTGTTTGCGTGTCTGTGGTGAAAGGAGCTCTAAGTTGTGTATTCAGTGCTGGAGAGTAACACACTCTACATAGGTTACACAGCGTTTTGAGAGCACCAACATGCTTCAAACTGAAGCTGGTACAAGGTGTGTGTAGAATGCTGAATGAAGACTTGTCATTTCAAAGAAAGAAGAGGAAACCAAAATCCAGGTAGTGAAACGAGCACACCAGTATCTGAGATATGCATGTGGACAGTTTCAAGCAGCAGCTCTTTATGGACACTTGGAAACAGCGGTATTAAAAACTTGCGTACGAAGCGGGATTTGGCCAAGGTTGAAACACCTTCCAAAACCAACCCTAAATAACTTAGCCAAACAATGAATGTTCCAATAAGCTCCTGCAGAAAAGGTGCTTCTATGACACAACCCCCAGCAGGTAGCTACATTCTGCACAGTATAAAATGCATATGAACTCCAGCATGAAAATTCACTCCAGAAGGATGAAATGCATGTTTCTCTATGAAAGAACACTCAGCCACAAGGCTTTAGCTTGCTGCTTCAAAGTCTTTATAGAAATGTGTGTTTTCACTGCTGGAATACCCTAGCCCTCAACATCACTATAACCCTAGGTCCAATCTTAACCCTAACCTGATCTCTAACCCTAGCCCTCAACATAACCCTAACCCTAGGTCCAACCGTAACCCGAACCGGATCTCTAACCCTAGCCCTCAATATAACCCTAACCCTAGGTCCAACCGTAACCCGAACCGGATCTCTAACCCTAGCCCTCAATATAACCCTAACCCTAGGTCCAATCGTAATACTAACCGGATCTCTAACCCTAGCCCTAAACATAACCCTAACCCTAGGTCCAATCGTAACCCTAACCGGATCTCTAACCCTAGCCCTCAACATAACCCTAACCCTAGGTCCAATCGTAACCCTAACCGGATCTGTAACCCTAGCCCTCAACATAACCCTAACCCTAGGTCCAATTGAAACCCTAACCTTCTCTCTAACCCTAGCCCTCAACATAACCCTAACCCTAGGTCCAATCGTAACCCTAACCTGATCTCTAACCCTAGCCCTATACATAACCCTAACCCTAGGTCCAATCATAACCCTAACAATATCTCTAACCCTAGCCCTCAACATAACCCTAACCCTAGGTCCAATCGTAACCCTAACCGGATCTGAACCCTAGCCCTCAACATAACCTTAACCTTAGGTCCAATCGTAATACTAACCTGATCACTAACCCTAGCCCTCAACATAACCTTAACCTTAGGTCCAATCGTAATACTAACCTGATCACTAACCCTAGCCCTCAACATCACTATAACCCTAGGTCCAATCTTAACCCTAACCTGATCTCTAACCCTAGGCCTCAACATAACCCTAACCCTAGGTCCAACCGTAACCCTAACCGAATCTCTAACCCTAGCCCTCAACATAACCCTAACCCTAGGTCCAAAAGTAACCCTAACCTTCTCTCTAACCCTAGCCCTCAACATAACGCTAACCCTATGTCCAATCGTAATACTAACATGATCTCTAATCCTAGCCCACAACATAACCCTAACCCTAGGTCCAATCGTAACCCTAACCGGATCTCTAACCCTAGCCCTCAACATAACCCTAACCCTAGGTCCAATTGTAACCCTAACCTTCTCTCTAAGCCTAGCCCTCAACGTTATGCTAACCCTAGGTTCAAGTGTAACCCTAACCGGAACTCTAACCCTAGCCCTCAACATAACCCTAACCCTAGGCCAAATCGTAACCCTAACCATATCTCTAACCCTAGCCCTCAACATAACCCTAACCCTAGGTCCAAAAGTAACCCTAAACTTCTCTCTAACCCTAGCCCTCAACATAACCCTAACCCTAGGTCCAATTGTAACCCTAACCTTCTCTCTAAGCCTAGCCCTCAACGTTACGCTAACCCTAGGTTCAAGTGTAACACTAACCGGAACTCTAACCCTAGCCCTCAACATAACCCTAACCCTAGGTCCAATCGTAACCCTAACCGGATCTCTAACCCTAGCCCTCAACATAACCCTAACCCTAAGTCCAATAGTAACCCTAACCGGATCTCTAACCCTAGCCCTAAACATAACCCTAACCCTAAGTCCAATCGTAACCCTAACCTAATCTCTAACCCTAGCCCTCAACATAACCCTAACCCTAGGTCCAACCGTAACCCTAACCGGATCTCTAACCCTAGCCCTCAACATAACCTTAACCCTACGTCCAATAGTAACCCTAACCGGATCTCTAACCCTAGCCCTAAACATAACCCTAACCCTAGGTCCAATCGTAACCCTAACCGGATCTGTAACCCTAAACCTCAACATAACCCTAACCCTAGGTCCAATTGAAACCCTAACCTTCTCTCTAACCCTAGCCCTCAACATAACCCTAACCCTAGGTCCAATCGTATCCCTAACAATATCTCTAACCCTAGCCCTCAACATAACCCTAACCCTAGGTCCAATCGTAACCCTAACCGTCTCTCTAACCCTAGCCCTCAACGTTACGCTAACCCTAGGTCAAATAGTAACCCTAACCGGATCTGAACCCTAGCCCTCAACATAACCTTTACCTTAGGTTCAATCGTAATACTAACCTGATCACTAACCCTAGCCCTAAACATAACCCTAACCCTAGGTCCAATCTTAACCCTAACCTGATCTCTAACCCTAGCCCTCAACATAACCCTAACCCTAGGTCCAATCTAACCCTAACCAGATATCAAACCCTGGGCCTCAACATAACCCTAACCCTAGGTCCAATCGTAACCCTAACCGGATGTCTAACCCTAGCCCTCAACATAACCCTAACCCTAGGTCCAATCGTAACCCTAACCGGATCTCTAATCCTAGCTCTCAACATAACCCTAACCCTAGGTCCAATCGTAACCCTAACCATATCTCTAACCCTAGCCCTCAACATAACCCTAACCCTAGGTCCAAAAGTAACCCTAACCTTCTCTCTAACCCTAGCCCTCAACATAACCCTAACCCTATGTCCAATCGTAATACTAACATGATCTCTAATCCTAGCCCTCAACATAACCCTAACCCTAGGTCCAATCGTAACCCTAACCGGATCTCTAACCCTAGCCCTCAACATAACCCTAACCCTAGGTCCAATTGTAACCCTAAACTTCTCTCTAAGCCTAGCCCTCAACGTTACGCTAACCCTAGGTTCAAGTGTAACCCTAACCGGAACTCTAACCCTAGCCCTCAACATAACCCTAACCCTAGGTCCAATCGTAACCCTAACCATATCTCTAACCCTAGCCCTCAACATAACCCTAACCCTAGGTCCAAAAGTAACCCTAACCTTCTCTCCAACCCTAGCCCTCAACATAACCCTAACCCTAGGTCCTATCGTAACGCTAACCGTCTCTCTAACCCTAGCCCTCAACATAACCCTAACCTAGGTTCAATCGTAACCCTAACTGTCTCTACAGAAGGATGAAATACGTGTGTTTCTCTCTGACAGAACTCTCAGCCACTATTCTTTTGCTTGCTCCTTCCAAGTCTTTGTGGAAACGTGTGTTTTCACTGCAGGCATAAGTTTTAGGATGCATTTTTTCAATCTCTTGCAAGCCTCATGTTGTTTCTTAGACAATGTGGAAAAACAAGGAGTATGTATCCCGAATCACTTGAAATCCAGGAAAACGCACACTGCATCAGTCTTCTTCAAACACGTTCTATTTCCTAAAGTGTTTTGAACTTTCAACAAACCAGAAAAGAAGGGCATTTTGCAGTGAAATTCAGAATGGCATGTACAAAAAGCCATTTCTTTCGGTTGCAGAGTTCAAAAGCATGATTGTCTTCATGTTTTCGATGAAACCCTTACATTTCCAATTTACCTGAGTTAGGACTCTCCCAAAAAGACGTGTTTGCGTGTCTGTGTTGAAAGGAGCTCTAAGTTGTGTATTCAGTGCTGTAGAGTGACACACTCTACACAGGATACACAGCGTTTTGAGAGCACCAACATGCTTCAAACTGAAACTGCTACAAGCTGTGTGTAGCATGCTGAATGAAGACTTGTCATTTCAAAGAAAGAAGAGGAAACCAAAATCCAGGTAGTGAAACGAGCACACCAGTATGGGAGATGTGCATGTGGACACTTTCAAGCAGCAGCTCTTTGTGGACACTTGGAAACAGGGCTGTGAAAAACTTTCGTACAAAGCGGATTTGGCCAAAGTTGAAAGACCTTCCAAAACCAACCCTAAATAACTTAGCCAAACAATGAAAGTTCCAATAAGCTCCTACAGGAAAGGTGCATCTATGACACAACCCCCGAGCAGGTAGCTACATTCTGCACAGTACAAAATGCATATGAATTCCAGCAAGAAAACTCACTCCAGAAGGATGAAATGCATGTGTTTCCTTCTGAAAGGACACTCAGCCACTATTCTTTTGCTTGCTCCTTCCAAGTCTTTGTAGAACCGTGTGTTTTCACTGCTGGAATAAGTTTTAGGATGCATTGTTTCAATCTCTTGCAAGCCTCATGTTGTTTCTTAGACAATGTGGAAAATCACGGATTATGTTTCCCAAATCACAAGAAATAAAGGAAAACGCACACTGCATCAGTCTTCTTCAAACACGCTCTATCTCCTAATGTGTTGTGAACTTTCAACAAACCAGAAAAGAAGGGCATTTTGCACTGAAATTCAGACGGGTATGTACAAGAGTTCATTCCTATTGGTTGCAGAGTGCAAAAGCATGATTGACTTCAAGTTCTCGATGAAACCCTTACATTTCCAAGAGTAAAGAAGTAGGACTTTTACAAAAAGATGTGTTTGCGTGTCTGTGGTGAAAGGAGCTCTAAGTTGTGTATTCAGTGCTGGAGATTGACACACTCTACACAGGTTACTCAGCGTTTTAAGAGCACCAATATGCTGCAAACTGAAACTGCTACAAGGTGTGTGTAGCATGCAGAAAGAGGGCTTGTAATTTCAAAGAAAGAAGAGGAAACCAAAATCCAGGTAGTGAAACGAGCACACCAGTATGGGAGATGTGCATGTGGAGAGTTTTAAGCAGCAGTTCTTTGTGGGCTCTTGGAAACAGGGCTGTGAAAAAATTTCATAAGAAAGCGGATTTGGCTAAAGTTGAAAGACCTTCCAAAACCAACCCAAAGAAGTTAGCCAAACAATGAATGTTCCAATAAGCTCCTGCAGGAAAGTTGCTTCTATGACACAACCCCCGAGCAGGTAGTTACATTCTGCACGGTACAAATGCATATGAATTCCAGGCTGAAAATTCACTCCAGAAGGATGAAATGTGTATGTTTCTCTCTGAAAGAACACTCAGCCATTGGCTTTTACTTGCTACTTCAAAGTCTTTGTAGAAACGTGTGCTTTCACCGCTGGAGTACGTTTTGGGATGCATTTTTTCAATCTCTTGCAAGCCTCATGTTTCTTTCACAATGTGGAAAAATAAGGATTATATTTCCCAAACCACTTGAAATCTAGGGAAACGCACACTGCATCGATCTTGCTCAAACACGCTCTTTCTCCTAATGTGTTGAGAACATTCAAGAAACCAGAAAACAAGGGCATTTTGCAGTGAAACTCAGTCAGGCATGAACAAGAGGTCATTTCTATTGGTAGTAGAGTGCAAAAGCATGATTGACTTCATGTTCTCCATGAAACCCTTACATTTCCAAGGGACCTGAAGTAGGACTTTCACAAAAAGATGTGTTTGCGTGTCTGAGGTGAAAGGAGCTCTAAGTTGTGTATTCAGTGCTGGAGAGTAACACACTCTACATAGGTTACACAGCGTTTTGAGAGCACCAACATGCTTCAAACTGAAGCTGGTACAAGGTGTGTGTAGAATGCTGAATGAAGACTTGTCATTTCAAAGAAAGAAGAGGAAACCAAAATCCAGGTAGTGAAACGAGCACACCAGTATACGAGATGTGCATGTGGACAGTTTCAAGCAGCAGCTCTTTGTGGACACTTGGAAACAGCGCTATTAAAAACTTGCGTACGAAGCGGGATTTGGCCAAGGTTGAAAGACCTTCCAAAACCAATCCTAAATAACTTAGCCAAACAATGAATGTTCCAATAAGCTCCTGCAGAAAAGGTGCTTCTATGACACAACCCCCAGCAGGTAGCTACATTCTGCACAGTATAAAATGCATATGAACTCCAGCATGAAAATTCACTCCAGTAGGATGAAATGCATGTTTCTCTATGAAAGAACACTCAGCCACAAGGCTTTAGCTTGCTGCTTCAAAGTCTTTATAGAAATGTGTGTTTTCACTGCTGGAATACCCTAGCCCTCAACATCACTATAACCCTAGGTCCAATCTTAACCCTAACCTGATCTCTAACCCTAGCCCTCAACATAACCCTAACCCTAAGTCCAATAGTAACCCTAACCGGATCTCTAACCCTAGCCCTAAACATAACCCTAACCCTAAGTCCAATCGTAACCCTAACCTAATCTCTAACCCTAGCCCTCAACATAACCCTAACCCTAGGTCCAACAGTAACCCTAACCGGATCTCTAACCCTAGCCCTCAACATAACCTTAACCCTACGTCCAATAGTAACCCTAACCGGATCTCTAACCCTAGCCCTAAACATAACCCTAACCCTAGGTCCAATCGTAACCCTAACCGGATCTGTAACCCTAAACCTCAACATAACCCTAACCCTAGGTCCAATTGAAACCCTAACCTTCTCTCTAACCCTAGCCCTCAACATAACCCTAACCCTAGGTCCAATCGTATCCCTAACAATATCTCTAACCCTAGCCCTCAACATAACCCTAACCCTAGGTCCAATCGTAACCCTAACCGTCTCTCTAACCCTAGCCCTCAACGTTACGCTAACCCTAGGTCAAATAGTAACCCTAACCGGATCTGAACCCTAGCCCTCAACATAACCTTTACCTTAGGTTCAATCGTAATACTAACCTGATCACTAACCCTAGCCCTAAACATAACCCTAACCCTAGGTCCAATCTTAACCCTAACCTGATCTCTAACCCTAGCCCTCAACATAACCCTAACCCTAGGTCCAATCTAACCCTAACCAGATATCAAACCCTGGGCCTCAACATAACCCTAACCCTAGGTCCAATCGTAACCCTAACCGGATGTCTAACCCTAGCCCTCAACATAACCCTAACCCTAGGTCCAATCGTAACCCTAACCGGATCTCTAATCCTAGCTCTCAACATAACCCTAACCCTAGGTCCAATCGTAACCCTAACCATATCTCTAACCCTAGCCCTCAACATAACCCTAACCCTAGGTCCAAAAGTAACCCTAACCTTCTCTCTAACCCTAGCCCTCAACATAACCCTAACCCTATGTCCAATCGTAATACTAACATGATCTCTAATCCTAGCCCTCAACATAACCCTAACCCTAGGTCCAATCGTAACCCTAACCGGATCTCTAACCCTAGCCCTCAACATAACCCTAACCCTAGGTCCAATTGTAACCCTAAACTTCTCTCTAAGCCTAGCCCTCAACGTTACGCTAACCCTAGGTTCAAGTGTAACCCTAACCGGAACTCTAACCCTAGCCCTCAACATAACCCTAACCCTAGGTCCAATCGTAACCCTAACCATATCTCTAACCCTAGCCCTCAACATAACCCTAACCCTAGGTCCAAAAGTAACCCTAACCTTCTCTCTAACCCTAGCCCTCAACATAACCCTAACCCTAGGTCCTATCGTAACGCTAACCGTCTCTCTAACCCTAGCCCTCAACATAACCCTACCCTAGGTTCAATCGTAACCCTAACTGTCTCTACAGAAGGATGAAATACGTGTGTTTCTCTCTGACAGAACTCTCAGCCACTATTCTTTTGCTTGCTCCTTCCAAGTCTTTGTGGAAACGTGTGTTTTCACTGCAGGCATAAGTTTTAGGATGCATTTTTTCAATCTCTTGCAAGCCTCATGTTGTTTCTTAGACAATGTGGAAAAACAAGGAGTATGTATCCCGAATCACTTGAAATCCAGGAAAACGCACACTGCATCAGTCTTCTTCAAACACGTTCTATTTCCTAAAGTGTTTTGAACTTTCAACAAACCAGAAAAGAAGGGCATTTTGCAGTGAAATTCAGAATGGCATGTACAAAAAGCCATTTCTTTCGGTTGCAGAGTTCAAAAGCATGATTGTCTTCATGTTTTCGATGAAACCCTTACATTTCCAATTTACCTGAGTTAGGACTCTCCCAAAAAGACGTGTTTGCGTGTCTGTGTTGAAAGGAGCTCTAAGTTGTGTATTCAGTGCTGTAGAGTGACACACTCTACACAGGATACACAGCGTTTTGAGAGCACCAACATGCTTCAAACTGAAACTGCTACAAGCTGTGTGTAGCATGCTGAATGAAGACTTGTCATTTCAAAGAAAGAAGAGGAAACCAAAATCCAGGTAGTGAAACGAGCACACCAGTATGGGAGATGTGCATGTGGACACTTTCAAGCAGCAGCTCTTTGTGGACACTTGGAAACAGGGCTGTGAAAAACTTTCGTACAAAGCGGATTTGGCCAAAGTTGAAAGACCTTCCAAAACCAACCCTAAATAACTTAGCCAAACAATGAAAGTTCCAATAAGCTCCTGCAGAAAAGGTGCTTCTATGACACAACCGCCAGCAGGTAGCTACATTCTGCACAGTATAAAATGCATATGAACTCCAGCATGAAAATTCACTCCAGTAGGATGAAATGCATGTTTCTCTATGAAAGAACACTCAGCCACAAGGCTTTAGCTTGCTGCTTCAAAGTCTTTATAGAAATGTGTGTTTTCACTGCTGGAATACCCTAGCCCTCAACATCACTATAACCCTAGGTCCAATCTTAACCCTAACCTGATCTCTAACCCTAGCCCTCAACATAACCCTAACCCTAAGTCCAATAGTAACCCTAACCGGATCTCTAACCCTAGCCCTAAACATAACCCTAACCCTAAGTCCAATCGTAACCCTAACCTAATCTCTAACCCTAGCCCTCAACATAACCCTAACCCTAGGTCCAACAGTAACCCTAACCGGATCTCTAACCCTAGCCCTCAACATAACCTTAACCCTACGTCCAATAGTAACCCTAACCGGATCTCTAACCCTAGCCCTAAACATAACCCTAACCCTAGGTCCAATCGTAACCCTAACCGGATCTGTAACCCTAAACCTCAACATAACCCTAACCCTAGGTCCAATTGAAACCCTAACCTTCTCTCTAACCCTAGCCCTCAACATAACCCTAACCCTAGGTCCAATCGTATCCCTAACAATATCTCTAACCCTAGCCCTCAACATAACCCTAACCCTAGGTCCAATCGTAACCCTAACCGTCTCTCTAACCCTAGCCCTCAACGTTACGCTAACCCTAGGTCAAATAGTAACCCTAACCGGATCTGAACCCTAGCCCTCAACATAACCTTTACCTTAGGTTCAATCGTAATACTAACCTGATCACTAACCCTAGCCCTAAACATAACCCTAACCCTAGGTCCAATCTTAACCCTAACCTGATCTCTAACCCTAGCCCTCAACATAACCCTAACCCTAGGTCCAATCTAACCCTAACCAGATATCAAACCCTGGGCCTCAACATAACCCTAACCCTAGGTCCAATCGTAACCCTAACCGGATGTCTAACCCTAGCCCTCAACATAACCCTAACCCTAGGTCCAATCGTAACCCTAACCGGATCTCTAATCCTAGCTCTCAACATAACCCTAACCCTAGGTCCAATCGTAACCCTAACCATATCTCTAACCCTAGCCCTCAACATAACCCTAACCCTAGGTCCAAAAGTAACCCTAACCTTCTCTCTAACCCTAGCCCTCAACATAACCCTAACCCTATGTCCAATCGTAATACTAACATGATCTCTAATCCTAGCCCTCAACATAACCCTAACCCTAGGTCCAATCGTAACCCTAACCGGATCTCTAACCCTAGCCCTCAACATAACCCTAACCCTAGGTCCAATTGTAACCCTAAACTTCTCTCTAAGCCTAGCCCTCAACGTTACGCTAACCCTAGGTTCAAGTGTAACCCTAACCGGAACTCTAACCCTAGCCCTCAACATAACCCTAACCCTAGGTCCAATCGTAACCCTAACCATATCTCTAACCCTAGCCCTCAACATAACCCTAACCCTAGGTCCAAAAGTAACCCTAACCTTCTCTCTAACCCTAGCCCTCAACATAACCCTAACCCTAGGTCCTATCGTAACGCTAACCGTCTCTCTAACCCTAGCCCTCAACATAACCCTACCCTAGGTTCAATCGTAACCCTAACTGTCTCTACAGAAGGATGAAATACGTGTGTTTCTCTCTGACAGAACTCTCAGCCACTATTCTTTTGCTTGCTCCTTCCAAGTCTTTGTGGAAACGTGTGTTTTCACTGCAGGCATAAGTTTTAGGATGCATTTTTTCAATCTCTTGCAAGCCTCATGTTGTTTCTTAGACAATGTGGAAAAACAAGGAGTATGTATCCCGAATCACTTGAAATCCAGGAAAACGCACACTGCATCAGTCTTCTTCAAACACGTTCTATTTCCTAAAGTGTTTTGAACTTTCAACAAACCAGAAAAGAAGGGCATTTTGCAGTGAAATTCAGAATGGCATGTACAAAAAGCCATTTCTTTCGGTTGCAGAGTTCAAAAGCATGATTGTCTTCATGTTTTCGATGAAACCCTTACATTTCCAATTTACCTGAGTTAGGACTCTCCCAAAAAGACGTGTTTGCGTGTCTGTGTTGAAAGGAGCTCTAAGTTGTGTATTCAGTGCTGTAGAGTGACACACTCTACACAGGATACACAGCGTTTTGAGAGCACCAACATGCTTCAAACTGAAACTGCTACAAGCTGTGTGTAGCATGCTGAATGAAGACTTGTCATTTCAAAGAAAGAAGAGGAAACCAAAATCCAGGTAGTGAAACGAGCACACCAGTATGGGAGATGTGCATGTGGACACTTTCAAGCAGCAGCTCTTTGTGGACACTTGGAAACAGGGCTGTGAAAAACTTTCGTACAAAGCGGATTTGGCCAAAGTTGAAAGACCTTCCAAAACCAACCCTAAATAACTTAGCCAAACAATGAAAGTTCCAATAAGCTCCTGCAGAAAAGGTGCTTCTATGACACAACCGCCAGCAGGTAGCTACATTCTGCACAGTATAAAATGCATATGAACTCCAGCATGAAAATTCACTCCAGTAGGATGAAATGCATGTTTCTCTATGAAAGAACACTCAGCCACAAGGCTTTAGCTTGCTGCTTCAAAGTCTTTATAGAAATGTGTGTTTTCACTGCTGGAATACCCTAGCCCTCAACATCACTATAACCCTAGGTCCAATCTTAACCCTAACCTGATCTCTAACCCTAGCCCTCAACATAACCCTAACCCTAAGTCCAATAGTAACCCTAACCGGATCTCTAACCCTAGCCCTAAACATAACCCTAACCCTAAGTCCAATCGTAACCCTAACCTAATCTCTAACCCTAGCCCTCAACATAACCCTAACCCTAGGTCCAACAGTAACCCTAACCGGATCTCTAACCCTAGCCCTCAACATAACCTTAACCCTACGTCCAATAGTAACCCTAACCGGATCTCTAACCCTAGCCCTAAACATAACCCTAACCCTAGGTCCAATCGTAACCCTAACCGGATCTGTAACCCTAAACCTCAACATAACCCTAACCCTAGGTCCAATTGAAACCCTAACCTTCTCTCTAACCCTAGCCCTCAACATAACCCTAACCCTAGGTCCAATCGTATCCCTAACAATATCTCTAACCCTAGCCCTCAACATAACCCTAACCCTAGGTCCAATCGTAACCCTAACCGTCTCTCTAACCCTAGCCCTCAACGTTACGCTAACCCTAGGTCAAATAGTAACCCTAACCGGATCTGAACCCTAGCCCTCAACATAACCTTTACCTTAGGTTCAATCGTAATACTAACCTGATCACTAACCCTAGCCCTAAACATAACCCTAACCCTAGGTCCAATCTTAACCCTAACCTGATCTCTAACCCTAGCCCTCAACATAACCCTAACCCTAGGTCCAATCTAACCCTAACCAGATATCAAACCCTGGGCCTCAACATAACCCTAACCCTAGGTCCAATCGTAACCCTAACCGGATGTCTAACCCTAGCCCTCAACATAACCCTAACCCTAGGTCCAATCGTAACCCTAACCGGATCTCTAATCCTAGCTCTCAACATAACCCTAACCCTAGGTCCAATCGTAACCCTAACCATATCTCTAACCCTAGCCCTCAACATAACCCTAACCCTAGGTCCAAAAGTAACCCTAACCTTCTCTCTAACCCTAGCCCTCAACATAACCCTAACCCTATGTCCAATCGTAATACTAACATGATCTCTAATCCTAGCCCTCAACATAACCCTAACCCTAGGTCCAATCGTAACCCTAACCGGATCTCTAACCCTAGCCCTCAACATAACCCTAACCCTAGGTCCAATTGTAACCCTAAACTTCTCTCTAAGCCTAGCCCTCAACGTTACGCTAACCCTAGGTTCAAGTGTAACCCTAACCGGAACTCTAACCCTAGCCCTCAACATAACCCTAACCCTAGGTCCAATCGTAACCCTAACCATATCTCTAACCCTAGCCCTCAACATAACCCTAACCCTAGGTCCAAAAGTAACCCTAACCTTCTCTCTAACCCTAGCCCTCAACATAACCCTAACCCTAGGTCCTATCGTAACGCTAACCGTCTCTCTAACCCTAGCCCTCAACATAACCCTACCCTAGGTTCAATCGTAACCCTAACTGTCTCTACAGAAGGATGAAATACGTGTGTTTCTCTCTGACAGAACTCTCAGCCACTATTCTTTTGCTTGCTCCTTCCAAGTCTTTGTGGAAACGTGTGTTTTCACTGCAGGCATAAGTTTTAGGATGCATTTTTTCAATCTCTTGCAAGCCTCATGTTGTTTCTTAGACAATGTGGAAAAACAAGGAGTATGTATCCCGAATCACTTGAAATCCAGGAAAACGCACACTGCATCAGTCTTCTTCAAACACGTTCTATTTCCTAAAGTGTTTTGAACTTTCAACAAACCAGAAAAGAAGGGCATTTTGCAGTGAAATTCAGAATGGCATGTACAAAAAGCCATTTCTTTCGGTTGCAGAGTTCAAAAGCATGATTGTCTTCATGTTTTCGATGAAACCCTTACATTTCCAATTTACCTGAGTTAGGACTCTCCCAAAAAGACGTGTTTGCGTGTCTGTGTTGAAAGGAGCTCTAAGTTGTGTATTCAGTGCTGTAGAGTGACACACTCTACACAGGATACACAGCGTTTTGAGAGCACCAACATGCTTCAAACTGAAACTGCTACAAGCTGTGTGTAGCATGCTGAATGAAGACTTGTCATTTCAAAGAAAGAAGAGGAAACCAAAATCCAGGTAGTGAAACGAGCACACCAGTATGGGAGATGTGCATGTGGACACTTTCAAGCAGCAGCTCTTTGTGGACACTTGGAAACAGGGCTGTGAAAAACTTTCGTACAAAGCGGATTTGGCCAAAGTTGAAAGACCTTCCAAAACCAACCCTAAATAACTTAGCCAAACAATGAAAGTTCCAATAAGCTCCTACAGGAAAGGTGCATCTATGACACAACCCCCGAGCAGGTAGCTACATTCTGCACAGTACAAAATGCATATGAATTCCAGCAAGAAAACTCACTCCAGAAGGATGAAATGCATGTGTTTCCTTCTGAAAGGACACTCAGCCACTATTCTTTTGCTTGCTCCTTCCAAGTCTTTGTAGAACCGTGTGTTTTCACTGCTGGAATAAGTTTTAGGATGCATTGTTTCAATCTCTTGCAAGCCTCATGTTGTTTCTTAGACAATGTGGAAAATCACGGATTATGTTTCCCAAATCACAAGAAATAAAGGAAAACGCACACTGCATCAGTCTTCTTCAAACACGCTCTATCTCCTAATGTGTTGTGAACTTTCAACAAACCAGAAAAGAAGGGCATTTTGCACTGAAATTCAGACGGGTATGTACAAGAGTTCATTCCTATTGGTTGCAGAGTGCAAAAGCATGATTGACTTCAAGTTCTCGATGAAACCCTTACATTTCCAAGAGTAAAGAAGTAGGACTTTTACAAAAAGATGTGTTTGCGTGTCTGTGGTGAAAGGAGCTCTAAGTTGTGTATTCAGTGCTGGAGACTGACACACTCTACACAGGTTACTCAGCGTTTTAAGAGCACCAATATGCTGCAAACTGAAACTGCTACAAGGTGTGTGTAGCATGCAGAAAGAGGGCTTGTAATTTCAAAGAAAGAAGAGGAAACCAAAATCCAGGTAGTGAAACGAGCACACCAGTATGGGAGATGTGCATGTGGAGAGTTTTAAGCAGCAGTTCTTTGTGGGCTCTTGGAAACAGGGCTGTGAAAAAATTTCATAAGAAAGCGGATTTGGCTAAAGTTGAAAGACCTTCCAAAACCAACCCAAAGAAGTTAGCCAAACAATGAATGTTCCAATAAGCTCCTGCAGGAAAGTTGCTTCTATGACACAACCCCCGAGCAGGTAGTTACATTCTGCACGGTACAAATGCATATGAATTCCAGGCTGAAAATTCACTCCAGAAGGATGAAATGTGTATGTTTCTCTCTGAAAGAACACTCAGCCATTGGCTTTTACTTGCTACTTCAAAGTCTTTGTAGAAACGTGTGCTTTCACCGCTGGAGTACGTTTTGGGATGCATTTTTTCAATCTCTTGCAAGCCTCATGTTTCTTTCACAATGTGGAAAAATAAGGATTATATTTCCCAAATCACTTGAAATCTAGGGAAACGCACACTGCATCGATCTTGCTCAAACACGCTCTTTCTCCTAATGTGTTGAGAACATTCAAGAAACCAGAAAACAAGGGCATTTTGCAGTGAAACTCAGTCAGGCATGAACAAGAGGTCATTTCTATTGGTAGTAGAGTGCAAAAGCATGATTGACTTCATGTTCTCCATGAAACCCTTACATTTCCAAGGGACCTGAAGTAGGACTTTCACAAAAAGATGTGTTTGCGTGTCTGAGGTGAAAGGAGCTCTAAGTTGTGTATTCAGTGCTGGAGAGTAACACACTCTACATAGGTTACACAGCGTTTTGAGAGCACCAACATGCTTCAAACTGAAGCTGGTACAAGGTGTGTGTAGAATGCTGAATGAAGACTTGTCATTTCAAAGAAAGAAGAGGAAACCAAAATCCAGGTAGTGAAACGAGCACACCAGTATACGAGATGTGCATGTGGACAGTTTCAAGCAGCAGCTCTTTGTGGACACTTGGAAACAGCGCTATTAAAAACTTGCGTACGAAGCGGGATTTGGCCAAGGTTGAAAGACCTTCCAAAACCAATCCTAAATAACTTAGCCAAACAATGAATGTTCCAATTGCTCCTGCAGAAAAGGTGCTTCTATGACACAACCCCCAGCAGGTAGCTACATTCTGCACAGTATAAAATGCATATGAACTCCAGCATGAAAATTCACTCCAGTAGGATGAAATGCATGTTTCTCTATGAAAGAACACTCAGCCACAAGGCTTTAGCTTGCTGCTTCAAAGTCTTTATAGAAATGTGTGTTTTCACTGCTGGAATACCCTAGCCCTCAACATCACTATAACCCTAGGTCCAATCTTAACCCTAACCTGATCTCTAACCCTAGCCCTCAACATAACCCTAACCCTAGGTCCAACCGTAACCCTAACCGGATCTGTAACTCTAGCCCTCAACATAACACTAACCCTAGGTAGAATCGTAATACTAACCGGATCTCTACCCTAGCCCTCAACATAACCCTAACCCTACGTCCAATAGTAACCCAAATTGGATCTCTAACCCTAGCCCTAAACATAACCCTAACCCTAGGTCCAATCGTAACCCTAACCGGATCTCTAACCCTAGCCCTCAACATAACCCTAACCCTAGGTCCAATTGAAACCCTAACCTTCTCTCTAACCCTAGCACTCAACATAACCCTAAACCTAGGTCCAATCGTAACCCTAACCTGATCTCTAACGCTAGCCCTATACATAACCCTAACCCTAGGTCCAATCATAACCCTAACCATATCTCTAACCCTAGCCCTCAACATAACCCTAACCCTAGGTCCAATCGTAACCCTAACCGTCTCTCTAACCCTAGCCTTCAACGTTACGCTAACCCTAGGTCCAATCGTAACCCTAACCGTATCTGAACCCTAGCCCTCAACATAACCTTAACCTTAGGTCCAATCGTAATACTAACCTGATCTCTAACCCTAGCCCTCTACATAACCCTAACCCTAGGTCAAATCGTAACCCTAACCGGATCTGTAACTCTAGCCCTCAACATAACCCTAACCCTACATCCAATAGTAACCCTAACCGGATCTCTAACCCTAGCCCTAAACATAACCCTAACCCTCGGTCAAATCGTAACCCTAACCGGATCTGTAACTCTAGCCCTAAACATAACCCTAACCCTCGGTCCAATCGTAACCCTAACCGGATCTGTATCCCTAGCCCTAAACATAACCCCAACCCTAAGTCCAATCGTAATACTAACCTGATCTCTAACCCTAGCCCTCAACATAACCCTAACCCTAGGTCCAATCTAACCCTAACCAGATCTCAAACCCTGGGCCTCAACATAACCCTAACCCTAGGTCCAATCGTAACCCTAACCGGATGATAAACCCTAGCCCTCAACATAACCCTAACCCTAGGTCCAATCGTAACCCTAACCGGATCTCAAACCCTAGCCCTCAACATAACCCTAACCCTAGGTCCAAAAGTAACCCTAACCTTCTCTCTAACCCTAGCCCTCAACATAACGCTAACCCTATGTCCAATCGTAATACTAACATGATCTCTAATCCTAGCCCTCAACATAACCCTAACCCTAGGTCCAATCGTAACCCTAACCGGATCTCTAACCCTAGCCCTCAACATAACCCTAACCCTAGGTACAATTGTAACCCTAACCTTCTCTCTAAGCCTAGCCCTCAACGTTACGCTAACCCTAGGTTCAAGTGTAACCCTAACCGGAACTCTAACCCTAGCCCTCAACATAACCCTAACCCTAGGTCCAATTGTAACCCTAACCATATCTCTAACCCTAGCCCTCAACATAACCCTAACCCTAGGTCCAATCGTAACCCTAACCGGATCTGTATCCCTAGCCCTAAACATAACCATAACCCTAGGTCCAATCGTAATATTAACCTGATCTCTAACCCTAGCCCTCAACATAACCCTAACCCTAGGTCCAATCTAACCCTAACCAGATCTCAAACCCTGGGCCTCAACATAACCCTAACCCTAGGTCCAATCGTAACCCTAACCGGATGTCTAACCCTAGCCCTCAACATAACCCTAACCCTAGGTCCAATCGTAACCCTAACCGGATCTCTAACCCTAGCCCTCAACATAACCCTAACCCTAGGTCCAATCGTAACCCTAACCATATCTCTAACCCTAGCCCTCAACATAACCCTAACCCTAGGTCCTAAAGTAACCCTAACCTTCTCTCTAACCCTAGCCCTCAACATAACCCTAACCCTAGGTCCAATTGTAACCCTAACCATATCTCTAACCCTAGCCCTCAACATAACCCTAACCCTAGGTCCAATCGTAACCCTAACCTGATCTCTAACCCTAGCCCTGTACATAACCCTAACCCTAGGTCCAATCATAACGCTAACCATATCTCTAACCCTAGCCCTCAACATAACCCTAACCCTAGGTCCAATCGTAACCCTAACCGTCTCTCTAACCCTAGCCCTCAACGTTACGCTAACCCTAGGTCCAATCGTAACCCTAACCGGATCTGAACCCTAGCCCTCAACATAACCTTAATCTTAGGTCCAATCGTAATACTAACCTGATCACTAACCCTAGCCCTCAACATAACCCTAACCCTAGGTCCAATCGTAACCCTAACCGGATCTGTATCCCTAGCCCTAAACATAACCATAACCCTAGGTCCAATCGTAATATTAACCTGATCTCTAACCCTAGCCCTCAACATAACCCTAACCCTAGGTCCAATCTAACCCTAACCAGATCTCAAACCCTGGGCCTCAACATAACCCTAACCCTAGGTCCAATCGTAACCCTAACCGGATGTCTAACCCTAGCCCTCAACATAACCCTAACCCTAGGTCCAATCGTAACCCTAACCGGATCTCTAACCCTAGCCCTCAACATATCCCTAACCCTAGGTCCAATCGTAACCCTAACCATATCTCTAACACTAGCCCTCAACATAACCCTAACCCTAGGTCCTAAAGTAACTCTAACCTTCTCTCTAACCCTAGCCCTCAACATAACCCTAACCCTATGTCCAATCGTAATACTAACATGATCTCTAATCCTAGCCCTCAACATAACCCTAACCCTAGGTCCAATCGTAACCCTAACCGGATCTCTAACCCTAGCCCTCAACATAACCCTAACCATAGGTCCAATTGTAACCCTAACCTTCTCTCTAAGCCTAGCCCTCAATGTTACGCTAACCCTAGGTTCAAGTGTAACCCTAACCGGAACTCTAACCCTAGCCCTCAATATAACCCTAACCCTAAGTCCAATCGTAACCCTAACCATATCTCTAACCCTAGCCCTCAACATAACCCTAACCCTAGGTCCAAAAGTAACCCTAACCTTCTCTCTAACCCTAGCCCTCAACATAACCCTAACCCTAGGTCCAATCGTAACCCTAACCATATCTCTAACCCTAGCCCTCAACATAACCCTAACCCTAGGTCCAAAAGTAACCCTAAGCTTCTCTCTAACCCTAGCCCACAACATAACCCTAACCCTAGGTCCAATCGTAACCCTAACCGTCTCTCTAACCCTAGCCCTCAACATAACCCTACCCTAGGTCCAATCGTAACCCTAAACGTCTCTACAGAAGGATGAAATACGTGTGTTTCTCTCTGAAAGAACTCTCAGCCACTATTCTTTTGCTTGCTCCTTCCAAGTCTTTGTAGAAACCTGTGTTTTCACTGCAGGCATAAGTTTTAGGATGCATTTTTTCAATCTCTTGCAAGCCTCATGTGGTTTCTTAGACAATGTGGAAAAACAAGGAGTATGTATCCCGAATCACTTGAAATCCAGGAAAACGCACACTGCATCAGTCTTCTTCAAACACGTTCTATTTCCTAAAGTGTTTTGAACTTTCAACAAACCAGAAAAGAAGGGCATTTTGCAGTGAAATTCAGAATGGCATGTACAAAAAGCCATTTCTTTCGGTTGCAGAGTTCAAAAGCATGATTGTCTTCATGTTTTCGATGAAACCCTTACATTTCCAATTTACCTGAGTTAGGACTTTCCCCAAAAGACGTGTTTGCGTGTCTGTGTTGAAAGGAGCTCTAAGTTGTGTATTCAGTGCTGTAGAGTGACACACTCTACACAGGATACACAGCGTTTTGAGAGCACCAACATGCTTCAAACTGAAACTGCTACAAGCTGTGTGTAGCATGCTGAATGAAGACTTGTCATTTCAAAGAAAGAAGAGGAAACCAAAATCCAGGTAGTGAAACGAGCACACCAGTATGGGAGATGTGCATGTGGACACTTTCAAGCAGCAGCTCTTTGTGGACACTTGGAAACAGGGCTGTGAAAAACTTTCGTACAAAGCGGATTTGGCCAAAGTTGAAAGACCTTCCAAAACCAACCCTAAATAACTTAGCCAAACAATGAAAGTTCCAATAAGCTCCTACAGGAAAGGTGCATCTATGACACAACCCCCGAGCAGGTAGCTACATTCTGCACAGTACAAAATGCATATGAATTCCAGCAAGAAAACTCACTCCAGAAGGATGAAATGCATGTGTTTCTCTCTGAAAGGACACTCAGCCACTATTCTTTTGCTTGCTCCTTCCAAGTCTTTGTAGAACCGTGTGTTTTCACTGCTGGAATAAGTTTTAGGATGCATTGTTTCAATCTCTTGCAAGCCTCATGTTGTTTCTTAGACAATGTGGAAAATCACGGATTATGTTTCCCAAATCACAAGAAATAAAGGAAAACGCACACTGCATCAGTCTTCTTCAAACACGCTCTATCACCTAATGTGTTGTGAACTTTCAACAAACCAGAAAAGAAGGGCATTTTGCACTGAAATTCAGACGGGTATGTACAAGAGTTCATTCCTATTGGTTGCAGAGTGCAAAAGCATGATTGACTTCAAGTTCTCGATGAAACCCTTACATTTCCAAGAGTAAAGAAGTAGGACTTTTACAAAAAGATGTGTTTGCGTGTCTGTGGTGAAAGGAGCTCTAAGTTGTGTATTCAGTGCTGGAGACTGACACACTCTACACAGGTTACTCAGCGTTTTAAGAGCACCAATATGCTGCAAACTGAAACTGCTACAAGGTGTGTGTAGCATGCAGAAAGAGGGCTTGTAATTTCAAAGAAAGAAGAGGAAACCAAAATCCAGGTAGTGAAACGAGCACACCAGTATGGGAGATGTGCATGTGGAGAGTTTTAAGCAGCAGTTCTTTGTGGGCTCTTGGAAACAGGGCTGTGAAAAAATTTCGTAAGAAAGCGGATTTGGCTAAAGTTGAAAGACCTTCCAAAACCAACCCAAAGAAGTTAGCCAAACAATGAATGTTCCAATAAGCTCCTGCAGGAAAGTTGCTTCTATGACACAACCCCCGAGCAGGTAGTTACATTCTGCACGGTACAAATGCATATGAATTCCAGGCTGAAAATTCACTCCAGAAGGATGAAATGTGTATGTTTCTCTCTGAAAGAACACTCAGCCATTGGCTTTTACTTGCTACTTCAAAGTCTTTGTAGAAACGTGTGCTTTCACCGCTGGAGTACGTTTTGGGATGCATTTTTTCAATCTCTTGCAAGCCTCATGTTTCTTTCACAATGTGGAAAAATAAGGATTATATTTCCCAAATCACTTGAAATCTAGGGAAACGCACACTGCATCGATCTTGCTCAAACACGCTCTTTCTCCTAATGTGTTGAGAACATTCAAGAAACCAGAAAACAAGGGCATTTTGCAGTGAAACTCAGTCAGGCATGAACAAGAGGTCATTTCTATTGGTAGTAGAGTGCAAAAGCATGATTGACTTCATGTTCTCCATGAAACCCTTACATTTCCAAGGGACCTGAAGTAGGACTTTCACAAAAAGATGTGTTTGCGTGTCTGTGGTGAAAGGAGCTCTAAGTTGTGTATTCAGTGCTGGAGAGTAACACACTCTACATAGGTTACACAGCGTTTTGAGAGCACCAACATGCTTCAAACTGAAGCTGGTACAAGGTGTGTGTAGAATGCTGAATGAAGACTTGTCATTTCAAAGAAAGAAGAGGAAACCAAAATCCAGGTAGTGAAACGAGCACACCAGTATCTGAGATATGCATGTGGACAGTTTCAAGCAGCAGCTCTTTATGGACACTTGGAAACAGCGGTATTAAAAACTTGCGTACGAAGCGGGATTTGGCCAAGGTTGAAACACCTTCCAAAACCAACCCTAAATAACTTAGCCAAACAATGAATGTTCCAATAAGCTCCTGCAGAAAAGGTGCTTCTATGACACAACCCCCAGCAGGTAGCTACATTCTGCACAGTATAAAATGCATATGAACTCCAGCATGAAAATTCACTCCAGAAGGATGAAATGCATGTTTCTCTATGAAAGAACACTCAGCCACAAGGCTTTAGCTTGCTGCTTCAAAGTCTTTATAGAAATGTGTGTTTTCACTGCTGGAATACCCTAGCCCTCAACATCACTATAACCCTAGGTCCAATCTTAACCCTAACCTGATCTCTAACCCTAGCCCTCAACATAACCCTAACCCTAGGTCCAACCGTAACCCGAACCGGATCTCTAACCCTAGCCCTCAATATAACCCTAACCCTAGGTCCAACCGTAACCCGAACCGGATCTCTAACCCTAGCCCTCAATATAACCCTAACCCTAGGTCCAATCGTAATACTAACCGGATCTCTAACCCTAGCCCTAAACATAACCCTAACCCTAGGTCCAATCGTAACCCTAACCGGATCTCTAACCCTAGCCCTCAACATAACCCTAACCCTAGGTCCAATCGTAACCCTAACCGGATCTGTAACCCTAGCCCTCAACATAACCCTAACCCTAGGTCCAATTGAAACCCTAACCTTCTCTCTAACCCTAGCCCTCAACATAACCCTAACCCTAGGTCCAATCGTAACCCTAACCTGATCTCTAACCCTAGCCCTATACATAACCCTAACCCTAGGTCCAATCATAACCCTAACAATATCTCTAACCCTAGCCCTCAACATAACCCTAACCCTAGGTCCAATCGTAACCCTAACCGGATCTGAACCCTAGCCCTCAACATAACCTTAACCTTAGGTCCAATCGTAATACTAACCTGATCACTAACCCTAGCCCTCAACATAACCTTAACCTTAGGTCCAATCGTAATACTAACCTGATCACTAACCCTAGCCCTCAACATCACTATAACCCTAGGTCCAATCTTAACCCTAACCTGATCTCTAACCCTAGGCCTCAACATAACCCTAACCCTAGGTCCAACCGTAACCCTAACCGAATCTCTAACCCTAGCCCTCAACATAACCCTAACCCTAGGTCCAAAAGTAACCCTAACCTTCTCTCTAACCCTAGCCCTCAACATAACGCTAACCCTATGTCCAATCGTAATACTAACATGATCTCTAATCCTAGCCCACAACATAACCCTAACCCTAGGTCCAATCGTAACCCTAACCGGATCTCTAACCCTAGCCCTCAACATAACCCTAACCCTAGGTCCAATTGTAACCCTAACCTTCTCTCTAAGCCTAGCCCTCAACGTTATGCTAACCCTAGGTTCAAGTGTAACCCTAACCGGAACTCTAACCCTAGCCCTCAACATAACCCTAACCCTAGGCCAAATCGTAACCCTAACCATATCTCTAACCCTAGCCCTCAACATAACCCTAACCCTAGGTCCAAAAGTAACCCTAAACTTCTCTCTAACCCTAGCCCTCAACATAACCCTAACCCTAGGTCCAATTGTAACCCTAACCTTCTCTCTAAGCCTAGCCCTCAACGTTACGCTAACCCTAGGTTCAAGTGTAACACTAACCGGAACTCTAACCCTAGCCCTCAACATAACCCTAACCCTAGGTCCAATCGTAACCCTAACCGGATCTCTAACCCTAGCCCTCAACATAACCCTAACCCTAAGTCCAATAGTAACCCTAACCGGATCTCTAACCCTAGCCCTAAACATAACCCTAACCCTAAGTCCAATCGTAACCCTAACCTAATCTCTAACCCTAGCCCTCAACATAACCCTAACCCTAGGTCCAACCGTAACCCTAACCGGATCTCTAACCCTAGCCCTCAACATAACCTTAACCCTACGTCCAATAGTAACCCTAACCGGATCTCTAACCCTAGCCCTAAACATAACCCTAACCCTAGGTCCAATCGTAACCCTAACCGGATCTGTAACCCTAAACCTCAACATAACCCTAACCCTAGGTCCAATTGAAACCCTAACCTTCTCTCTAACCCTAGCCCTCAACATAACCCTAACCCTAGGTCCAATCGTATCCCTAACAATATCTCTAACCCTAGCCCTCAACATAACCCTAACCCTAGGTCCAATCGTAACCCTAACCGTCTCTCTAACCCTAGCCCTCAACGTTACGCTAACCCTAGGTCAAATAGTAACCCTAACCGGATCTGAACCCTAGCCCTCAACATAACCTTTACCTTAGGTTCAATCGTAATACTAACCTGATCACTAACCCTAGCCCTAAACATAACCCTAACCCTAGGTCCAATCTTAACCCTAACCTGATCTCTAACCCTAGCCCTCAACATAACCCTAACCCTAGGTCCAATCTAACCCTAACCAGATATCAAACCCTGGGCCTCAACATAACCCTAACCCTAGGTCCAATCGTAACCCTAACCGGATGTCTAACCCTAGCCCTCAACATAACCCTAACCCTAGGTCCAATCGTAACCCTAACCGGATCTCTAATCCTAGCTCTCAACATAACCCTAACCCTAGGTCCAATCGTAACCCTAACCATATCTCTAACCCTAGCCCTCAACATAACCCTAACCCTAGGTCCAAAAGTAACCCTAACCTTCTCTCTAACCCTAGCCCTCAACATAACCCTAACCCTATGTCCAATCGTAATACTAACATGATCTCTAATCCTAGCCCTCAACATAACCCTAACCCTAGGTCCAATCGTAACCCTAACCGGATCTCTAACCCTAGCCCTCAACATAACCCTAACCCTAGGTCCAATTGTAACCCTAAACTTCTCTCTAAGCCTAGCCCTCAACGTTACGCTAACCCTAGGTTCAAGTGTAACCCTAACCGGAACTCTAACCCTAGCCCTCAACATAACCCTAACCCTAGGTCCAATCGTAACCCTAACCATATCTCTAACCCTAGCCCTCAACATAACCCTAACCCTAGGTCCAAAAGTAACCCTAACCTTCTCTCTAACCCTAGCCCTCAACATAACCCTAACCCTAGGTCCTATCGTAACGCTAACCGTCTCTCTAACCCTAGCCCTCAACATAACCCTACCCTAGGTTCAATCGTAACCCTAACTGTCTCTACAGAAGGATGAAATACGTGTGTTTCTCTCTGACAGAACTCTCAGCCACTATTCTTTTGCTTGCTCCTTCCAAGTCTTTGTGGAAACGTGTGTTTTCACTGCAGGCATAAGTTTTAGGATGCATTTTTTCAATCTCTTGCAAGCCTCATGTTGTTTCTTAGACAATGTGGAAAAACAAGGAGTATGTATCCCGAATCACTTGAAATCCAGGAAAACGCACACTGCATCAGTCTTCTTCAAACACGTTCTATTTCCTAAAGTGTTTTGAACTTTCAACAAACCAGAAAAGAAGGGCATTTTGCAGTGAAATTCAGAATGGCATGTACAAAAAGCCATTTCTTTCGGTTGCAGAGTTCAAAAGCATGATTGTCTTCATGTTTTCGATGAAACCCTTACATTTCCAATTTACCTGAGTTAGGACTCTCCCAAAAAGACGTGTTTGCGTGTCTGTGTTGAAAGGAGCTCTAAGTTGTGTATTCAGTGCTGTAGAGTGACACACTCTACACAGGATACACAGCGTTTTGAGAGCACCAACATGCTTCAAACTGAAACTGCTACAAGCTGTGTGTAGCATGCTGAATGAAGACTTGTCATTTCAAAGAAAGAAGAGGAAACCAAAATCCAGGTAGTGAAACGAGCACACCAGTATGGGAGATGTGCATGTGGACACTTTCAAGCAGCAGCTCTTTGTGGACACTTGGAAACAGGGCTGTGAAAAACTTTCGTACAAAGCGGATTTGGCCAAAGTTGAAAGACCTTCCAAAACCAACCCTAAATAACTTAGCCAAACAATGAAAGTTCCAATAAGCTCCTACAGGAAAGGTGCATCTATGACACAACCCCCGAGCAGGTAGCTACATTCTGCACAGTACAAAATGCATATGAATTCCAGCAAGAAAACTCACTCCAGAAGGATGAAATGCATGTGTTTCCTTCTGAAAGGACACTCAGCCACTATTCTTTTGCTTGCTCCTTCCAAGTCTTTGTAGAACCGTGTGTTTTCACTGCTGGAATAAGTTTTAGGATGCATTGTTTCAATCTCTTGCAAGCCTCATGTTGTTTCTTAGACAATGTGGAAAATCACGGATTATGTTTCCCAAATCACAAGAAATAAAGGAAAACGCACACTGCATCAGTCTTCTTCAAACACGCTCTATCTCCTAATGTGTTGTGAACTTTCAACAAACCAGAAAAGAAGGGCATTTTGCACTGAAATTCAGACGGGTATGTACAAGAGTTCATTCCTATTGGTTGCAGAGTGCAAAAGCATGATTGACTTCAAGTTCTCGATGAAACCCTTACATTTCCAAGAGTAAAGAAGTAGGACTTTTACAAAAAGATGTGTTTGCGTGTCTGTGGTGAAAGGAGCTCTAAGTTGTGTATTCAGTGCTGGAGATTGACACACTCTACACAGGTTACTCAGCGTTTTAAGAGCACCAATATGCTGCAAACTGAAACTGCTACAAGGTGTGTGTAGCATGCAGAAAGAGGGCTTGTAATTTCAAAGAAAGAAGAGGAAACCAAAATCCAGGTAGTGAAACGAGCACACCAGTATGGGAGATGTGCATGTGGAGAGTTTTAAGCAGCAGTTCTTTGTGGGCTCTTGGAAACAGGGCTGTGAAAAAATTTCGTAAGAAAGCGGATTTGGCTAAAGTTGAAAGACCTTCCAAAACCAACCCAAAGAAGTTAGCCAAACAATGAATGTTCCAATAAGCTCCTGCAGGAAAGTTGCTTCTATGACACAACCCCCGAGCAGGTAGTTACATTCTGCACGGTACAAATGCATATGAATTCCAGGCTGAAAATTCACTCCAGAAGGATGAAATGTGTATGTTTCTCTCTGAAAGAACACTCAGCCATTGGCTTTTACTTGCTACTTCAAAGTCTTTGTAGAAACGTGTGCTTTCACCGCTGGAGTACGTTTTGGGATGCATTTTTTCAATCTCTTGCAAGCCTCATGTTTCTTTCACAATGTGGAAAAATAAGGATTATATTTCCCAAATCACTTGAAATCTAGGGAAACGCACACTGCATCGATCTTGCTCAAACACGCTCTTTCTCCTAATGTGTTGAGAACATTCAAGAAACCAGAAAACAAGGGCATTTTGCAGTGAAACTCAGTCAGGCATGAACAAGAGGTCATTTCTATTGGTAGTAGAGTGCAAAAGCATGATTGACTTCATGTTCTCCATGAAACCCTTACATTTCCAAGGGACCTGAAGTAGGACTTTCACAAAAAGATGTGTTTGCGTGTCTGAGGTGAAAGGAGCTCTAAGTTGTGTATTCAGTGCTGGAGAGTAACACACTCTACATAGGTTACACAGCGTTTTGAGAGCACCAACATGCTTCAAACTGAAGCTGGTACAAGGTGTGTGTAGAATGCTGAATGAAGACTTGTCATTTCAAAGAAAGAAGAGGAAACCAAAATCCAGGTAGTGAAACGAGCACACCAGTATACGAGATGTGCATGTGGACAGTTTCAAGCAGCAGCTCTTTGTGGACACTTGGAAACAGCGCTATTAAAAACTTGCGTACGAAGCGGGATTTGGCCAAGGTTGAAAGACCTTCCAAAACCAATCCTAAATAACTTAGCCAAACAATGAATGTTCCAATTGCTCCTGCAGAAAAGGTGCTTCTATGACACAACCCCCAGCAGGTAGCTACATTCTGCACAGTATAAAATGCATATGAACTCCAGCATGAAAATTCACTCCAGTAGGATGAAATGCATGTTTCTCTATGAAAGAACACTCAGCCACAAGGCTTTAGCTTGCTGCTTCAAAGTCTTTATAGAAATGTGTGTTTTCACTGCTGGAATACCCTAGCCCTCAACATCACTATAACCCTAGGTCCAATCTTAACCCTAACCTGATCTCTAACCCTAGCCCTCAACATAACCCTAACCCTAGGTCCAACCGTAACCCTAACCGGATCTGTAACTCTAGCCCTCAACATAACACTAACCCTAGGTAGAATCGTAATACTAACCGGATCTCTACCCTAGCCCTCAACATAACCCTAACCCTACGTCCAATAGTAACCCAAATTGGATCTCTAACCCTAGCCCTAAACATAACCCTAACCCTAGGTCCAATCGTAACCCTAACCGGATCTCTAACCCTAGCCCTCAACATAACCCTAACCCTAGGTCCAATTGAAACCCTAACCTTCTCTCTAACCCTAGCCCTCAACATAACCCTAAACCTAGGTCCAATCGTAACCCTAACCTGATCTCTAACGCTAGCCCTATACATAACCCTAACCCTAGGTCCAATCATAACCCTAACCATATCTCTAACCCTAGCCCTCAACATAACCCTAACCCTAGGTCCAATCGTAACCCTAACCGTCTCTCTAACCCTAGCCTTCAACGTTACGCTAACCCTAGGTCCAATCGTAACCCTAACCGTATCTGAACCCTAGCCCTCAACATAACCTTAACCTTAGGTCCAATCGTAATACTAACCTGATCTCTAACCCTAGCCCTCTACATAACCCTAACCCTAGGTCAAATCGTAACCCTAACCGGATCTGTAACTCTAGCCCTCAACATAACCCTAACCCTACATCCAATAGTAACCCTAACCGGATCTCTAACCCTAGCCCTAAACATAACCCTAACCCTCGGTCAAATCGTAACCCTAACCGGATCTGTAACTCTAGCCCTAAACATAACCCTAACCCTCGGTCCAATCGTAACCCTAACCGGATCTGTATCCCTAGCCCTAAACATAACCCCAACCCTAAGTCCAATCGTAATACTAACCTGATCTCTAACCCTAGCCCTCAACATAACCCTAACCCTAGGTCCAATCTAACCCTAACCAGATCTCAAACCCTGGGCCTCAACATAACCCTAACCCTAGGTCCAATCGTAACCCTAACCGGATGATAAACCCTAGCCCTCAACATAACCCTAACCCTAGGTCCAATCGTAACCCTAACCGGATCTCAAACCCTAGCCCTCAACATAACCCTAACCCTAGGTCCAAAAGTAACCCTAACCTTCTCTCTAACCCTAGCCCTCAACATAACGCTAACCCTATGTCCAATCGTAATACTAACATGATCTCTAATCCTAGCCCTCAACATAACCCTAACCCTAGGTCCAATCGTAACCCTAACCGGATCTCTAACCCTAGCCCTCAACATAACCCTAACCCTAGGTACAATTGTAACCCTAACCTTCTCTCTAAGCCTAGCCCTCAACGTTACGCTAACCCTAGGTTCAAGTGTAACCCTAACCGGAACTCTAACCCTAGCCCTCAACATAACCCTAACCCTAGGTCCAATTGTAACCCTAACCATATCTCTAACCCTAGCCCTCAACATAACCCTAACCCTAGGTCCAATCGTAACCCTAACCGGATCTGTATCCCTAGCCCTAAACATAACCATAACCCTAGGTCCAATCGTAATATTAACCTGATCTCTAACCCTAGCCCTCAACATAACCCTAACCCTAGGTCCAATCTAACCCTAACCAGATCTCAAACCCTGGGCCTCAACATAACCCTAACCCTAGGTCCAATCGTAACCCTAACCGGATGTCTAACCCTAGCCCTCAACATAACCCTAACCCTAGGTCCAATCGTAACCCTAACCGGATCTCTAACCCTAGCCCTCAACATAACCCTAACCCTAGGTCCAATCGTAACCCTAACCATATCTCTAACCCTAGCCCTCAACATAACCCTAACCCTAGGTCCTAAAGTAACCCTAACCTTCTCTCTAACCCTAGCCCTCAACATAACGCTAACCCTATGTCCAATCGTAATACTAACATGATCTCTAATCCTAGCCCTCAACATAACCCTAACCCTAGGTCCAATCGTAACCCTAACCGGATCTCTAACCCTAGCCCTCAACATAACCCTAACCCTAGGTACAATTGTAACCCTAACCTTCTCTCTAAGCCCAGCCCTCAACGTTACGCTAACCCTAGGTTCAAGTGTAACCCTAACCGGAACTCTAACCCTAGCCCTCAACATAACCCTAACCCTAGGTCCAATTGTAACCCTAACCATATCTCTAACCCTAGCCCTCAACATAACCCTAACCCTAGGTCCAATCGTAACCCTAACCTGATCTCTAACCCTAGCCCTGTACATAACCCTAACCCTAGGTCCAATCATAACGCTAACCATATCTCTAACCCTAGCCCTCAACATAACCCTAACCCTAGGTCCAATCGTAACCCTAACCGTCTCTCTAACCCTAGCCCTCAACGTTACGCTAACCCTAGGTCCAATCGTAACCCTAACCGGATCTGAACCCTAGCCCTCAACATAACCTTAATCTTAGGTCCAATCGTAATACTAACCTGATCACTAACCCTAGCCCTCAACATAACCCTAACCCTAGGTCCAATCGTAACCCTAACCGGATCTGTATCCCTAGCCCTAAACATAACCATAACCCTAGGTCCAATCGTAATATTAACCTGATCTCTAACCCTAGCCCTCAACATAACCCTAACCCTAGGTCCAATCTAACCCTAACCAGATCTCAAACCCTGGGCCTCAACATAACCCTAACCCTAGGTCCAATCGTAACCCTAACCGGATGTCTAACCCTAGCCCTCAACATAACCCTAACCCTAGGTCCAATCGTAACCCTAACCGGATCTCTAACCCTAGCCCTCAACATATCCCTAACCCTAGGTCCAATCGTAACCCTAACCATATCTCTAACACTAGCCCTCAACATAACCCTAACCCTAGGTCCTAAAGTAACTCTAACCTTCTCTCTAACCCTAGCCCTCAACATAACCCTAACCCTATGTCCAATCGTAATACTAACATGATCTCTAATCCTAGCCCTCAACATAACCCTAACCCTAGGTCCAATCGTAACCCTAACCGGATCTCTAACCCTAGCCCTCAACATAACCCTAACCATAGGTCCAATTGTAACCCTAACCTTCTCTCTAAGCCTAGCCCTCAATGTTACGCTAACCCTAGGTTCAAGTGTAACCCTAACCGGAACTCTAACCCTAGCCCTCAATATAACCCTAACCCTAAGTCCAATCGTAACCCTAACCATATCTCTAACCCTAGCCCTCAACATAACCCTAACCCTAGGTCCAAAAGTAACCCTAACCTTCTCTCTAACCCTAGCCCTCAACATAACCCTAACCCTAGGTCCAATCGTAACCCTAACCATATCTCTAACCCTAGCCCTCAACATAACCCTAACCCTAGGTCCAAAAGTAACCCTAAGCTTCTCTCTAACCCTAGCCCACAACATAACCCTAACCCTAGGTCCAATCGTAACCCTAACCGTCTCTCTAACCCTAGCCCTCAACATAACCCTACCCTAGGTCCAATCGTAACCCTAAACGTCTCTACAGAAGGATGAAATACGTGTGTTTCTCTCTGAAAGAACTCTCAGCCACTATTCTTTTGCTTGCTCCTTCCAAGTCTTTGTAGAAACCTGTGTTTTCACTGCAGGCATAAGTTTTAGGATGCATTTTTTCAATCTCTTGCAAGCCTCATGTGGTTTCTTAGACAATGTGGAAAAACAAGGAGTATGTATCCCGAATCACTTGAAATCCAGGAAAACGCACACTGCATCAGTCTTCTTCAAACACGTTCTATTTCCTAAAGTGTTTTGAACTTTCAACAAACCAGAAAAGAAGGGCATTTTGCAGTGAAATTCAGAATGGCATGTACAAAAAGCCATTTCTTTCGGTTGCAGAGTTCAAAAGCATGATTGTCTTCATGTTTTCGATGAAACCCTTACATTTCCAATTTACCTGAGTTAGGACTTTCCCCAAAAGACGTGTTTGCGTGTCTGTGTTGAAAGGAGCTCTAAGTTGTGTATTCAGTGCTGTAGAGTGACACACTCTACACAGGATACACAGCGTTTTGAGAGCACCAACATGCTTCAAACTGAAACTGCTACAAGCTGTGTGTAGCATGCTGAATGAAGACTTGTCATTTCAAAGAAAGAAGAGGAAACCAAAATCCAGGTAGTGAAACGAGCACACCAGTATGGGAGATGTGCATGTGGACACTTTCAAGCAGCAGCTCTTTGTGGACACTTGGAAACAGGGCTGTGAAAAACTTTCGTACAAAGCGGATTTGGCCAAAGTTGAAAGACCTTCCAAAACCAACCCTAAATAACTTAGCCAAACAATGAAAGTTCCAATAAGCTCCTACAGGAAAGGTGCATCTATGACACAACCCCCGAGCAGGTAGCTACATTCTGCACAGTACAAAATGCATATGAATTCCAGCAAGAAAACTCACTCCAGAAGGATGAAATGCATGTGTTTCTCTCTGAAAGGACACTCAGCCACTATTCTTTTGCTTGCTCCTTCCAAGTCTTTGTAGAACCGTGTGTTTTCACTGCTGGAATAAGTTTTAGGATGCATTGTTTCAATCTCTTGCAAGCCTCATGTTGTTTCTTAGACAATGTGGAAAATCACGGATTATGTTTCCCAAATCACAAGAAATAAAGGAAAACGCACACTGCATCAGTCTTCTTCAAACACGCTCTATCACCTAATGTGTTGTGAACTTTCAACAAACCAGAAAAGAAGGGCATTTTGCACTGAAATTCAGACGGGTATGTACAAGAGTTCATTCCTATTGGTTGCAGAGTGCAAAAGCATGATTGACTTCAAGTTCTCGATGAAACCCTTACATTTCCAAGAGTAAAGAAGTAGGACTTTTACAAAAAGATGTGTTTGCGTGTCTGTGGTGAAAGGAGCTCTAAGTTGTGTATTCAGTGCTGGAGATTGACACACTCTACACAGGTTACTCAGCGTTTTAAGAGCACCAATATGCTGCAAACTGAAACTGCTACAAGGTGTGTGTAGCATGCAGAAAGAGGGCTTGTAATTTCAAAGAAAGAAGAGGAAACCAAAATCCAGGTAGTGAAACGAGCACACCAGTATGGGAGATGTGCATGTGGAGAGTTTTAAGCAGCAGTTCTTTGTGGGCTCTTGGAAACAGGGCTGTGAAAAAATTTCGTAAGAAAGCGGATTTGGCTAAAGTTGAAAGACCTTCCAAAACCAACCCAAAGAAGTTAGCCAAACAATGAATGTTCCAATAAGCTCCTGCAGGAAAGTTGCTTCTATGACACAACCCCCGAGCAGGTAGTTACATTCTGCACGGTACAAATGCATATGAATTCCAGGCTGAAAATTCACTCCAGAAGGATGAAATGTGTATGTTTCTCTCTGAAAGAACACTCAGCCATTGGCTTTTACTTGCTACTTCAAAGTCTTTGTAGAAACGTGTGCTTTCACCGCTGGAGTACGTTTTGGGATGCATTTTTTCAATCTCTTGCAAGCCTCATGTTTCTTTCACAATGTGGAAAAATAAGGATTATATTTCCCAAATCACTTGAAATCTAGGGAAACGCACACTGCATCGATCTTGCTCAAACACGCTCTTTCTCCTAATGTGTTGAGAACATTCAAGAAACCAGAAAACAAGGGCATTTTGCAGTGAAACTCAGTCAGGCATGAACAAGAGGTCATTTCTATTGGTAGTAGAGTGCAAAAGCATGATTGACTTCATGTTCTCCATGAAACCCTTACATTTCCAAGGGACCTGAAGTAGGACTTTCACAAAAAGATGTGTTTGCGTGTCTGTGGTGAAAGGAGCTCTAAGTTGTGTATTCAGTGCTGGAGAGTAACACACTCTACATAGGTTACACAGCGTTTTGAGAGCACCAACATGCTTCAAACTGAAGCTGGTACAAGGTGTGTGTAGAATGCTGAATGAAGACTTGTCATTTCAAAGAAAGAAGAGGAAACCAAAATCCAGGTAGTGAAACGAGCACACCAGTATCTGAGATATGCATGTGGACAGTTTCAAGCAGCAGCTCTTTATGGACACTTGGAAACAGCGGTATTAAAAACTTGCGTACGAAGCGGGATTTGGCCAAGGTTGAAACACCTTCCAAAACCAACCCTAAATAACTTAGCCAAACAATGAATGTTCCAATAAGCTCCTGCAGAAAAGGTGCTTCTATGACACAACCCCCAGCAGGTAGCTACATTCTGCACAGTATAAAATGCATATGAACTCCAGCATGAAAATTCACTCCAGAAGGATGAAATGCATGTTTCTCTATGAAAGAACACTCAGCCACAAGGCTTTAGCTTGCTGCTTCAAAGTCTTTATAGAAATGTGTGTTTTCACTGCTGGAATACCCTAGCCCTCAACATCACTATAACCCTAGGTCCAATCTTAACCCTAACCTGATCTCTAACCCTAGCCCTCAACATAACCCTAACCCTAGGTCCAACCGTAACCCGAACCGGATCTCTAACCCTAGCCCTCAATATAACCCTAACCCTAGGTCCAACCGTAACCCGAACCGGATCTCTAACCCTAGCCCTCAATATAACCCTAACCCTAGGTCCAATCGTAATACTAACCGGATCTCTAACCCTAGCCCTAAACATAACCCTAACCCTAGGTCCAATCGTAACCCTAACCGGATCTCTAACCCTAGCCCTCAACATAACCCTAACCCTAGGTCCAATCGTAACCCTAACCGGATCTGTAACCCTAGCCCTCAACATAACCCTAACCCTAGGTCCAATTGAAACCCTAACCTTCTCTCTAACCCTAGCCCTCAACATAACCCTAACCCTAGGTCCAATCGTAACCCTAACCTGATCTCTAACCCTAGCCCTATACATAACCCTAACCCTAGGTCCAATCATAACCCTAACAATATCTCTAACCCTAGCCCTCAACATAACCCTAACCCTAGGTCCAATCGTAACCCTAACCGGATCTGAACCCTAGCCCTCAACATAACCTTAACCTTAGGTCCAATCGTAATACTAACCTGATCACTAACCCTAGCCCTCAACATAACCTTAACCTTAGGTCCAATCGTAATACTAACCTGATCACTAACCCTAGCCCTCAACATCACTATAACCCTAGGTCCAATCTTAACCCTAACCTGATCTCTAACCCTAGGCCTCAACATAACCCTAACCCTAGGTCCAACCGTAACCCTAACCGAATCTCTAACCCTAGCCCTCAACATAACCCTAACCCTAGGTCCAAAAGTAACCCTAACCTTCTCTCTAACCCTAGCCCTCAACATAACGCTAACCCTATGTCCAATCGTAATACTAACATGATCTCTAATCCTAGCCCACAACATAACCCTAACCCTAGGTCCAATCGTAACCCTAACCGGATCTCTAACCCTAGCCCTCAACATAACCCTAACCCTAGGTCCAATTGTAACCCTAACCTTCTCTCTAAGCCTAGCCCTCAACGTTATGCTAACCCTAGGTTCAAGTGTAACCCTAACCGGAACTCTAACCCTAGCCCTCAACATAACCCTAACCCTAGGCCAAATCGTAACCCTAACCATATCTCTAACCCTAGCCCTCAACATAACCCTAACCCTAGGTCCAAAAGTAACCCTAAACTTCTCTCTAACCCTAGCCCTCAACATAACCCTAACCCTAGGTCCAATTGTAACCCTAACCTTCTCTCTAAGCCTAGCCCTCAACGTTACGCTAACCCTAGGTTCAAGTGTAACACTAACCGGAACTCTAACCCTAGCCCTCAACATAACCCTAACCCTAGGTCCAATCGTAACCCTAACCGGATCTCTAACCCTAGCCCTCAACATAACCCTAACCCTAAGTCCAATAGTAACCCTAACCGGATCTCTAACCCTAGCCCTAAACATAACCCTAACCCTAAGTCCAATCGTAACCCTAACCTAATCTCTAACCCTAGCCCTCAACATAACCCTAACCCTAGGTCCAACCGTAACCCTAACCGGATCTCTAACCCTAGCCCTCAACATAACCTTAACCCTACGTCCAATAGTAACCCTAACCGGATCTCTAACCCTAGCCCTAAACATAACCCTAACCCTAGGTCCAATCGTAACCCTAACCGGATCTGTAACCCTAAACCTCAACATAACCCTAACCCTAGGTCCAATTGAAACCCTAACCTTCTCTCTAACCCTAGCCCTCAACATAACCCTAACCCTAGGTCCAATCGTATCCCTAACAATATCTCTAACCCTAGCCCTCAACATAACCCTAACCCTAGGTCCAATCGTAACCCTAACCGTCTCTCTAACCCTAGCCCTCAACGTTACGCTAACCCTAGGTCAAATAGTAACCCTAACCGGATCTGAACCCTAGCCCTCAACATAACCTTTACCTTAGGTTCAATCGTAATACTAACCTGATCACTAACCCTAGCCCTAAACATAACCCTAACCCTAGGTCCAATCTTAACCCTAACCTGATCTCTAACCCTAGCCCTCAACATAACCCTAACCCTAGGTCCAATCTAACCCTAACCAGATATCAAACCCTGGGCCTCAACATAACCCTAACCCTAGGTCCAATCGTAACCCTAACCGGATGTCTAACCCTAGCCCTCAACATAACCCTAACCCTAGGTCCAATCGTAACCCTAACCGGATCTCTAATCCTAGCTCTCAACATAACCCTAACCCTAGGTCCAATCGTAACCCTAACCATATCTCTAACCCTAGCCCTCAACATAACCCTAACCCTAGGTCCAAAAGTAACCCTAACCTTCTCTCTAACCCTAGCCCTCAACATAACCCTAACCCTATGTCCAATCGTAATACTAACATGATCTCTAATCCTAGCCCTCAACATAACCCTAACCCTAGGTCCAATCGTAACCCTAACCGGATCTCTAACCCTAGCCCTCAACATAACCCTAACCCTAGGTCCAATTGTAACCCTAAACTTCTCTCTAAGCCTAGCCCTCAACGTTACGCTAACCCTAGGTTCAAGTGTAACCCTAACCGGAACTCTAACCCTAGCCCTCAACATAACCCTAACCCTAGGTCCAATCGTAACCCTAACCATATCTCTAACCCTAGCCCTCAACATAACCCTAACCCTAGGTCCAAAAGTAACCCTAACCTTCTCTCTAACCCTAGCCCTCAACATAACCCTAACCCTAGGTCCTATCGTAACGCTAACCGTCTCTCTAACCCTAGCCCTCAACATAACCCTACCCTAGGTTCAATCGTAACCCTAACTGTCTCTACAGAAGGATGAAATACGTGTGTTTCTCTCTGACAGAACTCTCAGCCACTATTCTTTTGCTTGCTCCTTCCAAGTCTTTGTGGAAACGTGTGTTTTCACTGCAGGCATAAGTTTTAGGATGCATTTTTTCAATCTCTTGCAAGCCTCATGTTGTTTCTTAGACAATGTGGAAAAACAAGGAGTATGTATCCCGAATCACTTGAAATCCAGGAAAACGCACACTGCATCAGTCTTCTTCAAACACGTTCTATTTCCTAAAGTGTTTTGAACTTTCAACAAACCAGAAAAGAAGGGCATTTTGCAGTGAAATTCAGAATGGCATGTACAAAAAGCCATTTCTTTCGGTTGCAGAGTTCAAAAGCATGATTGTCTTCATGTTTTCGATGAAACCCTTACATTTCCAATTTACCTGAGTTAGGACTCTCCCAAAAAGACGTGTTTGCGTGTCTGTGTTGAAAGGAGCTCTAAGTTGTGTATTCAGTGCTGTAGAGTGACACACTCTACACAGGATACACAGCGTTTTGAGAGCACCAACATGCTTCAAACTGAAACTGCTACAAGCTGTGTGTAGCATGCTGAATGAAGACTTGTCATTTCAAAGAAAGAAGAGGAAACCAAAATCCAGGTAGTGAAACGAGCACACCAGTATGGGAGATGTGCATGTGGACACTTTCAAGCAGCAGCTCTTTGTGGACACTTGGAAACAGGGCTGTGAAAAACTTTCGTACAAAGCGGATTTGGCCAAAGTTGAAAGACCTTCCAAAACCAACCCTAAATAACTTAGCCAAACAATGAAAGTTCCAATAAGCTCCTACAGGAAAGGTGCATCTATGACACAACCCCCGAGCAGGTAGCTACATTCTGCACAGTACAAAATGCATATGAATTCCAGCAAGAAAACTCACTCCAGAAGGATGAAATGCATGTGTTTCCTTCTGAAAGGACACTCAGCCACTATTCTTTTGCTTGCTCCTTCCAAGTCTTTGTAGAACCGTGTGTTTTCACTGCTGGAATAAGTTTTAGGATGCATTGTTTCAATCTCTTGCAAGCCTCATGTTGTTTCTTAGACAATGTGGAAAATCACGGATTATGTTTCCCAAATCACAAGAAATAAAGGAAAACGCACACTGCATCAGTCTTCTTCAAACACGCTCTATCTCCTAATGTGTTGTGAACTTTCAACAAACCAGAAAAGAAGGGCATTTTGCACTGAAATTCAGACGGGTATGTACAAGAGTTCATTCCTATTGGTTGCAGAGTGCAAAAGCATGATTGACTTCAAGTTCTCGATGAAACCCTTACATTTCCAAGAGTAAAGAAGTAGGACTTTTACAAAAAGATGTGTTTGCGTGTCTGTGGTGAAAGGAGCTCTAAGTTGTGTATTCAGTGCTGGAGATTGACACACTCTACACAGGTTACTCAGCGTTTTAAGAGCACCAATATGCTGCAAACTGAAACTGCTACAAGGTGTGTGTAGCATGCAGAAAGAGGGCTTGTAATTTCAAAGAAAGAAGAGGAAACCAAAATCCAGGTAGTGAAACGAGCACACCAGTATGGGAGATGTGCATGTGGATAGTTTTAAGCAGCAGTTCTTTGTGGGCTCTTGGAAACAGGGCTGTGAAAAAATTTCATAAGAAAGCGGATTTGGCTAAAGTTGAAAGACCTTCCAAAACCAACCCAAAGAAGTTAGCCAAACAATGAATGTTCCAATAAGCTCCTGCAGGAAAGTTGCTTCTATGACACAACCCCCGAGCAGGTAGTTACATTCTGCACGGTACAAATGCATATGAATTCCAGGCTGAAAATTCACTCCAGAAGGATGAAATGTGTATGTTTCTCTCTGAAAGAACACTCAGCCATTGGCTTTTACTTGCTACTTCAAAGTCTTTGTAGAAACGTGTGCTTTCACCGCTGGAGTACGTTTTGGGATGCATTTTTTCAATCTCTTGCAAGCCTCATGTTTCTTTCACAATGTGGAAAAATAAGGATTATATTTCCCAAATCACTTGAAATCTAGGGAAACGCACACTGCATCGATCTTGCTCAAACACGCTCTTTCTCCTAATGTGTTGAGAACATTCAAGAAACCAGAAAACAAGGGCATTTTGCAGTGAAACTCAGTCAGGCATGAACAAGAGGTCATTTCTATTGGTAGTAGAGTGCAAAAGCATGATTGACTTCATGTTCTCCATGAAACCCTTACATTTCCAAGGGACCTGAAGTAGGACTTTCACAAAAAGATGTGTTTGCGTGTCTGAGGTGAAAGGAGCTCTAAGTTGTGTATTCAGTGCTGGAGAGTAACACACTCTACATAGGTTACACAGCGTTTTGAGAGCACCAACATGCTTCAAACTGAAGCTGGTACAAGGTGTGTGTAGAATGCTGAATGAAGACTTGTCATTTCAAAGAAAGAAGAGGAAACCAAAATCCAGGTAGTGAAACGAGCACACCAGTATACGAGATGTGCATGTGGACAGTTTCAAGCAGCAGCTCTTTGTGGACACTTGGAAACAGCGCTATTAAAAACTTGCGTACGAAGCGGGATTTGGCCAAGGTTGAAAGACCTTCCAAAACCAATCCTAAATAACTTAGCCAAACAATGAATGTTCCAATAAGCTCCTGCAGAAAAGGTGCTTCTATGACACAACCCCCAGCAGGTAGCTACATTCTGCACAGTATAAAATGCATATGAACTCCAGCATGAAAATTCACTCCAGTAGGATGAAATGCATGTTTCTCTATGAAAGAACACTCAGCCACAAGGCTTTAGCTTGCTGCTTCAAAGTCTTTATAGAAATGTGTGTTTTCACTGCTGGAATACCCTAGCCCTCAACATCACTATAACCCTAGGTCCAATCTTAACCCTAACCTGATCTCTAACCCTAGCCCTCAACATAACCCTAACCCTAGGTCCAACCGTAACCCTAACCGGATCTGTAACTCTAGCCCTCAACATAACACTAACCCTAGGTAGAATCGTAATACTAACCGGATCTCTACCCTAGCCCTCAACATAACCCTAACCCTACGTCCAATAGTAACCCAAATTGGATCTCTAACCCTAGCCCTAAACATAACCCTAACCCTAGGTCCAATCGTAACCCTAACCGGATCTCTAACCCTAGCCCTCAACATAACCCTAACCCTAGGTCCAATTGAAACCCTAACCTTCTCTCTAACCCTAGCCCTCAACATAACCCTAAACCTAGGTCCAATCGTAACCCTAACCTGATCTCTAACGCTAGCCCTATACATAACCCTAACCCTAGGTCCAATCATAACCCTAACCATATCTCTAACCCTAGCCCTCAACATAACCCTAACCCTAGGTCCAATCGTAACCCTAACCGTCTCTCTAACCCTAGCCTTCAACGTTACGCTAACCCTAGGTCCAATCGTAACCCTAACCGTATCTGAACCCTAGCCCTCAACATAACCTTAACCTTAGGTCCAATCGTAATACTAACCTGATCTCTAACCCTAGCCCTCTACATAACCCTAACCCTAGGTCAAATCGTAACCCTAACCGGATCTGTAACTCTAGCCCTCAACATAACCCTAACCCTACATCCAATAGTAACCCTAACCGGATCTCTAACCCTAGCCCTAAACATAACCCTAACCCTCGGTCAAATCGTAACCCTAACCGGATCTGTAACTCTAGCCCTAAACATAACCCTAACCCTCGGTCCAATCGTAACCCTAACCGGATCTGTATCCCTAGCCCTAAACATAACCCCAACCCTAAGTCCAATCGTAATACTAACCTGATCTCTAACCCTAGCCCTCAACATAACCCTAACCCTAGGTCCAATCTAACCCTAACCAGATCTCAAACCCTGGGCCTCAACATAACCCTAACCCTAGGTCCAATCGTAACCCTAACCGGATGATAAACCCTAGCCCTCAACATAACCCTAACCCTAGGTCCAATCGTAACCCTAACCGGATCTCAAACCCTAGCCCTCAACATAACCCTAACCCTAGGTCCAATCGTAACCCTAACCATATCTCTAACCCTAGCCCTCAACATAACCCTAACCCTAGGTCCAAAAGTAACCCTAACCTTCTCTCTAACCCTAGCCCTCAACATAACGCTAACCCTATGTCCAATCGTAATACTAACATGATCTCTAATCCTAGCCCTCAACATAACCCTAACCCTAGGTCCAATCGTAACCCTAACCGGATCTCTAACCCTAGCCCTCAACATAACCCTAACCCTAGGTACAATTGTAACCCTAACCTTCTCTCTAAGCCTAGCCCTCAACGTTACGCTAACCCTAGGTTCAAGTGTAACCCTAACCGGAACTCTAACCCTAGCCCTCAACATAACCCTAACCCTAGGTCCAATTGTAACCCTAACCATATCTCTAACCCTAGCCCTCAACATAACCCTAACCCTAGGTCCAATCGTAACCCTAACCGGATCTGTATCCCTAGCCCTAAACATAACCATAACCCTAGGTCCAATCGTAATATTAACCTGATCTCTAACCCTAGCCCTCAACATAACCCTAACCCTAGGTCCAATCTAACCCTAACCAGATCTCAAACCCTGGGCCTCAACATAACCCTAACCCTAGGTCCAATCGTAACCCTAACCGGATGTCTAACCCTAGCCCTCAACATAACCCTAACCCTAGGTCCAATCGTAACCCTAACCGGATCTCTAACCCTAGCCCTCAACATAACCCTAACCCTAGGTCCAATCGTAACCCTAACCATATCTCTAACCCTAGCCCTCAACATAACCCTAACCCTAGGTCCTAAAGTAACCCTAACCTTCTCTCTAACCCTAGCCCTCAACATAACGCTAACCCTATGTCCAATCGTAATACTAACATGATCTCTAATCCTAGCCCTCAACATAACCCTAACCCTAGGTCCAATCGTAACCCTAACCGGATCTCTAACCCTAGCCCTCAACATAACCCTAACCCTAGGTACAATTGTAACCCTAACCTTCTCTCTAAGCCTAGCCCTCAACGTTACGCTAACCCTAGGTTCAAGTGTAACCCTAACCGGAACTCTAACCCTAGCCCTCAACATAACCCTAACCCTAGGTCCAATTGTAACCCTAACCATATCTCTAACCCTAGCCCTCAACATAACCCTAACCCTAGGTCCAATCGTAACCCTAACCTGATCTCTAACCCTAGCCCTGTACATAACCCTAACCCTAGGTCCAATCATAACGCTAACCATATCTCTAACCCTAGCCCTCAACATAACCCTAACCCTAGGTCCAATCGTAACCCTAACCGTCTCTCTAACCCTAGCCCTCAACGTTACGCTAACCCCAGGTCCAATCGTAACCCTAACCGGATCTGAACCCTAGCCCTCAACATAACCTTAATCTTAGGTCCAATCGTAATACTAACCTGATCACTAACCCTAGCCCTCAACATAACCCTAACCCTAGGTCCAATCGTAACCCTAACCGGATCTGTATCCCTAGCCCTAAACATAACCATAACCCTAGGTCCAATCGTAATATTAACCTGATCTCTAACCCTAGCCCTCAACATAACCCTAACCCTAGGTCCAATCTAACCCTAACCAGATCTCAAACCCTGGGCCTCAACATAACCCTAACCCTAGGTCCAATCGTAACCCTAACCGGATGTCTAACCCTAGCCCTCAACATAACCCTAACCCTAGGTCCAATCGTAACCCTAACCGGATCTCTAACCCTAGCCCTCAACATATCCCTAACCCTAGGTCCAATCGTAACCCTAACCATATCTCTAACACTAGCCCTCAACATAACCCTAACCCTAGGTCCTAAAGTAACTCTAACCTTCTCTCTAACCCTAGCCCTCAACATAACCCTAACCCTATGTCCAATCGTAATACTAACATGATCTCTAATCCTAGCCCTCAACATAACCCTAACCCTAGGTCCAATCGTAACCCTAACCGGATCTCTAACCCTAGCCCTCAACATAACCCTAACCATAGGTCCAATTGTAACCCTAACCTTCTCTCTAAGCCTAGCCCTCAATGTTACGCTAACCCTAGGTTCAAGTGTAACCCTAACCGGAACTCTAACCCTAGCCCTCAATATAACCCTAACCCTAAGTCCAATCGTAACCCTAACCATATCTCTAACCCTAGCCCTCAACATAACCCTAACCCTAGGTCCAAAAGTAACCCTAACCTTCTCTCTAACCCTAGCCCTCAACATAACCCTAACCCTAGGTCCAATCGTAACCCTAACCATATCTCTAACCCTAGCCCTCAACATAACCCTAACCCTAGGTCCAAAAGTAACCCTAAGCTTCTCTCTAACCCTAGCCCACAACATAACCCTAACCCTAGGTCCAATCGTAACCCTAACCGTCTCTCTAACCCTAGCCCTCAACATAACCCTACCCTAGGTCCAATCGTAACCCTAAACGTCTCTACAGAAGGATGAAATACGTGTGTTTCTCTCTGAAAGAACTCTCAGCCACTATTCTTTTGCTTGCTCCTTCCAAGTCTTTGTAGAAACCTGTGTTTTCACTGCAGGCATAAGTTTTAGGATGCATTTTTTCAATCTCTTGCAAGCCTCATGTGGTTTCTTAGACAATGTGGAAAAACAAGGAGTATGTATCCCGAATCACTTGAAATCCAGGAAAACGCACACTGCATCAGTCTTCTTCAAACACGTTCTATTTCCTAAAGTGTTTTGAACTTTCAACAAACCAGAAAAGAAGGGCATTTTGCAGTGAAATTCAGAATGGCATGTACAAAAAGCCATTTCTTTCGGTTGCAGAGTTCAAAAGCATGATTGTCTTCATGTTTTCGATGAAACCCTTACATTTCCAATTTACCTGAGTTAGGACTTTCCCCAAAAGACGTGTTTGCGTGTCTGTGTTGAAAGGAGCTCTAAGTTGTGTATTCAGTGCTGTAGAGTGACACACTCTACACAGGATACACAGCGTTTTGAGAGCACCAACATGCTTCAAACTGAAACTGCTACAAGCTGTGTGTAGCATGCTGAATGAAGACTTGTCATTTCAAAGAAAGAAGAGGAAACCAAAATCCAGGTAGTGAAACGAGCACACCAGTATGGGAGATGTGCATGTGGACACTTTCAAGCAGCAGCTCTTTGTGGACACTTGGAAACAGGGCTGTGAAAAACTTTCGTACAAAGCGGATTTGGCCAAAGTTGAAAGACCTTCCAAAACCAACCCTAAATAACTTAGCCAAACAATGAAAGTTCCAATAAGCTCCTACAGGAAAGGTGCATCTATGACACAACCCCCGAGCAGGTAGCTACATTCTGCACAGTACAAAATGCATATGAATTCCAGCAAGAAAACTCACTCCAGAAGGATGAAATGCATGTGTTTCTCTCTGAAAGGACACTCAGCCACTATTCTTTTGCTTGCTCCTTCCAAGTCTTTGTAGAACCGTGTGTTTTCACTGCTGGAATAAGTTTTAGGATGCATTGTTTCAATCTCTTGCAAGCCTCATGTTGTTTCTTAGACAATGTGGAAAATCACGGATTATGTTTCCCAAATCACAAGAAATAAAGGAAAACGCACACTGCATCAGTCTTCTTCAAACACGCTCTATCACCTAATGTGTTGTGAACTTTCAACAAACCAGAAAAGAAGGGCATTTTGCACTGAAATTCAGACGGGTATGTACAAGAGTTCATTCCTATTGGTTGCAGAGTGCAAAAGCATGATTGACTTCAAGTTCTCGATGAAACCCTTACATTTCCAAGAGTAAAGAAGTAGGACTTTTACAAAAAGATGTGTTTGCGTGTCTGTGGTGAAAGGAGCTCTAAGTTGTGTATTCAGTGCTGGAGATTGACACACTCTACACAGGTTACTCAGCGTTTTAAGAGCACCAATATGCTGCAAACTGAAACTGCTACAAGGTGTGTGTAGCATGCAGAAAGAGGGCTTGTAATTTCAAAGAAAGAAGAGGAAACCAAAATCCAGGTAGTGAAACGAGCACACCAGTATGGGAGATGTGCATGTGGAGAGTTTTAAGCAGCAGTTCTTTGTGGGCTCTTGGAAACAGGGCTGTGAAAAAATTTCGTAAGAAAGCGGATTTGGCTAAAGTTGAAAGACCTTCCAAAACCAACCCAAAGAAGTTAGCCAAACAATGAATGTTCCAATAAGCTCCTGCAGGAAAGTTGCTTCTATGACACAACCCCCGAGCAGGTAGTTACATTCTGCACGGTACAAATGCATATGAATTCCAGGCTGAAAATTCACTCCAGAAGGATGAAATGTGTATGTTTCTCTCTGAAAGAACACTCAGCCATTGGCTTTTACTTGCTACTTCAAAGTCTTTGTAGAAACGTGTGCTTTCACCGCTGGAGTACGTTTTGGGATGCATTTTTTCAATCTCTTGCAAGCCTCATGTTTCTTTCACAATGTGGAAAAATAAGGATTATATTTCCCAAATCACTTGAAATCTAGGGAAACGCACACTGCATCGATCTTGCTCAAACACGCTCTTTCTCCTAATGTGTTGAGAACATTCAAGAAACCAGAAAACAAGGGCATTTTGCAGTGAAACTCAGTCAGGCATGAACAAGAGGTCATTTCTATTGGTAGTAGAGTGCAAAAGCATGATTGACTTCATGTTCTCCATGAAACCCTTACATTTCCAAGGGACCTGAAGTAGGACTTTCACAAAAAGATGTGTTTGCGTGTCTGAGGTGAAAGGAGCTCTAAGTTGTGTATTCAGTGCTGGAGAGTAACACACTCTACATAGGTTACACAGCGTTTTGAGAGCACCAACATGCTTCAAACTGAAGCTGGTACAAGGTGTGTGTAGAATGCTGAATGAAGACTTGTCATTTCAAAGAAAGAAGAGGAAACCAAAATCCAGGTAGTGAAACGAGCACACCAGTATACGAGATGTGCATGTGGACAGTTTCAAGCAGCAGCTCTTTGTGGACACTTGGAAACAGCGCTATTAAAAACTTGCGTACGAAGCGGGATTTGGCCAAGGTTGAAAGACCTTCCAAAACCAACCCTAAATAACTTAGCCAAACAATGAATGTTCCAATAAGCTCCTGCAGAAAAGGTGCTTCTATGACACAACCCCCAGCAGGTAGCTACATTCTGCACAGTATAAAATGCATATGAACTCCAGCATGAAAATTCACTCCAGTAGGATGAAATGCATGTTTCTCTATGAAAGAACACTCAGCCACAAGGCTTTAGCTTGCTGCTTCAAAGTCTTTATAGAAATGTGTGTTTTCACTGCTGGAATACCCTAGCCCTCAACATCACTATAACCCTAGGTCCAATCTTAACCCTAACCTGATCTCTAACCCTAGCCCTCAACATAACCCTAACCCTAGGTCCAACCGTAACCCTAACCGGATCTGTAACTCTAGCCCTCAACATAACACTAACCCTAGGTAGAATCGTAATACTAACCGGATCTCTACCCTAGCCCTCAACATAACCCTAACCCTACGTCCAATAGTAACCCAAATTGGATCTCTAACCCTAGCCCTAAACATAACCCTAATCCTAGGTCCAATCGTAACCCTAACCGGATCTCTAACCCTAGCCCTCAACATAACCCTAACCCTAGGTCCAATTGAAACCCTAACCTTCTCTCTACCCTAGCCCTCAACATAACCCTAAACCTAGGTCCAATCGTAACCCTAACCTGATCTCTAACGCTAGCCCTATACATAACCCTAACCCTAGGTCCAATCATAACCCTAACCATATCTCTAACCCTAGCCCTCAACATAACCCTAACCCTAGGTCCAATCGTAACCCTAACCGTCTCTCTAACCCTAGCCTTCAACGTTACGCTAACCCTAGGTCCAATCGTAACCCTAACCGTATCTGAACCCTAGCCCTCAACATAACCTTAACCTTAGGTCCAATCGTAATACTAACCTGATCTCTAACCCTAGCCCTCTACATAACCCTAACCCTACATCCAATAGTAACCCTAACCGGATCTCTAACCCTAGCCCTAAACATAACCCTAACCCTCGGTCAAATCGTAACCCTAACCGGATCTGTAACTCTAGCCCTCAACATAACCCTAACCCTAGGTCCAATCGTAATACTAACCGGATCTCTAACCTTAGCCCTCAACATAACCCTAACCCTACGTCCAATAGTAACCCTAACCGGATCTCTAACCCTAGCCCTAAACATAACCCTAACCCTCGGTCCAATCGTAACCCTAACCGGATCTGTATCCCTAGCCCTAAACATAACCCCAACCCTAGGTCCAATCGTAATACTAACCTGATCTCTAACCCTAGCCCTCAACATAACCCTAACCCTAGGTCCAATCGTAACCCTAACCGGATGATAAACCCTAGCCCTCAACATAACCCTAACCCTAGGTCCAATCGTAACCCTAACCGGATCTCAAACCCTAGCCCTCAACATAACCCTAACCCTAGGTCCAATCGTAACCCTAACCATATCTCTAACCCTAGCCCTCAACAAAACCCTAACCCTAGGTCCAAAAGTAACCCTAACCTTCTCTCTAACCCTAGCCCTCAACATAACGCTAACCCTATGTCCAATCGTAATACTAACATGATCTCTAATCCTAGCCCTCAACATAACCCTAACCCTAGGTCCAATCGTAACCCTAACCGGATCTCTAACCCTAGCCCTCAACATAACCCTAACCCTAGGTTCAATTGTAACCCTAACCTTCTCTCTAAGCCTAGCCCTCAACGTTACGCTAACCCTAGGTCCAATCGTAACCCTAACCGGATCTGAACCCTAGCCCTCAACATAACCTTAATCTTAGGTCCAATCGTAATACTAACCTGATCACTAACCCTAGCCCTCAACATAACCCTAACCCTAGGTCCAATCGTAACCCTAACCGGATCTGTATCCCTAACCCTAAACATAACCATAACCCTAGGTCCAATCGTAATATTAACCTGATCTCTAACCCTAGCCCTCAACATAACCCTAACCCTAGGTCCAATCTAACCCTAACCAGATCTCAAACCCTGGGCCTCAACATAACCCTAACCCTAGGTCCAATCGTAACCCTAACCGGATGTCTAACCCTAGCCCTCAACATAACCCTAACCCTAGGTCCAATCGTAACCCTAACCGAATCTCTAACCCTAGCCCTCAACATAACCCTAACCCTAGGTCCAATCGTAACCCTAACCATATCTCTAACCCTAGCCCTCAACATAACCCTAACCCTAGGTCCTAAAGTAACCCTAACCTTCTCTCTAACCCTAGCCCTCAACATAACCCTAACCCTATGTCCAATCGTAATACTAACATAATCTCTAATCCTAGCCCTCAACATAACCCTAACCCTAGGTCCAATCGTAACCCTAACCGGATCTCTAACCCTAGCCCTCAACATAACCCTAACCATAGGTCCAATTGTAACCCTAACCTTCTCTCTAAGCCTAGCCCTCAATGTTACGCTAACCCTAGGTTCAAGTGTAACCCTAACCGGAACTCTAACCCTAGCCCTCAATATAACCCTAACCCTAAGTCCAATCGTAACCCTAACCATATCTCTAACCCTAACCCTCAACATAACCCTAACCCTAGGTCCAAAAGTAACCCTAACCTTCTCTCTAACCCTAGCCCTCAACATAACCCTAACCCTAGGTCCAATCGTAACCCTAACCATATCTCTAACCCTAGCCCTCAACATAACCCTAACCCTAGGTCCAAAAGTAACCCTAAACTTCTCTCTAACCCTAGCCCACAACATAACCCTAACCCTAGGTCCAATCGTAACCCTAACCGTCTCTAACCCTAGCCCTAAACATAACCCTAACCCTCGGTCCAATCGTAACCCTAACCGGATCTGTATCCCTAGCCCTAAACATAACCCCAACCCTAGGTCCAATCGTAATACTAACCTGATCTCTAACCCTAGCCCTCAACATAACCCTAACCCTAGGTCCAATCGTAACCCTAACCGGATGATAAACCCTAGCCCTCAACATAACCCTAACCCTAGGTCCAATCGTAACCCTAACCGGATCTCAAACCCTAGCCCTCAACATAACCCTAACCCTAGGTCCAATCGTAACCCTAACCATATCTCTAACCCTAGCCCCCAACATAACCCTAACCCTAGGTCCAAAAGTAACCCTAACCTTCTCTCTAACCCTAGCCCTCAACATAACGCTAACCCTATGTCCAATCGTAATACTAACATGATCTCTAATCCTAGCCCTCAACATAACCCTAACCCTAGGTCCAATCGTAACCCTAACCGGATCTCTAACCCTAGCCCTCAACATAACCCTAACCCTAGGTACAATTGTAACCCTAACCTTCTCTCTAAGCCTAGCCCTCAACGTTACGCTAACCCTAGGTTCAAGTGTAACCCTAACCGGAACTCTAACCCTAGCCCTCAACATAACCCTAACCCTAGGTCCAATTGTAACCCTAACCATATCTCTAACCCTAGCCCTCAACATAACCCTAACCCTAGGTCCAATCGTAACCCTAACCTGATCTCTAACCCTAGCCCTGTACATAACCCTAACCCTAGGTCCAATCATAACGCTAACCATATCTCTAACCCTAGCCCTCAACATAACCCTAACCCTAGGTCCAATCTAACCCTAACCAGATCTCAAACCCTGGGCCTCAACATAACCCTAACCCTAGGTCCAATCGTAACCCTAACCGGATGTCTAACCCTAGCCCTCAACATAACCCTAACCCTAGGTCCAATCGTAACCCTAACCGGATCTCTAACCCTAGCCCTCAACATAACCCTAACCCTAGGTCCAATCGTAACCCTAACCATATCTCTAACCCTAGCCCTCAACATAACCCTAACCCTAGGTCCTAAAGTAACCCTAACCTTCTCTCTAACCCTAGCCCTCAACATAACGCTAACCCTATGTCCAATCGTAATACTAACATGATCTCTAATCCTAGCCCTCAACATAACCCTAACCCTAGGTCCAATCGTAACCCTAACCGGATCTCTAACCCTAGCCCTCAACATAACCCTAACCCTAGGTACAATTGTAACCCTAACCTTCTCTCTAAGCCTAGCCCTCAACGTTACGCTAACCCTAGGTTCAAGTGTAACCCTAACCGAAACTCTAACCCTAGCCCTCAACATAACCCTAACCCTAGGTCCAATTGTAACCCTAACCATATCTCTAACCCTAGCCCTCAACATAACCCTAACCCTAGGTCCAATCGTAACCCTAACCTGATCTCTAACCCTAGCCCTGTACATAACCCTAACCCTAGGTCCAATCATAACGCTAACCATATCTCTAACCCTAGCCCTCAACATAACCCTAACCCTAGGTCCAATCGTAACCCTAACCGTCTCTCTAACCCTAGCCCTCAACGTTACGCTAACCCTAGGTCCAATCGTAACCCTAACCGGATCTGAACCCTAGCCCTCAACATAACCTTAATCTTAGGTCCAATCGTAATACTAACCTGATCACTAACCCTAGCCCTCAACATAACCCTAACCCTAGGTCCAATCGTAACCCTAACCGGATCTGTATCCCTAGCCCTAAACATAACCATAACCCTAGGTCCAATCGTAATATTAACCTGATCTCTAACCCTAGCCCTCAACATAACCCTAACCCTAGGTCCAATCTAACCCTAACCAGATCTCAAACCCTGGGCCTCAACATAACCCTAACCCTAGGTCCAATCGTAACCCTAACCGGATGTCTAACCCTAGCCCTCAACATAACCTTAACCCTAGGTCCAATCGTAACCCTAACCGGATCTCTAACCCTAGCCCTCAACATATCCCTAACCCTAGGTCCAATCGTAACCCTAACCATATCTCTAACACTAGCCCTCAACATAACCCTAACCCTAGGTCCTAAAGTAACTCTAACCTTCTCTCTAACCCTAGCCCTCAACATAACCCTAACCCTATGTCCAATCGTAATACTAACATGATCTCTAATCCTAGCCCTCAACATAACCCTAACCCTAGGTCCAATCGTAACCCTAACCGGATCTCTAACCCTAGCCCTCAACATAACCCTAACCATAGGTCCAATTGTAACCCTAACCTTCTCTCTAAGCCTAGCCCTCAATGTTACGCTAACCCTAGGTTCAAGTGTAACCCTAACCGGAACTCTAACCCTAGCCCTCAATATAACCCTAACCCTAAGTCCAATCGTAACCCTAACCATATCTCTAACCCTAGCCCTCAACATAACCCTAACCCTAGGTCCAAAAGTAACCCTAACCTTCTCTCTAACCCTAGCCCTCAACATAACCCTAACCCTAGGTCCAATCGTAACCCTAACCATATCTCTAACCCTAGCCCTCAACATAACCCTAACCCTAGGTCCAAAAGTAACCCTAAGCTTCTCTCTAACCCTAGCCCACAACATAACCCTAACCCTAGGTCCAATCGTAACCCTAACCGTCTCTCTAACCCTAGCCCTCAACATAACCCTACCCTAGGTCCAATCGTAACCCTAAACGTCTCTACAGAAGGATGAAATACGTGTGTTTCTCTCTGAAAGAACTCTCAGCCACTATTCTTTTGCTTGCTCCTTCCAAGTCTTTGTAGAAACCTGTGTTTTCACTGCAGGCATAAGTTTTAGGATGCATTTTTTCAATCTCTTGCAAGCCTCATGTGGTTTCTTAGACAATGTGGAAAAACAAGGAGTATGTATCCCGAATCACTTGAAATCCAGGAAAACGCACACTGCATCAGTCTTCTTCAAACACGTTCTATTTCCTAAAGTGTTTTGAACTTTCAACAAACCAGAAAAGAAGGGCATTTTGCAGTGAAATTCAGAATGGCATGTACAAAAAGCCATTTCTTTCGGTTGCAGAGTTCAAAAGCATGATTGTCTTCATGTTTTCGATGAAACCCTTACATTTCCAATTTACCTGAGTTAGGACTTTCCCCAAAAGACGTGTTTGCGTGTCTGTGTTGAAAGGAGCTCTAAGTTGTGTATTCAGTGCTGTAGAGTGACACACTCTACACAGGATACACAGCGTTTTGAGAGCACCAACATGCTTCAAACTGAAACTGCTACAAGCTGTGTGTAGCATGCTGAATGAAGACTTGTCATTTCAAAGAAAGAAGAGGAAACCAAAATCCAGGTAGTGAAACGAGCACACCAGTATGGGAGATGTGCATGTGGACACTTTCAAGCAGCAGCTCTTTGTGGACACTTGGAAACAGGGCTGTGAAAAACTTTCGTACAAAGCGGATTTGGCCAAAGTTGAAAGACCTTCCAAAACCAACCCTAAATAACTTAGCCAAACAATGAAAGTTCCAATAAGCTCCTACAGGAAAGGTGCATCTATGACACAACCCCCGAGCAGGTAGCTACATTCTGCACAGTACAAAATGCATATGAATTCCAGCAAGAAAACTCACTCCAGAAGGATGAAATGCATGTGTTTCTCTCTGAAAGGACACTCAGCCACTATTCTTTTGCTTGCTCCTTCCAAGTCTTTGTAGAACCGTGTGTTTTCACTGCTGGAATAAGTTTTAGGATGCATTGTTTCAATCTCTTGCAAGCCTCATGTTGTTTCTTAGACAATGTGGAAAATCACGGATTATGTTTCCCAAATCACAAGAAATAAAGGAAAACGCACACTGCATCAGTCTTCTTCAAACACGCTCTATCACCTAATGTGTTGTGAACTTTCAACAAACCAGAAAAGAAGGGCATTTTGCACTGAAATTCAGACGGGTATGTACAAGAGTTCATTCCTATTGGTTGCAGAGTGCAAAAGCATGATTGACTTCAAGTTCTCGATGAAACCCTTACATTTCCAAGAGTAAAGAAGTAGGACTTTTACAAAAAGATGTGTTTGCGTGTCTGTGGTGAAAGGAGCTCTAAGTTGTGTATTCAGTGCTGGAGATTGACACACTCTACACAGGTTACTCAGCGTTTTAAGAGCACCAATATGCTGCAAACTGAAACTGCTACAAGGTGTGTGTAGCATGCAGAAAGAGGGCTTGTAATTTCAAAGAAAGAAGAGGAAACCAAAATCCAGGTAGTGAAACGAGCACACCAGTATGGGAGATGTGCATGTGGAGAGTTTTAAGCAGCAGTTCTTTGTGGGCTCTTGGAAACAGGGCTGTGAAAAAATTTCGTAAGAAAGCGGATTTGGCTAAAGTTGAAAGACCTTCCAAAACCAACCCAAAGAAGTTAGCCAAACAATGAATGTTCCAATAAGCTCCTGCAGGAAAGTTGCTTCTATGACACAACCCCCAGCAGGTAGCTACATTCTGCAGAGTATAAAATGCATATGAACCACAGCATGAAAATTCACTCCAGAAGGATGAAATGCATGTTTCTCTATGAAAGAACACTCAGCCACAAGGCTTTAGCTTGCTGCTTCAAAGTCTTTATAGAAATGTGTGTTTTCACTGCTGGAATACCCTAGCCCTCAACATCACTATAACCCTAGGTCCAATCTTAACCCTAACCTGATCTCTAACCCTAGCCCTCAACATAACCCTAACCCTAGGTCCAATCGTAACCCTAACCGGATGATAAACCCTAGCCTCAACATAACCCTAACCCTAGGTCCAATCGTAACCCTAACCGGATCTCAAACCCTAGCCCTCAACATAACCCTAACCCTAGGTCCAATCGTAACCCTAACCATATCTCTAACCCTAGCCCTCAAAAAAACCCTAACCCTAGGTCCAAAAGTAACCCTAACCTTCTCTCTAACCCTAGCCCTCAACATAACGCTAACCCTATGTCCAATCGTAATACTAACATGATCTCTAATCCTAGCCCTCAACATAACCGTAACCCTAGGTCCAATCGTAACCCTAACCGGATCTCTAACCCCAGCCCTCAACATAACCCTAACCCTAGGTTCAATTGTAACCCTAACCTTCTCTCTAAGCCTAGCCCTCAACGTTACGCTAACCCTAGGTCCAATCGTAACCCTAACCGGATCTGAACCCTAGCCCTCAACATAACCTTAATCTTAGGTCCAATCGTAATACTAACCTGATCACGAAACCTAGCCCTCAACATAACCCTAACCCTAGGTCCAATCGTAACCCTAACCGGATCTGTATCCCTAGCCCTAAACATAACCATAACCCTAGGTCCAATCGTAATATTAAAATGATCTCTAACCCTAGCCCTCAACATAACCCTAACCCTAGGTCCAATCTAACCCTAACCAGATCTCAAACCCTGGGCCTCAACATAACCCTAACCCTAGGTCCAATCGTAACCCTAACCGGATGTCTAACCCTAGCCCTCAACATAACCCTAACCCTAGGTCCAATCGTAACCCTAACCGGATCTCTAACCCTAGCCCTCAACATAACCCTAACCCTAGGTCCAATCGTAACCCTAACCATATCTCTAACCCTAGCCCTCAACATAACCCTAACCCTAGGTCCTAAAGTAAACCTAACCTTCTCTCTAACCCTAGCCCTCAACATAACCCTAACCCTATGTCCAATCGTAATACTAACATGATCTCTAATCCTAGCCCTCAACATAACCCTAACCCTAGGTCCAATCGTAACCCTAACCGGATCTCTAACCCTAGCCCTCAACATAACCCTAACCATAGGTCCAATTGTAACCCTAACCTTCTCTCTAAGCCTAGCCCTCAATGTTACGCTAACCCTAGGTTCAAGTGTAACCCTAACCGGAACTCTAACCCTAGCCCTCAATATAACCCTAACTCTAAGTCCAATCGTAACCCTAACCATATCTCTAACCCTAGCCCTCAACATAACCCTAACCCTAGGTCCAAAAGTAACCCTAACCTTCTCTCTAACCCTAGCCCTCAACATAACCCTAACCCTAGGTCCAATCGTAACCCTAACCATATCTCTAACCCTAGCCCTCAACATAACCCTAACCCTAGGTCCAAAAGTAACCCTAACCTTCTCTCTAACCCTAGCCCACAACATAACCCTAACCCTAGGTCCAATCGTAACCCTAACCGTCTCTCTAACCCTAGCCCTAAACATAACCCTAACCCTCGGTCCAATCGTAACCCTAACCGGATCTGTATCCCTAGCCCTAAACATAACCCGAACCCTAGGTCCAATCGTAAAACTAACCTGATCTCTAACCCTAGCCCTCAACATAACCCTAACCCTAGGTCCAATCGTAACCCTAACCGGATGATAAACCCTAGCCCTCAACATAACCCTAACCCTAGGTCCAATCGTAACCCTAACCGGATCTCAAACCCTAGCCCTCAACATAACCCTAACCCTAGGTCCAATCGTAACCCTAACCATATCTCTAACCCTAGCCCTCAACATAACCCTAACCCTAGGTCCAAAAGTAACCCTAACCATCTCTCTAACCCTAGCCCTCAACATAACGCTAACCCTATGTCCAATCGTAATACTAACATGATCTCTAATCCTAGCCCTCAACATAACCCTAACCCTAGGTCCAATCGTAACCCTAACCGGATCTCTAACCCTAGCCCTCAACATAACCCTAACCCTAGGTACAATTGTAACCCTAACCTTCTCTCTAAGCCTAGCCCTCAACGTTACGCTAACCCTAGGTTCAAGTGTAACCCTAACCGGAACTCTAACCCTAGCCCTCAACATAACCCTAACCCTAGGTCCAATTGTAACCCTAACCATATCTCTAACCCTAGCCCTCAACATAACCCTAACCCTAGGTCCAATCGTAACCCTAACCTGATCTCTAACCCTATCCCTGTACATAACCCTAACCCTAGGTCCAATCATAACGCTAAACATATCTCTAACCCTAGCCCTCAACATAACCCTAACCCTAGGTCCAATCGTAACCCTAACCGTCTCTCTAACCCTAGCCCTCAACGTTACGCTAACCCTAGGTCCAATCGTAACCCTAACCGGATCTGAACCCTAGCCCTCAACATAACCTTAATCTTAGGTCCAATCGTAATACTAACCTGATCACTAACCCTAGCCCTCAACATAACCCTAACCCTAGGTCCAATCGTAACCCTAACCGGATCTGTATCCCTAGCCCTAAACATAACCATAACCCTAGGTCCAATCGTAATATTAACCTGATCTCTAACCCTAGCCCTCAACATAACCCTAACCCTAGGTCCAATCTAACCCTAACCAGATCTCAAACCCTGGGCCTCAACATAACCCTAACCCTAGGTCCAATCGTAACCCTAACCGGATGTCTAACCCTAGCCCTCAACATAACCCTAACCCTAGGTCCAATCGTAACCCTAACCGGATCTGTAACCCTAGCCCTCAACATAACCCTAACCCTAGGTCCAATCGTAACCCTAACCATATCTCTAACCCTAGCCCTCAACATAACCCTAACCCTAGGTCCTAAAGTAACCCTAACCTTCTCTCTAACCCTAGCCCTCAACATAACCCTAACCCTATGTCCAATCGTAATACTAACATGATCTCTAATCCTAGCCCTCAACATAACCCTAACCCTAGGTCCAATCGTAACCCTAACCGGATCTCTAACCCTAGCCCTCAACATAACCCTAACCATAGGTCCAATTGTAACCCTAACCTTCTCTCTAAGCCTAGCCCTCAATGTTACGCTAACCCTAGGTTCAAGTGTAACCCTAACTGGAACTCTAACCCTAGCCCTCAATATAACCCTAACCCTAAGTCCAATCGTAACCCTAACCATATCTCTAACCCTAGCCCTCAACATAACCCTAACCCTAGGTCCAAAAGTAACCCTAACCTTCTCTCTAACCCTAGCCCTCAACATAACCCTAACCCTAGGTCCAATCGTAACCCTAACCATATCTCTAACCCTAGCCCTCAACATAACCCTAACCCTAGGTCCAAAAGTAACCCTAACCTTCTCTCTAACCCTAGCCCACAACATAACCCTAACCCTAGGTCCAATCGTAACCCTAACCGTCTCTCTAACCCTAGCCCACAACATAACCCTACCCTAGGTCCAATCGTAACCCTAACCGTCTCTACAGAAGGATGAAATACGTGTGTTTCTCTCTGAAAGAACTCTCAGCCACTATTCTTTTGCTTGCTCCTTCCAAGTCTTTGTAGAAACCTGTGTTTTCACTGCAGGCATAAGTTTTAGGATGCATTTTTTCAATCTCTTGCAAGCCTCATGTTGTTTCTTAGACAATGTGGAAAAACAAGGAGTATGTATCCCGAATCACTTGAAATCCAGGAAAACGCACACTGCATCAGTCTTCTTCAAACACGTTCTATTTCCTAAAGTGTTTTGAACTTTCAACAAACCAGAAAAGAAGGGCATTTTGCAGTGAAATTCAGAATGGCATGTACAAAAAGCCATTTCTTTCGGTTGCAGAGTTCAAAAGCATGATTGTCTTCATGTTTTCGATGAAACCCTTACATTTCCAATTTACCTGAGTTAGGACTTTCCCCAAAAGACGTGTTTGCGTGTCTGTGTTGAAAGGAGCTCTAAGTTGTGTATTCAGTGCTGTAGAGTGACACACTCTACACAGGATACACAGCGTTTTGAGAGCACCAACATGCTTCAAACTGAAACTGCTACAAGCTGTGTGTAGCATGCTGAATGAAGACTTGTCATTTCAAAGAAAGAAGAGGAAACCAAAATCCAGGTAGTGAAACGAGCACACCAGTATGGGAGATGTGCATGTGGACACTTTCAAGCAGCAGCTCTTTGTGGACACTTGGAAACAGGGCTGTGAAAAACTTTCGTACAAAGCGGATTTGGCCAAAGTTGAAAGACCTTCCAAAACCAACCCTAAATAACTTAGCCAAACAATGAAAGTTCCAATAAGCTCCTACAGGAAAGGTGCATCTATGACACAACCCCCGAGCAGGTAGCTACATTCTGCACAGTACAAAATGCATATGAATTCCAGCAAGAAAACTCACTCCAGAAGGATGAAATGCATGTGTTTCTCTCGGAAAGGACACTCAGCCACTATTCTTTTGCTTGCTCCTTCCAAGTCTTTGTAGAACCGTGTGTTTTCACTGCTGGAATAAGTTTTAGGATGCATTGTTTCAATCTCTTGCAAGCCTCATGTTGTTTCTTAGACAATGTGGAAAATCACGGATTATGTTTCCCAAATCACAAGAAATAAAGGAAAACGCACACTGCATCAGTCTTCTTCAAACACGCTCTATCTCCTAATGTGTTGTGAACTTTCAACAAACCAGAAAAGAAGGGCATTTTGCACTGAAATTCAGACGGGTATGTACAAGAGTTCATTCCTATTGGTTGCAGAGTGCAAAAGCATGATTGACTTCAAGTTCTCGATGAAACCCTTACATTTCCAAGAGTAAAGAAGTAGGACTTTTACAAAAAGATGTGTTTGCGTGTCTGTGGTGAAAGGAGCTCTAAGTTGTGTATTCAGTGCTGGAGATTGACACACTCTACACAGGTTACTCAGCGTTTTAAGAGCACCAATATGCTGCAAACTGAAACTGCTACAAGGTGTGTGTAGCATGCAGAAAGAGGGCTTGTAATTTCAAAGAAAGAAGAGGAAACCAAAATCCAGGTAGTGAAACGAGCACACCAGTATGGGAGATGTGCATGTGGAGAGTTTTAAGCAGCAGTTCTTTGTGGGCTCTTGGAAACAGGGCTGTGAAAAAATTTCGTAAGAAAGCGGATTTGGCTAAAGTTGAAAGACCTTCCAAAACCAACCCAAAGAAGTTAGCCAAACAATGAATGTTCCAATAAGCTCCTGCAGGAAAGTTGCTTCTATGACACAACCCCCGAGCAGGTAGTTACATTCTGCACGGTACAAATGCATATGAATTCCAGGCTGAAAATTCACTCCAGAAGGATGAAATGTGTATGTTTCTCTCTGAAAGAACACTCAGCCATTGGCTTTTACTTGCTACTTCAAAGTCTTTGTAGAAACGTGTGCTTTCACCGCTGGAGTACGTTTTGGGATGCATTTTTTCAATCTCTTGCAAGCCTCATGTTTCTTTCACAATGTGGAAAAATAAGGATTATATTTCCCAAATCACTTGAAATCTAGGGAAACGCACACTGCATCGATCTTGCTCAAACACGCTCTTTCTCCTAATGTGTTGAGAACATTCAAGAAACCAGAAAACAAGGGCATTTTGCAGTGAAACTCAGTCAGGCATGTACAAGAGGTCATTTCTATTGGTAGTAGAGTGCAAAAGCATGATTGACTTCATGTTCTCCATGAAACCCTTACATTTCCAAGGGACCTGAAGTAGGACGTTCGCAAAAAGATGTGTTTGCGTGTCTGTGGTGAAAGGAGCTCTAAGTTGTGTATTCAGTGCTGGAGAGTAACACACTCTACATAGGTTACACAGCGTTTTGAGAGCACCAACATGTTTCAAACTGAAGCTGGTACAAGGTGTGTGTAGAATGCTGAATGAAGACTTGTCATTTCAAAGAAAGAAGAGGAAACCAAAATCCAGGTAGTGAAACGAGCACACCAGTATACGAGATGTGCATGTGGACAGTTTCAAGCAGCAGCTCTTTGTGGACACTTGGAAACAGCGCTATTAAAAACTTGCGTACGAAGCGGGATTTGACCAAGGTTGAAAGACCTTCCAAAACCAGCCCTAAATAACTTAGCCAAACAATGAATGTTCCAATAAGCTCCTGCAGAAAAGGTGCTTCTATGACACAACCCCCAGCAGGTAGCTACATTCTGCAGAGTATAAAATGCATATGAACCACAGCATGAAAATTCACTCCAGAAGGATGAAATGCATGTTTCTCTATGAAAGAACACTCAGCCACAAGGCTTTAGCTTGCTGCTTCAAAGTCTTTATAGAAATGTGTGTTTTCACTGCTGGAATACCCTAGCCCTCAACATCACTATAACCCTAGGTCCAATCTTAACCCTAACCTGATCTCTAACCCTAGCCCTCAACATAACCGAACCCTAGGTCCAACCGTAACCCTAACCGGATCTGTAACCCTAGCCCTCAACATAACCCTAACCCTAGGTCCAATCGTAATACTAACCAGATCTCTAACCCTAGCCCTCAACATAACCCTAACCCTACGTCCAATAGTAACCCTAACCGGATCTCTAACCCTAGCCCTAAACATAACCCTAACCCTAGGTCCAATCGTAACACTAACCGGATCTGTAACCCTAGCCCTCAACATAACCCTAACCCTAGGTCCAATTGAAACCCTAACCTTCTCTCTAACCCTAGCCCTCAACAAAACCCTAACCCTAGGTCCAATCGTAACCCTAACCTGATCTCTAACCCTAGCCCTATACATAACCCTATCCCTAGGTCCAATCATAACCCTAACCATATCTCTAACCCTAGCCCTCAACATAACCCTAACCCTAGGTCCAATCGTAACCCTAACCGTCTCTCTAACCCTAGCCCTCAACATTACGCTAACCCAAGGTCCAATAGTAACCCTAACCGTATCTGAACCCTAGCCCTCAACATAACCTTAACCTTAGGTCCAATCGTAATACTAACCTGATCACTAACCCTAGCCCTCAACATAACCCTAACCCTAGGTCCAGTCGTAACCCTAACCGGATCTGTATCCCTAGCCCTAAACATAACCCTAACCCTAGGTCCAATCTTAACCCTAACCTGATCTCTAACCCTAGCCCTCAACATAACCCTAACCCTAGGTCCAATCTAACCCTAACCATATCTCAAACCCTGGGCCTCAACATAACCCTAACCCTAGGTCCAATCGTAACCCTAACCGGATGTCTAACCCTAGCCCTCAACATAACCCTAAGCCTAGGTCCAATAGTAACCCTAACCGGATCTCTAACCCTAGCCCTCAACATAACCCTAACCCTAGGTCCCATCGTAACCCTAACCATATCTCTAACCCTAGCCCTCAACATAACCCTAACCCTAGGTCCAAAAGTAACCCTAACCTTCTCTCTAACCCTAGCCCTCAACATAACCCTAACCCTATGTCCAATCGTAATACTAACATGATCTCTAATCCTAGCCCTCAACATAACCCTAACCCTAGGTCCAATCGTAAGCCTAACCGGATCTCTAACCCTAGCCCTCAACATAACCCTAACCATAGGTCCAATTGTAACCCTAACCTTCTCTCTAAGCCTAGCCCTCAATGTTACGCTAACCCTAGGTTCAAGTGTAACCCTAACCGGAACTCTAACCCTAGCCCTCAATATAACCCTAACCCTAAGTCCAATCGTAACCCTAACCATATCTCTAACCCTAGCCCTCAACATAACCCTAACCCTAGGTCCAAAAGTAACCCTAACCTTCTCTCTAACCCTAGCCCTCAACATAACCCTAACCCTAGGTCCAATCGTAACCCTAACCATATCTCTAACCCTAGCCCTCAACATAACCCTAACCCTAGGTCCAAAAGTAACCCTAACCTTCTCTCTAACCCTAGCCCACAACATAACCCTAACCCTAGGTCCAATCGTAACCCTAACCGTCTCTCTAACCCTAGCCCTAAACATAACCCTAACCCTCGGTCCAATCGTAACCCTAACCGGATCTGTATCCCTAGCCCTAAACATAACCCCAACCCTAGGTCCAATCGTAATACTAACCTGATCTCTAACCCTAGCCCTCAACATAACCCTAACCCTATGTCCAATCGTAACCCTAACCGGATGATAAACCCTAGCCCTCAACATAACCCTAACCCTAGGTCCAATCGTAACCCTAACCGGATCTCAAATCCTAGCCCTCAACATAACCCTAACCCTAGGTCCAATCGTAACCCTAACCATATCTCTAACCCTAGCCCTCAACATAACCCTAACCCTAGGTCCAAAAGTAACCCTAACCATCTCTCTAACCCTAGCCCTCAACATAACGCTAACCCTATGTCCAATCGTAATACTAACATGATCTCTAATCCTAGCCCTCAACATAACCCTAACCCTAGGTCCAATCGTAACCCTAACCGGATCTCTAACCCTAGCCCTCAACATAACCCTAACCCTAGGTACAATTGTAACCCTAACCTTCTCTCTAAGCCTAGCCCTCAACGTTACGCTAACCCTAGGTTCAAGTGTAACCCTAACCGGAACTCTAACCCTAGCCCTCAACATAACCCTAACCCTAGGTCCAATTGTAACCCTAACCATATCTCTAACCCTAGCCCTCAACATAACCCTAACCCTAGGTCCAATCGTAACCCTAACCTGATCTCTAACCCTAGCCCTGTACATAACCCTAACCCTAGGTCCAATCATAACGCTAACCATATCTCTAACCCTAGCCCTCAACATAACCCTAACCCTAGGTCCAATCGTAACCCTAACCGTCTCTCTAACCCTAGCCCTCAACGTTACGCTAACCCTAGGTCCAATCGTAACCCTAACCGGATCTGAACCCTAGCCCTCAACATAACCTTAATCTTAGGTCCAATCGTAATACTAACCTGATTACTAACCCTAGCCCTCAACATAACCCTAACCCTAGGTCCAATCGTAACCCTAACCGGATCTGTATCCCTAGCCCTAAACATAACCATAACCCTAGGTCCAATCGTAATATTAACCTGATCTCTAACCCTAGCCCTCAACATAACCCTAAACCTAGGTCCAATCTAACCCTAACCAGATCTCAAACCCTGGGCCTCAACATAACCCTAACCCTAGGTCCAATCGTAACCCTAACCGGATGTCTAACCCTAGCCCTCAACATAACCCTAACCCTAGGTCCAATCGTAACCCTAACCGGATCTCTAACCCTAGCCCTCAACATAACCCTAACCCTAGGTCCAATCGTAACCCTAACCATATCTCTAACCCTAGCCCTCAACATAACCCTAACCCTAGGTCCTAAAGTAACCCTAACCTTCTCTCTAACCCTAGCCCTCAACATAACCCTAACCCTATGTCCAATCGTAATACTAACATGATCTCTAATCCTAGCCCGCAACATAACCCTAACCCTAGGTCCAATCGTAACCCTAACCGGATCTCTAACCCTAGCCCTCAACATAACCCTAACCATAGGTCCAATTGTAACCCTAACCTTCTCTCTAAGCCTAGCCCTCAATGTTACGCTAACCCTAGGTTCAAGTGTAACCCTAACCGGAACTCTAACCCTAGCCCTCAATATAACCCTAACCCTAAGTCCAATCGTAACCCTAACCATATCTCTAACCCTAGCCCTCAACATAACCCTAACCCTAGGTCCAAAAGTAACCCTAACCTTCTCTCTAACCCTAGCCCTCAACATAACCCTAACCCTAGGTCCAATCGTAACCCTAACCATATCTCTAACCCTAGCCCTCAACATAACCCTAACCCTACGTCCAAAAGTAACCCTAACCTTCTCTCTAACCCTAGCCCTCAACATAACCCTAACCCTAGGTCCAATCGTAACCCTAACCGTCTCTCTAACCCTAGCCCTCAACATAACCCTACCCTAGGTCCAATCGTAACCCTAACCGTCTCTACAGAAGGATGAAATACGTGTGTTTCTCTCTGAAAGAACTCTCAGCCACTATTCTTTTGCTTGCTCCTTCCAAGTCTTTGTAGAAACCTGTGTTTTCACTGCAGGCATAAGTTTTAGGATGCATTTTTTCAATCTCTTGCAAGCCTCATGTTGTTTCTTAGACAATGTGGAAAAACAAGGAGTATGTATCCCGAATCACTTGAAATCCAGGAAAACGCACACTGCATCAGTCTTCTTCAAACACGTTCTATTTCCTAAAGTGTTTTGAACTTTCAACAAACCAGAAAAGAAGGGCATTTTGCAGTGAAATTCAGAATGGCATGTACAAAAAGCCATTTCTTTCGGTTGCAGAGTTCAAAAGCATGATTGTCTTCATGTTTTCGATGAAACCCTTACATTTCCAATTTACCTGAGTTAGGACTTTCCCAAAAAGACGTGTTTGCGTGTCTGTGTTGAAAGGAGCTCTAAGTTGTGTATTCAGTGCTGTAGAGTGACACACTCTACACAGGATACACAGCGTTTTGAGAGCACCAACATGCTTCAAACTGAAACTGCTACAAGCTGTGTGTAGCATGCTGAATGAAGACTTGTCATTTCAAAGAAAGAAGAGGAAACCAAAATCCAGGTAATGAAACGAGCACACCAGTATTGGAGATGTGCATGTGGACACTTTCAAGCAGCAGCTCTTTGTGGACACTTGGAAACAGGGCTGTGAAAAACTTTCGTACAAAGCGGATTTGGCCAAAGTTGAAAGACCTTCCAAAACCAACCCTAAATAACTTAGCCAAACAATGAATGTTCCAATAAGCCTCTGCAGAAAAGGTGCTTCTATGACGCAACCCCCAGCAGGTAGCTACATTATGCACATTATAAAATGCATATGAACTCCAGCATGAAAATTCACTTCAGAAGGATGAAATGCATGTGTTTCTCTCTGAAAGGACACTCAGCCACTATTCTTTTGCTTGCTCCTTCCAAGTCTTTGTAGAACCGTGTGTTTTCACTGCTGGAATAAGTTTTAGGATGCATTGTTTCAATCTCTTGCAAGCCTCATGTTGTTTCTTAGACAATGTGGAAAATCACGGATTATGTTTCCCAAATCACAAGAAATAAAGGAAAACGCACACTGCATCAGTCTTCTTCAAACACGCTCTATCTCCTAATGTGTTGTGAACTTTCAACAAACCAGAAAAGAAGGGCATTTTGCACTGAAATTCAGACGGGTATGTACAAGAGTTCATTCCTATTGGTTGCAGAGTGCAAAAGCATGATTGACTTCAAGTTCTCGATGAAACCCTTACATTTCCAAGAGTAAAGAAGTAGGACTTTTACAAAAAGATGTGTTTGCGTGTCTGTGGTGAAAGGAGCTCTAAGTTGTGTATTCAGTGCTGGAGATTGACACACTCTACACAGGTTACTCAGCGTTTTAAGAGCACCAATATGCTGCAAACTGAAACTGCTACAAGGTGTGTGTAGCATGCAGAAAGAGGGCTTGTAATTTCAAAGAAAGAAGAGGAAACCAAAATCCAGGTAGTGAAACGAGCACACCAGTATGGGAGATGTGCATGTGGAGAGTTTTAAGCAGCAGTTCTTTGTGGGCTCTTGGAAACAGGGCTGTGAAAAAATTTCGTAAGAAAGCGGATTTGGCTAAAGTTGAAAGACCTTCCAAAACCAACCCAAAGAAGTTAGCCAAACAATGAATGTTCCAATAAGCTCCTGCAGGAAAGTTGCTTCTATGACACAACCCCCGAGCAGGTAGTTACATTCTGCACGGTACAAATGCATATGAATTCCAGGCTGAAAATTCACTCCAGAAGGATGAAATGTGTATGTTTCTCTCTGAAAGAACACTCAGCCATTGGCTTTTACTTGCTACTTCAAAGTCTTTGTAGAAACGTGTGCTTTCACCGCTGGAGTACGTTTTGGGATGCATTTTTTCAATCTCTTGCAAGCCTCATGTTTCTTTCACAATGTGGAAAAATAAGGATTATATTTCCCAAATCACTTGAAATCTAGGGAAACGCACACTGCATCGATCTTGCTCAAACACGCTCTTTCTCCTAATGTGTTGAGAACATTCAAGAAACCAGAAAACAAGGGCATTTTGCAGTGAAACTCAGTCAGGCATGTACAAGAGGTCATTTCTATTGGTAGTAGAGTGCAAAAGCATGATTGACTTCATGTTCTCCATGAAACCCTTACATTTCCAAGGGACCTGAAGTAGGACGTTCGCAAAAAGATGTGTTTGCGTGTCTGTGGTGAAAGGAGCTCTAAGTTGTGTATTCAGTGCTGGAGAGTAACACACTCTACATAGGTTACACAGCGTTTTGAGAGCACCAACATGCTTCAAACTGAAGCTGGTACAAGGTGTGTGTAGAATGCTGAATGAAGACTTGTCATTTCAAAGAAAGAAGAGGAAACCAAAATCCAGGTAGTGAAACGAGCACACCAGTATATGAGATGTGCATGTGGACAGTTTCAAGCAGCAGCTCTTTGTGGACACTTGGAAACAGCGGTATTAAAAACTTGCGTACGAAGCGGGATTTGGCCAAGGTTGAAAGACCTTCCAAAACCAACCCTAAATAACTTAGCCAAACAATGAATGTTCCAATAAGCTCCTGCAGAAAAGGTGCTTCTATGACACAACCCCCAGCAGGTAGCTACATTCTGCAGAGTATAAAATGCATATGAACCACAGCATGAAAATTCACTCCAGAAGGATGAAATGCATGTTTCTCTATGAAAGAACACTCAGCCACAAGGCTTTAGCTTGCTGCTTCAAAGTCTTTATAAAAATGTGTGTTTTCACTGCTGGAATACCCTAGCCCTCAACATCACTGTAACCCTAGGTCCAATCTTAACCCTAACCTGATCTCTAACCCTAGCCCTCAACATAACCGAACCCTAGGTCCAACCGTAACCCTAACCGGATCTCTAACCCTAGCCCTCAACATAACCCTAACCCTACGTCCAATAGTAACCCTAACCGGATCTCTAACCCTAGCCCTAAACATAACCCTAACCCTAGGTCAAATCGTAACCCTAACCGGATCTGTAACCCTAGCCCTCAACATAACCCTAACCTTAGGTCCAATCGTAATACTAACCGGATCTCTAACCCTAGCCCTCAACATAACCCTAACCCTACGTCCAATAGTAACCCTAACCGGATCTCTAACCCTAGCCCTAAACATAACCCTAACCCTAGGTCCAATCGTAACACTAACCGGATCTGTAACCCTAGCCCTCAACATAACCCTAACCCTAGGTCCAATCGTAACCCTAACCTGATCTCTAACCCTAGCCCTATACATAACCCTATCCCTAGGTCCAATCATAACCCTAACCATATCTCTAACCCTAGCCCTCAACATAACCGAACCCTAGGTCCTACCGTAACCCTAACCGGATCTCTAACCCTAGCCCTCAACATAACCCTAACCCTAGGTCCAATCGTAACCCTAACCGTCTCTCTAACCCTAGCCCTCAACGTTACGCTAACCCAAGGTCCAATCGTAACCCTAACCGGATCTGAACCCTAGCCCTCAACATAACCTTAACCTTTGGTCCAATCGTAATACTAACCTGATCACTAACCCTAGCCCTCAACATAACCCTAACCCTAGGTCCAATCGTAACCCTAACTGGATCTGTATCCCTAGCCCTAAACATAACCCTAACCCTAGGTCCAATCGTAATACTAACCTGACCTCTAACCCTAGCCCTCAACATAACCCTAACCCTAGGTCCAATCTAACCCTAACCAGATCTCAAACCCTGGGCCTCAACATAACCCTAACCCTAGGTCCAATCGTAACCCTAACCGGATGTCTAACCCTAGCCCTCAACATAACCCTAACCCTAGGTCCAATCGTAACCCTAACCGGACCTCTAACCCTAGCCCTCAACATAACCCTAACCCTAGGTCCAATCGTAACCCTAACCATATCTCTAACCCTAGCCCTCAACATAACCCTAACCCTAGGTCCAAAAGTAACCCTAACCTTCTCTCTAACCCTAGCCCTCAACATAACCCTAACCCTATGTCCAATCGTAATACTAACATGATCTCTAATCCTAGCCCTCAACATAACCCTAACCCTAGGTCCAATAGTAACCCTAACCGGATCTGAACCCTAGCCCTCAACATAACCTTAACCTTAGGTCCAATCGTAATACTAACCTGATCACTAACCCTAGCCCTCAACATAACCCTAACCCTAGGTCCAATCGTAACCCTAACCGGATCTGTATCCCTAGCCCTAAACATAACCCTAACCCTAGGTCCAATCTTAACCCTAACCTGATCTCTAACCCTAGCCCTCAACATAACCCTAACCCTAGGTCCAATCTAACCCTAACCAGATCTCAAACCCTGGGCCTCAACATAACCCTAACCCTAGGTCCAATCGTAACCCTAACCGGATGTCTAACCCTAGCCCTCAACATAACCCTAAGCCTAGGTCCAATCGTAGCCCTAACCGGATCTCTAACCCTAGCCCTCAACATAACCCTAACCCTAGGTCCCATCGTAACCCTAACCATATCTCTAACCCTAGCCCTCAACATAACCCTAACCCTAGGTCCAAAAGTAACCCTAACCTTCTCTCTAACCCTAGCCCTCAACATAACCCTAACCCTATGTCCAATCGTAATACTAACATGATCTCTAATCCTAGCCCTCAACATAACCATAACCCTAGGTCCAATCGTAACCCTAACCGGATCTCTAACTCTAGCCCTCAACATAACCCTAACCCTAGGTCCAATTGTAACCCTAACCTTCTCTCTAAGCCTAGCCCTCAACGTTACGCTAACCCTAGGTTCAAGTGTAACCCTAACCGGAACTCTAACCCTAGCCCTCAACATAACCCTAACCCTAGGTGCAATCGTAACCCTAACCATATCTCTAAACCTAGCCCTCAACATAACCCTAACCCTAGGTCCAAAAGTAACCCTAACCTTCTCTCTAACCCTAGCCCTCAACATAACCCTAACCCTAGGTCCAATCGTAACCCTAACCATATCTCTAACCCTAGCCCTCAACATAACCCTAACCCTAGGTCCAAAAGTAACCCTAACCTTCTCTCTAACCCTAGCCCTCAACATTACCCAAACCCTAGGTCCAATCGTAACCCTAACCGTCTCTCTAACCCTAGCCCTCAACATAACCCTACCCTAGGTCCAATCGTAACCCTAACCGTCTCTACAGAAGGATGAAATACGTGTGTTTCTCTCTGAAAGAACTCTCAGCCACTATTCTTTTGCTTGCTCCTTCCAAGTCTTTGTAGAAACGTGTGTTTTCACTGCAGGCATAAGTTTTAGGATGCATTTTTTCAATCTCTTGCAAGCCTCATGTTGTTTCTTAGACAATGTGGAAAAACAAGGAGTATGTATCCCGAATCACTTGAAATCCAGGAAAACGCACACTGCATCAGTCTTCTTCAAACACGTTCTATTTCCTAAAGTGTTTTGAACTTTCAACAAACCAGAAAAGAAGGGCATTTTGCAGTGAAATTCAGAATGGCATGTACAAAAAGCCATTTCTTTCGGTTGCAGAGTTCAAAAGCATGATTGTCTTCATGTTTTCGATGAAACCCTTACATTTCCAATTTACCTGAGTTAGGACTTTCCCCAAAAGACGTGTTTGCGTGTCTGTGTTGAAAGGAGCTCTAAGTTGTGTATTCAGTGCTGTAGAGTGACACACTCTACACAGGATACACAGCGTTTTGAGAGCACCAACATGCTTCAAACTGAAACTGCTACAAGCTGTGTGTAGCATGCTGAATGAAGACTTGTCATTTCAAAGAAAGAAGAGGAAACCAAAATCCAGGTAGTGAAACGAGCACACCAGTATGGGAGATGTGCATGTGGACACTTTCAAGCAGCAGCTCTTTGTGGACACTTGGAAACAGGGCTGTGAAAAACTTTCGTACAAAGCGGATTTGGCCAAAGTTGAAAGACCTTCCAAAACCAACCCTAAATAACTTAGCCAAACAATGAAAGTTCCAATAAGCTCCTACAGGAAAGGTGCATCTATGACACAACCCCCGAGCAGGTAGCTACATTCTGCACAGTACAAAATGCATATGAATTCCAGCAAGAAAACTCACTCCAGAAGGATGAAATGCATGTGTTTCTCTCTGAAAGGACACTCAGCCACTATTCTTTTGCTTGCTCCTTCCAAGTCTTTGTAGAACCGTGTGTTTTCACTGCTGGAATAAGTTTTAGGATGCATTGTTTCAATCTCTTGCAAGCCTCATGTTGTTTCTTAGACAATGTGGAAAATCACGGATTATGTTTCCCAAATCACAAGAAATAAAGGAAAACGCACACTGCATCAGTCTTCTTCAAACACGCTCTATCACCTAATGTGTTGTGAACTTTCAACAAACCAGAAAAGAAGGGCATTTTGCACTGAAATTCAGACGGGTATGTACAAGAGTTCATTCCTATTGGTTGCAGAGTGCAAAAGCATGATTAACTTCAAGTTCTCGATGAAACCCTTACATTTCCAAGAGTAAAGAAGTAGGACTTTTACAAAAAGATGTGTTTGCGTGTCTGTGGTGAAAGGAGCTCTAAGTTGTGTATTCAGTGCTGGAGATTGACACACTCTACACAGGTTACTCAGCGTTTTAAGAGCACCAATATGCTGCAAACTGAAACTGCTACAAGGTGTGTGTAGCATGCAGAAAGAGGGCTTGTAATTTCAAAGAAAGAAGAGGAAACCAAAATCCAGGTAGTGAAACGAGCACACCAGTATGGGAGATGTGCATGTGGAGAGTTTTAAGCAGCAGTTCTTTGTGGGCTCTTGGAAACAGGGCTGTGAAAAAATTTCGTAAGAAAGCGGATTTGGCTAAAGTTGAAAGACCTTCCAAAACCAACCCAAAGAAGTTAGCCAAACAATGAATGTTCCAATAAGCTCCTGCAGGAAAGTTGCTTCTATGACACAACCCCCGAGCAGGTAGTTACATTCTGCACGGTACAAATGCATATGAATTCCAGGCTGAAAATTCAATCCAGAAGGATGAAATGTGTATGTTTCTCTCTGAAAGAACACTCAGCCATTGGCTTTTACTTGCTACTTCAAAGTCTTTGTAGAAACGTGTGCTTTCACCGCTGGAGTACGTTTTGGGATGCATTTTTTCAATCTCTTGCAAGCCTCATGTTTCTTTCACAATGTGGAAAAATAAGGATTATATTTCCCAAATCACTTGAAATCTAGGGAAACGCACACTGCATCGATCTTGCTCAAACACGCTCTTTCTCCTAATGTGTTGAGAACATTCAAGAAACCAGAAAACAAGGGCATTTTGCAGTGAAACTCAGTCAGGCATGAACAAGAGGTCATTTCTATTGGTAGTAGAGTGCAAAAGCATGATTGACTTCATGTTCTCCATGAAACCCTTACATTTCCAAGGGACCTGAAGTAGGACTTTCACAAAAAGATGTGTTTGCGTGTCTGAGGTGAAAGGAGCTCTAAGTTGTGTATTCAGTGCTGGAGAGTAACACACTCTACATAGGTTACACAGCGTTTTGAGAGCACCAACATGCTTCAAACTGAAGCTGGTACAAGGTGTGTGTAGAATGCTGAATGAAGACTTGTCATTTCAAAGAAAGAAGAGGAAACCAAAATCCAGGTAGTGAAACGAGCACACCAGTATACGAGATGTGCATGTGGACAGTTTCAAGCAGCAGCTCTTTGTGGACACTTGGAAACAGCGGTATTAAAAACTTGCGTACGAAGCGGGATTTGGCAAAGGTTGAAAGACCTTCCAAAACCAACCCTAAATAACTTAGCCAAACTATGAATGTTCCAATAAGCTCCTGCAGAAAAGGTGCTTCTATGACACAACCCCCAGCAGGTAGCTACATTCTGCACAGTATAAAATGCATATGAACTCCAGCATGAAAATTCACTCCAGTAGGATGAAATGCATGTTTCTCTATGAAAGAACACTCAGCCACAAGGCTTTAGCTTGCTGCTTCAAAGTCTTTATAGAAATGTGTGTTTTCACTGCTGGAATACCCTAGCCCTCAACATCACTATAACCCTAGGTCCAATCTTAACCCTAACCTGATCTCTAACCCTAGCCCTCAACATAACCCTAACCCTAGGTCCAACCGTAACCCTAACCGGATCTGTAACTCTAGCCCTCAACATAACACTAACCCTAGGTAGAATCGTAATACTAACCGGATCTCTACCCTAGCCCTCAACATAACCCTAACCCTACGTCCAATAGTAACCCAAATTGGATCTCTAACCCTAGCCCTAAACATAACCCTAATCCTAGGTCCAATCGTAACCCTAACCGGATCTCTAACCCTAGCCCTCAACATAACCCTAACCCTAGGTCCAATTGAAACCCTAACCTTCTCTCTAAACCTAGCCCTCAACATAACCCTAAACCTAGGTCCAATCGTAACCCTAACCTGATCTCTAACGCTAGCCTTATAGATAAACCTAACCCTAGGTCCAATCATAACCCTAACCATATCTCTAACCCTAGCCCTAAACATAACCCTAACCCTAGGTCCAATCGTAACCCTAACCGTCTCTCTAACCCTAGCCTTCAACGTTACGCTAACCCTAGGTCCAATCGTAACCCTAACCGTATCTGAACCCTAGCACTCAACATAACCTTAACCTTAGGTCCAATCGTAATACTAACCTGATCTCTAACCCTAGCCCTCTACATAACCCTAACCCTAGGTCAAATCGTAACCCTAACCGGATCTGTAACTCTAGCCCTCAACATAACCCTAACCCTACATCCAATCGTAACCCTAACCGGATGATAAACCCTAGCCCTCAACATAACCCTAACCCTAGGTCCAATCGTAACCCTAACCATATCTCTAACCCTAGCCCTCAACAAAACCCTAACCCTAGGTCCAAAAGTAACCCTAACCTTCTCTCTAACCCTAGCCCTCAACATAACCCTAACCCTCGGTCCAATCGTAACCCTAACCGGATCTGTATCCCTAGCCCTAAACATAACCCCAACCCTAGGTCCAATCGTAATACTAACCTGATCTCTAACCCTAGCCCTCAACATAACCCTAACCCTAGGTCCAATCGTAACCCTAACCGGATGATAAACCCTAGCCCTCAACATAACCCTAACCCTAGGTCCAATCGTAACCCTAACCGGATCTCAAACCCTAGCCCTCAACATAACCCTAACCCTAGGTCCAATCGTAACCCTAACCATATCTCTAACCCTAGCCCTCAACAAAACCCTAACCCTAGGTCCAAAAGTAACCCTAACCTTCTCTCTAACCCTAGCCCTCAACATAACGCTAACCCTATGTCCAATCGTAATACTAACATGATCTCTAATCCTAGCCCTCAACATAACCCTAACCCTAGGTCCAATCGTAACCCTAACCGGATCTCTAACCCTAGCCCTCAACATAACCCTAACCCTAGGTTCAATTGTAACCCTAACCTTCTCTCTAAGCCTAGCCCTCAACGTTACGCTAACCCTAGGTTCAAGTGTAACCCTAACCGGAACTCTAACCCTAGCCCTCAACATAACCCTAACCCTAGGTCCAATTGTAACCCTAACCATATCTCTAACCCTAGCCCTCAACATAACCCTAACCCTAGGTCCAATCGTAACCCTAACCTGATCTCTAACCCTAGCCCTGTACATAACCCTAACCCTAGGTCCAATCATAACGCTAACCATATCTCTAACCCTAGCCCTCAACATAACCCTAACCCTAGGTCCAATCGTAACCCTAACCGTCTCTCTAACCCTAGCCCTCAACGTTACGCTAACCCTAGGTCCAATCGTAACCCTAACCGGATCTGAACCCTAGCCCTCAACATAACCTTAATCTTAGGTCCAATCGTAATACTAACCTGATCACTAACCCTAGCCCTCAACATAACCCTAACCCTAGGTCCAATCGTAACCCTAACCGAATCTGTATCCCTAGCCCTAAACATAACCATAACCCTAGGTCCAATCGTAATATTAACCTGATCTCTAACCCTAGCCCTCAACATAACCCTAACCCTAGGTCCAATCTAACCCTAACCAGATCTCAAACCCTGGGCCTCAACATAACCCTAACCCTAGGTCCAATCGTAACCCTAACAGGATGATAAACCCTAGCCCTCAACATAACCCTAACCCTAGGTCCAATCGTAACCCTAACCGGATCTCAAACCCTCAACATAACCCTAACCCTAGGTCCAATCGTAACCCTAACCATATCTCTAACCCTAGCCCTCAAGATAACCCTAACCCTAGGTCCAAAAGTAACCCTAACCTTCTCTCTAACCCTAGCCCTCAACATAACGCTAACCCTATGTCCAATCGTATTACTAACATGATCTCTAATCCTAGCCCTCAACATAACCCTAACCCTAGGTCCAATCGTAACCCTAACCGGATCTCTAACCCTAGCCCTCAACATAACCCTAACCCTAGGTCCAATTGTAACCCTAACCTTCTCTCTAAGCCTAGCCCTCAACGTTACGCTAACCCTAGGTTCAAGTGTAACCCTAACCGGAACTCTAACCCTAGCCCTCAACATAACCCTAACCCTAGGTCCAATTGTAACCCTAACCATATCTCTAACCCTAGCCCTCAACATAACCCTAACCCTAGGTCCAATCGTAACCCTAACCGTCTCTCTAACCCTAGCCCTCAACGTTACGCTAACCCTAGGTCCAATCGTAACCCTAACCGGATCTGAACCCTAGCCCTCAACATAACCTTAACCTTAGGTCCAATCGTAATACTAACCTGATCACTAACCCTAGCCCTCAACATAACCCTAACCCTAGGTCCAATCGTAACCCTAACCGGATCTGTATCCCTAGCCCTAAACATAACCATAACCCTAGGTCCAATCGTAATATTAACCTGATCTCTAACCCTAGCCCTCAACATAACCCTAACCCTAGGTCCAATCGAACCCTAACCAGATCTCAAACCCTGGGCCTCAACATAACCCTAACCCTAGGTCCAATCGTAACCCTAACCGGATGTCTAACCCTAGCCCTCAACATAACCCTAACCCTAGGTCCAATCGTAACCCTAACCGGATCTCTAACCCTAGCCCTCAACATAACCCTAACCCTAGGTCCAACCGTAACCCTAACCGGATCTGTAACTCTAGCCCTCAACATAACACTAACCCTAGGTAGAATCGTAATACTAACCGGATCTCTACCCTAGCCCTCAACATAACCCTAACCCTACGTCCAATAGTAACCCAAATTGGATCTCTAACCCTAGCCCTAAACATAACCCTAATCCTAGGTCCAATCGTAACCCTAACCGGATCTCTAACCCTAGCCCTCAACATAACCCTAACCCTAGGTCCAATTGAAACCCTAACCTTCTCTCTAAACCTAGCCCTCAACATAACCCTAAACCTAGGTCCAATCGTAACCCTAACCTGATCTCTAACGCTAGCCCTATAGATAAACCTAACCCTAGGTCCAATCATAACCCTAACCATATCTCTAACCCTAGCCCTCAACATAACCCTAACCCTAGGTCCAATCGTAACCCTAACCGTCTCTCTAACCCTAGCCTTCAACGTTACGCTAACCCTAGGTCCAATCGTAACCCTAACCGTATCTGAACCCTAGCACTCAACATAACCTTAACCTTAGGTCCAATCGTAATACTAACCTGATCTCTAACCCTAGCCCTCTACATAACCCTAACCCTAGGTCAAATCGTAACCCTAACCGGATCTGTAACTCTAGCCCTCAACATAACCCTAACCCTACATCCAATCGTAACCCTAACCGGATGATAAACCCTAGCCCTCAACATAACCCTAACCCTAGGTCCAATCGTAACCCTAACCATATCTCTAACCCTAGCCCTCAACAAAACCCTAACCCTAGGTCCAAAAGTAACCCTAACCTTCTCTCTAACCCTAGCCCTCAACATAACCCTAACCCTCGGTCCAATCGTAACCCTAACCGGATCTGTATCCCTAGCCCTAAACATAACCCCAACCCTAGGTCCAATCGTAATACTAACCTGATCTCTAACCCTAGCCCTCAACATAACCCTAACCCTAGGTCCAATCGTAACCCTAACCGGATGATAAACCCTAGCCCTCAACATAACCCTAACCCTAGGTCCAATCGTAACCCTAACCGGATCTCAAACCCTAGCCCTCAACATAACCCTAACCCTAGGTCCAATCGTAACCCTAACCATATCTCTAACCCTAGCCCTCAACAAAACCCTAACCCTAGGTCCAAAAGTAACCCTAACCTTCTCTCTAACCCTAGCCCTCAACATAACGCTAACCCTATGTCCAATCGTAATACTAACATGATCTCTAATCCTAGCCCTCAACATAACCCTAACCCTAGGTCCAATCGTAACCCTAACCGGATCTCTAACCCTAGCCCTCAACATAACCCTAACCCAAGGTTCAATTGTAACCCTAACCTTCTCTCTAAGCCTAGCCCTCAACGTTACGCTAACCCTAGGTTCAAGTGTAACCCTAACCGGAACTCTAACCCTAGCCCTCAACATAACCCTAACCCTAGGTCCAATTGTAACCCTAACCATATCTCTAACCCTAGCCCTCAACATAACCCTAACCCTAGGTCCAATCGTAACCCTAACCTGATCTCTAACCCTAGCCCTGTACATAACCCTAACCCTAGGTCCAATCATAACGCTAACCATATCTCTAACCCTAGCCCTCAACATAACCCTAACCCTAGGTCCAATCGTAACCCTAACCGTCTCTCTAACCCTAGCCCTCAACGTTACGCTAACCCTAGGTCCAATCGTAACCCTAACCGGATCTGAACCCTAGCCCTCAACATAACCTTAATCTTAGGTCCAATCGTAATACTAACCTGATCACTAACCCTAGCCCTCAACATAACCCTAACCCTAGGTCCAATCGTAACCCTAACCGAATCTGTATCCCTAGCCCTAAACATAACCATAACCCTAGGTCCAATCGTAATATTAACCTGATCTCTAACCCTAGCCCTCAACATAACCCTAACCCTAGGTCCAATCTAACCCTAACCAGATCTCAAACCCTGGGCCTCAACATAACCCTAACCCTAGGTCCAATCGTAACCCTAACAGGATGATAAACCCTAGCCCTCAACATAACCCTAACCCTAGGTCCAATCGTAACCCTAACCGGATCTCAAACCCTCAACATAACCCTAACCCTAGGTCCAATCGTAACCCTAACCATATCTCTAACCCTAGCCCTCAAGATAACCCTAACCCTAGGTCCAAAAGTAACCCTAACCTTCTCTCTAACCCTAGCCCTCAACATAACGCTAACCCTATGTCCAATCGTATTACTAACATGATCTCTAATCCTAGCCCTCAACATAACCCTAACCCTAGGTCCAATCGTAACCCTAACCGGATCTCTAACCCTAGCCCTCAACATAACCCTAACCCTAGGTCCAATTGTAACCCTAACCTTCTCTCTAAGCCTAGCCCTCAACGTTACGCTAACCCTAGGTTCAAGTGTAACCCTAACCGGAACTCTAACCCTAGCCCTCAACATAACCCTAACCCTAGGTCCAATTGTAACCCTAACCATATCTCTAACCCTAGCCCTCAACATAACCCTAACCCTAGGTCCAATCGTAACCCTAACCGTCTCTCTAACCCTAGCCCTCAACGTTACGCTAACCCTAGGTCCAATCGTAACCCTAACCGGATCTGAACCCTAGCCCTCAACATAACCTTAACCTTAGGTCCAATCGTAATACTAACCTGATCACTAACCCTAGCCCTCAACATAACCCTAACCCTAGGTCCAATCGTAACCCTAACCGGATCTGTATCCCTAGCCCTAAACATAACCATAACCCTAGGTCCAATCGTAATATTAACCTGATCTCTAACCCTAGCCCTCAACATAACCCTAACCCTAGGTCCAATCGAACCCTAACCAGATCTCAAACCCTGGGCCTCAACATAACCCTAACCCTAGGTCCAATCGTAACCCTAACCGGATGTCTAACCCTAGCCCTCAACATAACCCTAACCCTAGGTCCAATCGTAACCCTAACCGGATCTCTAACCCTAGCCCTCAACATAACCCTAACCCTAGGTCCAACCGTAACCCTAACCGGATCTGTAACTCTAGCCCTCAACATAACACTAACCCTAGGTAGAATCGTAATACTAACCGGATCTCTACCCTAGCCCTCAACATAACCCTAACCCTACGTCCAATAGTAACCCAAATTGGATCTCTAACCCTAGCCCTAAACATAACCCTAATCCTAGGTCCAATCGTAACCCTAACCGGATCTCTAACCCTAGCCCTCAACATAACCCTAACCCTAGGTCCAATTGAAACCCTAACCTTCTCTCTAAACCTAGCCCTCAACATAACCCTAAACCTAGGTCCAATCGTAACCCTAACCTGATCTCTAACGCTAGCCCTATAGATAAACCTAACCCTAGGTCCAATCATAACCCTAACCATATCTCTAACCCTAGCCCTCAACATAACCCTAACCCTAGGTCCAATCGTAACCCTAACCGTCTCTCTAACCCTAGCCTTCAACGTTACGCTAACCCTAGGTCCAATCGTAACCCTAACCGTATCTGAACCCTAGCACTCAACATAACCTTAACCTTAGGTCCAATCGTAATACTAACCTAATCTCTAACCCTAGCCCTCTACATAACCCTAACCCTAGGTCAAATCGTAACCCTAACCGGATCTGTAACTCTAGCCCTCAACATAACCCTAACCCTACATCCAATCGTAACCCTAACCGGATGATAAACCCTAGCCCTCAACATAACCCTAACCCTAGGTCCAATCGTAACCCTAACCATATCTCTAACCCTAGCCCTCAACAAAACCCTAACCCTAGGTCCAAAAGTAACCCTAACCTTCTCTCTAACCCTAGCCCTCAACATAACCCTAACCCTCGGTCCAATCGTAACCCTAACCGGATCTGTATCCCTAGCCCTAAACATAACCCCAACCCTAGGTCCAATCGTAATACTAACCTGATCTCTAACCCTAGCCCTCAACATAACCCTAACCCTAGGTCCAATCGTAACCCTAACCGGATGATAAACCCTAGCCCTCAACATAACCCTAACCCTAGGTCCAATCGTAACCCTAACCGGATCTCAAACCCTAGCCCTCAACATAACCCTAACCCTAGGTCCAATCGTAACCCTAACCATATCTCTAACCCTAGCCCTCAACAAAACCCTAACCCTAGGTCCAAAAGTAACCCTAACCTTCTCTCTAACCCTAGCCCTCAACATAACGCTAACCCTATGTCCAATCGTAATACTAACATGATCTCTAATCCTAGCCCTCAACATAACCCTAACCCTAGGTCCAATCGTAACCCTAACCGGATCTCTAACCCTAGCCCTCAACATAACCCTAACCCTAGGTTCAATTGTAACCCTAACCTTCTCTCTAAGCCTAGCCCTCAACGTTACGCTAACCCTAGGTTCAAGTGTAACCCTAACCGGAACTCTAACCCTAGCCCTCAACATAACCCTAACCCTAGGTCCAATTGTAACCCTAACCATATCTCTAACCCTAGCCCTCAACATAACCCTAACCCTAGGTCCAATCGTAACCCTAACCTGATCTCTAACCCTAGCCCTGTACATAACCCTAACCCTAGGTCCAATCATAACGCTAACCATATCTCTAACCCTAGCCCTCAACATAACCCTAACCCTAGGTCCAATCGTAACCCTAACCGTCTCTCTAACCCTAGCCCTCAACGTTACGCTAACCCTAGGTCCAATCGTAACCCTAACCGGATCTGAACCCTAGCCCTCAACATAACCTTAATCTTAGGTCCAATCGTAATACTAACCTGATCACTAACCCTAGCCCTCAACATAACCCTAACCCTAGGTCCAATCGTAACCCTAACCGAATCTGTATCCCTAGCCCTAAACATAACCATAACCCTAGGTCCAATCGTAATATTAACCTGATCTCTAACCCTAGCCCTCAACATAACCCTAACCCTAGGTCCAATCTAACCCTAACCAGATCTCAAACCCTGGGCCTCAACATAACCCTAACCCTAGGTCCAATCGTAACCCTAACAGGATGATAAACCCTAGCCCTCAACATAACCCTAACCCTAGGTCCAATCGTAACCCTAACCGGATCTCAAACCCTCAACATAACCCTAACCCTAGGTCCAATCGTAACCCTAACCATATCTCTAACCCTAGCCCTCAAGATAACCCTAACCCTAGGTCCAAAAGTAACCCTAACCTTCTCTCTAACCCTAGCCCTCAACATAACGCTAACCCTATGTCCAATCGTATTACTAACATGATCTCTAATCCTAGCCCTCAACATAACCCTAACCCTAGGTCCAATCGTAACCCTAACCGGATCTCTAACCCTAGCCCTCAACATAACCCTAACCCTAGGTCCAATTGTAACCCTAACCTTCTCTCTAAGCCTAGCCCTCAACGTTACGCTAACCCTAGGTTCAAGTGTAACCCTAACCGGAATTCTAACCCTAGCCCTCAACATAACCCTAACCCTAGGTCCAATTGTAACCCTAACCATATCTCTAACCCTAGCCCTCAACATAACCCTAACCCTAGGTCCAATCGTAACCCTAACCGTCTCTCTAACCCTAGCCCTCAACGTTACGCTAACCCTAGGTCCAATCGTAACCCTAACCGGATCTGAACCCTAGCCCTCAACATAACCTTAACCTTAGGTCCAATCGTAATACTAACCTGATCACTAACCCTAGCCCTCAACATAACCCTAAACCTAGGTCCAATCGTAACCCTAACCGGATCTGTATCCCTAGCCCTAAACATAACCATAACCCTAGGTCCAATCGTAATATTAACCTGATCTCTAACCCTAGCCCTCAACATAACCCTAACCCTAGGTCCAATCGAACCCTAACCAGATCTCAAACCCTGGGCCTCAACATAACCCTAACCCTAGGTCCAATCGTAACCCTAACCGGATGTCTAACCCTAGCCCTCAACATAACCCTAACCCTAGGTCCAATCGTAACCCTAACCGGATCTCTAACCCTAGCCCTCAACATAACCCTAACCCTAGGTCCAATCGTAACCCTAACCATATCTCTAACCCTAGCCCTCAACATAACCCTAATCCTAGGTCCTAAAGTAACCCAAACCTTCTCTCTAACCCTAGCCCTCAACATAACCCTAACCCTATGTCCAATCGTAATACTAACATGATCTCTAATCCTAGCCCTCAACATAACCCTAACCCTAGGTCCAATCGTAACCCTAACCGGATCTCTAACCCTAGCCCTCAACATAACCCTAACCATAGGTCCAATTGTAACCCTAACCTTCTCTCTAAGCCTAGCCCTCAATGTTACGCTAACCCTAGGTTCAAGTGTAACCCTAAACGGAACTCTAACCCTAGCCCTCAACATAACCCTAACCCTAGGTGCAATCGTAACCCTAACCATATCTCTAACCCTAGCCCTCAACATAACCCTAACCCTAGGTCCAAAAGTAACCCTAACCTTCTCTCTAACCCTAGCCCTCAACATAACCCTAACCCTAGGTCCAATCGTAACCCTAACCATATCTCTAACCCTAGCCCTCAACATAACCCTAACCCTAGGTCCAAAAGTAACCCTAACCTTCTCTCTAACCCTAGCCCTCAACATAACCCTAACCCTAGGTCCAATCGTAACCCTAACCGTCTCTCTAACCCTAGCCCTCAACATAACCCTACCCTAGGTCCAATCGTAACCCTAACCGTCTCTACAGAAGGATGAAATACGTGTGTTTCTCTCTGAAAGAACTCTCAGCCACTATTCTTTTGCTTGCTCCTTCCAAGTCTTTGTAGAAACCTGTGTTTTCACTGCAGACATAATTTTAGGATGCATTTTTTCAATCTCTTGCAAGCCTCATGTTGTTTCTTAGACAATGTGGAAAAACAAGGAGTATGTATCCCGAATCACTTGAAATCCAGGAAAACGCACACTGCATCAGTCTTCTTCAAACACGTTCTATTTCCTAAAGTGTTTTGAACTTTCAACAAACCAGAAAAGAAGGGCATTTTGCAGTGAAATTCAGAATGGCATGTACAAAAAGCCATTTCTTTCGGTTGCAGAGTTCAAAAGCATGATTGTCTTCATGTTTTCGATGAAACCCTTACATTTCCAATTTACCTGAGTTAGGACTTTCCCAAAAAGACGTGTTTGCGTGTCTGTGTTGAAAGGAGCTCTAAGTTGTGTATTCAGTGCTGTAGAGTGACACACTCTACACAGGATACACAGCGTTTTGAGAGCACCAACATGCTTCAAACTGAAACTGCTACAAGCTGTGTGTAGCATGCTGAATGAAGACTTGTCATTTCAAAGAAAGAAGAGGAAACCAAAATCCAGGTAGTGAAACGAGCACATAAGTATGGGAGATGTGCATGTGGACACTTTCAAGCAGCAGCTCTTTGTGGACACTTGGAAACAGGGCTGTGAAAAACTTTCGTACAAAGCGGATTTGGCCAAAGTTGAAAGACCTTCCAAAACCAACCCTAAATAACTTAGCCAAACAATGAAAGTTCCAATAAGCTCCTACAGGAAAGGTGCATCTATGACACAACCCCCGAGCAGGTAGCTACATTCTGCACAGTACAAAATGCATATGAATTCCAGCAAGAAAACTCACTCCAGAAGGATGAAATGCATGTGTTTCTCTCTGAAAGGACACTCAGCCACTATTCTTTTGCTTGCTCCTTCCAAGTCTTTGTAGAAACCTGTGTTTTCACTGCAGGCATAATTTTAGGATGCATTGTTTCAATCTCTTGCAAGCCTCATGTTGTTTCTTAGACAATGTGGAAAATCACGGATTATGTTTCCCAAATCACAAGAAATAAAGGAAAACGCACACTGCATCAGTCTTCTTCAAACACGCTCTATCTCCTAATGTGTTGTGAACTTTCAACAAACCAGAAAAGAAGGGCATTTTGCACTGAAATTCAGACGGGTATGTACAAGAGTTCATTCCTATTGGTTGCAGAGTGCAAAAGCATGATTGACTTCAAGTTCTCGATGAAACCCTTACATTTCCAAGAGTAAAGAAGTAGGACTTTTACAAAAAGATGTGTTTGCGTGTCTGTGGTGAAAGGAGCTCTAAGTTGTGTATTGAGTGCTGGAGATTGACACACTCTACACAGGTTACTCAGCGTTTTAAGAGCACCAATATGCTGCAAACTGAAACTGCTACAAGGTGTGTGTAGCATGCAGAAAGAGGGCTTGTAATTTCAAAGAAAGAAGAGGAAACCAAAATCCAGGTAGTGAAACGAGCACACCAGTATGGGAGATGTGCATGTGGAGAGTTTTAAGCAGCAGTTCTTTGTGGGCTCTTGGAAACAGGGCTGTGAAAAAATTTCGTAAGAAAGCGGATTTGGCTAAAGTTGAAAGACCTTCCAAAACCAACCCAAAGAAGTTAGCCAAACAATGAATGTTCCAATAAGCTCCTGCAGGAAAGTTGCTTCTATGACACAACCCCCGAGCAGGTAGTTACATTCTGCACGGTACAAATGCATATGAATTCCAGGCTGAAAATTCACTCCAGAAGGATGAAATGTGTATGTTTCTCTCTGAAAGAACACTCAGCCATTGGCTTTTACTTGCTACTTCAAAGTCTTTGTAGAAACGTGTGCTTTCACCGCTGGAGTACGTTTTGGGATGCATTTTTTCAATCTCTTGCAAGCCTCATGTTTCTTTCACAATGTGGAAAAATAAGGATTATATTTCCCAAATCACTTGAAATCTAGGGAAACGCACACTGCATCGATCTTGCTCAAACACGCTCTTTCTCCTAATGTGTTGAGAACATTCAAGAAACCAGGAAAAAAGGGCATTTTGCAGTGAAACTCAGTCAGGCATGTACAAGAGGTCATTTCTATTGGTAGTAGAGTGCAAAAGCATGATTGACTTCATGTTCTCCATGAAACCCTTACATTTCCAAGGGACCTGAAGTAGGACTTTCACAAAAAGATGTGTTTGCGTGTCTGTGGTGAAAGGAGCTCTAAGTTGTGTATTCAGTGCTGGAGAGTAACACACTCTACATAGGTTACACAGCGTTTTGAGAGCACCAACATGCTTCAAACTGAAGCTGGTACAAGGTGTGTGTAGAATGCTGAATGAAGACTTGTCATTTCAAAGAAAGAAGAGGAAACCAAAATCCAGGTAGTGAAACGAGCACACCAGTATATGAGATGTGCATGTGGACAGTTTCAAGCAGGAGCTCTTTGTGGACACTTGGAAACAGCGGTATTAAAAACTTGCGTACGAAGCGGGATTTGGCCAAGGTTGAAAGACCTTCCAAAACCAACCCTAAATAACTTAGGCAAACAATGAATGTTCCAATAAGCTCCTGCAGAAAAGGTGCTTCTATGACACAACCCCCAGCAGGTAGCTACATTCTGCAGAGTATAAAATGCATATGAACCACAGCATGAAAATTCACTCCAGAAGGATGAAATGCATGTTTCTCTATGAAAGAACACTCAGCCACAAGGCTTTAGCTTGCTGCTTCAAAGTCTTTATAGAAATGTGTGTTTTCACTGCTGGAATACCCTAGCCCTCAACATCACTATAACCCTAGGTCCAATCTTAACCCTAACCTGATCTCTAACCCTAGCCCTCAACATAACCGAACCCTAGGTCCAACCGTAACCCTAAACGGATCTCTAACCCTAGCCCTCAACATAACCCTAACCCTACGTCCAATAGTAACCCTAACCGGATCTCTAACCCTAGCCCTAAACATAACCCTAACCCTAGGTCAAATCGTAACCCTAACCGGATCTGTAACCCTAGCCCTCAACATAACCCTAACCTTAGGTCCAATCGTAATACTAACCGGATCTCTAACCCTAGCCCTCAACATAACCCTAACCCTACGTCCAATAGTAACCCTAACCGGATCTCTAACCCTAGCCCTAAACATAACCCTAACCCTAGGTCCAATCGTAACACTAACCGGATCTGTAACCCTAGCCCTCAACATAACCCTAACCCTAGGTCCAATCGTAACCCTAACCTGATCTCTAACCCTAGCCCTATACATAACCCTATCCCTAGGTCCAATCATAACCCTAACCATATCTCTAACCCTAGCCCTCAACATAACCGAACCCTAGGTCCTACCGTAACCCTAACCGGATCTCTAACCCTAGCCCTCAACATAACCCTAACCCTAGGTCCAATCGTAACCCTAACCGTCTCTCTAACCCTAGCCCTCAACGTTACGCTAACCCAAGGTCCAATCGTAACCCTAACCGGGTCTGAACCCTAGCCCTCAACATAACCTTAACCTTTGGTCCAATCGTAATACTAACCTGATCACTAACCCTAGCCCTCAACATAACCCTAACCCTAGGTCCAATCGTAACCCTAACTGGATCTGTATCCCTAGCCCTAAACATAACCCTAACCCTAGGTCCAATCGTAATACTAACCTGACCTCTAACCCTAGCCCTCAACATAACCCTAACCCTAGGTCCAATCTAACCCTAACCAGATCTCAAACCCTGGGCCTCAACATAACCCTAACCCTAGGTCCAATCGTAACCCTAACCGGATGATAAACCCTAGCCCTCAACATAACCCTAACCCTAGGTCCAATCGTAACCCTAACCGGACCTCTAACCCTAGCCCTCAACATAACCCTAACCCTAGGTCCAATCGTAACCCTAACCATATCTCTAACCCTAGCCCTCAACATAACCCTAACCCTAGGTCCAAAAGTAACCCTAACCTTCTCTCTAACCCTAGCCCTCAACATAACCTTAACCTTAGGTCCAATCGTAATACTAACCTGATCACTAACCCTAGCCCTCAACATAACCCTAACCCTAGGTCCAATCGTAACCCTAACCGGATCTGTATCCCTAGCCCTAAACATAACCCTAACCCTAGGTCCAATCTTAACCCTAACCTGATCTCTAACCCTAGCCCTCAACATAACCCTAACCCTAGGTCCAATCTAACCCTAACCAGATCTCAAACCCTGGGCCTCAACATAACCCTAACCCTAGGTCCAATCGTAACCCTAACCGGATGTCTAACCCTAGCCCTCAACATAACCCTAAGCCTAGGTCCAATCGTAACCCTAACCGGATCTCTAACCCTAGCCCTAAACATAACCCTAACCCTAGGTCAAATCGTAACCCTAACCGGATCTGTAACCCTAGCCCTCAACATAACCCTAACCTTAGGTCCAATCGTAATACTAACCGGATCTCTAACCCTAGCCCTCAACATAACCCTAACCCTACGTCCAATAGTAACCCTAACCGGATCTCTAACCCTAGCCCTAAACATAACCCTAACCCTAGGTCCAATCGTAACACTAACCGGATCTGTAACCCTAGCCCTCAACATAACCCTAACCCTAGGTCCAATCGTAACCCTAACCTGATCTCTAACCCTAGCCCTATACATAACCCTATCCCTAGGTCCAATCATAACCCTAACCATATCTCTAACCCTAGCCCTCAACATAACCGAACCCTAGGTCCTACCGTAACCCTAACCGGATCTCTAACCCTAGCCCTCAACATAACCCTAACCCTAGGTCCAATCGTAACCCTAACCGTCTCTCTAACCCTAGCCCTCAACGTTACGCTAACCCAAGGTCCAATCGTAACCCTAACCGGATCTGAACCCTAGCCCTCAACATAACCTTAACCTTTGGTCCAATCGTAATACTAACCTGATCACTAACCCTAGCCCTCAACATAACCCTAACCCTAGGTCCAATCGTAACCCTAACTGGATCTGTATCCCTAGCCCTAAACATAACCCTAACCCTAGGTCCAATCGTAATACTAACCTGACCTCTAACCCTAGCCCTCAACATAACCCTAACCCTAGGTCCAATCTAACCCTAACCAGATCTCAAACCCTGGGCCTCAACATAACCCTAACCCTAGGTCCAATCGTAACCCTAACCGGATGTCTAACCCTAGCCCTCAACATAACCCTAACCCTAGGTCCAATCGTAACCCTAACCGGACCTCTAACCCTAGCCCTCAACATAACACTAACCCTAGGTCCAATCGTAACCCTAACCATATCTCTAACCCTAGCCCTCAACATAACCCTAACCCTAGGTCCAAAAGTAACCCTAACCTTCTCTCTAACCCTAGCCCTCAACATAACCTTAACCTTAGGTCCAATCGTAATACTAACCTGATCACTAACCCTAGCCCTCAACATAACCCTAACCCTAGGTCCAATCGTAACCCTAACCGGATCTGTATCCCTAGCCCTAAACATAACCCTAACCCTAGGTCCAATCTTAACCCTAACCTGATCTCTAACCCTAGCCCTCAACATAACCCTAACCCTAGGTCCAATCTAACCCTAACCAGATCTCAAACCCTGGGCCTCAACATAACCCTAACCCTAGGTCCAATCGTAACCCTAACCGGATGTCTAACCCTAGCCCTCAACATAACCCTAAGCCTAGGTCCAATCGTAACCCTAACCGGATCTCTAACCCTAGCCCTCAACATAACCCTAACCCTAGGTCCCATCGTAACCCTAACCATATCTCTAACCCTAGCCCTCAACATAACCCTAACCCTAGGTCCAAAAGTAACCCTAACCTTCTCTCTAACCCTAGCCCTCAACATAACCCTAACCCTATGTCCAATCGTAATACTAACATGATCTCTAATCCTAGCCCTCAACATAACCCTAACCCTAGGTCCAATCGTAACCCTAACCGGATCTCTAACCCTAGCCCTCAACATAACCCTAACCCTAGGTCCAATTGTAACCCTAACCTTCTCTCTAAGCCTAGCCCTCAACGTTACGCTAACCCTAGGTTCAAGTGTAACCCTAACCGGAACTCTAACCCTAGCCCTCAACATAACCCTAACCCTAGGTGCAATCGTAACCCTAACCATATCTCTAAACCTAGCCCTCAACATAACCCTAACCCTAGGTCCAAAAGTAACCCTAACCTTCTCTCTAACCCTAGCCCTCAACATAACCCTAACCCTAGGTCCAATCGTAACCCTAACCATATCTCTAACCCTAGCCCTCAACATAACCCTAACCCTAGGTCCAAAAGTAACCCTAACCTTCTCTCTAACCGTAGCCCTCAACATTACCCTAACCCTAGGTCCAATCGTAACCCTAACCGTCTCTCTAACCCTAGCCCTCAACATAACCCTACCCTAGGTCCAATCGTAACCCTAACCGTCTCTACAGAAGGATGAAATACGTGTGTTTCTCTCTGAAAGAACTCTCAGCCACTATTCTTTTGCTTGCTCCTTCCAAGTCTTTGTAGAAACCTGTGTTTTCACTGCAGGCATAAGTTTTAGGATGCATTTTTTCAATCTCTTGCAAGCCTCATGTTGTTTCTTAGACAATGTGGAAAAACAAGGAGTATGTATCCCGAATCACTTGAAATCCAGGAAAACGCACACTGCATCAGTCTTCTTCAAACACGTTCTATTTCCTAAAGTGTTTTGAATTTCAACAAACCAGAAAAGAAGGGCATTTTGCAGTGAAATTCAGAATGGCATGTACAAAAAGCCATTTCTTTCGGTTGCAGAGTTCAAAAGCATGATTGTCTTCATGTTTTCGATGAAACCCTTACATTTCCAATTTACCTGAGTTAGGACTTTCCCAAAAAGACGTGTTTGCGTGTCTGTGTTGAAAGGAGCTCTAAGTTGTGTATTCAGTGCTGTAGAGTGACACACTCTACACAGGATACACAGCGTTTTGAGAGCACCAACATGCTTCAAACTGAAACTGCTACAAGCTGTGTGTAGCATGCTGAATGAAGACTTGTCATTTCAAAGAAAGAAGAGGAAACCAAAATCCAGGTAGTGAAACGAGCACACCAGTATGGGAGATGTGCATGTGGACACTTTCAAGCAGCAGCTCTTTGTGGACACTTGGAAACAGGGCTGTGAAAAACTTTCGTACAAAGCGGATTTGGCCAAAGTTGAAAGACCTTCCAAAACCAACCCTAAATAACTTAGCCAAACAATGAAAGTTCCAATAAGCTCCTACAGGAAAGGTGCATCTATGACACAACCCCCGAGCAGGTAGCTACATTCTGCACAGTACAAAATGCATATGAATTCCAGCAAGAAAACTCACTCCAGAAGGATGAAATGCATGTGTTTCTCTCTGAAAGGACACTCAGCCACTATTCTTTTGCTTGCTCCTTCCAAGTCTTTGTAGAACCGTGTGTTTTCACTGCTGGAATAAGTTTTAGGATGCATTGTTTCAATCTCTTGCAAGCCTCATGTTGTTTCTTAGACAATGTGGAAAATCACGGATTATGTTTCCCAAATCACAAGAAATAAAGGAAAACGCACACTGCATCAGTCTTCTTCAAACACGCTCTATCTCCTAATGTGTTGTGAACTTTCAACAAACCAGAAAAGAAGGGCATTTTGCACTGAAATTCAGACGGGTATGTACAAGAGTTCATTCCTATTGGTTGCAGAGTGCAAAAGCATGATTGACTTCAAGTTCTCGATGAAACCCTTACATTTCCAAGAGTAAAGAAGTAGGACTTTTACAAAAAGATGTGTTTGCGTGTCTGTGGTGAAAGGAGCTCTAAGTTGTGTATTCAGTGCTGGAGATTGACACACTCTACACAGGTTACTCAGCGTTTTAAGAGCACCAATATGCTGCAAACTGAAACTGCTACAAGGTGTGTGTAGCATGCAGAAAGAGGGCTTGTAATTTCAAAGAAAGAAGAGGAAACCAAAATCCAGGTAGTGAAACGAGCACACCAGTATGGGAGATGTGCATGTGGAGAGTTTTAAGCAGCAGTTCTTTGTGGGCTCTTGGAAACAGGGCTGTGAAAAAATTTCGTAAGAAAGCAGATTTGGCTAAAGTTGAAAGACCTTCCAAAACCAACCCAAAGAAGTTAGCCAAACAATGAATGTTCCAATAAGCTCCTGCAGGAAAGTTGCTTCTATGACACAACCCCCGAGCAGGTAGTTACATTCTGCATGGTACAAATGCATATGAATTCCACGCTGAAAATTCACTCCAGAAGCATGAAATGTGTATGTTTCTCTCTGAAAGAACACTCAGCCATTGGCTTTTACTTGCTACTTCAAAGTCTTTGTAGAAACGTGTGATTTCACCGCTGGAGTACGTTTTGGGATGCATTTTTTCAATCTCTTGCAAGCCTCATGTTTCCTTCACAATGTGGAAAAATAGGGATTATATTTCCCAAATCACTTGAAATCTAGGGAAACGCACACTGCATCGATCTTGCTCAAACACGCTCTTTCTCCTAATGTGTTGAGAACATTCAAGAAACCAGAAAACAAGGGCATTTTGCAGTGAAACTCAGTCAGGCATGTACAAGAGGTCATTTCTATTGGTAGTAGAGCGCAAAAGCATGATTGACTTCATGTCCTCAATGAAACCCTTACATTTCCAAGGGACCTGAAGTAGGACTTTCACAAAAAGATGTGTTTGCGTGTCTGTGGTGAAAGGAGCTCTAAGTTGTGTATTCAGTGCTGGAGAGTAACACACTCTACATAGGTTACACAGCGTTTTGAGAGCACCAACATGCTTCAAACTGAAGCTGGTACAAGGTGTGTGTAGAATGGTGAATGAAGACTTGTCATTTCAAAGAAAGAAGAGGAAACCAAAATCCAGGTAGTGAAACAAGCAAACCAGTATACGAGATGTGCATGTGGACAGTTTCAAGCAGCAGCTCTTTGTGGACACTTGGAAACAGCGGTATTAAAAACTTGCGTACGAAGCGGATTTGGCCAAAGTTGAAAGACCTTCCAAAACCAACCCTAAATAACTTAGCCAAACAATGAAAGTTCCAATAAGCTCCTACAGGAAAGGTGCATCTATGACACAACCCCCGAGCAGGTAGCTACATTCTGCACAGTACAAAATGCATATGAATTCCAGCAAGAAAACTCACTCCAGAAGGATGAAATGCATGTGTTTCTCTCTGAAAGGACACTCAGCCACTATTCTTTTGCTTGCTCCTTCCAAGTCTTTGTAGAACCGTGTGTTTTCACTGCTGTAATAAGTTTTAGGATGCATTGTTTCAATCTCTTGCAAGCCTCATGTTGTTTCTTAGACAATGTGGAAAATCACGGATTATGTTTCCCAAATCACAAGAAATAAAGGAAAACGCACACTGCATCAGTCTTCTTCAAACACGCTCTACCTCCTAATGTGTTGTGAACTTTCAACAAACCAGAAAAGAAGGGCATTTTGCACTGAAATTCAGACGGGTATGTACAAGAGTTCATTCCTATTGGTTGCAGAGTGCAAAAGCATGATTGACTTCAAGTTCTCGATGAAACCCTTACATTTCCAAGAGTAAAGAAGTAGGACTTTTACAAAAAGATGTGTTTGCGTGTCTGTGGTGAAAGGAGCTCTAAGTTGTGTATTCAGTGCTGGAGATTGACACACTCTACACAGGTTACTCAGCGTTTTAAGAGCACCAATATGCTGCAAACTGAAACTGCTACAAGGTGTGTGTAGCATGCAGAAAGAGGGCTTGTAATTTCAAAGAAAGAAGAGGAAACCAAAATCCAGGTAGTGAAACGAGCACACCAGTATGGGAGATGTGCATGTGGAGAGTTTTAAGCAGCAGTTCTTTGTGGGCTCTTGGAAACAGGGCTGTAAAAAAATTTCGTAAGAAAGCGGATTTGGCTAAAGTTGAAAGACCTTCCAAAACCAACCCAAAGAAGTTAGCCAAACAATGAATGTTCCAATAAGCTCCTGCAGGAAAGTTGCTTCTATGACACAACCCCCGAGCAGGTAGTTACATTCTGCACGGTACAAATGCATATGAATTCCAGGCTGAAAATTCACTCCAGAAGGATGAAATGTGTATGTTTCTCTCTGAAAGAACACTCAGCCATTGGCTTTTACTTGCTACTTCAAAGTCTTTGTAGAAACGTGTGCTTTCACCGCTGGAGTACGTTTTGGGATGCATTTTTTCAATCTCTTGCAAGCCTCATGTTTCTTTCACAATGTGGAAAAATAAGGATTATATTTCCCAAATCACTTGAAATCTAGGGAAACGCACACTGCATCGATTTTGCTCAAACACGCTCTTTCTCCTAATGTGTTGAGAACATTCAAGAAACCAGAAAACAAGGGCATTTTGCAGTGAAACTCAGTCAGGCATGTACAAGAGGTCATTTCTATTGGTAGTAGAGTGCAAAAGCATGATTGACTTCATGTTCTCCATGAAACCCTTACATTTCCAAGGGACCTGAAGTAGGACTTTCACAAAAAGATGTGTTTGCGTGTCTGTGGTGAAAGGAGCTCTAAGTTGTGTATTCAGTGCTGGAGAGTAACACACTCTACATAGGTTACACAGCGTTTTGGGAGCACCAACATGCTTCAAACTGAAGCTGGTACAAGGTGTGTGTAGAATGCTGAATGTAGACTTGTCATTTCAAAGAAAGAAGAGGAAACCAAAATCCAGGTAGTGAAACGAGCACACCAGTATCTGAGATGTGCATGTGGACAGTTTCAAGCAGCAGCTCTTTGTGGACACTTGGAAACAGCGGTATTAAAAACTTGCGTACGAAGCGGGATTTGGCCAAGGTTGAAAGACCTTCCAAAACCAACCCTAAATCACTTAGCCAAACAATGAATGTTCCACTAAGCTCCTGCAGAAAAGGTGCTTCTATGACACAACCCCCAGCAGGTAGCTACATTCTGCACAGTATAAAATGCATATGAACTCCAGCATGAAAATTCACTCCAGAAGGATGAAATGCATGTTTCTCTATGAAACAACACTCAGCCACAAGGCTTTAGCTTGCTGCTTCAAAGTCTTTATAGAAATGTGTATTTTCACTGCTGAAAACCCTAGCCCTCAACATCACTATAACCCTAGGTCCAATCTTAACCCTAACCTGATCTCTAACCCTAGCCCTCAACATAACCCTAACCCTAGGTCCAACCGTAACCCTAACCGGATCTCTAACCCTAGCCCTCAACATAACCCTAACCCTACGTCCAATAGTAACCCTAACCGGATCTCTAACCCTAGCCCTCAACATAACCCAAACCCTAGGTCCAATCGTAATACTAACCGGATCTCTAACCCTAGCCCTCAACATAACCCTAACCCTACGTCCAATAGTAACCCTAACCGGATCTGTAACCCTAGCCCTCAACATAACCCTAACCCTAGGTCCAATTGAAACCCTAACCTTCTCTCTAACCCTAGCCCTCAACATAACCCTAACCCTAGGTCCAATCGTAACCCTAACCTGATCTCTAACCCTAGCCCTGTACATAACCCTAACCCTAGGTCCAATCATAACCCTAACAATATCTCTAACCCTAGCCCTCAACATAACCCTAACCCTAGGTCCAATCGTAACCCTAACCGTCTCTCTAACCCTAGCCCTCAACGTTACGCTAACCCTAGGTCCAATAGTAACTCTAACCGGATCTGAACCCTAGCCCTCAACATAACCTTAACCTTAGGTCCAATCGTAATACTAACCTGATCACTAACCCTAGCCCTCAACATAACCCTAACCCTAGGTCCAATCGTAACCCTAACCGGATCTGTATCCCTAGCCCTAAACATAACCCTAACCCTAGGTCCAATCTTAACCCTAACCTGATCTCTAACCCTAGCCCTCAACATAACCCTAACCCTAGGTCCAATCTAACCCTAACCAGATCTCAAACCCTGGGCCTCAACATAACCCTAACCCTAGGTCCAATCGTAACCCTAACCGGATGTCTAACCCTAGCCCTCAACATAACCCTAACCCTAGGTCCAAAAGTAACCCTAACCTTCTCTCTAACCCTCGCCCTCAACATAACCCTAACCCTAGGTCCTATCGTAACCCTAACCGTCTCTCTAACCCTAGCCCTCAACATAACCCTACCCTAGGTCCAATCGTAACCCTAACTGTCTCTACAGAAGGATGAAATACGTGTGTTTCTCTCTGAAAGAACTCTCAGCCATTATTCTTTTGCTTGCTCCTTCCAAGTCTTTGTAGAAACGTGTGTTTTCACTGCAAGCATAAGTTTTAGGATGCATTTTTTCAATCTCTTGCAAGCCTCATGTTGTTTCTTAGACAATGTGGAAAAACAAGGAGTATGTATCCCGAATCACTTGAAATCCAGGAAAACGCACACTGCATCAGTCTTCTTCAAACACGTTCTATTTCCTAAAGTGTTTTGAACTTTCAACAAACCAGAAAAGAAGGGCATTTTGCAGTGAAATTCAGAATGGCATGTACAAAAAGCCATTTCTTTCGGTTGCAGAGTTCAAAAGCATGATTGTCTTCATGTTTTCGATGAAACCCTTACATTTCCAATTTACCTGAGTTAGGACTTTCCCAAAAAGACGTGTTTGCGTGTCTGTGTTGAAAGGAGCTCTAAGTTGTGTATTCAGTGCTGTAGAGTGACACACTCTACACAGGATACACAGCGTTTTGAGAGCACCAACATGCTTCAAACTGAAACTGCTACAAGCTGTGTGTAGCATGCTGAATGAAGACTTGTCATTTCAAAGAAAGAAGAGGAAACCAAAATCCAGGTAGTGAAACGAGCACACCAGTATGGGAGATGTGCATGTGGACACTTTCAAGCAGCAGCTCTTTGTGGACACTTGGAAACAGGGCTGTGAAAAACTTTCGTACAAAGCGGATTTGGCCAAAGTTGAAAGACCTTCCAAAACCAACCCTAAATAACTTAGCCAAACAATGAAAGTTCCAATAAGCTCCTACAGGAAAGGTGCATCTATGACACAACCCCCGAGCAGGTAGCTACATTCTGCACAGTACAAAATGCATATGAATTCCAGCAAGAAAACTCACTCCAGAAGGATGAAATGCATGTGTTTCTCTCTGAAAGGACACTCAGCCACTATTCTTTTGCTTGCTCCTTCCAAGTCTTTGTAGAACCGTGTGTTTTCACTGCTGGAATAAGTTTTAGGATGCATTGTTTCAATCTCTTGCAAGCCTCATGTTGTTTCTTAGACAATGTGGAAAATCACGGATTATGTTTCCCAAATCACAAGAAATAAAGGAAAACGCACACTGCATCAGTCTTCTTCAAACACGCTCTATCTCCTAATGTGTTGTGAACTTTCAACAAACCAGAAAAGAAGGGCATTTTGCACTGAAATTCAGACGGGTATGTACAAGAGTTCATTCCTATTGGTTGCAGAGTGCAAAAGCATGATTGACTTCAAGTTCTCGATGAAACCCTTACATTTCCAAGAGTAAAGAAGTAGGACTTTTACAAAAAGATGTGTTTGCGTGTCTGTGGTGAAAGGAGCTCTAAGTTGTGTATTCAGTGCTGGAGATTGACACACTCTACACAGGTTACTCAGCGTTTTAAGAGCACCAATATGCTGCAAACTGAAACTGCTACAAGGTGTGTGTAGCATGCAGAAAGAGGGCTTGTAATTTCAAAGAAAGAAGAGGAAACCAAAATCCAGGTAGTGAAACGAGCACACCAGTATGGGAGATGTGCATGTGGAGAGTTTTAAGCAGCAGTTCTTTGTGGGCTCTTGGAAACAGGGCTGTGAAAAAATTTCGTAAGAAAGCAGATTTGGCTAAAGTTGAAAGACCTTCCAAAACCAACCCAAAGAAGTTAGCCAAACAATGAATGTTCCAATAAGCTCCTGCAGGAAAGTTGCTTCTATGACACAACCCCCGAGCAGGTAGTTACATTCTGCATGGTACAAATGCATATGAATTCCACGCTGAAAATTCACTCCAGAAGCATGAAATGTGTATGTTTCTCTCTGAAAGAACACTCAGCCATTGGCTTTTACTTGCTACTTCAAAGTCTTTGTAGAAACGTGTGCTTTCACCGCTGGAGTACGTTTTGGGATGCATTTTTTCAATCTCTTGCAAGCCTCATGTTTCTTTCACAATGTGGAAAAATAAGGATTATATTTCCCAAATCGCTTGAAATCTAGGGAAACGCACACTGCATCGATCTTGCTCAAACACGCTCTTTCTCCTAATGTGTTGAGAACATTCAAGAAACCAGAAAACAAGGGCATTTTGCAGTGAAACTCAGTCAGGCATGTACAAGAGGTCATTTCTATTGGTAGTAGAGCGCAAAAGCATGATTGACTTCATGTCCTCAATGAAACCCTTACATTTCCAAGGGACCTGAAGTAGGACTTTCACAAAAAGATGTGTTTGCGTGTCTGTGGTGAAAGGAGCTCTAAGTTGTGTATTCAGTGCTGGAGAGTAACACACTCTACATAGGTTACACAGCGTTTTGAGAGCACCAACATGCTTCAAACTGAAGCTGGTACAAGGTGTGTGTAGAATGGTGAATGAAGACTTGTCATTTCAAAGAAAGAAGAGGAAACCAAAATCCAGGTAGTGAAACGAGCACACCAGTATACGAGATGTGCATGTGGACAGTTTCAAGCAGCAGCTCTTTGTGGACACTTGGAAACAGCGGTATTAAAAACTTGCGTACGAAGCGGATTTGGCCAAAGTTGAAAGACCTTCCAAAACCAACCCTAAATAACTTAGCCAAACAATGAAAGTTCCAATAAGCTCCTACAGGAAAGGTGCATCTATGACACAACCCCCGAGCAGGTAGCTACATTCTGCACAGTACAAAATGCATATGAATTCCAGCAAGAAAACTCACTCCAGAAGGATGAAATGCATGTGTTTCTCTCTGAAAGGACACTCAGCCACTATTCTTTTGCTTGCTCCTTCCAAGTCTTTGTAGAACCGTGTGTTTTCACTGCTGGAATAAGTTTTAGGATGCATTGTTTCAATCTCTTGCAAGCCTCATGTTGTTTCTTAGACAATGTGGAAAATCACGGATTATGTTTCCCAAATCACAAGAAATAAAGGAAAACGCACACTGCATCAGTCTTCTTCAAACACGCTCTACCTCCTAATGTGTTGTGAACTTTCAACAAACCAGAAAAGAAGGGCATTTTGCACTGAAATTCAGACGGGTATGTACAAGAGTTCATTCCTATTGGTTGCAGAGTGCAAAAGCATGATTGACTTCAAGTTCTCGATGAAACCCTTACATTTCCAAGAGTAAAGAAGTAGGACTTTTACAAAAAGATGTGTTTGCGTGTCTGTGGTGAAAGGAGCTCTAAGTTGTGTATTCAGTGCTGGAGATTGACACACTCTACACAGGTTACTCAGCGTTTTAAGAGCACCAATATGCTGCAAACTGAAACTGCTACAAGGTGTGTGTAGCATGCAGAAAGAGGGCTTGTAATTTCAAAGAAAGAAGAGGAAACCAAAATCCAGGTAGTGAAACGAGCACACCAGTATGGGAGATGTGCATGTGGAGAGTTTTAAGCAGCAGTTCTTTGTGGGCTCTTGGAAACAGGGCTGTAAAAAAATTTTGTAAGAAAGCGGATTTGGCTAAAGTTGAAAGACCTTCCAAAACCAACCCAAAGAAGTTAGCCAAACAATGAATGTTCCAATAAGCTCCTGCAGGAAAGTTGCTTCTATGACACAACCCCCGAGCAGGTAGTTACATTCTGCATGGTACAAATGCATATGAATTCCAGGCTGAAAATTCACTCCAGAAGGATGAAATGTGTATGTTTCTCTCTGAAAGAACACTCAGCCATTGGCTTTTACTTGCTACTTCAAAGTCTTTGTAGAAACGTGTGCTTTCACCGCTGGAGTACGTTTTGGGATGCATTTTTTCAATCTCTTGCAAGCCTCATGTTTCTTTCACAATGTGGAAAAATAAGGATTATATTTCCCAAATCACTTGAAATCTAGGGAAACGCACACTGCATCGATTTTGCTCAAACACGCTCTTTCTCCTAATGTGTTGAGAACATTCAAGAAACCAGAAAACAAGGGCATTTTGCAGTGAAACTCAGTCAGGCATGTACAAGAGGTCATTTCTATTGGTAGTAGAGTGCAAAAGCATGATTGACTTCATGTTCTCCATGAAACCCTTACATTTCCAAGGGACCTGAAGTAGGACTTTCACAAAAAGATGTGTTTGCGTGTCTGTGGTGAAAGGAGCTCTAAGTTGTGTATTCAGTGCTGGAGAGTAACACACTCTACATAGGTTACACAGCGTTTTGAGAGCACCAACATGCTTCAAACTGAAGCTGGTACAAGGTGTGTGTAGAATGCTGAATGTAGACTTGTCATTTCAAAGAAAGAAGAGGAAACCAAAATCCAGGTAGTGAAACGAGCACACCAGTATCTGAGATGTGCATGTGGACAGTTTCAAGCAGCAGCTCTTTGTGGACACTTGGAAACAGCGGTATTAAAAACTTGCGTACGAAGCGGGATTTGGCCAAGGTTGAAAGACCTTCCAAAACCAACCCTAAATAACTTAGCCAAACAATGAATGTTCCACTAAGCTCCTGCAGAAAAGGTGCTTCTATGACACAACCCCCAGCAGGTAGCTACATTCTGCACAGTATAAAATGCATATGAACTCCAGCATGAAAATTCACTCCAGAAGGATGAAATGCATGTTTCTCTATGAAACAACACTCAGCCACAAGGCTTTAGCTTGCTGCTTCAAAGTCTTTATAGAAATGTGTATTTTCACTGCTGAAAACCCTAGCCCTCAACATCACTATAACCCTAGGTCCAATCTTAACCCTAACCTGATCTCTAACCCTAGCCCTCAACATAACCCTAACCCTAGGTCCAACCGTAACCCTAACCGGATCTCTAACCCTAGCCCTCAACATAACCCTAACCCTACGTCCAATAGTAACCCTAACCGGATCTCTAACCCTAGCCCTCAACATAACCCAAACCCTAGGTCCAATCGTAATACTAACCGGATCTCTAACCCTAGCCCTCAACATAACCCTAACCCTACGTCCAATAGTAACCCTAACCGGATCTGTAACCCTAGCCCTCAACATAACCCTAACCCTAGGTCCAATTGAAACCCTAACCTTCTCTCTAACCCTAGCCCTCAACATAACCCTAACCCTAGGTCCAATCGTAACCCTAACCTGATCTCTAACCCTAGCCCTGTACATAACCCTAACCCTAGGTCCAATCATAACCCTAACAATATCTCTAACCCTAGCCCTCAACATAACCCTAACCCTAGGTCCAATCGTAACCCTAACCGTCTCTCTAACCCTAGCCCTCAACGTTACGCTAACCCTAGGTCCAATAGTAACTCTAACCGGATCTGAACCCTAGCCCTCAACATAACCTTAACCTTAGGTCCAATCGTAATACTAACCTGATCACTAACCCTAGCCCTCAACATAACCCTAACCCTAGGTCCAATCGTAACCCTAACCGGATCTGTATCCCTAGCCCTAAACATAACCCTAACCCTAGGTCCAATCTTAACCCTAACCTGATCTCTAACCCTAGCCCTCAACATAACCCTAACCCTAGGTCCAATCTAACCCTAACCAGATCTCAAACCCTGGGCCTCAACATAACCCTAACCCTAGGTCCAATCGTAACCCTAACCGGATGTCTAACCCTAGCCCTCAACATAACCCTAACCCTAGGTCCAAAAGTAACCCTAACCTTCTCTCTAACCCTCGCCCTCAACATAACCCTAACCCTAGGTCCTATCGTAACCCTAACCGTCTCTCTAACCCTAGCCCTCAACATAACCCTACCCTAGGTCCAATCGTAACCCTAACTGTCTCTACAGAAGGATGAAATACGTGTGTTTCTCTCTGAAAGAACTCTCAGCCATTATTCTTTTGCTTGCTCCTTCCAAGTCTTTGTAGAAACGTGTGTTTTCACTGCAAGCATAAGTTTTAGGATGCATTTTTTCAATCTCTTGCAAGCCTCATGTTGTTTCTTAGACAATGTGGAAAAACAAGGAGTATGTATCCCGAATCACTTGAAATCCAGGAAAACGCACACTGCATCAGTCTTCTTCAAACACGTTCTATTTCCTAAAGTGTTTTGAACTTTCAACAAACCAGAAAAGAAGGGCATTTTGCAGTGAAATTCAGAATGGCATGTACAAAAAGCCATTTCTTTCGGTTGCAGAGTTCAAAAGCATGATTGTCTTCATGTTTTCGATGAAACCCTTACATTTCCAATTTACCTGAGTTAGGACTTTCCCAAAAAGACGTGTTTGCGTGTCTGTGTTGAAAGGAGCTCTAAGTTGTGTATTCAGTGCTGTAGAGTGACACACTCTACACAGGATACACAGCGTTTTGAGAGCACCAACATGCTTCAAACTGAAACTGCTACAAGCTGTGTGTAGCATGCTGAATGAAGACTTGTCATTTCAAAGAAAGAAGAGGAAACCAAAATCCAGGTAGTGAAACGAGCACACCAGTATGGGAGATGTGCATGTGGACACTTTCAAGCAGCAGCTCTTTGTGGACACTTGGAAACAGGGCTGTGAAAAACTTTCGTACAAAGCGGATTTGGCCAAAGTTGAAAGACCTTCCAAAACCAACCCTAAATAACTTAGCCAAACAATGAAAGTTCCAATAAGCTCCTACAGGAAAGGTGCATCTATGACACAACCCCCGAGCAGGTAGCTACATTCTGCACAGTACAAAATGCATATGAATTCCAGCAAGAAAACTCACTCCAGAAGGATGAAATGCATGTGTTTCTCTCTGAAAGGACACTCAGCCACTATTCTTTTGCTTGCTCCTTCCAAGTCTTTGTAGAACCGTGTGTTTTCACTGCTGGAATAAGTTTTAGGATGCATTGTTTCAATCTCTTGCAAGCCTCATGTTGTTTCTTAGACAATGTGGAAAATCACGGATTATGTTTCCCAAATCACAAGAAATAAAGGAAAACGCACACTGCATCAGTCTTCTTCAAACACGCTCTATCTCCTAATGTGTTGTGAACTTTCAACAAACCAGAAAAGAAGGGCATTTTGCACTGAAATTCAGACGGGTATGTACAAGAGTTCATTCCTATTGGTTGCAGAGTGCAAAAGCATGATTGACTTCAAGTTCTCGATGAAACCCTTACATTTCCAAGAGTAAAGAAGTAGGACTTTTACAAAAAGATGTGTTTGCGTGTCTGTGGTGAAAGGAGCTCTAAGTTGTGTATTCAGTGCTGGAGATTGACACACTCTACACAGGTTACTCAGCGTTTTAAGAGCACCAATATGCTGCAAACTGAAACTGCTACAAGGTGTGTGTAGCATGCAGAAAGAGGGCTTGTAATTTCAAAGAAAGAAGAGGAAACCAAAATCCAGGTAGTGAAACGAGCACACCAGTATGGGAGATGTGCATGTGGAGAGTTTTAAGCAGCAGTTCTTTGTGGGCTCTTGGAAACAGGGCTGTGAAAAAATTTCGTAAGAAAGCAGATTTGGCTAAAGTTGAAAGACCTTCCAAAACCAACCCAAAGAAGTTAGCCAAACAATGAATGTTCTAATAAGCTCCTGCAGGAAAGTTGCTTCTATGACACAACCCCCGAGCAGGTAGTTACATTCTGCATGGTACAAATGCATATGAATTCCAGGCTGAAAATTCACTCCAGAAGGATGAAATGTGTATGTTTCTCTCTGAAAGAACACTCAGCCATTGGCTTTTACTTGCTACTTCAAAGTCTTTGTAGAAACGTGTGCTTTCACCGCTGGAGTACGTTTTGGGATGCATTTTTTCAATCTCTTGCAAGCCTCATGTTTCTTTCACAATGTGGAAAAATAAGGATTATATTTCCCAAATCACTTGAAATCTAGGGAAACGCACACTGCATCGATCTTGCTCAAACACGCTCTTTCTCCTAATGTGTTGAGAACATTCAAGAAACCAGAAAACAAGGGCATTTTGCAGTGAAACTCAGTCAGGCATGTACAAGAGGTCATTTCTATTGGTAGTAGAGTGCAAAAGCATGATTGACTTCATGTTCTCCATGAAACCCTTACATTTCCAAGGGACCTGAAGTAGGACTTTCACAAAAAGATGTGTTTGCGTGTCTGTGGTGAAAGGAGCTCTAAGTTGTGTATTCAGTGCTGGAGAGTAACACACTCTACATAGGTTACACAGCGTTTTGAGAGCACCAACATGCTTCAAACTGAAGCTGGTACAAGGTGTGTGTAGAATGCTGAATGAAGACTTGTCATTTCAAAGAAAGAAGAGGAAACCAAAATCCAGGTAGTGAAACGAGCACACCAGTATCTGAGATATGCATGTGGACAGTTTCAAGCAGCAGCTCTTTATGGACACTTGGAAACAGCGGTATTAAAAACTTGCGTACGAAGCGGGATTTGGCCAAGGTTGAAAGACCTTCCAAAACCAACCCTAAATAACTTAGCCAAACAATGAATGTTCCAATAAGCTCCTGCAGAAAAGGTGCTCTATGACACAACCCCCAGCAGGTAGCTACATTCTGCACAGTATAAAATGCATATGAACTCCAGCATGAAAATTCACTCCAGAAGGATGAAATGCATGTTTCTCTATGAAAGAACACTCAGCCACAAGGCTTTAGCTTGCTGCTTCAAAGTCTTTATAGAAATGTGTGTTTTCACTGCTGGAATAGCCTAGCCCTCAACATCACTATAACCCTAGGTCCAATCTTAACCCTAACCTGATCTCTAACCCTAGCCCTCAACATAACCCTAACCCTAGGTCCAACCGTAACCCGAACCGGATCTCTAACCCTAGCCCTCAATATAACCCTAACCCTAGGTCCAACCGTAACCCGAACCGGATCTCTAACCCTAGCCCTCAATATAACCCTAACCCTAGGTCCAATCGTAATACTAACCGGATCTCTAACCCTAGCCCTCAACATAACCCTAACCCTAGGTCCAATCGTAATACTAACCGTATCTCTAACCCTAGCCCTAAACATAACCCTAACCCTAGGTCCAATCGTAACCCTAACCGGATCTGTAACCCTAGCCCTCAACATAACCCTAACCCTAGGTCCAATTGAAACCCTAACCTTCTCTCTAACCCTAGCCCTCAACATAACCCTAACCCTAGGTCCAATCGTAACCCTAACCTGATCTCTAACCCTAGCCCTATACATAACCCTAACCCTAGGTCCAATCATAACCCTAACAATATCTCTAACCCTAGCCCTCAACATAACCCTAACCCTAGGTCCAATCGTAACCCTAACCGTCTCTCTAACCCTAGCCCTCAACGTTACGCTAACCCTAGGTCCAATCGTAACCCTAACCGGATCTGAACCCTAGCCCTCAACATAACCTTAACCTTAGGTCCAATCTTAATACTAACCTGATCACTAACCCTAGCCCTCAACATAACCTTAACCTTAGGTCCAATCGTAATACTAACCTGATCACTAACCCTAGCCCTCAACATCACTATAACCCTAGGTCCAATCTTAACCCTAACCTGATCTCTAACCCTAGGCCTCAACATAACCCTAACCCTAGGTCCAACCGTAACCCTAACCGAATCTCTAACCCTAGCCCTCAACATAACCCTAACCCTAGGTCCAAAAGTAACCCTAACCTTCTCTCTAACCCTAGCCCTCAACATAACGCTAACCCTATGTCCAATCGTAATACTAACATGATCTCTAATCCTAGCCCTCAACATAACCCTAACCCTAGGTCCAATCGTAACCCTAACCGGATCTCTAACCCTAGCCCTCAACATAACCCTAACCCTAGGTCCAATTGTAACCCTAACCTTCTCTCTAAGCCTAGCCCTCAACGTTATGCTAACCCTAGGTTCAAGTGTAACCCTAACCGGAACTCTAACCCTAGCCCTCAACATAACCCTAACCCTAGGTCCAATCGTAACCCTAACCATATCTCTAACCCTAGCCCTCAAAATAACCCTAACCCTAGGTCCAAAAGTAACCCTAAACTTCTCTCTAACCCTAGCCCTCAACATAACCCTAACCCTAGGTCCAATTGTAACCCTAACCTTCTCTCTAAGCCTAGCCCTCAACGTTACGCTAACCCTAGGTTCAAGTGTAACACTAACCGGAACTCTAACCCTAGCCCTCAACATAACCCTAACCCTAGGTCCAATCGTAACCCTAACCGGATCTCTAACCCTAGCCCTCAACATAACCCTAACCCTAAGTCCAATAGTAACCCTAACCGGATCTCTAACCCTAGCCCTAAACATAACCCTAACCCTAGGTCCAATCGTAACCCTAACCTAATCTCTAACCCTAGCCCTCAACATAACCCTAACCCTAGGTCCAACCGTAACCCTAACCGGATCTCTAACCCTAGCCCTCAACATAACCCTAACCCAACGTCCAATAGTAACCCTAACCGGATCTCTAACCCTAGCCCTAAACATAACCCTAACCCTAGGTCCAATCGTAACCCTAACCGGATCTGTAACCCTAAACCTCAACATAACCCTAACCCTAGGTCCAATTGAAACCCTAACCTTCTCTCTAACCCTAGCCCTCAACATAACCCTAACCCTAGGTCCAATCGTATCCCTAACAATATCTCTAACCCTAGCCCTCAACATAACCCTAACCCTAGGTCCAATCGTAACCCTAACCGTCTCTCTAACCCTAGCCCTCAACGTTACGCTAACCCTAGGTCAAATAGTAACCCTAACCGGATCTGAACCCTAGCCCTCAACATAACGTTTACCTTAGGTTCAATCGTAATACTAACCTGATCACTAACCCTAGCCCTAAACATAACCCTAACCCTAGGTCCAATCTTAACCCTAACCTGATCTCTAACCCTAGCCCTCAACATAACCCTAACCCTAGGTCCAATCTAACCCTAACCAGATATCAAACCCTGGGCCTCAACATAACCCTAACCCTAGGTCCAATCGTAACCCTAACCGGATGTCTAACCCTAGCCCTCAACATAACCCTAACCCTAGGTCCAATCGTAACCCTAACCGGATCTCTAATCCTAGCTCTCAACATAACCCTAACCCTAGGTCCAATCGTAACCCTAACCATATCTCTAACCCTAGCCCTCAACATAACCCTAACCCTAGGTCCAAAAGTAACCCTAACCTTCTCTCTAACCCTAGCCCTCAACATAACCCTAACCCTATGTCCAATCGTAATACTAACATGATCTCTAATCCTAGCCCTCAACATAACCCTAACCCTAGGTCCAATCGTAACCCTAACCGGATCTCTAACCCTAGCCCTCAACATAACCCTAACCCTAGGTCCAATTGTAACCCTAACCTTCTCTCTAAGCCTAGCCCTCAACGTTTCGCTAACCCTAGGTTCAAGTGTAACCCTAACCGGAACTCTAACCCTAGCCCTCAACATAACCCTAACCCTAGGTCCAATCGTAACCCTAACCATATCTCTAACCCTAGCCCTCAACATAACCCTAACCCTAGGTCCAAAAGTAACCCTAACCTTCTCTCTAACCCTAGCCCTCAACATAACCCTAACCCTAGGTCCTATCGTAACGCTAACCGTCTCTCTAACCCTAGCCCTCAACATAACCCTACCCTAGGTTCAATCGTAACCCTAACTGTCTCTACAGAAGGATGAAATACGTGTGTTTCTCTCTGACAGAACTCTCAGCCACTATTCTTTTGCTTGCTCCTTCCAAGTCTTTGTGGAAACGTGTGTTTTCACTGCAGGCATAAGTTTTAGGATGCATTTTTTCAATCTCTTGCAAGCCTCATGTTGTTTCTTAGACAATGTGGAAAAACAAGGAGTATGTATCCCGAATCACTTGAAATCCAGGAAAACGCACACTGCATCAGTCTTCTTCAAACACGTTCTATTTCCTAAAGTGTTTTGAACTTTCAACAAACCAGAAAAGAAGGGCATTTTGCAGTGAAATTCAGAATGGCATGTACAAAAAGCCATTTCTTTCGGTTGCAGAATTCAAAAGCATGATTGTCTTCATGTTTTCGATGAAACCCTTACATTTCCAATTTACCTGAGTTAGGACTTTCCCAAAAAGACGTGTTTGCGTGTCTGTGTTGAAAGGAGCTCTAAGTTGTGTATTCAGTGCTGTAGAGTGACACACTCTACACAGGATACACAGCGTTTTGAGAGCACCAACATGCTTCAAACTGAAACTGCTACAAGCTGTGTGTAGCATGCTGAATGAAGACTTGTCATTTCAAAGAAAGAAGAGGAAACCAAAATCCAGGTAGTGAAACGAGCACACCAGTATGGGAGATGTGCATGTGGACACTTTCAAGCAGCAGCTCTTTGTGGACACTTGGAAACAGGGCTGTGAAAAACTTTCGTACAAAGCGGATTTGGCCAAAGTTGAAAGACCTTCCAAAACCAACCCTAAATAACTTAGCCAAACAATGAAAGTTCCAATAAGCTCCTACAGGAAAGGTGCATCTATGACACAACCCCCGAGCAGGTAGCTACATTCTGCACAGTACAAAATGCATATGAATTCCAGCAAGAAAACTCACTCCAGAAGGATGAAATGCATGTGTTTCTCTCTGAAAGGACACTCAGCCACTATTCTTTTGCTTGCTCCTTCCAAGTCTTTGTAGAACCGTGTGTTTTCACTGCTGGAATAAGTTTTAGGATGCATTGTTTCAATCTCTTGCAAGCCTCATGTTGTTTCTTAGACAATGTGGAAAATCACGGATTATGTTTCCCAAATCACAAGAAATAAAGGAAAACGCACACTGCATCAGTCTTCTTCAAACACGCTCTATCTCCTAATGTGTTGTGAACTTTCAACAAACCAGAAAAGAAGGGCATTTTGCACTGAAATTCAGACGGGTATGTACAAGAGTTCATTCCTATTGGTTGCAGAGTGCAAAAGCATGATTGACTTCAAGTTCTCGATGAAACCCTTACATTTCCAAGAGTAAAGAAGTAGGACTTTTACAAAAAGATGTGTTTGCGTGTCTGTGGTGAAAGGAGCTCTAAGTTGTGTATTCAGTGCTGGAGATTGACACACTCTACACAGGTTACTCAGCGTTTTAAGAGCAAAAATATGCTGCAAACTGAAACTGCTACAAGGTGTGTGTAGCATGCAGAAAGAGGGCTTGTAATTTCAAAGAAAGAAGAGGAAACCAAAATCCAGGTAGTGAAACGAGCACACCAGTATGGGAGATGTGCATGTGGAGAGTTTTAAGCAGCAGTTCTTTGTGGGCTCTTGGAAACAGGGCTGTGAAAAAATTTCATAAGAAAGCGGATTTGGCTAAAGTTGAAAGACCTTCCAAAACCAACCCAAAGAAGTTAGCCAAACAATGAATGTTCCAATAAGCTCCTGCAGGAAAGTTGCTTCTATGACACAACCCCCGAGCAGGTAGTTACATTCTGCACGGTACAAATGCATATGAATTCCAGGCTGAAAATTCACTCCAGAAGGATGAAATGTGTATGTTTCTCTCTGAAAGAACACTCAGCCATTGGCTTTTACTTGCTACTTCAAAGTCTTTGTAGAAACGTGTGCTTTCACCGCTGGAGTACGTTTTGGGATGCATTTTTTCAATCTCTTGCAAGCCTCATGTTTCTTTCACAATGTGGAAAAATAAGGATTATATTTCCCAAATCACTTGAAATCTAGGGAAACGCACACTGCATCGATCTTGCTCAAACACGCTCTTTCTCCTAATGTGTTGAGAACATTCAAGAAACCAGAAAACAAGGGCATTTTGCAGTGAAACTCAGTCAGGCATGAACAAGAGGTCATTTCTATTGGTAGTAGAGTGCAAAAGCATGATTGACTTCATGTTCTCCATGAAACCCTTACATTTCCAAGGGACCTGAAGTAGGACTTTCACAAAAAGATGTGTTTGCGTGTCTGAGGTGAAAGGAGCTCTAAGTTGTGTATTCAGTGCTGGAGAGTAACACACTCTACATAGGTTACACAGCGTTTTGAGAGCACCAACATGCTTCAAACTGAAGCTGGTACAAGGTGTGTGTAGAATGCTGAATGAAGACTTGTCATTTCAAAGAAAGAAGAGGAAACCAAAATCCAGGTAGTGAAACGAGCACACCAGTATACGAGATGTGCATGTGGACAGTTTCAAGCAGCAGCTCTTTGTGGACACTTGGAAACAGCGCTATTAAAAACTTGCGTACGAAGCGGGATTTGGCCAAGGTTGAAAGACCTTCCAAAACCAACCCTAAATAACTTAGCCAAACAATGAATGTTCCAATAAGCTCCTGCAGAAAAGGTGCTTCTATGACACAACCCCCAGCAGGTAGCTACATTCTGCACAGTATAAAATGCATATGAACTCCAGCATGAAAATTCACTCCAGTAGGATGAAATGCATGTTTCTCTATGAAAGAACACTCAGCCACAAGGCTTTAGCTTGCTGCTTCAAAGTCTTTATAGAAATGTGTGTTTTCACTGCTGGAATACCCTAGCCCTCAACATCACTATAACCCTAGGTCCAATCTTAACCCTAACCTGATCTCTAACCCTAGCCCTCAACATAACCCTAACCCTAGGTCCAACCGTAACCCTAACCGGATCTGTAACTCTAGCCTTCAACATAACACTAACCCTAGGTAGAATCGTAATACTAACCGGATCTTTACCCTAGCCCTCAACATAACCCTAACCCTACGTCCAATAGTAACCCAAATTGGATCTCTAACCCTAGCCCTAAACATAACCCTAACCCTAGGTCCAATCGTAACCCTAACAGGATCTCTAACCCTAGCCCTCAACATAACCCTAACCCTAGGTCCAATTGAAACCCTAACCTTCTCTCTAACCCTAGCCCTCAACATAACCCTAAACCTAGGTCCAATCGTAACCCTAACCTGATCTCTAACGCTAGCCCTATACATAACCCTAACCCTAGGTCCAATCATAACCCTAACCATATCTCTAACCCTAGCCCTCAACATAACCCTAACCCTAGGTCCAATCTTAACCCTAACCGTCTCTCTAACCCTAGCCTTCAACGTTACGCTAACCCTAGGTCCAATCGTAACCCTAACCGTATCTGAACCCTAGCCCTCAACATAACCTTAACCCTAGGTCCAATCGTAATACTAACCTGATCTCTAACCCTAGCCCTCTACATAACACTAACCCTAGGTCAAATCGTAACCCTAACCGGATCTGTAACTCTAGCCCTCAACATAACCCTAACCCTACATCCAATAGTAACCCTAACCGGATCTCTAACCCTAGCCCTAAACATAACCCTAACCCTCGGTCAAATCGTAACCCTAACCGGATCTGTAACTCTAGCCCTCAACATAACCCTAACCCTAGGTCCAATCGTAATACTAACCGGATCTCTAACCCTAGCCTTCAACATAACCCTAACCCTACGTCCAATAGTAACCCTAACCGGATCTCTAACCCTAGCCGTAAACATAACCCTAACCCTCGGTCCAATCGTAACCCTAACCGGATCTGTATCCCTAGCCCTAAACATAACCCCAACCCTAGGTCCAATCGTAATACTAACCTGATCTCTAACCCTAGCCCTCAACATAACCCTAACCCTAGGTCCAATCTAACCCTAACCAGATCTCAAACCCTGGGCCTCAACATAACCCTAACCCTAGGTCCAATCGTAACCCTAACCGGATGATAAACCCTAGCCCTCAACATAACCCTAACCCTAGGTCCAATCGTAACCCTAACCGGATCTCAAACCCTAGCCCTCAACATAACCCTAACCCTAGGTCCAATCGTAACCCTAACCATATCTCTAACCCTAGCCCTCAACATAACCCTAACCCTAGGTCCAAAAGTAACCCTAACCTTCTCTCTAACCCTAGCCCTCAACATAACGCTAACCCTATGTCCAATCGTAATACTAACATGATCTCTAATCCTAGCCCTCAACATAACCCTAACCCTAGGTCCAATCGTAACCCTAACCGGATCTCTAACCCTAGCCCTCAACATAACCCTAACCCTAGGTCCAATCGTAACCCTAACCGTCTCTCTAACCCTAGCCCTCAACGTTACGCTAACCCTAGGTCCAATCGTAACCCTAACCGGATCTGAACCCTAGCCCTCAACATAACCTTAATCTTAGGTCCAATCGTAATACTAACCTGATCACTAACCCTAGCCCTCAACATAACCCTAACCCTAGGTCCAATCGTAACCCTAACCGGATCTGTATCCCTAGCCCTAAACATAACCATAACCCTAGGTCCAATCGTAATATTAACCTGATCTCTAACCCTAGCCCTCAACATAACCCTAACCCTAGGTCCAATCTAACCCTAACCAGATCTCAAACTCTGGGCCTCAACATAACCCTAACCCTAGGTCCAATCGTAACCCTAACCGGATGTCTAACCCTAGCCCTCAACATAACCCTAACCCTAGGTCCAATCGTAACCCTAACCGGATCTCTAACCCTAGCCCTCAACATAACCCTAACCCTAGGTCCAATCGTAACCCTAACCATATCTCTAACCCTAGCCCTCAACATAACCCTAACCCTAGGTCCTAAAGTAACCCTAACCTTCTCTCTAACCCTAGCCCTCAACATAACGCTAACCCTATGTCCAATCGTAATACTAACATGATCTCTAATCCTAGCCCTCAACATAACCCTAACCCTAGGTCCAATCGTAACCCTAACCGGATCTCTAACCCTAGCCCTCAACATAACCCTAACCCTAGGTACAATTGTAACCCTAACCTTCTCTCTAAGCCTAGCCCTCAACGTTACGCTAACCCTAGGTTCAAGTGTAACCCTAACCGGAACTCTAATCCTAGCCCTCAACATAACTCTAACCCTAGGTCCAATTGTAACCCTAACCATATCTCTAACCCTAGCCCTCAACATAACCCTAACCCTAGGTCCAATCGTAACCCTAACCGTCTCTCTAACCCTAGCCCTCAACGTTACGCTAACCCTAGGTCCAATCGTAACCCTAACCGGATCTGAACCCTAGCCCTCAACATAACCTTAATCTTAGGTCCAATCGTAATACTAACCTGATCACTAACCCTAGCCCTCAACATAACCCTAACCCTAGGTCCAATCGTAACCCTAACCGGATCTGTATCCCTAGCCCTAAACATAACCATAACCCTAGGTCCAATCGTAATATTAACCTGATCTCTAACCCTAGCCCTCAACATAACCCTAACCCTAGGTCCTAAAGTAACTCTAACCTTCTCTCTAACCCTAGCCCTCAACATAACCCTAACCCTATGTCCAATCGTAATACTAACATGATCTCTAATCCTAGCCCTCAACATAACCCTAACCCTAGGTCCAATCGTAACCCTAACCGGATCTCTAACCCTAGCCCTCAACATAACCCTAACCATAGGTCCAATTGTAACCCTAACCTTCTCTCTAAGCCTAGCCCTCAATGTTACGCTAACCCTAGGTTCAAGTGTAACCCTAACCGGAACTCTAACCCTAGCCCTCAATATAACCCTAACCCTAAGTCCAATCGTAACCCTAACCATATCTCTAACCCTAGCCCTCAACATAACCCTAACCCTAGGTCCAAAAGTAACCCTAACCTTCTCTCTAACCCTAGCCCTCAACATAACCCTAACCCTAGGTCCAATCGTAACCCTAACCATATCTCTAACCCTAGCCCTCAACATAACCCTAACCCTAGGTCCAAAAGTAACCCTAAGCTTCTCTCTAACCCTAGCCCACAACATAACCCTAACCCTAGGTCCAATCGTAACCCTAACCGTCTCTCTAACCCTAGCCCTCAACATAACCCTACCCTAGGTCCAATCGTAACCCTAACCGTCTCTACAGAAGGATGAAATACGTGTGTTTCTCTCTGAAAGAACTCTCAGCCACTATTCTTTTGCTTGCTCCTTCCAAGTCTTTGTAGAAACCTGTGTTTTCACTGCAGGCATAAGTTTTAGGATGCATTTTTTCAATCTCTTGCAAGCCTCATGTTGTTTCTTAGACAATGTGGAAAAACAAGGAGTATGTATCCCGAATCACTTGAAATCCAGGAAAACGCACACTGCATCAGTCTTCTTCAAACACGTTCTATTTCCTAAAGTGTTTTGAACTTTCAACAAACCAGAAAAGAAGGGCATTTTGCAGTGAAATTCAGAATGGCATGTACAAAAAGCCATTTCTTTCGGTTGCAGAGTTCAAAAGCATGATTGTCTTCATGTTTTCGATGAAACCCTTACATTTCCAATTTACCTGAGTTAGGACTTTCCCCAAAAGACGTGTTTGCGTGTCTGTGTTGAAAGGAGCTCTAAGTTGTGTATTCAGTGCTGTAGAGTGACACACTCTACACAGGATACACAGCGTTTTGAGAGCCCCAACATGCTTCAAACTGAAACTGCTACAAGCTGTGTGTAGCATGCTGAATGAAGACTTGTCATTTCAAAGAAAGAAGAGGAAACCAAAATCCAGGTAGTGAAACGAGCACACCAGTATGGGAGATGTGCATGTGGACACTTTCAAGCAGCAGCTCTTTGTGGACACTTGGAAACAGGGCTGTGAAAAACTTTCGTACAAAGCGGATTTGGCCAAAGTTGAAAGACCTTCCAAAACCAACCCTAAATAACTTAGCCAAACAATGAAAGTTCCAATAAGCTCCTACAGGAAAGGTGCATCTATGACACAACCCCCGAGCAGGTAGCTACATTCTGCACAGTACAAAATGCATATGAATTCCAGCAAGAAAACTCACTCCAGAAGGATGAAATGCATGTGTTTCTCTCTGAAAGGACACTCAGCCACTATTCTTTTGCTTGCTCCTTCCAAGTCTTTGTAGAACCGTGTGTTTTCACTGCTGGAATAAGTTTTAGGATGCATTGTTTCAATCTCTTGCAAGCCTCATGTTGTTTCTTAGACAATGTGGAAAATCACGGATTATGTTTCCCAAATCACAAGAAATAAAGGAAAACGCACACTGCATCAGTCTTCTTCAAACACGCTCTATCACCTAATGTGTTGTGAACTTTCAACAAACCAGAAAAGAAGGGCATTTTGCACTGAAATTCAGACGGGTATGTACAAGAGTTCATTCCTATTGGTTGCAGAGTGCAAAAGCATGATTGACTTCAAGTTCTCGATGAAACCCTTACATTTCCAAGAGTAAAGAAGTAGGACTTTTACAAAAAGATGTGTTTGCGTGTCTGTGGTGAAAGGAGCTCTAAGTTGTGTATTCAGTGCTGGAGATTGACACACTCTACACAGGTTACTCAGCGTTTTAAGAGCACCAATATGCTGCAAACTGAAACTGCTACAAGGTGTGTGTAGCATGCAGAAAGAGGGCTTGTAATTTCAAAGAAAGAAGAGGAAACCAAAATCCAGGTAGTGAAACGAGCACACCAGTATGGGAGATGTGCATGTGGAGAGTTTTAAGCAGCAGTTCTTTGTGGGCTCTTGGAAACAGGGCTGTGAAAAAATTTCGTAAGAAAGCGGATTTGGCTAAAGTTGAAAGACCTTCCAAAACCAACCCAAAGAAGTTAGCCAAACAATGAATGTTCCAATAAGCTCCTGCAGGAAAGTTGCTTCTATGACACAACCCCCGAGCAGGTAGTTACATTCTGCACGGTACAAATGCATATGAATTCCAGGCTGAAAATTCACTCCAGAAGGATGAAATGTGTATGTTTCTCTCTGAAAGAACACTCAGCCATTGGCTTTTACTTGCTACTTCAAAGTCTTTGTAGAAACGTGTGCTTTCACCGCTGGAGTACGTTTTGGGATGCATTTTTTCAATCTCTTGCAAGCCTCATGTTTCTTTCACAATGTGGAAAAATAAGGATTATATTTCCCAAATCACTTGAAATCTAGGGAAACACACACTGCATCGATCTTGCTCAAACACGCTCTTTCTCCTAATGTGATGAGAACATTCAAGAAACCAGAAAACAAGGGCATTTTGCAGTGAAACTCAGTCAGGCATATACAAGAGGTCATTTCTATTGGTAGTAGAGTGCAAAAGCATGATTGACTTCATGTTCTCCATGAAACCCTTACATTTCCAAGGGACCTGAAGTAGGACTTTCACAAAAAGATGTGTTTGCGTGTCTGAGGTGAAAGGAGCTCTAAGTTGTGTATTCAGTGCTGGAGAGTAACACACTCTACATAGGTTACACAGCGTTTTGAGAGCACCAACATGCTTCAAACTGAAGCTGGTACAAGGTGTGTGTAGAATGCTGAATGAAGACTTGTCATTTCAAAGAAAGAAGAGGAAACCAAAATCCAGGTAGTGAAACGAGCACACCAGTATACGAGATGTGCATGTGGACAGTTTCAAGCAGCAGCTCTTTGTGGACACTTGGAAACAGCGCTATTAAAAACTTGCGTACGAAGCGGGATTTGGCCAAGGTTGAAAGACCTTCCAAAACCAACCCTAAATAACTTAGCCAAACAATGAATGTTCCAATAAGCTCCTGCAGAAAAGGTGCTTCTATGACACAACCCCCAGCAGGTAGCTACATTCTGCACAGTATAAAATGCATATGAACTCCAGCATGAAAATTCACTCCAGTAGGATGAAATGCATGTTTCTCTATGAAAGAACACTCAGCCACAAGGCTTTAGCTTGCTGCTTCAAAGTCTTTATAGAAATGTGTGTTTTCACTGCTGGAATACCCTAGCCCTCAACATCACTATAACCCTAGGTCCAATCTTAACCCTAACCTGATCTCTAACCCTAGCCCTCAACATAACCCTAACCCTAGGTCCAACCGTAACCCTAACCGGATCTGTAACTCTAGCCCTCAACATAACACTAACCCTAGGTAGAATCGTAATACTAACCGGATCTCTACCCTAGCCCTCAACATAACCCTAACCCTACGTCCAATAGTAACCCAAATTGGATCTCTAACCCTAGCCCTAAACATAACCCTAATCCTAGGTCCAATCGTAACCCTAACCGGATCTCTAACCCTAGCCCTCAACATAACCCTAACCCTAGGTCCAATTGAAACCCTAACCTTCTCTCTACCCTAGCCCTCAACATAACCCTAAACCTAGGTCCAATCGTAACCCTAACCTGATCTCTAACGCTAGCCCTATACATAACCCTAACCCTAGGTCCAATCATAACCCTAACCATATCTCTAACCCTAGCCCTCAACATAACCCTAACCCTAGGTCCAATCGTAACCCTAACCGTCTCTCTAACCCTAGCCTTCAACGTTACGCTAACCCTAGGTCCAATCGTAACCCTAACCGTATCTGAACCCTTGCCCTCAACATAACCTTAACCTTAGGTCCAATCGTAATACTAACCTGATCTCTAACCCTAGCCCTCTACATAACCCTAACCCTACATCCAATAGTAACCCTAACCGGATCTCTAACCCTAGCCCTAAACATAACCCTAACCCTCGGTCAAATCGTAACCCTAACCGGATCTGTAACTCTAGCCCTCAACATAACCCTAACCCTAGGTCCAATCGTAATACTAACCGGATCTCTAACCTTAGCCCTCAACATAACCCTAACCCTAAGTCCAATCGTAACCCTAACCATATCTCTAACCCTAGCCCTCAACATAACCCTAACCCTAGGTCCAAAAGTAACCCTAACCTTCTCTCTAACCCTAGCCCTCAACATAACCCTAACCCTAGGTCCAATCGTAACCCTAACCATATCTCTAACCCTAGCCCTCAACATAACCCTAACCCTAGGTCCAAAAGTAACCCTAACCTTCTCTCTAACCCTAGCCCACAACATAACCCTAACCCTAGGTCCAATCGTAACCCTAACCGTCTCTCTAACCCTAGCCCTAAACATAACCCTAACCCTCGGTCCAATCGTAACCCTAACCGGATCTGTATCCCTAGCCCTAAACATAACCCCAACCCTAGGTCCAATCGTAATACTAACCTGATCTCTAACCCTAGCCCTCAACATAACCCTAACCCTAGGTCCAATCGTAACCCTAACCGGATGATAAACCCTAGCCCTCAACATAACCCTAACCCTAGGTCAATCGTAACCCTAACCGGATCTCAAACCCTAGCCCTCAACATAACCCTAACCCTAGGTCCAATCGTAACCCTAACCATATCTCTAACCCTAGCCCTCAACATAACCCTAACCCTAGGTCCAAAAGTAACCCTAACCATCTCTCTAACCCTAGCGCTCAACATAACGCTAACCCTATGTCCAATCGTAATACTAACATGATCTCTAATCCTAGCCCTCAACATAACCCTAACCCTAGGTCCAATCGTAACCCTAACCGGATCTCTAACCCTAGCCCTCAACATAACCCTAACCCTAGGTACAATTGTAACCCTAACCTTCTCTCTAAGCCTAGCCCTCAACGTTACGCTAACCCTAGGTTCAAGTGTAACCCTAACCGGAACTCTAACCCTAGCCCTCAACATAACCCTAACCCTAGGTCCAATTGTAACCCTAACCATATCTCTAACCCTAGCCCTCAACATAACCCTAACCCTAGGTCCAATCGTAACCCTAACCTGATCTCTAACCCTAGCCCTGTACATAACCCTAACCCTAGGTCCAATCATAACGCTAACCATATCTCTAACCCTAGCCCTCAACATAACCCTAACCCTAGGTCCAATCGTAACCCTAACCGGATCTGTATCCCTAGCCCTAAACATAACCATAACCCTAGGTCCAATCGTAATATTAACCTGATCTCTAACCCTAGCCCTCAACATAACCCTAACCCTAGGTCCAATCTAACCCTAACCAGATCTCAAACCCTGGGCCTCAACATAACCCTAACCCTAGGTCCAATCGTAACCCTAACCGGATGTCTAACCCTAGCCCTCAACATAACCCTAACCCTAGGTCCAATCGTAACCCTAACCGGATCTCTAACCCTAGCCCTCAACATAACCCTAAACCTAGGTCCAATCGTAACCCTAACCATATCTCTAACCCTAGCCCTCAACATAACCCTAACCCTAGGTCCTAAAGTAACCCTAACCTTCTCTCTAACCCTAGCCCTCAACATAACCCTAACCCTATGTCCAATCGGAATACTAACATGATCTCTAATCCTAGCCCTCAACATAACCCTAACCCTAGGTCCAATCGTAACCCTAACCGGATCTCTAACCCTAGCCCTCAACATAACCCTAACCATAGGTCCAATTGTAACCCTAACCTTCTCTCTAAGCCTAGCCCTCAATGTTACGCTAACCCTAGGTTCAAGTGTAACCCTAACGGGAACTCTAACCCTAGCCCTCAATATAACCCTAACCCTAAGTCCAATCGTAACCCTAACCATATCTCTAACCCTAGCCCTCAACATAACCCTAACCCTAGGTCCAAAAGTAACCCTAACCTTCTCTCTAACCCTAGCCCTCAACATAACCCTAACCCTAGGTCCAATCGTAACCCTAACCATATCTCTAACCCTAGCCCTCAACATAACCCTAACCCTAGGTCCAAAAGTAACCCTAACCTTCTCTCTAACCCTAGCCCACAACATAACCCTAACCCTAGGTCCAATCGTAACCCTAACCGTCTCTCTAACCCTAGCCCTCAACATAACCCTACCCTAGGTCCAATCGTAACCCTAACCGTCTCTACAGAAGGATGAAATACGTGTGTTTCTCTCTGAAAGAACTCTCAGCCACTATTCTTTTGCTTGCTCCTTCCAAGTCTTTGTAGAAACCTGTGTTTTCACTGCAGGCATAAGTTTTAGGATGCATTTTTTCAATCTCTTGCAAGCCTCATGTTGTTTCTTAGACAATGTGGAAAAACAAGGAGTATGTATCCCGAATCACTTGAAATCCAGGAAAACGCACACTGCATCAGTCTTCTTCAAACACGTTCTATCTCCTAAAGTGTTTTGAACTTTCAACAAACCAGAAAAGAAGGGCATTTTGCAGTGAAATTCAGAATGGCATGTACAAAAAGCCATTTCTTTCGGTTGCAGAGTTCAAAAGCATGATTGTCTTCATGTTTTCGATGAAACCCTTACATTTCCAATTTACCTGAGTTAGGACTTTCCGAAAAAGACGTGTTTGCGTGTCTGTGTTGAAAGGAGCTCTAAGTTGTGTATTCAGTGCTGTAGAGTGACACACTCTACACAGGATACACAGCGTTTTGAGAGCACCAACATGCTTCAAACTGAAACTGCTACAAGCTGTGTGTAGCATGCTGAATGAAGACTTGTCATTTCAAAGAAAGAAGAGGAAACCAAAATCCAGGTAGTGAAACGAGCACACCAGTATGGGAGATGTGCATGTGGACACTTTCAAGCAGCAGCTCTTTGTGGACACTTGGAAACAGGGCTGTGAAAAACTTTCGTACAAAGCGGATTTGGCCAAAGTTGAAAGACCTTCCAAAACCAACCCTAAATAACTTAGCCAAACAATGAAAGTTCCAATAAGCTCCTACAGGAAAGGTGCATCTATGACACAACCCCCGAGCAGGTAGCTACATTCTGCACAGTACAAAATGCATATGAATTCCAGCAAGAAAACTCACTCCAGAAGGATGAAATGCATGTGTTTCTCTCTGAAAGGACACTCAGCCACTATTCTTTTGCTTGCTCCTTCCAATTCTTTGTAGAACCGTGTGTTTTCACTGCTGGAATAAGTTTTAGGATGCATTGTTTCAATCTCTTGCAAGCCTCATGTTGTTTCTTAGACAATGTGGAAAATCACGGATTATGTTTCCCAAATCACAAGAAATAAAGGAAAACGCACACTGCATCAGTCTTCTTCAAACACGCTCTATCTCCTAATGTGTTGTGAACTTTCAACAAACCAGAAAAGAAGGGCATTTTGCACTGAAATTCAGACGGGTATGTACAAGAGTTCATTCCTATTGGTTGCAGAGTGCAAAAGCATGATTGACTTCAAGTTCTCGATGAAACCCTTACATTTCCAAGAGTAAAGAAGTAGGACTTTTACAAAAAGATGTGTTTGCGTGTCTGTGGTGAAAGGAGCTCTAAGTTGTGTATTCAGTGCTGGAGATTGACACACTCTACACAGGTTACTCAGCGTTTTAAGAGCACCAATATGCTGCAAACTGAAACTGCTACAAGGTGTGTGTAGCATGCAGAAAGAGGGCTTGTAATTTCAAAGAAAGAAGAGGAAACCAAAATCCAGGTAGTGAAACGAGCACACCAGTATGGGAGATGTGCATGTGGAGAGTTTTAAGCAGCAGTTCTTTGTGGGCTCTTGGAAACAGGGCTGTGAAAAAATTTCGTAAGAAAGCGGATTTGGCTAAAGTTGAAAGACCTTCCAAAACCAACCCAAAGAAGTTAGCCAAACAATGAATGTTCCAATAAGCTCCTGCAGGAAAGTTGCTTCTATGACACAACCCCCGAGCAGGTAGTTACATTCTGCACGGTACAAATGCATATGAATTCCAGGCTGAAAATTCACTCCAGAAGGATGAAATGTGTATGTTTCTCTCTGAAAGAACACTCAGCCATTGGCTTTTACTTGCTACTTCAAAGTCTTTGTAGAAACGTGTGCTTTCACCGCTGGAGTACGTTTTGGGATGCATTTTTTCAATCTCTTGCAAGCCTCATGTTTCTTTCACAATGTGGAAAAATAAGGATTATATTTCCCAAATCACTTGAAATCTAGGGAAACGCACACTGCATCGATCTTGCTCAAACACGCTCTTTCTCCTAATGTGTTGAGAACATTCAAGAAACCAGAAAACAAGGGCATTTTGCAGTGAAACTCAGTCAGGCATGTACAAGAGGTCATTTCTATTGGTAGTAGAGTGCAAAAGCATGATTGACTTCATGTTCTCCATGAAACCCTTACATTTCCAAGGGACCTGAAGTAGGACGTTCGCAAAAAGATGTGTTTGCGTGTCTGTGGTGAAAGGAGCTCTAAGTTGTGTATTCAGTGCTGGAGAGTAACACACTCTACATAGGTTACACAGCGTTTTGAGAGCACCAACATGCTTCAAACTGAAGCTGGTACAAGGTGTGTGTAGAATGCTGAATGAAGACTTGTCATTTCAAAGAAAGAAGAGGAAACCAAAATCCAGGTAGTGAAACGAGCACACCAGTATATGAGATGTGCATGTGGACAGTTTCAAGCAGCAGCTCTTTGTGGACACTTGGAAACAGCGGTATTAAAAACTTGCGTACGAAGCGGGATTTGGCCAAGGTTGAAAGACCTTCCAAAACCAACCCTAAATAACTTAGCCAAACAATGAATGTTCCAATAAGCTCCTGCAGAAAAGGTGCTTCTATGACACAACCCCCAGCAGGTAGCTACATTCTGCAGAGTATAAAATGCATATGAACCACAGCATGAAAATTCACTCCAGAAGGATGAAATGCATGTTTCTCTATGAAAGAACACTCAGCCACAAGGCTTTAGCTTGCTGCTTCAAAGTCTTTATAAAAATGTGTGTTTTCACTGCTGGAATACCCTAGCCCTCAACATCACTATAACCCTAGGTCCAATCTTAACCCTAACCTGATCTCTAACCCTAGCCCTCAACATAACCGAACCCTAGGTCCAACCGTAACCCTAACCGGATCTCTAACCCTAGCCCTCAACATAACCCTAACCCTACGTCCAATAGTAACCCTAACCGGATCTCTAACCCTAGCCCTAAACATAACCCTAACCCTAGGTCAAATCGTAACCCTAACCGGATCTGTAACCCTAGCCCTCAACATAACCCTAACCTTAGGTCCAATCGTAATACTAACCGGATCTCTAACCCTAGCCCTCAACATAACCCTAACCCTACGTCCAATAGTAACCCTAACCGGATCTCTAACCCTAGCCCTAAACATAACCCTAACCCTAGGTCCAATCGTAACACTAACCGGATCTGTAACCCTAGCCCTCAACATAACCCTAACCCTAGGTCCAATCGTAACCCTAACCTGATCTCTAACCCTAGCCCTATACATAACCCTATTCCTAGGTCCAATCATAACCCTAACCATATCTCTAACCCTAGCCCTCAACATAACCGAACCCTAGGTCCTACCGTAACCCTAACCGGATCTCTAACCCTAGCCCTCAACATAACCCTAACCCTAGGTCCAATCGTAACCCTAACCGTCTCTCTAACCCTAGCCCTCAACGTTACGCTAACCCAAGGTCCAATCGTAACCCTAACCGGATCTGAACCCTAGCCCTCAACATAACCTTAACCTTTGGTCCAATCGTAATACTAACCTGATCACTAACCCTAGCCCTCAACATAACCCTAACCCTAGGTCCAATCGTAACCCTAAGTGGATCTGTATCCCTAGCCCTAAACATAACCCTAACCCTAGGTCCAATCGTAATACTAACCTGACCTCTAACCCTAGCCCTCAACATAACCCTAACCCTAGGTCCAATCTAACCCTAACCAGATCTCAAACCCTGGGCCTCAACATAACCCTAACCCTAGGTCCAATCGTAACCCTAACCGGATGTCTAACCCTAGCCCTCAACATAACCCTAACCCTAGGTCCAATCGTAACCCTAACCGGACCTCTAACCCTAGCCCTCAACATAACCCTAACCCTAGGTCCAATCGTAACCCTAACCATATCTCTAACCCTAGCCCTCAACATAACCCTAACCCTAGGTCCAAAAGTAACCCTAACCTTCTCTCTAACCCTAGCCCTCAACATAACCCTAACCCTATGTCCAATCGTAATACTAACATGATCTCTAATCCTAGCCCTCAACATAACCCTAACCCTAGGTCCAATAGTAACCCTAACCGGATCTGAACCCTAGCCCTCAACATAACCTTAACCTTAGGTCCAATCGTAATACTACCCTGATCACTAACCCTAGCCCTCAACATAACCCTAACCCTAGGTCCAATCGTAACCCTAACCGGATCTGTATCCCTAGCCCTAAACATAACCCTAACCCTAGGTCCAATCTTAACCCTAACCTGATCTCTAACCCTAGCCCTCAACATAACCCTAACCCTAGGTCCAATCTAACCCTAACCAGATCTCAAACCCTGGGCCTCAACATAACCCTAACCCTAGGTCCAATCGTAACCCTAACCGGATGTCTAACCCTAGCCCTCAACATAACCCTAAGCCTAGGTCCAATCTTAACCCTAACCGGATCTCTAACCCTAGCCCTCAACATAACCCTAACCCTAGGTCCAATCGTAACCCTAACCATATCTCTAACCCTAGCCCTCAACATAACCCTAACCCTAGGTCCAAAAGTAACCCTAACCTTCTCTCTAACCCTAGCCCTCAACATAACCCTAACCCTATGTCCAATCGTAATACTAACATGATCTCTAATCCTAGCCCTCAACATAACCATAACCCTAGGTCCAATCGTAACCCTAACCGGATCTCTAACCCTAGCCCTCAACATAACCCTAACCCTAGGTCCAATTGTAACCCTAACCTTCTCTCTAAGCCTAGCCCTCAACGTTACGCTAACCCTAGGTTCAAGTGTAACCCTAACCGGAACTCTAACCCTAGCCCTCAACATAACCCTAACCCTAGGTGCAATCGTAACCCTAACCATATCTCTAAACCTAGCCCTCAACATAACCCTAACCCTAGGTCCAAAAGTAACCCTAACCTTCCCTCTAACCCTAGCCCTCAACATAACCCTAACCCTAGGTCCAATCGTAACCCTAACCATATCTCTAACCCTAGCCCTCAACATAACCCTAACCCTAGGTCCAAAAGTAACCCTAACCTTCTCTCTAACCCTAGCCCTCAACATTACCCTAACCCTAGGTCCAATCGTAACCCTAACCGTCTCTCTAACCCTAGCCCTCAACATAACCCTACCCTAGGTCCAATCGTAACCCTAACCGTCTCTACAGAAGGATGAAATACGTGTGTTTCTCTCTGAAAGAACTCTCAGCCACTATTCTTTTGCTTGCTCCTTCCAAGTCTTTGTAGAAACGTGTGTTTTCACTGCAGGCATAAGTTTTAGGATGCATTTTTTCAATCTCTTGCAAGCCTCATGTTGTTTCTTAGACAATGTGGAAAAACAAGGAGTATGTATCCCGAATCACTTGAAATCCAGGAAAACGCACACTGCATCAGTCTTCTTCAAACACGTTCTATTTCCTAAAGTGTTTTGAACTTTCAACAAACCAGAAAAGAAGGGCATTTTGCAGTGAAATTCAGAATGGCATGTACAAAAAGCCATTTCTTTCGGTTGCAGAGTTCAAAAGCATGATTGTCTTCATGTTTTCGATGAAACCCTTACATTTCCAATTTACCTGAGTTAGGACTTTCCCAAAAAGACGTGTTTGCGTGTCTGTGTTGAAAGGAGCTCTAAGTTGTGTATTCAGTGCTGTAGAGTGACACACTCTACACAGGATACACAGCGTTTTGAGAGCACCAACATGCTTCAAACTGAAACTGCTACAAGCTGTGTGTAGCATGCTGAATGAAGACTTGTCATTTCAAAGAAAGAAGAGGAAACCAAAATCCAGGTAGTGAAACGAGCACACCAGTATGGGAGATGTGCATGTGGACACTTTCAAGCAGCAGCTCTTTGTGGACACTTGGAAACAGGGCTGTGAAAAACTTTCGTACAAAGCGGATTTGGCCAAAGTTGAAAGACCTTCCAAAACCAACCCTAAATAACTTAGCCAAACAATGAAAGTTCCAATAAGCTCCTACAGGAAAGGTGCATCTATGACACAACCCCCGAGCAGGTAGCTACATTCTGCACAGTACAAAATGCATATGAATTCCAGCAAGAAAACTCACTCCAGAAGGATGAAATGCATGTGTTTCTCTCTGAAAGGACACTCAGCCACTATTCTTTTGCTTGCTCCTTCCAAGTCTTTGTAGAACCGTGTGTTTTCACTGCTGGAATAAGTTTTAGGATGCATTGTTTCAATCTCTTGCAAGCCTCATGTTGTTTCTTAGACAATGTGGAAAATCACGGATTATGTTTCCCAAATCACAAGAAATAAAGGAAAACGCACACTGCATCAGTCTTCTTCAAACACGCTCTATCTCCTAATGTGTTGTGAACTTTCAACAAACCAGAAAAGAAGGGCATTTTGCACTGAAATTCAGACGGGTATGTACAAGAGTTCATTCCTAATGGTTGCAGAGTGCAAAAGCATGATTGACTTCAAGTTCTCGATGAAACCCTTACATTTCCAAGAGTAAAGAAGTAGGACTTTTACAAAAAGATGTGTTTGCGTGTCTGTGGTGAAAGGAGCTCTAAGTTGTGTATTCAGTGCTGGAGATTGACACACTCTACACAGGTTACTCAGCGTTTTAAGAGCACCAATATGCTGCAAACTGAAACTGCTACAAGGTGTGTGTAGCATGCAGAAAGAGGGCTTGTAATTTCAAAGAAAGAAGAGGAAACCAAAATCCAGGTAGTGAAACGAGCACACCAGTATGGGAGATGTGCATGTGGAGAGTTTTAAGCAGCAGTTCTTTGTGGGCTCTTGGAAACAGGGCTGTGAAAAAATTTCGTAAGAAAGCAGATTTGGCTAAAGTTGAAAGACCTTCCAAAACCAACCCAAAGAAGTTAGCCAAACAATGAATGTTCCAATAAGCTCCTGCAGGAAAGTTGCTTCTATGACACAACCCCCGAGCAGGTAGTTACATTCTGCATGGTACAAATGCATATGAATTCCAGGCTGAAAATTCACTCCAGAAGCATGAAATGTGTATGTTTCTCTCTGAAAGAACACTCAGCCATTGGCTTTTACTTGCTACTTCAAAGTCTTTGTAGAAACGTGTGCTTTCACCGCTGGAGTACGTTTTGGGATGCATTTTTTCAATCTCTTGCAAGCCTCATGTTTCTTTCACAATGTGGAAAAATAAGGATTATATTTCCCAAATCACTTGAAATCTAGGGAAACGCACACTGCATCGATCTTGCTCAAACACGCTCTTTCTCCTAATGTGTTGAGAACATTCAAGAAACCAGAAAACAAGGGCATTTTGCAGTGAAACTCAGTCAGGCATGTACAAGAGGTCATTTCTATTGGTAGTAGAGCGCAAAAGCATGATTGACTTCATGTCCTCAATGAAACCCTTACATTTCCAAGGGACCTGAAGTAGGACTTTCACAAAAAGATGTGTTTGCGTGTCTGTGGTGAAAGGAGCTCTAAGTTGTGTATTCAGTGCTGGAGAGTAACACACTCTACATAAGTTACACAGCGTTTTGAGAGCACCAACATGCTTCAAACTGAAGCTGGTACAAGGTGTGTGTAGAATGGTGAATGAAGACTTGTCATTTCAAAGAAAGAAGAGGAAACCAAAATCCAGGTAGTGAAACGAGCACACCAGTATACGAGATGTGCATGTGGACAGTTTCAAGCAGCAGCTCTTTGTGGACACTTGGAAACAGCGGTATTAAAAACTTGCGTACGAAGCGGATTTGGCCAAAGTTGAAAGACCTTCCAAAACCAACCCTAAATAACTTAGCCAAACAATGAAAGTTCCAATAAGCTCCTACAGGAAAGGTGCATCTATGACACAACCCCCGAGCAGGTAGCTACATTCTGCACAGTACAAAATGCATATGAATTCCAGCAAGAAAACTCACTCCAGAAGGATGAAATGCATGTGTTTCTCTCTGAAAGGACACTCAGCCACTATTCTTTTGCTTGCTCCTTCCAAGTCTTTGTAGAACCGTGTGTTTTCACTGCTGGAATAAGTTTTAGGATGCATTGTTTCAATCTCTTGCAAGCCTCATGTTGTTTCTTAGACAATGTGGAAAATCACGGATTATGTTTCCCAAATCACAAGAAATAAAGGAAAACGCACACTGCATCAGTCTTCTTCAGACACGCTCTACCTCCTAATGTGTTGTGAACTTTCAACAAACCAGAAAAGAAGGGCATTTTGCACTGAAATTCAGACGGGTATGTACAAGAGTTCATTCCTATTGGTTGCAGAGTGCAAAAGCATGATTGACTTCAAGTTCTCGATGAAACCCTTACATTTCCAAGAGTAAAGAAGTAGGACTTTTACAAAAAGATGTGTTTGCGTGTCTGTGGTGAAAGGAGCTCTAAGTTGTGTATTCAGTGCTGGAGATTGACACACTCTACACAGGTTACTCAGCGTTTTAAGAGCACCAATATGCTGCAAACTGAAACTGCTACAAGGTGTGTGTAGCATGCAGAAAGAGGGCTTGTAATTTCAAAGAAAGAAGAGGAAACCAAAATCCAGGTAGTGAAACGAGCACACCAGTATGGGAGATGTGCATGTGGAGAGTTTTAAGCAGCAGTTCTTTGTGGGCTCTTGGAAACAGGGCTGTAAAAAAATTTCGTAAGAAAGCGGATTTGGCTAAAGTTGAAAGACCTTCCAAAACCAACCCAAAGAAGTTAGCCAAACAATGAATGTTCCAATAAGCTCCTGCAGGAAAGTTGCTTCTATGACACAACCCCCGAGCAGGTAGTTACATTCTGCACGGTACAAATGCATATGAATTCCAGGCTGAAAATTCACTCCAGAAGGATGAAATGTGTATGTTTCTCTCTGAAAGAACACTCAGCCATTGGCTTTTACTTGCTACTTCAAAGTCTTTGTAGAAACGTGTGCTTTCACCGCTGGAGTACGTTTTGGGATGCATTTTTTCAATCTCTTGCAAGCCTCATGTTTCTTTCACAATGTGGAAAAATAAGGATTATATTTCCCAAATCACTTGAAATCTAGGGAAACGCACACTGCATCGATCTTGCTCAAACACGCTCTTTCTCCTAATGTGTTGAGAACATTCAAGAAACCAGAAAACAAGGGCATTTTGCAGTGAAACTCAGTCAGGCATGTACAAGAGGTCATTTCTATTGGTAGTAGAGTGCAAAAGCATGATTGACTTCATGTTCTCCATGAAACCCTTACATTTCCAAGGGACCTGAAGTAGGACTTTCACAAAAAGATGTGTTTGCGTGTCTGTGGTGAAAGGAGCTCTAAGTTGTGTATTCAGTGCTGGAGAGTAACACACTCTACATAGGTTACACAGCGTTTTGAGAGCACCAACATGCTTCAAACTGAAGCTGGTACAAGGTGTGTGTAGAATGCTGAATGAAGACTTGTCATTTCAAAGAAAGAAGAGGAAACCAAAATCCAGGTAGTGAAACAAGCACACCAGTATATGAGATGTGCATGTGGACAGTTTCAAGCAGCAGCTCTTTGTGGACACTTGGAAACAGCGGTATTAAAAACTTGCGTACGAAGCGGGATTTGGCCAAGGTGGAAAGACCTTCCAAAACCAACCCTAAATAACTTAGCCAAACAATGAATGTTCCAATAAGCTCCTGCAGAAAAGGTGCTTCTATGACACAACACCCAGCAGGTAGCTACATTCTGCACAGTATAAAATGCATATGAACCACAGCATGAAAATTCACTCCAGAAGGATGAAATGCATGTTTCTCTATGAAAGAACACTCAGCCACAAGGCTTTAGCTTGCTGCTTCAAAGTCTTTATAAAAATGTGTGTTTTCACTGCTGGAATACCCTAGCCCTCAACATCACTATAACCCTAGGTCCAATCTTAACCCTAACCTGATCTCTAACCCTAGCCCTAAACATAACCCTAACCCTAGGTAAAATCGTAACCCTAACCAGATCTGTAACCCTAGCCCTCAACATAACCCTAACCTTAGGTCCTATCGTAATACTAACCGGATCTCTAACCCTAGCCCTCAACATAACCCTAACCCTACGTCCAATAGTAACCCTAACCGGATCTCTAACCCTAGCCCTAAACATAACCCTAACCCTAGGTCCAATCGTAACACTAACCGGATCTGTAACCCTAGCCCTCAACATAACCCTAACCCTAGGTCCAATCGTAACCCTAACCTGATCTCTAACCCTAGCCCTATACATAACCCTATCCCTAGGTCCAATCATAACCCTAACCATATCTCTAACCCTAGCCCTCAACATAACCGAACCCTAGGTCCTACCGTAACCCTAACCGGATCTCTAACCCTAGCCCTCAACATAACCCTAACCCTAGGTCCAATCGTAACCCTAACCGTCTCTCTAACCCTAGACCTCAACGTTACGCTAACCCAAGGTCCAATCGTAACCCTAACCGGATCTGAACCCTAGCCCTCAACATAACCTTAACCTTTGGTCCAATCGTAATACTAACCTGATCACTAACCCTAGCCCTCAACATAACCCTAACCCTAGGTCCAATCGTAACCCTAACTGGATCTGTATCCCTAGCCCTAAACATAACCCTAACCCTAGGTCCAATCGTAATACTAACCTGACCTCTAACCCTAGCCCTCAACATAACCCTAACCCTAGGTCCAATCTAACCCTAACCAGATCTCAAACCCTGGGCCTCAACATAACCCTAACCCTAGGTCCAATCGTAACCCTAACCGGATGTCTAACCCTAGCCCTCAACATAACCCTAACCCTAGGTCCAATCGTAACCCTAACCGGACCTCTAACCCTAGCCCTCAACATAACCCTAACCCTAGGTCCAATCGTAACCCTAACCATATCTCTAACCCTAGCCCTCAACATAACCCTAACCCTAGGTCCAAAAGTAACCCTAACCTTCTCTCTAACCCTAGCCCTCAACATAACCCTAACCCTATGTCCAATCGTAATACTAACATGATCTCTAATCCTAGCCCTCAACATAACCCTAACCCTAGGTCCAATAGTAACCCTAACCGGATCTGAACCCTAGCCCTCAACATAACCTTAACCTTAGGTCCAATCGTAATACTAACCTGATCACTAACCCTAGCCCTCAACATAACCCTAACCCTAGGTCCAATCGTAACCCTAACCGGATCTGTATCCCTAGCCCTAAACATAACCCTAACCCTAGGTCCAATCTTAACCCTAACCTGATCTCTAACCCTAGCCCTCAACATAACCCTAACCCTAGGTCCAATCTAACCCTAACCAGATCTCAAACCCTGGGCCTCAACATAACCCTAACCCTAGGTCCAATCGTAACCCTAACCGGATGTCTAACCCTAGCCCTCAACATAACCCTAAGCCTAGGTCCAATCGTAACCCTAACCGGATCTCTAACCCTAGCCCTCAACATAACCCTAACCCTAGGTCCCATCGTAACCCTAACCATATCTCTAACCCTAGCCCTCAACATAACCCTAACCCTAGGTCCAAAAGTAACCCTAACCTTCTCTCTAACCCTAGCCCTCAACATAACCCTAACCCTATGTCCAATCGTAATACTAACATGATCTCTAATCCTAGCCCTCAACATAACCATAACCCTAGGTCCAATCGTAACCCTAACCGGATCTCTAACCCTAGCCCTCAACATAACCCTAACCCTAGGTCCAATTGTAACCCTAACCTTCTCTCTAAGCCTAGCCCTCAACGTTACGCTAACCCTAGGTTCAAGTGTAACCCTAACCGGAACTCTAACCCTAGCCCTCAACATAACCCTAACCCTAGGTGCAATCGTAACCCTAACCATATCTCTAAACCTAGCCCTCAACATAACCCTAACCCTAGGTCCAAAAGTAACCCTAACCTTCTCTCTAACCCTAGCCCTCAACATAACCCTAACCCTAGGTCCAATCGTAACCCTAACCATATCTCTAACCCTAGCCCTCAACATAACCCTAACCCTAGGTCCAAAAGTAACCCTAACCTTCTCTCTAACCCTAGCCCTCAACATTACCCTAACCCTAGGTCCAATCGTAACCCTAACCGTCTCTCTAACCCTAGCCCTCAACATAACCCTACCCTAGGTCCAATCGTAACCCTAACCGTCTCTACAGAAGGATGAAATACGTGTGTTTCTCTCTGAAAGAACTCTCAGCCACTATTCTTTTGCTTGCTCCTTCCAAGTCTTTGTAGAAACGTGTGTTTTCACTGCAGGCATAAGTTTTAGGATGCATTTTTTCAATCTCTTGCAAGCCTCATGTTGTTTCTTAGACAATGTGGAAAAACAAGGAGTATGTATCCCGAATCACTTGAAATCCAGGAAAACGCACACTGCATCAGTCTTCTTCAAACACGTTCTATTTCCTAAAGTGTTTTGAACTTTCAACAAACCAGAAAAGAAGGGCATTTTGCAGTGAAATTCAGAATGGCATGTACAAAAAGCCATTTCTTTCGGTTGCAGAGTTCAAAAGCATGATTGTCTTCATGTTTTCGATGAAACCCTTACATTTCCAATTTACCTGAGTTAGGACTTTCCCAAAAAGACGTGTTTGCGTGTCTGTGTTGAAAGGAGCTCTAAGTTGTGTATTCAGTGCTGTAGAGTGACACACTCTACACAGGATACACAGCGTTTTGAGAGCACCAACATGCTTCAAACTGAAACTGCTACAAGCTGTGTGTAGCATGCTGAATGAAGACTTGTCATTTCAAAGAAAGAAGAGGAAACCAAAATCCAGGTAGTGAAACGAGCACACCAGTATGGGAGATGTGCATGTGGACACTTTCAAGCAGCAGCTCTTTGTGGACACTTGGAAACAGGGCTGTGAAAAACTTTCGTACAAAGCGGATTTGGCCAAAGTTGAAAGACCTTCCAAAACCAACCCTAAATAACTTAGCCAAACAATGAAAGTTCCAATAAGCTCCTACAGGAAAGGTGCATCTATGACACAACCCCCGAGCAGGTAGCTACATTCTGCACAGTACAAAATGCATATGAATTCCAGCAAGAAAACTCACTCCAGAAGGATGAAATGCATGTGTTTCTCTCTGAAAGGACACTCAGCCACTATTCTTTTGCTTGCTCCTTCCAAGTCTTTGTAGAACCGTGTGTTTTCACTGCTGGAATAAGTTTTAGGATGCATTGTTTCAATCTCTTGCAAGCCTCATGTTGTTTCTTAGACAATGTGGAAAATCACGGATTATGTTTCCCAAATCACAAGAAATAAAGGAAAACGCACACTGCATCAGTCTTCTTCAAACACGCTCTATCTCCTAATGTGTTGTGAACTTTCAACAAACCAGAAAAGAAGGGCATTTTGCACTGAAATTCAGACGGGTATGTACAAGAGTTCATTCCTATTGGTTGCAGAGTGCAAAAGCATGATTGACTTCAAGTTCTCGATGAAACCCTTACATTTCCAAGAGTAAAGAAGTAGGACTTTTACAAAAAGATGTGTTTGCGTGTCTGTGGTGAAAGGAGCTCTAAGTTGTGTATTCAGTGCTGGAGATTGACACACTCTACACAGGTTACTCAGCGTTTTAAGAGCACCAATATGCTGCAAACTGAAACTGCTACAAGGTGTGTGTAGCATGCAGAAAGAGGGCTTGTAATTTCAAAGAAAGAAGAGGAAACCAAAATCCAGGTAGTGAAACGAGCACACCAGTATGGGAGATGTGCATGTGGAGAGTTTTAAGCAGCAGTTCTTTGTGGGCTCTTGGAAACAGGGCTGTGAAAAAATTTCGTAAGAAAGCAGATTTGGCTAAAGTTGAAAGACCTTCCAAAACCAACCCAAAGAAGTTAGCCAAACAATGAATGTTCCAATAAGCTCCTGCAGGAAAGTTGCTTCTATGACACAACCCCCGAGCAGGTAGTTACATTCTGCATGGTACAAATGCATATGAATTCCAGGCTGAAAATTCACTCCAGAAGCATGAAATGTGTATGTTTCTCTCTGAAAGAACACTCAGCCATTGGCTTTTACTTGCTACTTCAAAGTCTTTGTAGAAACGTGTGCTTTCACCGCTGGAGTACGTTTTGGGATGCATTTTTTCAATCTCTTGCAAGCCTCATGTTTCTTTCACAATGTGGAAAAATAAGGATTATATTTCCCAAATCACTTGAAATCTAGGGAAACGCACACTGCATCGATCTTGCTCAAACACGCTCTTTCTCCTAATGTGTTGAGAACATTCAAGAAACCAGAAAACAAGGGCATTTTGCAGTGAAACTCAGTCAGGCATGTACAAGAGGTCATTTCTATTGGTAGTAGAGCGCAAAAGCATGATTGACTTCATGTCCTCAATGAAACCCTTACATTTCCAAGGGACCTGAAGTAGGACTTTCACAAAAAGATGTGTTTGCGTGTCTGTGGTGAAAGGAGCTCTAAGTTGTGTATTCAGTGCTGGAGAGTAACACACTCTACATAAGTTACACAGCGTTTTGAGAGCACCAACATGCTTCAAACTGAAGCTGGTACAAGGTGTGTGTAGAATGGTGAATGAAGACTTGTCATTTCAAAGAAAGAAGAGGAAACCAAAATCCAGGTAGTGAAACGAGCACACCAGTATACGAGATGTGCATGTGGACAGTTTCAAGCAGCAGCTCTTTGTGGACACTTGGAAACAGCGGTATTAAAAACTTGCGTACGAAGCGGATTTGGCCAAAGTTGAAAGACCTTCCAAAACCAACCCTAAATAACTTAGCCAAACAATGAAAGTTCCAATAAGCTCCTACAGGAAAGGTGCATCTATGACACAACCCCCGAGCAGGTAGCTACATTCTGCACAGTACAAAATGCATATGAATTCCAGCAAGAAAACTCACTCCAGAAGGATGAAATGCATGTGTTTCTCTCTGAAAGGACACTCAGCCACTATTCTTTTGCTTGCTCCTTCCAAGTCTTTGTAGAACCGTGTGTTTTCACTGCTGGAATAAGTTTTAGGATGCATTGTTTCAATCTCTTGCAAGCCTCATGTTGTTTCTTAGACAATGTGGAAAATCACGGATTATGTTTCCCAAATCACAAGAAATAAAGGAAAACGCACACTGCATCAGTCTTCTTCAGACACGCTCTACCTCCTAATGTGTTGTGAACTTTCAACAAACCAGAAAAGAAGGGCATTTTGCACTGAAATTCAGACGGGTATGTACAAGAGTTCATTCCTATTGGTTGCAGAGTGCAAAAGCATGATTGACTTCAAGTTCTCGATGAAACCCTTACATTTCCAAGAGTAAAGAAGTAGGACTTTTACAAAAAGATGTGTTTGCGTGTCTGTGGTGAAAGGAGCTCTAAGTTGTGTATTCAGTGCTGGAGATTGACACACTCTACACAGGTTACTCAGCGTTTTAAGAGCACCAATATGCTGCAAACTGAAACTGCTACAAGGTGTGTGTAGCATGCAGAAAGAGGGCTTGTAATTTCAAAGAAAGAAGAGGAAACCAAAATCCAGGTAGTGAAACGAGCACACCAGTATGGGAGATGTGCATGTGGAGAGTTTTAAGCAGCAGTTCTTTGTGGGCTCTTGGAAACAGGGCTGTAAAAAAATTTCGTAAGAAAGCGGATTTGGATAAAGTTGAAAGACCTTCCAAAACCAACCCAAAGAAGTTAGCCAAACAATGAATGTTCCAATAAGCTCCTGCAGGAAAGTTGCTTCTATGACACAACCCCCGAGCAGGTAGTTACATTCTGCACGGTACAAATGCATATGAATTCCAGGCTGAAAATTCACTCCAGAAGGATGAAATGTGTATGTTTCTCTCTGAAAGAACACTCAGCCATTGGCTTTTACTTGCTACTTCAAAGTCTTTGTAGAAACGTGTGCTTTCACCGCTGGAGTACGTTTTGGGATGCATTTTTTCAATCTCTTGCAAGCCTCATGTTTCTTTCACAATGTGGAAAAATAAGGATTATATTTCCCAAATCACTTGAAATCTAGGGAAACGCACACTGCATCGATCTTGCTCAAACACGCTCTTTCTCCTAATGTGTTGAGAACATTCAAGAAACCAGAAAACAAGGGCATTTTGCAGTGAAACTCAGTCAGGCATGTACAAGAGGTCATTTCTATTGGTAGTAGAGTGCAAAAGCATGATTGACTTCATGTTCTCCATGAAACCCTTACATTTCCAAGGGACCTGAAGTAGGACTTTCACAAAAAGATGTGTTTGCGTGTCTGTGGTGAAAGGAGCTCTAAGTTGTGTATTCAGTGCTGGAGAGTAACACACTCTACATAGGTTACACAGCGTTTTGAGAGCACCAACATGCTTCAAACTGAAGCTGGTACAAGGTGTGTGTAGAATGCTGAATGAAGACTTGTCATTTCAAAGAAAGAAGAGGAAACCAAAATCCAGGTAGTGAAACAAGCACACCAGTATATGAGATGTGCATGTGGACAGTTTCAAGCAGCAGCTCTTTGTGGACACTTGGAAACAGCGGTATTAAAAACTTGCGTACGAAGCGGGATTTGGCCAAGGTGGAAAGACCTTCCAAAACCAACCCTAAATAACTTAGCCAAACAATGAATGTTCCAATAAGCTCCTGCAGAAAAGGTGCTTCTATGACACAACACCCAGCAGGTAGCTACATTCTGCACAGTATAAAATGCATATGAACCACAGCATGAAAATTCACTCCAGAAGGATGAAATGCATGTTTCTCTATGAAAGAACACTCAGCCACAAGGCTTTAGCTTGCTGCTTCAAAGTCTTTATAGAAATGTGTGTTTTCACTGCTGGAATACCCTAGCCCTCAACATCACCATAACCCTAGGTCCAGGGTTAACCCTAACCTGATCTCTAACCCTAGCCCTCAACAAAACCCTAACCCTAGGTCCAACCGTAACCCTAACCGGATCTCTAACCCTAGCCCTCAACATAACCCTAACCCTAGGTCAAATCGTAACCCTAACCGGATCTGTAACCCTAGCCCTCAACATACCCCTAACCCTAGGTCCAATCGTAATACTAACCGGATCTCTAACCCTAGCCCTCAACATAACCCTAACCCTACGTCCAATAGTAACCCAAACCGGATCTCTAATCCTAGCCCTAAACATAACCCTAACCCTAGGTCCAATCGTAACCCTAACCGGATCTGTAACCCTAGCCCTCAACATAACCCTAACCCTAGGTCCAATCGTAATACTAACCGGATCTCTAACCCTAGCCCTCAACATAACCCTAACCCTACGTCCAATAATAACCCTAACCTTCTCTCTAACCCTAGCCCTCAACATAACCCTAACCCTAGGTCCAATCGTAACCCTAACCTGATCTCTAACCCTAGCCCTATACATAACCCTAACCCTAGGTCCAATCATAACGCTAACCATATCTCTAACCCTAGCCCTCAACATAACCCTAACCCTAGGTCCAATCGTAACCCTAACCGTCTCTCTAACCCTAGCCCTCAACGTTACGCTAACCCTAGGTCCAATCGTAACCCTAACCGGATCTGAACCCTAGCCCTCAACATAACCTTAACCTTAGGTCCAATCGTAATACTAACCTGATCACTAACCCTAGCCCTCAACATAACCCTAACCCTAGGTCCAATCGTAACCCTAACCGGATCTGTATCCCTAGCCCTAAACATAACCCTAACCCTAGGTCCAATCCTAATATTAACCTGATCTCTAACCCTAGCCCTCAACATAACCCTAACCCTAGGTCCAATCTAACCCTAACCAGATCTCAAACCCTGGGCCTCAACATAACCCTAACCCTAGGTCCAATCGTAACCCTAACCGGATGTCTAACCCTAGCCCTCAACATAACCCTAACCCTAGGTCCAATCGTAACCCTAACCGGATCTCTAACCCTAGCCCTCAACATAACCCTAACCCTAGGTCCAATCGTAACCCTAACCATATCTCTAACCCTAGCCCTCAACATAACCCTAACCCTAGGTCCTAAAGTAACCCTAACCTTCTCTCTAACGCTAGCCCTCAACATAACCCTAACCCTATGTCCAATCGTAATACTAACATGATCTCTAATCCTAGCCCTCAACATAACCCTAACCCTAGGTCCAATCGTAACCCTAACCGGATCTCTAACCCTAGCCCTCAACATAACCCTAACCCTAGGTCCAATTGTAACCCTAACCTTCCCTCTAAGCCTAGCCCTCAACGTTACGCTAACCCTAGGTTCAAGTGTAACCCTAACCGGAACTCTAACCCTAGCCCTCAACATAACCGTAACCCTAGGTCCAATCGTAACCCTAACCATATCTCTAACCCTAGCCCTCAACATAACCCTAACCCTAGGTCCAAAAGGAACCCTAACCTTCTCTCTAACCCTAGCCCTCAACATAACCCTAACCCTAGGTCCAATCGTAACCCTAACCATATCTCTAACCCTAGCCCTCAACATAACTCTAACCCTAGGTCCAAAAGTAACCCTAACCTTCTCTCTAACCCTAGCCCTCAACATAACCCTAACCCTAGGTCCAATCGTAACCCTAACCGTCTCTCTAACCCTAGCCCTCAACGTAACCCTACCCTAGGTCCAATCGTAACCCTAACCGTCTCTACAGAAGGATGAAATACGTGTGTTTCTCTCTGAAAGAACTCTCAGCCACTATTCTTTTGCTTGCTCCTTCCAAGTCTTTGTAGAAACGTGTGTTTTCACTGCAGGCATAAGTTTTAGGATGCATTTTTTCAATCTCTTGCAAGCCTCATGTTGTTTCTTAGACAATGTGGAAAAACAAGGAGTATGTATCCCGAATCACTTGAAATCCAGGAAAACGCACACTGCATCAGTCTTCTTCAAACACGTTCTATTTCCTAAAGTGTTTTGAACTTTCAACAAACCAGAAAAGAAGGGCATTTTGCAGTGAAATTCAGAATGGCATGTACAAAAAGCCATTTCTTTCGGTTGCAGAGTTCAAAAGCATGATTGTCTTCATGTTTTCGATGAAACCCTTACATTTCCAATTTACCTGAGTTAGGACTTTCCCAAAAAGACGTGTTTGCGTGTCTGTGTTGAAAGGAGCTCTAAGTTGTGTATTCAGTGCTGTAGAGTGACACACTCTACACAGGATACACAGCGTTTTGAGAGCACCAACATGCTTCAAACTGAAGCTGGTACAAGGTGTGTGTAGAATGCTGAATGAAGACTTGTCATTTCAAAGAAAGAAGAGGAAACCAAAATCCAGGTAGTGAAACGAGCACACCAGTATACGAGATGTGCATGTGGACAGTTTCAAGCAGCAGCTCTTTGTGGACACTTGGAAACAGCGGTATTAAAAACTTGCGTACGAAGCGGGATTTGGCCAAGGTTGAAAGACCTTCCTAAAGCAACCCTAAATAACTTAGCCAAACAATGAATGTTCCAATAAGCTCCTGCAGAAAAGGTGCTTCTATGACACAACCCCCAGCAGGTAGCTACATTCTGCACAGTATAAAATGCATATGAACTCCAGCATGAAAATTCACTCCAGAAGGATGAAATGCATGTTTCTCTATGAAAGAACACTCAGCCACAAGGCTTTAGCTTGCTGCTTCAAAGTCTTTATAGAAATGTGTGTTTTCACTGCTGGAATACCCTAGCCCTCAACATCACCATAACCCTAGGTCCAGGGTTAACCCTAACCTGATCTCTAACCCTAGCCCTCAACAAAACCCTAACCCTAGGTCCAACCGTAACCCTAACCGGATCTCTAACCCTAGCCCTCAACATAACCCTAACCCTAGGTCAAATCGTAACCCTAACCGGATATGTAACCCTAGCCCTCAACATAACCCTAACCCTAGGTCCAATCGTAATACTAACCGGATCTCTAACCCTAGCCCTCAACATAACCCTAACCCTACGTCCAATAATAACCCTAACCTTCTCTCTAACCCTAGCCCTCAACATAACCCTAACCCTAGGTCCAATCGTAACCCTAACCTGATCTCTAACCCTAGCCCTATACATAACCCTAACCCTAGGTCCAATCATAACGCTAACCATATCTCTAACCCTAGCCCTCAACATAACCCTAACCCTAGGTCCAATCGTAACCCTAACCGTCTCTCTAACCCTAGCCCTCAACGTTACGCTAACCCTAGGTCCAATCGTAACCCTAACCGGATCTGAACCCTAGCCCTCAACATAACCTTAACCTTAGGTCCAATCGTAATACTAACCTGATCACTAACCCTAGCCCTCAACATAACCCTAACCCTAGGTCCAATCGTAACCCTAACCGGATCTGTATCCCTAGCCCTAAACATAACCCTAACCCTAGGTCCAATCGTAACCCTAACCGCATCTCTAACCCTAGGCCTCAACATAACCCTAACCCTAGGTCCAATCGTAATACTAAGCTGATCTCTAACCCTGGCCCTCAACATAACCCTAACCCTAGGTCCAATCGTAACCCTAACCGTCTCTCTATCCCTAGCCCTCATCATAACCCTAACCCTAGGTCCAATCGTAACCCTAACCGGATCTCTAACCCTAGCCCTCAACATAACCCTAACCCTAGGTCCAATCGTAACCCTAACCGGATCTCTAACCCTAGACCTCAACATAACCCTAACCCTAGGTCCAATCGTAACCCTAACCGTCTCTCTAACCCTAGCCCTCAACATAACCCTACCCTAGGTCCAATCGTAACCCTAACCGGATCTCTAAGCCTAGCCCTCAACATAACCCTAACCCTAGGTCCAATCGTAACCCTAACCGGATCTCTAACCCTAGGCCTCAACATAACCCTAACCCTAGGTCCAATCGTAATACTAAGCGGATCTCTAACCCTGGCCCTCAACATAACACTAACCCTAGGTCCAATCGTAACCCTAACCGTCTCTCTAACCCTAGCCCTCAACATAACCCTAACCCTAGGTCCAATCGTAACCCTAACCGGATCTCTAACCCTAGACCTCAACATAACCCTAACCTTAGGTCCAATCGTAACCCTAACCCTTCTCTCTAACCCTAGCCCTCAACATAACCCTAACCCTAGGTCCAAACGTAACCCTAACCCTTCTCTCTAACCCTAGCCCTCAACATAACCCTAACCCTAGGACCAATCGTAACCCTAACCGGATCTCTAACCCTAGACCTCAACATAACCCTAACCCTAGGTCCAATCGTAACCCTAACCGTCTCTACAGAAGGATGAAATACGTGTGTTTCTCTCTGAAAGAACTCTCAGCCACTATTCTTTTGCTTGCTCCTTCCAAGTCTTTGTAGAAACGTGTGTTTTCACTGCAGGCATAAGTTTTAGGATGCGTTTTTTCAATCTCTTGCAAGCCTCATGTTGTTTCTTAGACAATGTCGAAAAACAAGGAGTATGTATCCCGAATCACTTGAAATCCAGGAAAACGCACACTGCATCAGTCTTCTTCAAACACGTTCTATCTCCTAAAGTGTTTTGAACTTTCAACAAACCAGAAAAGAAGGGCATTTTGCAGTGAAATTCAGAATGGCATGTACAAAAAGCCATTTCTTTCGGTTGCAGAGTTCAAAAGCATGATTGTCTTCATGTTTTCGATGAAACCATTACATTTCCAATTTACCTGAGTTAGGACTTTCCCAAAAAGACGTGTTTGCGTGTCTGTGTTGAAAGGAGCTCTAAGTTGTGTATTCAGTGCTGTAGAGTGACACACTCTACACAGGATACACAGCGTTTTGAGAGCACCAACATGCTTCAAACTGAAACTGCTACAAGGTGTGTGTAGCATGCTGAATGAAGACTTGTCATTTCAAAGAACGAAGAGGAAACCAAAATCCAGGTAGTGAAACGAGCACACCAGTATGGGAGATGTGCATGTGGACACTTTCAAGCAGCAGCTCTTTGTGGACACTTGGAAACAGGGCTGTGAAAAACTTTCGTACAAAGCGGATTTGGCCAAAGTTGAAAGACCTTCCAAAACCAACCCTAAATAACTTAGCCAAACAATGAAAGTTCCAATAAGCTCCTGCAGGAAAGGTGCATCTATGACACAACCCCCGAGCAGGTAGCTACATTCTGCACAGTACAAAATGCATATGAATTCCAGCAAGAAAACTCACTCCAGAAGGATGAAATGCATGTGTTTCTCTCTGAAAGGACACTCAGCCACTATTCTTTTGCTTGCTCCTTCCAAGTCTTTGTAGAAACGTGTGTTTTCACTGCTGGAATAAGTTTTAGGATGCATTGTTTCAATCTCTTGCAAGCCTCATGTTGTTTCTTAGACAATGTGGGAAAACACGGATTATGTTTCCCCAATCACTAGAAATCCAGGAAAACGCACACTGCATCAGTCTTCTTCAAACACGCTCTATCTCCTAATGTGTTGTGAACTTTCAACAAACCAGAAAAGAAGGGCATTTTGCACTGAAATTCAGACGGGTATGTACAAGAGTTCATTCCTATTGGCTGCAGAGTGCAAAAGCATGATTGACTTCAAGTTCTCGATGAAACCCTTACATTTCCAAGAGTAAAGAAGTAGGACTTTTACAAAAAGATCTGTTTGCGTGTCTGTGGTGAAAGGAGCTCTAAGTTGTGTATTCAGTGCTGGAGATTGACACACTCTACACAGGTTACTCAGCGTTTTAAGAGCACCAATATGCTGCAAACTGAAACTGCTACAAGGTGTGTGTAGCATGCAGAAAGAGGGCTTGTAATTTCAAAGAAAGAAGAGGAAACCAAAATCCAGGTAGTGAAACGAGCACACCAGTATGGGAGATGTGCATGTGGAGAGTTTTAAGCAGCAGTTCTTTGTGGGCTCTTGGAAACAAGGCTGTGAAAAAATTTCGTAAGAAAGCGGATTTGGCTAAAGTTGAAAGACCTTCCAAAACCAACCCAAAGAAGTTAGCCAAACAATGAATGTTCCAATAAGCTCCTGCAGGAAAGTTGCTTCTATGACACAACCCCCGAGCAGGTAGTTACATTCTGCACGGTACAAATGCATATGAATTCCAGGCTGAAAATTCACTCCAGAAGGATGAAATGTGTATGTTTCTCTCTGAAAGAACACTCAGCCATTGGCTTTTACTTGCTACTTCAAAGTCTTTGTAGAAACGTGTGCTTTCACCGCTGGAGTACGTTTTGGGATGCATTTTTTCAATCTCTTGCAAGCCTCATGTTTCTTTCACAATGTGGAAAAATAAGGATTATATTTCCCAAATCACTTGAAATCTAGGGAAACGCACACTGCATCGATCTTGCTCAAACACGCTCTTTCTCCTAATGTGTTGAGAACATTCAAGAAACCAGAAAACAAGGGCATTTTGCAGTGAAACTCAGTCAGGCATGTACAAGAGGTCATTTCTATTGGTAGTAGAGTGCAAAAGCATGATTGACTTCATGTTCTCCATGAAACCCTTACATTCCCAAGGGACCTGAAGTAGGACTTTCACAAAAAGATGTGTTTGCGTGTCTGTGGTGAAAGGAGCTCTAAGTTGTGTATTCAGTGCTGGAGAGTAACACACTCTACATAGGTTACACAGCGTTTTGAGAGCACCAACATGCTTCAAACTGAAGCTGGTACAAGGTGTGTGTAGAATGCTGAATGAAGACTTGTCATTTCAAAGAAAGAAGAGGAAACCAAAATCCAGGTAGTGAAACGAGCACACCAGTATACGAGATGTGCATGTGGACACTTTCAAGCAGCAGCTCTTTGTGGACACTTGGAAACAGCGCTATTAAAAACTTGCGTACGAAGCGGGATTTGGCCAAGGTTGAAAGACCTTCCAAAACCAACCCTAAATAACTTAGCCAAACAATGAATGTTCCAATAAACTCCTGCAGAAAAGGTGCTTCTATGACACAACCCCCAGCAGGTAGCTACATTCTGCACAGTATAAAATGCATATGAACTCCAGCATGAAAATTCACTCCAGAAGGATGAAATGCATGTTTCTCTCTGAAAGAACACTCAGCCACTAGGCTTTTGCTTGCTGCTTCAAAGTCTTTATAGAAATGTGTGTTTTCACTGCTGGAATATCCTAGCCCTCAACATCACTATAACCCTAGGTACATTCTTAAACCTAAACGGATCTCTAACCCTAGCCCTCAACATAACCCTAACCCTAGGTCCAACCGTAACCCTAACCGGATCTCTAACCCTAGCCCTCAACATAACCCTAACCCTAGGTCCAATCGTAACCCTAACCGGATCTGTAACCCTAGCCCTCAACATAACCCTAACCCTAGGTCCAATCGTAATACTAACCTGATCTCTAACCTTAGGCCTCAACAAAACCCTAACCCTAGGTCCAATCGTAACCCTAACCGGATCTCTAACCCTAGGCCTCAACATAACCCTAACACTAGGTCCAATCGTAATACTAAGCTGATCTCTAACCCTGGTCCTCAACATAACCCTAACCCTAGGTCCAATCGTAACCCTAACCGTCTCTCTATCCCTAGCCCTCAACATAACCCTAACCCTAGGTCCAATCGTAACCCTAAACGGATCTCTAACCCTAGCCCTCAACATAACCCTAACCCTAGGTCCAATCGTAACCCTAACCGGATCTCTAACCCTAGCCCTCAACATAACCCTAACCATAGGTCCAATCGTAACCCTAAGCGGATCTCTAACCCTAGCCCTCAACATAACCCTACCCTAGATCCAATCGTAACCCTAACCGGATCTGTAACCTTAGCCCTCAACATAACCCTAACCCTAGGTCCAATCGTAATACTAATCTGATCTCTAACCCTAGCCCTCAACATAACCCTAACCCTAGGTCCAATCGTAACCCTAACCGCATCTCTAACCCTAGGCCTCAACATAACCCTAACCCTAGGTCCAATCGTAATACTAAGCTGATCTCTAACCCTGGCCCTCAACATAACCCTAACCCTAGGTCCAATCGTAACCCTAACCGTCTCTCTATCCCTAGCCCTCATCATAACCCTAACCCTAGGTCCAATCGTAACCCTAACCGGATCTCTAACCCTAGCCCTCAACATAACCCTAACCCTAGGTCCAATCGTAACCCTAACCGGATCTCTAACCCTAGACCTCAACATAACCCTAACCCTAGGTCCAATCGTAACCCTAACCGTCTCTCTAACCCTAGCCCTCAACATAACCCTACCCTAGGTCCAATCGTAACCCTAACCGGATCTCTAAGCCTAGCCCTCAACATAACCCTAACCCTAGGTCCAATCGTAACCCTAACCGGATCTCTAACCCTAGGCCTCAACATAACCCTAACCCTAGGTCCAATCGTAATACTAAGCGGATCTCTAACCCTGGCCCTCAACATAACACTAACCCTAGGTCCAATCGTAACCCTAACCGGATCTCTAACCCTAGGCCTCAACATAACCCTAACCCTAGGTCCAATCGTAATACTAAGCGGATCTCTAACCCTGGCCCTCAACATAACACTAACCCTAGGTCCAATCGTAACCCTAACCGTCTCTCTAACCCTAGCCCTCAACATAACCCTAACCCTAGGTCCAATCGTAATATTAAGCTGATCTCTAACCCTGGCCCTTAACATAACCCTAACCCTAGGTCCAAACGTAACCCTAACCCTTCTCTCTAACCCTAGCCCTCAACATAACCCTAACCCTAGGTCCAATCGTAATATTAAGCTGATCTCTAACCCTGGCCCTTAACATAACCCTAACCCTAGGTCCAAACGTAACCCTAACCCTTCTCTCTAACCCTAGCCCTCAACATAACCCTAACCCTAGGACCAATCGTAACCCTAACCGGATCTCTAACCCTAGACCTCAACATAACCCTAACCCTAGGTCCAATCGTAACCCTAACCGTCTCTACAGAAGGATGAAATACGTGTGTTTCTCTCTGAAAGAACTCTCAGCCACTATTCTTTTGCTTGCTCCTTCCAAGTCTTTGTAGAAACGTGTGTTTTCACTGCAGGCATAAGTTTTAGGATGCGTTTTTTCAATCTCTTGCAAGCCTCATGTTGTTTCTTAGACAATGTCGAAAAACAAGGAGTATGTATCCCGAATCACTTGAAATCCAGGAAAACGCACACTGCATCAGTCTTCTTCAAACACGTTCTATCTCCTAAAGTGTTTTGAACTTTCAACAAACCAGAAAAGAAGGGCATTTTGCAGTGAAATTCAGAATGGCATGTACAAAAAGCCATTTCTTTCGGTTGCAGAGTTCAAAAGCATGATTGTCTTCATGTTTTCGATGAAACCATTACATTTCCAACTTACCTGAGTTAGGACTTTCCCAAAAAGACGTGTTTGCGTGTCTGTGTTGAAAGGAGCTCTAAGTTGTGTATTCAGTGCTGTAGAGTGACACACTCTACACAGGATACACAGCGTTTTGAGAGCACCAACATGCTTCAAACTGAAACTGCTACAAGGTGTGTGTAGCATGCTGAATGAAGACTTGTCATTTCAAAGAAAGAAGAGGAAACCAAAATCCAGGTAGTGAAACGAGCACACCAGTATGGGAGATGTGCATGTGGACACTTTCAAGCAGCAGCTCTTTGTGGACACTTGGAAACAGGGCTGTGAAAAACTTTCGTACAAAGCGGATTTGGCCAAAGTTGAAAGACCTTCCAAAACCAACCCTAAATAACTTAGCCAAACAATGAAAGTTCCAATAAGCTCCTGCAGGAAAGGTGCATCTATGACACAACCCCCGAGCAGGTAGCTACATTCTGCACAGTACAAAATGCATATGAATTCCAGCAAGAAAACTCACTCCAGAAGGATGAAATGCATGTGTTTCTCTCTGAAAGGACACTCAGCCACTATTCTTTTGCTTGCTCCTTCCAAGTCTTTGTAGAAACGTGTGTTTTCACTGCTGGAATAAGTTTTAGGATGCATTGTTTCAATCTCTTGCAAGCCTCATGTTGTTTCTTAGACAATGTGGGAAAACACGGATTATGTTTCCCCAATCACTAGAAATCCAGGAAAACGCACACTGCATCAGTCTTCTTCAAACACGCTCTATCTCCTAATGTGTTGTGAACTTTCAACAAACCAGAAAAGAAGGGCATTTTGCACTGAAATTCAGACGGGTATGTACAAGAGTTCATTCCTATTGGTTGCAGAGTGCAAAAGCATGATTGACTTCAAGTTCTCGATGAAACCCTTACATTTCCAAGAGTAAAGAAGTAGGACTTTTACAAAAAGATGTGTTTGCGTGTCTGTGGTGAAAGGAGCTCTAAGTTGTGTATTCAGTGCTGGAGATTGACACACTCTACACAGGTTACTCAGCGTTTTAAGAGCACCAATATGCTGCAAACTGAAACTGCTACAAGGTGTGTGTAGCATGCAGAAAGAGGGCTTGTAATTTCAAAGAAAGAAGAGGAAACCAAAATCCAGGTAGTGAAACGAGCACACCAGTATGGGAGATGTGCATGTGGAGAGTTTTAAGCAGCAGTTCTTTGTGGGCTCTTGGAAACAAGGCTGTGAAAAAATTTCGTAAGAAAGCGGATTTGGCTAAAGTTGAAAGACCTTCCAAAACCAACCCAAAGAAGTTAGCCAAACAATGAATGTTCCAATAAGCTCCTGCAGGAAAGTTGCTTCTATGACACAACCCCCGAGCAGGTAGTTACATTCTGCACGGTACAAATGCATATGAATTCCAGGCTGAAAATTCACTCCAGAAGGATGAAATGTGTATGTTTCTCTCTGAAAGAACACTCAGCCATTGGCTTTTACTTGCTACTTCAAAGTCTTTGTAGAAACGTGTGCTTTCACCGCTGGAGTACGTTTTGGGATGCATTTTTTCAATCTCTTGCAAGCCTCATGTTTCTTTCACAATGTGGAAAAATAAGGATTATATTTCCCAAATCACTTGAAATCTAGGGAAACGCACACTGCATCGATCTTGCTCAAACACGCTCTTTCTCCTAATGTGTTGAGAACATTCAAGAAACCAGAAAACAAGGGCATTTTGCAGTGAAACTCAGTCAGGCATGTACAAGAGGTCATTTCTATTGGTAGTAGAGTGCAAAAGCATGATTGACTTCATGTTCTCCATGAAACCCTTACATTCCCAAGGGACCTGAAGTAGGACTTTCACAAAAAGATGTGTTTGCGTGTCTGTGGTGAAAGGAGCTCTAAGTTGTGTATTCAGTGCTGGAGAGTAACACACTCTACATAGGTTACACAGCGTTTTGAGAGCACCAACATGCTTCAAACTGAAGCTGGTACAAGGTGTGTGTAGAATGCTGAATGAAGACTTGTCATTTCAAAGAAAGAAGAGGAAACCAAAATCCAGGTAGTGAAACGAGCACACCAGTATACGAGATGTGCATGTGGACACTTTCAAGCAGCAGCTCTTTGTGGACACTTGGAAACAGCGCTATTAAAAACTTGCGTACGAAGCGGGATTTGGCCAAGGTTGAAAGACCTTCCAAAACCAACCCTAAATAACTTAGCCAAACAATGAATGTTCCAATAAGCTCCTGCAGAAAAGGTGCTTCTATGACACAACCCCCAGCAGGTAGCTACATTCTGCACAGTATAAAATGCATATGAACTCCAGCATGAAAATTCACTCCAGAAGGATGAAATGCATGTTTCTCTCTGAAAGAACACTCAGCCACTAGGCTTTTGCTTGCTGCTTCAAAGTCTTTATAGAAATGTGTGTTTTCACTGCTGGAATATCCTAGCCCTCAACATCACTATAACCCTAGGTACATTCTTAAACCTAAACGGATCTCTAACCCTAGCCCTCAACATAACCCTAACCCTAGGTCCAACCGTAACCCTAACCGGATCTCTAACCCTAGCCCTCAACATAACCCTAACCCTAGGTCCAATCGTAACCCTAACCGGATCTGTAACCCTAGCCCTCAACATAACCCTAACCCTAGGTCCAATCGTAATACTAACCTGATCTCTAACCTTAGGCCTCAACAAAACCCTAACCCTAGGTCCAATCGTAACCCTAACCGGATCTCTAACCCTAGGCCTCAACATAACCCTAACACTAGGTCCAATCGTAATACTAAGCTGATCTCTAACCCTGGTCCTCAACATAACCCTAACCCTAGGTCCAATCGTAACCCTAACCGTCTCTCTATCCCTAGCCCTCAACATAACCCTAACCCTAGGTCCAATCGTAACCCTAAACGGATCTCTAACCCTAGCCCTCAACATAACCCTAACCCTAGGTCCAATCGTAACCCTAACCGGATCTCTAACCCTAGCCCTCAACATAACCCTAACCATAGGTCCAATCGTAACCCTAAGCGGATCTCTAACCCTAGCCCTCAACATAACCCTACCCTAGATCCAATTGTAACCCTAACCGGATCTGTAACCTTAGCCCTCAACATAACCCTAACCCTAGGTCCAATCGTAATACTAATCTGATCTCTAACCCTAGCCCTCAACATAACCCTAACCCTAGGTCCAATCGTAACCCTAACCGCATCTCTAACCCTAGGCCTCAACATAACCCTAACCCTAGGTCCAATCGTAATACTAAGCTGATCTCTAACCCTGGCCCTCAACATAACCCTAACCCTAGGTCCAATCGTAACCCTAACCGTCTCTCTATCCCTAGCCCTCATCATAACCCTAACCCTAGGTCCAATCGTAACCCTAACCGGATCTCTAACCCTAGCCCTCAACATAACCCTAACCCTAGGTCCAATCGTAACCCTAACCGGATCTCTAACCCTAGACCTCAACATAACCCTAACCCTAGGTCCAATCGTAACCCTAACCGTCTCTCTAACCCTAGCCCTCAACATAACCCTACCCTAGGTCCAATCGTAACCCTAACCGGATCTCTAAGCCTAGCCCTCAACATAACCCTAACCCTAGGTCCAATCGTAACCCTAACCGGATCTCTAACCCTAGGCCTCAACATAACCCTAACCCTAGGTCCAATCGTAATACTAAGCGGATCTCTAACCCTGGCCCTCAACATAACACTAACCCTAGGTCCAATCGTAACCCTAACCGGATCTCTAACCCTAGGCCTCAACATAACCCTAACCCTAGGTCCAATCGTAATACTAAGCGGATCTCTAACCCTGGCCCTCAACATAACACTAACCCTAGGTCCAATCGTAACCCTAACCGTCTCTCTAACCCTAGCCCTCAACATAACCCTAACCCTAGGTCCAATCGTAATATTAAGCTGATCTCTAACCCTGGCCCTTAACATAACCCTAACCCTAGGTCCAAACGTAACCCTAACCCTTCTCTCTAACCCTAGCCCTCAACATAACCCTAACCCTAGGTCCAATCGTAATATTAAGCTGATCTCTAACCCTGGCCCTTAACATAACCCTAACCCTAGGTCCAAACGTAACCCTAACCCTTCTCTCTAACCCTAGCCCTCAACATAACCCTAACCCTAGGACCAATCGTAACCCTAACCGGATCTCTAACCCTAGACCTCAACATAACCCTAACCCTAGGTCCAATCGTAACCCTAACCGTCTCTACAGAAGGATGAAATACGTGTGTTTCTCTCTGAAAGAACTCTCAGCCACTATTCTTTTGCTTGCTCCTTCCAAGTCTTTGTAGAAACGTGTGTTTTCACTGCAGGCATAAGTTTTAGGATGCGTTTTTTCAATCTCTTGCAAGCCTCATGTTGTTTCTTAGACAATGTCGAAAAACAAGGAGTATGTATCCCGAATCACTTGAAATCCAGGAAAACGCACACTGCATCAGTCTTCTTCAAACACGTTCTATCTCCTAAAGTGTTTTGAACTTTCAACAAACCAGAAAAGAAGGGCATTTTGCAGTGAAATTCAGAATGGCATGTACAAAAAGCCATTTCTTTCGGTTGCAGAGTTCAAAAGCATGATTGTCTTCATGTTTTCGATGAAACCATTACATTTCCAATTTACCTGAGTTAGGACTTTCCCAAAAAGACGTGTTTGCGTGTCTGTGTTGAAAGGAGCTCTAAGTTGTGTATTCAGTGCTGTAGAGTGACACACTCTACACAGGATACACAGCGTTTTGAGAGCACCAACATGCTTCAAACTGAAACTGCTACAAGGTATGTGTAGCATGCTGAATGAAGACTTGTCATTTCAAAGAACGAAGAGGAAACCAAAATCCAGGTAGTGAAACGAGCACACCAGTATGGGAGATGTGCATGTGGACACTTTCAAGCAGCAGCTCTTTGTGGACACTTGGAAACAGGGCTGTGAAAAACTTTCGTACAAAGCGGATTTGGCCAAAGTTGAAAGACCTTCCAAAACCAACCCTAAATAACTTAGCCAAACAATGAAAGTTCCAATAAGCTCCTGCAGGAAAGGTGCATCTATGACACAACCCCCGAGCAGGTAGCTACATTCTGCACAGTACAAAATGCATATGAATTCCAGCAAGAAAACTCACTCCAGAAGGATGAAATGCATGTGTTTCTCTCTGAAAGGACACTCAGCCACTATTCTTTTGCTTGCTCCTTCCAAGTCTTTGTAGAAACGTGTGTTTTCACTGCTGGAATAAGTTTTAGGATGCATTGTTTCAATCTCTTGCAAGCCTCATGTTGTTTCTTAGACAATGTGGGAAAACACGGATTATGTTTCCCCAATCACTAGAAATCCAGGAAAACGCACACTGCATCAGTCTTCTTCAAACACGCTCTATCTCCTAATGTGTTGTGAACTTTCAACAAACCAGAAAAGAAGGGCATTTTGCACTGAAATTCAGACGGGTATGTACAAGAGTTCATTCCTATTGGCTGCAGAGTGCAAAAGCATGATTGACTTCAAGTTCTCGATGAAACCCTTACATTTCCAAGAGTAAAGAAGTAGGACTTTTACAAAAAGATGTGTTTGCGTGTCTGTGGTGAAAGGAGCTCTAAGTTGTGTATTCAGTGCTGGAGATTGACACACTCTACACAGGTTACTCAGCGTTTTAAGAGCACCAATATGCTGCAAACTGAAACTGCTACAAGGTGTGTGTAGCATGCAGAAAGAGGGCTTGTAATTTCAAAGAAAGAAGAGGAAACCAAAATCCAGGTAGTGAAACGAGCACACCAGTATGGGAGATGTGCATGTGGAGAGTTTTAAGCAGCAGTTCTTTGTGGGCTCTTGGAAACAAGGCTGTGAAAAAATTTCGTAAGAAAGCGGATTTGGCTAAAGTTGAAAGACCTTCCAAAACCAACCCAAAGAAGTTAGCCAAGCAATGAATGTTCCAATAAGCTCCTGCAGGAAAGTTGCTTCTATGACACAACCCCCGAGCAGGTAGTTACATTCTGCACGGTACAAATGCATATGAATTCCAGGCTGAAAATTCACTCCAGAAGGATGAAATGTGTATGTTTCTCTCTGAAAGAACACTCAGCCATTGGCTTTTACTTGCTACTTCAAAGTCTTTGTAGAAACGTGTGCTTTCACCGCTGGAGTACGTTTTGGGATGCATTTTTTCAATCTCTTGCAAGCCTCATGTTTCTTTCACAATGTGGAAAAATAAGGATTATATTTCCCAAATCACTTGAAATCTAGGGAAACGCACACTGCATCGATCTTGCTCAAACACGCTCTTTCTCCTAATGTGTTGAGAACATTCAAGAAACCAGAAAACAAGGGCATTTTGCAGTGAAACTCAGTCAGGCATGTACAAGAGGTCATTTCTATTGGTAGTAGAGTGCAAAAGCATGATTGACTTCATGTTCTCCATGAAACCCTTACATTCCCAAGGGACCTGAAGTAGGACTTTCACAAAAAGATGTGTTTGCGTGTCTGTGGTGAAAGGAGCTCTAAGTTGTGTATTCAGTGCTGGAGAGTAACACACTCTACATAGGTTACACAGCGTTTTGAGAGCACCAACATGCTTCAAACTGAAGCTGGTACAAGGTGTGTGTAGAATGCTGAATGAAGACTTGTCATTTCAAAGAAAGAAGAGGAAACCAAAATCCAGGTAGTGAAACGAGCACACCAGTATACGAGATGTGCATGTGGACAGTTTCAAGCAGCAGCTCTTTGTGGACACTTGGAAACAGCGCTTTTAAAAACTTGCGTACGAAGCGGGATTTGGCCAAGGTTGAAAGACCTTCCAAAACCAACCCTAAATAACTTAGCCAAACAATGAATGTTCCAATAAACTCCTGCAGAAAAGGTGCTTCTATGACACAACCCCCAGCAGGTAGCTACATTCTGCACAGTATAAAATGCATATGAACTCCAGCATGAAAATTCACTCCAGAAGGATGAAATGCATGTTTCTCTCTGAAAGAACACTCAGCCACTAGGCTTTTGCTTGCTGCTTCAAAGTCTTTATAGAAATGTGTGTTTTCACTGCTGGAATATCCTAGCCCTCAACATCACTATAACCCTAGGTACATTCTTAAACCTAAAAGGATCTCTAACCCTAGCCCTCAACATAACCCTAACCCTAGGTCCAACCGTAACCCTAACCGGATCTCTAACCCTAGCCCTCAACATAACCCTAACCCTAGGTCCAATCGTAACCCTAACCGGATCTGTAACCCTAGCCCTCAACATAACCCTAACCCTAGGTCCAATCGTAATACTAACCTGATCTCTAACCTTAGGCCTCAACAAAACCCTAACCCTAGGTCCAATCGTAACCCTAACCGGATCTCTAACCCTAGGCCTCAACATAACCCTAACCCTAGGTCCAATCGTAATACTAAGCTGATCTCTAACCCTGGCCCTCAACATAACCCTAACCCTAGGTCCAATCGTAACCCTAACCGTCTCTCTATCCCTAGCCCTCAACATAACCCTAACCCTAGGTCCAATCGTAACCCTAACCGGATCTCTAACCCTAGCCCTCAACATAACCCTAACCCTAGGTCCAATCGTAACCCTAACCGCATCTCTAACCCTAGGCCTCAACATAACCCTAACCCTAGGTCCAATCGTAATACTAAGCTGATCTCTAACCCTGGCCCTCAACATAACCCTAACCCTAGGTCCAATCGTAACCCTAACCGTCTCTCTATCCCTAGCCCTCAACATAACCCTAACCCTAGGTCCAATAGTAACCCTAACCGGATCTCTAACCCTAGCCCTCAACATAACCCTAACCCTAGGTCCAATCGTAACCCTAACCGGATCTCTAACCCTAGACCTCAACATAACCCTAACCCTAGGTCCAATCGTAACCCTAACCGTCTCTCTAACCCTAGCCCTCAACAAAACCCTACCCTAGGTCCAATCGTAACCCTAACCGGATCTCTAACCCTAGCCCTCAACATAACCCTAACCCTAGGTCCAATCGTAACCGTAACCGGATCTCTAACCCTAGGCCTCAACATAACCCTAACCCTAGGTCCAATCGTAATACTAAGCTGATCTCTAACCCTGGCCCTCAACATAACCCTAACCCTAGGTCCAATCGTAACCCTAACCGTCTCTCTAACCCTAGCCCTCAACATAACCCTAACCCTAGGTCCAATCGTAACCCTAACCGGATCTCTAACCCTAGACCTCAACATAACCCTAACCCTAGGTCCAATCGTAACCCTAACCCTTCTCTCTAACCCTAGCCCTCAACATAACCCTAACCCTAGGTCCAATCGTAATACTAAGCTGATCTCTAACCCTGGCCCTCAACATAACCCTAACCCTAGGTCCAAACGTAACCCTAACACTTCTCTCTAACCCTAGCCCTCAACATAACCCTAACCCTAGGTCCAATCGTAACCCTAACCGGATCTCTAACCCTAGACCTCAACATAACCCTAACCCTAGGTCCAATCGTAACCCTAACCGTCTCTACAGAAGGATGAAATACGTGTGTTTCTCTCTGAAAGAACTCTCAGCCACTATTCTTTTGCTTGCTCCTTCCAAGTCTTTGTAGAAACGTGTGTTTTCACTGCAGGCATAAGTTTTAGGATGCATTTTTTCAATCTCTTGCAAGCCTCAGGTTGTTTCTTAGACAATGTCGAAAAACAAGGAGTATGTATCCCGAATCACTTGAAATCCAGGAAAACGCACACTGCATCAGTCTTCTTCAAACACGTTCTATCTCCTAAAGTGTTTTGAACTTTCAACAAACCAGAAAAGAAGGGCATTTTGAAGTGAAATTCAGAATGGCATGTACAAAAAGCCATTTCTTTCGGTTGCAGAGTTCAAAAGCATGATTGTCTTCGTGTTTTCGATGAAACCATTACATTTCCAACTTACCTGAGTTAGGACTTTCCCAAAAAGACGTGTTTGCGTGTCTGTGTTGAAAGGAGCTCTAAGTTGTGTATTCAGTGCTGTAGAGTGACACACTCTACACAGGATACACAGCGTTTTGAGAGCACCAACATGCTTCAAACTGAAACTCCTACAAGGTGTGTGTAGCATGCTGAATGAAGACTTGTCATTTCAAAGAAAGAAGAGGAAACCAAAATCCAGGTAGTGAAACGAGCACACCAGTATGGGAGATGTGCATGTGGACACTTTCAAGCAGCAGCTCTTTGTGGACACTTGGAAACAGGGCTGTGAAAAACTTTCGTACAAAGCGGATTTGGCCAAAGTTGAAAGACCTTCCAAAACCAACCCTAAATAACTTAGCCAAACAATGAAAGTTCCAATAAGCTCCTGCAGGAAAGGTGCATCTATGACACAACCCCCGAGCAGGTAGCTACATTCTGCACAGTACAAAATGCATATGAATTCCAGCAAGAAAACTCACTCCAGAAGGATGAAATGCACGTGTTTCTCTCTGAAAGGACACTCAGCCACTATTCTTTTGCTTGCTCCTTCCAAGTCTTTGTAGAAACGTGTGTTTTCACTGCTGGAATAAGTTTTAGGATGCATTGTTTCAATCTCTTGCAAGCCTCATGTTGTTTCTTAGACAATGTGGGAAAACACGGATTATGTTTCCCAAATCACTAGAAATCCAGGAAAACGCACACTGCATCAGTCTTCTTCAAACACGCTCTATCTCCTAATGTGTTGTGAACTTTCAACAAACCAGAAAAGAAGGGCATTTTGCACTGAAATTCAGACGGGTATGTACAAGAGTTCATTCCTATTGGTTGCAGAGTGCAAAAGCATGATTGACTTCAAGTTCTCGATGAAACCCTTACATTTCCAAGAGTAAAGAAGTAGGACTTTTACAAAAAGATGTGTTTGCGTGTCTGTGGTGAAAGGAGCTCTAAGTTGTGTATTCAGTGCTGGAGATTGACACACTCTACACAGGTTACTCAGCGTTTTAAGAGCACCAATATGCTGCAAACTGAAACTGCTACAAGGTGTGTGTAGCATGCAGAAAGAGGGCTTGTAATTTCAAAGAAAGAAGAGGAAACGAAAATCCAGGTAGTGAAACGAGCACACCAGTATGGGAGATGTGCATGTGGAGAGTTTTAAGCAGCAGTTCTTTGTGGGCTCTTGGAAACAAGGCTGTGAAAAAATTTCGTAAGAAAGCGGATTTGGCTAAAGTTGAAAGACCTTCCAAAACCAACCCAAAGAAGTTAGCCAAACAATGAATGTTCCAATAAGCTCCTGCAGGAAAGTTGCTTCTATGACACAACCCCCGAGCAGGTAGTTACATTCTGCACGGTACAAATGCATATGAATTCCAGGCTGAAAATTCACTCCAGAAGGATGAAATGTGTATGTTTCTCTCTGAAAGAACACTCAGCCATTGGCTTTTACTTGCTACTTCAAAGTCTTTGTAGAAACGTGTGCTTTCACCGCTGGAGTACGTTTTGGGATGCATTTTTTCAATCTCTTGCAAGCCTCATGTTTCTTTCACAATGTGGAAAAATAAGGATTATATTTCCCAAATCACTTGAAATCTAGGGAAACGCACACTGCATCGATCTTGCTCAAACACGCTCTTTCTCCTAATGTGTTGAGAACATTCAAGAAACCAGAAAACAAGGGCATTTTGCAGTGAAACTCAGTCAGGCATGTACAAGAGGTCATTTCTATTGGTAGTAGAGTGCAAAAGCATGATTGACTTCATGTTCTCCATGAAACCCTTACATTCCCAAGGGACCTGAAGTAGGACTTTCACAAAAAGATGTGTTTGCGTGTCTGTGGTGAAAGGAGCTCTAAGTTGTGTATTCAGTGCTGGAGAGTAACACACTCTACATAGGTTACACAGCGTTTTGAGAGCACCAACATGCTTCAAACTGAAGCTGGTACAAGGTGTGTGTAGAATGCTGAATGAAGACTTGTCATTTCAAAGAAAGAAGAGGAAACCAAAATCCAGGTAGTGAAACGAGCACACCAGTATACGAGATGTGCATGTGGACAGTTTCAAGCAGCAGCTCTTTGTGGACACTTGGAAACAGCGCTATTAAAAACTTGCGTACGAAGCGGGATTTGGCCAAGGTTGAAAGACCTTCCAAAACCAACCCTAAATAACTTAGCCAAACAATGAATGTTCCAATAAACTCCTGCAGAAAAGGTGCTTCTATGACACAACCCCCAGCAGGTAGCTACATTCTGCACAGTATAAAATGCATATGAACTCCAGCATGAAAATTCACTCCAGAAGGATGAATTGCATGTTTCTCTCTGAAAGAACACTCAGCCACTAGGCTTTTGCTTGCTGCTTCAAAGTCTTTATAGAAATGTGTGTTTTCACTGCTGGAATATCCTAGCCCTCAACATCACTATAACCCTAGGTACATTCTTAAACCTAAACGGATCTCTAACCCTAGCCCTCAACATAACCCTAACCCTAGGTCCAACCGTAACCCTAATCGGATCTCTAACCCTAGCCCTCAACATAACCCTAACCCTAGGTCCAATCGTAACCCTAACCGTCTCTCTATCCCTAGCCCTCAACATAACCCTAACCCTAGGTCCAATCGTAACCCTAACCGGATCTCTAACCCTAGCCCTCAACATAACCTTAACCCTAGGTCCAATCGTAACCCTAACCAGATCTCTAACCCTAGCCCTCAACATAACCCTAACCCTAGGTCCAATCGTAACCCTAACCGGATCTCTAACCCTAGCCCTCAACATATCCCTACCCTAGGTCCAATCGTAACCCTAACCGGATCTGTAACCCTAGCCCTCAACATAACCCTAACCCTAGGTCCAATCGTAATACTAACCTGATCTCTAACCTTAGGCATCAACATAACCCTAACCCTAGGTCCAATCGTAACCCTAACCGTCTCTCTAACCCTAGCCCTCAATATAACCCTAACCCTAGGTCCAATCGTAACCCTAACCAGATCTCTAACCCTAGCCCTCAACATAACCCTAACCCTAGGTCCAATCGTAACCCTAACCGGATCTCTAACCCTACGCCTCAACATAACCCTAACCCTAGGTCCAATCGTAATACTAAGCTGATCTCTAACCCTGGCCCTCAACATAACCCTAACCCTAGGTCCAATCATAACCCTAACCGTCTCTCTATCCCTAGCCCTCAACATAACCCTAACCCTAGGTCCAATCGTAACCCTAACCGGATCTCTAACCCTAGCCCTCAACATAACCCTAACCCTAGGTCCAATCGTAACCCTAACCGGATCTCTAACCCTAGACCTCAACATAACCCTAACCCTAGGTCCAATTGTAACCCTAACCGTCTCTCTAACCCTAGCCCTCAACATAACCCTACCCTAGGTCCAATCGTAACCCTAACCGGATCTGTAACCCTAGCCCTCAACATAACCCTAACCCTATTTCCAATCGTAACCCTAACCGGATCTCTAACCCTAGGCCTCAACATAACTCTAACCCTAGGTCCAATCGTAATACTAAGCTGATCTCTAACCCTGGCCCTCAACATAACCCTAACCCTAGGTCCAATCATAACCCTAACAGTCTCTCTAACCCTAGCCCTCAACATAACCCTAACCCTAGGTCCAATCGTAACCCTAACCGGATCTCTAACCCTAGACCTCAACATAACCCTAACCCTAGGTCCAATCGTAACCCTAACCCTTCTCTCTAACCCTAGCCCTCAACATAACCCTAACCCTAGGTCCAATCGTAATACTAAGCTGATCTCTAACCCTGGCCCTCAACATAACCCTAACCCTAGGTCCAAACGTAACCCTAACCCTTCTCTCTAACCCTAGCCCTCAACATAACCCTAACCCTAGGTCCAATCGTAACCCTAACCGGATCTCTAACCCTAGACCTCAACATAACCCTAACCCTAGGTCCAATCGTAACCCTAACCGTCTCTACAGAAGGATGAAATACGTGTGTTTCTCTCTGAAAGAACTCTCAGCCACTATTGTTTTGCTTGCTCCTTCCAAGTCTTTGTAGAAACGTGTGTTTTCACTGCAGGCATAAGTTTTAGGATGCATTTTTTCAATCTCTTGCAAGCCTCATGTTGTTTCTTAGACAATGTCGAAAAACAAGGAGTATGTATCCCGAATCACTTGAAATCCAGGAAAACGCACACTGCATCAGTCTTCTTCAAACACGTTCTATCTCCTAAAGTGTTTTTAACTTTCAACAAACCAGAAAAGAAGGGCATTTTGCAGTGAAATTCAGAATGGCATGTACAAAAAGCCATTTCTTTCGGTTGCAGAGTTCAAAAGCATGATTGTCTTCATGTTTTCGATGAAACCATTACATTTCCAACTTACCTGAGTTAGGACTTTCCCAAAAAGACGTGTTTGCGTGTCTGTGTTGAAAGGAGCTCTAAGTTGTGTATTCAGTGCTGTAGAGTGACACACTCTACACAGGATACACAGCGTTTTGAGAGCACCAACATGCTTCAAACTGAAACTGCTACAAGGTGTGTGTAGCATGCTGAATGAAGACTTGTCATTTCAAAGAAAGAAGAGGAAACCAAAATCCAGGTAGTGAAACGAGCACACCAGTATGGGAGATGTGCATGTGGACACTTTCAAGCAGCAGCTCTTTGTGGACACTTGGAAACAGGGCTGTGAAAAACTTTCGTACAAAGCGGATTTGGCCAAAGTTGAAAGACCTTCCAAAACCAACCCTAAATAACTTAGCCAAACAATGAAAGTTCCAATAAGCTCCTGCAGGAAAGGTGCATCTATGACACAACCCCCGAGCAGGTAGCTACATTCTGCACAGTACAAAATGCATATGAATTCCAGCAAGAAAACTCACTCCAGAAGGATGAAATGCATGTGTTTCTCTCTGAAAGGACACTCAGCCACTATTCTTTTGCTTGCTCCTTCCAAGTCTTTGTAGAAACGTGTGTTTTCACTGCTGGAATAAGTTTTAGGATGCATTGTTTCAATCTCTTGCAAGCCTCATGTTGTTTCTTAGACAATGTGGGAAAACACGGATTATGTTTCCCAAATCACTAGAAATCCAGGAAAACGCACACTGCATCAGTCTTCTTCAAACACGCTCTATCTCCTAATGTGTTGTGAACTTTCAACAAACCAGAAAAGAAGGGCATTTTGCACTGAAATTCAGACGGGTATGTACAAGAGTTCATTCCTATTGGTTGCAGAGTGCAAAAGCATGATTGACTTCAAGTTCTCGATGAAACCCTTACATTTCCAAGAGTAAAGAAGTAGGACTTTTACAAAAAGATGTGTTTGCGTGTCTGTGGTGAAAGGAGCTCTAAGTTGTGTATTCAGTGCTGGAGATTGACACACTCTACACAGGTTACTCAGCATTTTAAGAGCACCAATATGCTGCAAACTGAAACTGCTACAAGGTGTGTGTAGCATGCAGAAAGAGGGCTTGTAATTTCAAAGAAAGAAGAGGAAACCAAAATCCAGGTAGTGAAACGAGCACACCAGTATGGGAGATGTGCATGTGGAGAGTTTTAAGCAGCAGTTCTTTGTGGGCTCTTGGAAACAAGGCTGTGAAAAAATTTCGTAAGAAAGCGGATTTGGCTAAAGTTGAAAGACCTTCCAAAACCAACCCAAAGAAGTTAGCCAAACAATGAATGTTCCAATAAGCTCCTGCAGGAAAGTTGCTTCTATGACACAACCCCCGAGCAGGTAGTTACATTCTGCACGGTACAAATGCATATGAATTCCAGGCTGAAAATTCACTCCAGAAGGATGAAATGTGTATGTTTCTCTCTGAAAGAACACTCAGCCATTGGCTTTTACTTGCTACTTCAAAGTCTTTGTAGAAACGTGTGCTTTCACCGCTGGAGTACGTTTTGGGATGCATTTTTTCAATCTCTTGCAAGCCTCATGTTTCTTTCACAATGTGGAAAAATAAGGATTATATTTCCCAAATCACTTGAAATCTAGGGAAACGCACACTGCATCGATCTTGCTCAAACACGCTCTTTCTCCTAATGTGTTGAGAACATTCAAGAAACCAGAAAACAAGGGCATTTTGCAGTGAAACTCAGTCAGGCATGTACAAGAGGTCATTTCTATTGGTAGTAGAGTGCAAAAGCATGATTGACTTCATGTTCTCCATGAAACCCTTACATTCCCAAGGGACCTGAAGTAGGACTTTCACAAAAAGATGTGTTTGCGTGTCTGTGGTGAAAGGAGCTCTAAGTTGTGTATTCAGTGCTGGAGAGTAACACACTCTACATAGGTTACACAGCGTTTTGAGAGCACCAACATGCTTCAAACTGAAGCTGGTACAAGGTGTGTGTAGAATGCTGAATGAAGACTTGTCATTTCAAAGAAAGAAGAGGAAACCAAAATCCAGGTAGTGAAACGAGCACACCAGTATACGAGATGTGCATGTGGACAGTTTCAAGCAGCAGCTCTTTGTGGACACTTGGAAACAGCGCTATTAAAAACTTGCGTACGAAGCGGGATTTGGCCAAGGTTGAAAGACCTTCCAAAACCAACCCTAAATAACTTAGCCAAACAATGAATGTTCCAATAAACTCCTGCAGAAAAGGTGCTTCTATGACACAATCCTCAGCAGGTAGCTACATTCTGCACAGTATAAAATGCATATGAACTCCAGCATGAAAATTCACTCCAGAAGGATGAAATGCATGTTTCTCTCTGAAAGAACACTCAGCCACTAGGCTTTTGCTTGCTGCTTCAAAGTCTTTATAGAAATGTGTGTTTTCACTGCTGGAATATCCTAGCCCTCAACATCACTATAACCCTAGGTACATTCTTAACCCTAAACGGATCTCTAACCCTAGCCCTCAACATAACCCTAACCATAGGTCCAACCGTAACCCTAACCGGATCTCTAACCCTATCCCTCAACATAACCCTAACCCTAGGTCCAATCGTAACCCTAACCGGATCTGTAAACCTAGCCCTCAACATAACCCTAACCCTAGGTCCAATCGTAATACTAACCTGATCTCTAACCTTAGGCCTCAACAAAACCCTAACCCTAGGTCCAATCGTAACCCTAACTGGATCTCTAACCCTAGGCCTCAACATAACCCTAACCCTAGGTCCAATCGTAATACTAAGCTGATCTCTAACCCTGGCCCTCAACATAACCCTACCCTAGGTCCAATCGTAACCCTAACCGGATCTGTAACCCTAGCCCTCAACATAACCCTAACCTTAGGTCCAATCGTAATACTAACCTGATCTCTAACCTTAGGCATCAACATAACCCTAACCCTAGGTCCAATCGTAACCCTAACCGTCTCTCTAACCCTAGCCCTCAATATAACCCTAACCCTAGGTCCAATCGTAACCCTAACCGGATCTCTAACCCTAGCCCTCAACATAACCCTAACCCTAGGTCCAATCGTAACCCTAACCGGATCTCTAACCCTAGGCCTCAACATAACCCTAACCCTAGGTCCAATCGTAATACTAAGCTGATCTCTAACCCTGGCCCTCAACATAACCCTAACCCTAGGTCCAATCGTAACCCTAACCGTCTCTCTATCCCTAGCCCTCAACATAACCCTAACCCTACGTCCAATCGTAACCCTAACCGGATCTCTATCCTTAGCCCTCAACATAACCCTAACCCTAGGTCCAATCGTAACCCTAACCGGATCTCTAACCCTAGACCTCAACATAACCCTAACCCTAGGTCCAATCGTAACCCTAACCGTCTCTCTAACCCTAGCCATCAACATAAGCCTACCCTAGGTCCAATCGTAACCCTAACCGGATCTCTAACCCTAGCCCTCAACATAACCCTAACCCTAGGTCCAATCGTAACCCTAACCGGATCTCTAAACCTAGCCCTCAACATAACCCTAACCCTAGGTCCAATCGTAACCCTAAGCGGATCTCTAACCCTAGCCCTCAACATAACCCTACCCTAGGTCCAATCGTAACCCTAACCGGATCTGTAACCTTAGCCCTCAACATAACCCTAACCCTAGGTCCAATCGTAATACTAATCTGATCTCTAACCCTAGCCCTCAACATAACCCTAACCCTAGGTCCAATCGTAACCCTAACCGCATCTCTAACCCTAGGCCTCAACATAACCCTAACCCTAGGTCCAATCGTAATACTAAGCTGATCTCTAACCCTGGCCCTCAACATAACCCTAACCCTAGGTCCAATCGTAACCCTAACCGTCTCTCTATCCCTAGCCCTCAACATAACCCTAACCCTAGGTCCAATCGTAACCCTAACCGGATCTCTAACCCTAGCCCTCAACATAACCCTAACCCTAGGTCCAATCGTAACCCTAACCGGATCTCTAACCCTAGACCTCAACATAACCCTAACCCTAGGTCCAATCGTAACCCTAACCGTCTCTCTAACCCTAGCCCTCAACATAACCCTACCCTAGGTCCAATCGTAACCCTAACCGGATCTCTAAGCCTAGCCCTCAACATAACCCTAACCCTAGGTCCAATCGTAACCCTAACCGGATCTCTAACCCTAGGCCTCAACATAACCCTAACCCTAGGTCCAATCGTAACCCTAACCGTCTCTCTAACCCTAGCCCTCAACATAACCCTACCCTAGGTCCAATCGTAACCCTAACCGGATCTCTAAGCCTAGCCCTCAACATAACCCTAACCCTAGGTCCAATCGTAACCCTAACCGGATCTCTAACCCTGGCCCTCAACATAACCCTAACCCTAGGTCCAATCGTAATACTAAGCTGATCTCTAACCCTGGCCCTCAACATAACCCTAACCCTAGGTCCAAACGTAACCCTAACCCTTCTCTCTAACCCTAGCCCTCAACATAACCCTAACCCTAGGTCCAATCGTAACCCTAACCGGATCTCTAACCCTAGACCTCAACATAACCCTAACCCTAGGTCCAATCGTAACCCTAACCGTCTCTACAGAAGGATGAAATACGTGTGTTTCTCTCTGAAAGAACTCTCAGCCACTATTCTTTTGCTTGCTCCTTCCAAGTCTTTGTAGAAACGTGTGTTTTCACTGCAGGCATAAGTTTTAGGATGCATTTTTTCAATCTCTTGCAAGCCTCATGTTGTTTCTTAGACAATGTCGAAAAACAAGGAGTATGTATCCCGAATCACTTGAAATCCAGGAAAACGCACACTGCATCAGTCTTCTTCAAACACGTTCTATCTCCTAAAGTGTTTTTAACTTTCAACAAACCAGAAAAGAAGGGCATTTTGCAGTGAAATTCAGAATGGCATGTACAAAAAGCCATTTCTTTCGGTTGCAGAGTTCAAAAGCATGATTGTCTTCATGTTTTCGATGAAACCATTACATTTCCAACTTACCTGAGTTAGGACTTTCCCAAAAAGACGTGTTTGCGTGTCTGTGTTGAAAGGAGCTCTAAGTTGTGTATTCAGTGCTGTAGAGTGACACACTCTACACAGGATACACAGCGTTTTGAGAGCACCAACATGCTTCAAACTGAAACTGCTACAAGGTGTGTGTAGCATGCTGAATGAAGACTTGTCATTTCAAAGAAAGAAGAGGAAACCAAAATCCAGGTAGTGAAACGAGCACACCAGTATGGGAGATGTGCATGTGGACACTTTCAAGCAGCAGCTCTTTGTGGACACTTGGAAACAGGGCTGTGAAAAACTTTCGTACAAAGCGGATTTGGCCAAAGTTGAAAGACCTTCCAAAACCAACCCTAAATAACTTAGCCAAACAATGAAAGTTCCAATAAGCTCCTGCAGGAAAGGTGCATCTATGACACAACCCCCGAGCAGGTAGCTACATTCTGCACAGTACAAAATGCATATGAATTCCAGCAAGAAAACTCACTCCAGAAGGATGAAATGCATGTGTTTCTCTCTGAAAGGACACTCAGCCACTATTCTTTTGCTTGCTCCTTCCAAGTCTTTGTAGAAACGTGTGTTTTCACTGCTGGAATAAGTTTTAGGATGCATTGTTTCAATCTCTTGCAAGCCTCATGTTGTTTCTTAGACAATGTGGGAAAACACGGATTATGTTTCCCAAATCACTAGAAATCCAGGAAAACGCACACTGCATCAGTCTTCTTCAAACACGCTCTATCTCCTAATGTGTTGTGAACTTTCAACAAACCAGAAAAGAAGGGCATTTTGCACTGAAATTCAGACGGGTATGTACAAGAGTTCATTCCTATTGGTTGCAGAGTGCAAAAGCATGATTGACTTCAAGTTCTCGATGAAACCCTTACATTTCCAAGAGTAAAGAAGTAGGACTTTTACAAAAAGATGTGTTTGCGTGTCTGTGGTGAAAGGAGCTCTAAGTTGTGTATTCAGTGCTGGAGATTGACACACTCTACACAGGTAACTCAGCGTTTTAAGAGCACCAATATGCTGCAAACTGAAACTGCTACAAGGTGTGTGTAGCATGCAGAAAGAGGGCTTGTAATTTCAAAGAAAGAAGAGGAAACCAAAATCCAGGTAGTGAAACGAGCACACCAGTATGGGAGATGTGCATGTGGAGAGTTTTAAGCAGCAGTTCTTTGTGGGCTCTTGGAAACAAGGCTGTGAAAAAATTTCGTAAGAAAGCGGATTTGGCTAAAGTTGAAAGACCTTCCAAAACCAACCCAAAGAAGTTAGCCAAACAATGAATGTTCCAATAAGCTCCTGCAGGAAAGTTGCTTCTATGACACAACCCCCGAGCAGGTAGTTACATTCTGCACGGTACAAATGCATATGAATTCCAGGCTGAAAATTCACTCCAGAAGGATGAAATGTGTATGTTTCTCTCTGAAAGAACACTCAGCCATTGGCTTTTACTTGCTACTTCAAAGTCTTTGTAGAAACGTGTGCTTTCACCGCTGGAGTACGTTTTGGGATGCATTTTTTCAATCTCTTGCAAGCCTCATGTTTCTTTCACAATGTGGAAAAATAAGGATTATATTTCCCAAATCACTTGAAATCTAGGGAAACGCACACTGCATCGATCTTGCTCAAACACGCTCTTTCTCCTAATGTGTTGAGAACATTCAAGAAACCAGAAAACAAGGGCATTTTGCAGTGAAACTCAGTCAGGCATGTACAAGAGGTCATTTCTATTGGTAGTAGAGTGCAAAAGCATGATTGACTTCATGTTCTCCATGAAACCCTTACATTCCCAAGGGACCTGAAGTAGGACTTTCACAAAAAGATGTGTTTGCGTGTCTGTGGTGAAAGGAGCTCTAAGTTGTGTATTCAGTGCTGGAGAGTAACACACTCTACATAGGTTACACAGCGTTTTGAGAGCACCAACATGCTTCAAACTGAAGCTGGTACAAGGTGTGTGTAGAATGCTGAATGAAGACTTGTCATTTCAAAGAAAGAAGAGGAAACCAAAATCCAGGTAGTGAAACGAGCACACCAGTATACGAGATGTGCATGTGGACAGTTTCAAGCAGCAGCTCTTTGTGGACACTTGGAAACAGCGCTATTAAAAACTTGCGTACGAAGCGGGATTTGGCCAAGGTTGAAAGACCTTCCAAAACCAACCCTAAATAACTTAGCCAAACAATGAATGTTCCAATACGCTCCTGCAGAAAAGGTGCTCCTATGACACAACCCCCAGCAGGTAGCTACATTCTGCACAGTATAAAATGCATATGAACTCCAGCATGAAAATTCACTCCAGAAGGATGAAATGCATGTTTCTCTCTGAAAGAACACTCAGCCACTAGGCTTTTGCTTGCTGCTTCAAAGTCTTTATAGAAATGTGTGTTTTCACTGCTGGAATATCCTAGCCCTCAACATCACTATAACCCTAGGTACAATCTTAACCCTAACCGGATCTCTAACCCTAGCCCTCAACATAACCCTAACCCTAGGTCCAATCGTAACCCTAACCGGATCTCTAACCCTAGCCCTCAACATAACCCTAACCCTAGGTCCAATCGTAACCCTAACCGGATCTCTAAACCTAGCCATCAACATAACCCTAACCCTAGGTCCAATCGTAATACTAACCTGATCTCTAACCTTAGGCCTCAACATAACCCTAACCCTAGGTCCAATCGTAACCCTAACCGTCTCTCTAACCCTAGCCCTCAATATAACCCTAACCCTAGGTCCAATCGTAACCCTAACCGGATCTCTAACCCTAGCCCTCAACATAACCCTAACCCTAGGTCCAATCGGAACCCTAACCGGATCTCTAACCCTAGGCCTCAACATAACCCTAACCCTAGGTCCAATCATAATACTAAGCTGATCTCTAACCCTGGCCCTCAACATAACCCTAACCCTAGGTCCAATCGTAACCCTAACCGTCTCTACAGAAGGATGAAATACGTGTGTTTCTCTCTGAAAGAACTCTCAGCCACTATTCTTTTGCTTGCTCCTTCCAAGTCTTTGTAGAAACGTGTGTTTTCACTGCAGGCATAAGTTTTAGGATGCATTTTTTCAATCTTGCAAGCCTCATGTTGTTTCTTAGACAATGTCGAAAAACAAGGAGTATGTATCCCGAATCACTTGAAATCCAGGAAAACGCACACTGCATCAGTCTTCTTCAAACACGTTCTATCTCCTAAAGTGTTTTGAACTTTCAACAAACCAGAAAAGAAGGGCATTTTGCAGTGAAATTCAGAATGGCATGTACAAAAAGCCATTTCTTTCGGTTGCAGAGTTCAAAAGCATGATTGTCTTCATGTTTTCGATGAAACCATTACATTTCCAGTTTACCTGAGTTAGGACTTTCCCAAAAAGACGTGTTTGCGTGTCTGTGTTGAAAGGAGCTCTAAGTTGTGTATTCAGTGCTGTAGAGTGACACACTCTACACAGGATACACAGCGTTTTGAGAGCACCAACATGCTTCAAACTGAAACTGCTACAAGGTGTGTGTAGCATGCTGAATGAAGACTTGTCATTTCAAAGAAAGAAGAGGAAACCAAAATCCAGGTAGTGAAACGAGCACACCAGTATGGGAGATGTGCATGTGGACACTTTCAAGCAGCAGCTCTTTGTGGACACTTGGAAACAGGGCTGTGAAAAACTTTCGTACAAAGCGGATTTGGCCAAAGTTGAAAGACCTTCCAAAACCAACCCTAAATAACTTAGCCAAACAATGAAAGTTCCAATAAGCTCCTGCAGGAAAGGTGCATCTATGACACAACCCCCGAGCAGGTAGCTACATTCTGCACAGTACAAAATGCATATGAATTCCAGCAAGAAAACTCACTCCAGAAGGATGAAATGCATGTGTTTCTCTCTGAAAGGACACTCAGCCACTATTCTTTTGCTTGCTCCTTCCAAGTCTTTGTAGAAACGTGTGTTTTCACTGCTGGAATAAGTTTTAGGATGCATTGTTTCAATCTCTTGCAAGCCTCATGTTGTTTCTTAGACAATGTGGGAAAACACGGATTATGTTTCCCAAATCACTAGAAATCCAGGAAAACGCACACTGCATCAGTCTTCTTCAAACACGCTCTATCTCCTAATGTGTTGTGAACTTTCAACAAACCAGAAAAGAAGGGCATTTTGCACTGAAATTCAGACGGGTATGTACAAGAGTTCATTCCTATTGGTTGCAGAGTGCAAAAGCATGATTGACTTCAAGTTCTCGATGAAACCCTTACATTTCCAAGAGTAAAGAAGTAGGACTTTTACAAAAAGATGTGTTTGCGTGTCTGTGGTGAAAGGAGCTCTAAGTTGTGTATTCAGTGCTGGAGATTGACACACTCTACACAGGTTACTCAGCATTTTAAGAGCACCAATATGCTGCAAACTGAAACTGCTACAAGGTGTGTGTAGCATGCAGAAAGAGGGCTTGTAATTTCAAAGAAAGAAGAGGAAACCAAAATCCAGGTAGTGAAACGAGCACACCAGTATGGGAGATGTGCATGTGGAGAGTTTTAAGCAGCAGTTCTTTGTGGGCTCTTGGAAACAAGGCTGTGAAAAAATTTCGTAAGAAAGCGGATTTGGCTAAAGTTGAAAGACCTTCCAAAACCAACCCAAAGAAGTTAGCCAAACAATGAATGTTCCAATAAGCTCCTGCAGGAAAGTTGCTTCTATGACACAACCCCCGAGCAGGTAGTTACATTCTGCACGGTACAAATGCATATGAATTCCAGGCTGAAAATTCACTCCAGAAGGATGAAATGTGTATGTTTCTCTCTGAAAGAACACTCAGCCATTGGCTTTTACTTGCTACTTCAAAGTCTTTGTAGAAACGTGTGCTTTCACCGCTGGAGTACGTTTTGGGATGCATTTTTTCAATCTCTTGCAAGCCTCATGTTTCTTTCACAATGTGGAAAAATAAGGATTATATTTCCCAAATCACTTGAAATCTAGGGAAACGCACACTGCATCGATCTTGCTCAAACACGCTCTTTCTCCTAATGTGTTGAGAACATTCAAGAAACCAGAAAACAAGGGCATTTTGCAGTGAAACTCAGTCAGGCATGTACAAGAGGTCATTTCTATTGGTAGTAGAGTGCAAAAGCATGATTGACTTCATGTTCTCCATGAAACCCTTACATTCCCAAGGGACCTGAAGTAGGACTTTCACAAAAAGATGTGTTTGCGTGTCTGTGGTGAAAGGAGCTCTAAGTTGTGTATTCAGTGCTGGAGAGTAACACACTCTACATAGGTTACACAGCGTTTTGAGAGCACCAACATGCTTCAAACTGAAGCTGGTACAAGGTGTGTGTAGAATGCTGAATGAAGACTTGTCATTTCAAAGAAAGAAGAGGAAACCAAAATCCAGGTAGTGAAACGAGCACACCAGTATACGAGATGTGCATGTGGACAGTTTCAAGCAGCAGCTCTTTGTGGACACTTGGAAACAGCGCTATTAAAAACTTGCGTACGAAGCGGGATTTGGCCAAGGTTGAAAGACCTTCCAAAACCAACCCTAAATAACTTAGCCAAACAATGAATGTTCCAATAAACTCCTGCAGAAAAGGTGCTTCTATGACACAATCCTCAGCAGGTAGCTACATTCTGCACAGTATAAAATGCATATGAACTCCAGCATGAAAATTCACTCCAGAAGGATGAAATGCATGTTTCTCTCTGAAAGAACACTCAGCCACTAGGCTTTTGCTTGCTGCTTCAAAGTCTTTATAGAAATGTGTGTTTTCACTGCTGGAATATCCTAGCCCTCAACATCACTATAACCCTAGGTACATTCTTAACCCTAAACGGATCTCTAACCCTAGCCCTCAACATAACCCTAACCATAGGTCCAACCGTAACCCTAACCGGATCTCTAACCCTATCCCTCAACATAACCCTAACCCTAGGTCCAATCGTAACCCTAACTGGATCTCTAACCCTAGGCCTCAACATAACCCTAACCCTAGGTCCAATCGTAATACTAAGCTGATCTCTAACCCTGGCCCTCAACATAACCCTACCCTAGGTCCAATCGTAACCCTAACCGGATCTGTAACCCTAGCCCTCAACATAACCCTAACCTTAGGTCCAATCGTAATACTAACCTGATCTCTAACCTTAGGCATCAACATAACCCTAACCCTAGGTCCAATCGTAACCCTAACCGTCTCTCTAACCCTAGCCCTCAATATAACCCTAACCCTAGGTCCAATCGTAACCCTAACCGGATCTCTAACCCTAGCCCTCAACATAACCCTAACCCTAGGTCCAATCGTAACCCTAACCGGATCTCTAACCCTAGGCCTCAACATAACCCTAACCCTAGGTCCAATCGTAATACTAAGCTGATCTCTAACCCTGGCCCTCAACATAACCCTAACCCTAGGTCCAATCGTAACCCTAACCGTCTCTCTATCCCTAGCCCTCAACATAACCCTAACCCTACGTCCAATCGTAACCCTAACCGGATCTCTATCCTTAGCCCTCAACATAACCCTAACCCTAGGTCCAATCGTAACCCTAACCGGATCTCTAACCCTAGACCTCAACATAACCCTAACGCTAGGTCCAATCGTAACCCTAACCGTCTCTCTAACCCTAGCCATCAACATAAGCCTACCCTAGGTCCAATCGTAACCCTAACCGGATCTCTAACCCTAGCCCTCAACATAACCCTAACCCTAGGTCCAATCGTAACCCTAACCGGATCTCTAAACCTAGCCCTCAACATAACCCTAACCCTAGGTCCAATCGTAACCCTAAGCGGATCTCTAACCCTAGCCCTCAACATAACCCTACCCTAGGTCCAATCGTAACCCTAACCGGATCTGTAACCTTAGCCCTCAACATAACCCTAACCCTAGGTCCAATCGTAATACTAATCTGATCTCTAACCCTAGCCCTCAACATAACCCTAACCCTAGGTCCAATCGTAACCCTAACCGCATCTCTAACCCTAGGCCTCAACATAACCCTAACCCTAGGTCCAATCGTAATACTAAGCTGATCTCTAACCCTGGCCCTCAACATAACCCTAACCCTAGGTCCAATCGTAACCCTAACCGTCTCTCTATCCCTAGCCCTCAACATAACCCTAACCCTAGGTCCAATCGTAACCCTAACCGGATCTCTAACCCTAGCCCTCAACATAACCCTAACCCTAGGTCCAATCGTAACCCTAACCGGATCTCTAACCCTAGACCTCAACATAACCCTAACCCTAGGTCCAATCGTAACCCTAACCGTCTCTCTAACCCTAGCCCTCAACATAACCCTACCCTAGGTCCAATCGTAACCCTAACCGGATCTCTAAGCCTAGCCCTCAACATAACCCTAACCCTAGGTCCAATCGTAACCCTAACCGGATCTCTAACCCTAGGCCTCAACATAACCCTAACCCTAGGTCCAATCGTAACCCTAACCGTCTCTCTAACCCTAGCCCTCAACATAACCCTACCCTAGGTCCAATCGTAACCCTAACCGGATCTCTAAGCCTAGCCCTCAACATAACCCTAACCCTAGGTCCAATCGTAACCCTAACCGGATCTCTAACCCTGGCCCTCAACATAACCCTAACCCTAGGTCCAATCGTAATACTAAGCTGATCTCTAACCCTGGCCCTCAACATAACCCTAACCCTAGGTCCAAACGTAACCCTAACCCTTCTCTCTAACCCTAGCCCTCAACATAACCCTAACCCTAGGTCCAATCGTAACCCTAACCGGATCTCTAACCCTAGACCTCAACATAACCCTAACCCTAGGTCCAATCGTAACCCTAACCGTCTCTACAGAAGGATGAAATACGTGTGTTTCTCTCTGAAAGAACTCTCAGCCACTATTCTTTTGCTTGCTCCTTCCAAGTCTTTGTAGAAACGTGTGTTTTCACTGCAGGCATAAGTTTTAGGATGCATTTTTTCAATCTCTTGCAAGCCTCATGTTGTTTCTTAGACAATGTCGAAAAACAAGGAGTATGTATCCCGAATCACTTGAAATCCAGGAAAACGCACACTGCATCAGTCTTCTTCAAACACGTTCTATCTCCTAAAGTGTTTTTAACTTTCAACAAACCAGAAAAGAAGGGCATTTTGCAGTGAAATTCAGAATGGCATGTACAAAAAGCCATTTCTTTCGGTTGCAGAGTTCAAAAGCATGATTGTCTTCATGTTTTCGATGAAACCATTACATTTCCAACTTACCTGAGTTAGGACTTTCCCAAAAAGACGTGTTTGCGTGTCTGTGTTGAAAGGAGCTCTAAGTTGTGTATTCAGTGCTGTAGAGTGACACACTCTACACAGGATACACAGCGTTTTGAGAGCACCAACATGCTTCAAACTGAAACTGCTACAAGGTGTGTGTAGCATGCTGAATGAAGACTTGTCATTTCAAAGAAAGAAGAGGAAACCAAAATCCAGGTAGTGAAACGAGCACACCAGTATGGGAGATGTGCATGTGGACACTTTCAAGCAGCAGCTCTTTGTGGACACTTGGAAACAGGGCTGTGAAAAACTTTCGTACAAAGCGGATTTGGCCAAAGTTGAAAGACCTTCCAAAACCAACCCTAAATAACTTAGCCAAACAATGAAAGTTCCAATAAGCTCCTGCAGGAAAGGTGCATCTATGACACAACCCCCGAGCAGGTAGCTACATTCTGCACAGTACAAAATGCATATGAATTCCAGCAAGAAAACTCACTCCAGAAGGATGAAATGCATGTGTTTCTCTCTGAAAGGACACTCAGCCACTATTCTTTTGCTTGCTCCTTCCAAGTCTTTGTAGAAACGTGTGTTTTCACTGCTGGAATAAGTTTTAGGATGCATTGTTTCAATCTCTTGCAAGCCTCATGTTGTTTCTTAGACAATGTGGGAAAACACGGATTATGTTTCCCAAATCACTAGAAATCCAGGAAAACGCACACTGCATCAGTCTTCTTCAAACACGCTCTATCTCCTAATGTGTTGTGAACTTTCAACAAACCAGAAAAGAAGGGCATTTTGCACTGAAATTCAGACGGGTATGTACAAGAGTTCATTCCTATTGGTTGCAGAGTGCAAAAGCATGATTGACTTCAAGTTCTCGATGAAACCCTTACATTTCCAAGAGTAAAGAAGTAGGACTTTTACAAAAAGATGTGTTTGCGTGTCTGTGGTGAAAGGAGCTCTAAGTTGTGTATTCAGTGCTGGAGATTGACACACTCTACACAGGTTACTCAGCATTTTAAGAGCACCAATATGCTGCAAACTGAAACTGCTACAAGGTGTGTGTAGCATGCAGAAAGAGGGCTTGTAATTTCAAAGAAAGAAGAGGAAACCAAAATCCAGGTAGTGAAACGAGCACACCAGTATGGGAGATGTGCATGTGGAGAGTTTTAAGCAGCAGTTCTTTGTGGGCTCTTGGAAACAAGGCTGTGAAAAAATTTCGTAAGAAAGCGGATTTGGCTAAAGTTGAAAGACCTTCCAAAACCAACCCAAAGAAGTTAGCCAAACAATGAATGTTCCAATAAGCTCCTGCAGGAAAGTTGCTTCTATGACACAACCCCCGAGCAGGTAGTTACATTCTGCACGGTACAAATGCATATGAATTCCAGGCTGAAAATTCACTCCAGAAGGATGAAATGTGTATGTTTCTCTCTGAAAGAACACTCAGCCATTGGCTTTTACTTGCTACTTCAAAGTCTTTGTAGAAACGTGTGCTTTCACCGCTGGAGTACGTTTTGGGATGCATTTTTTCAATCTCTTGCAAGCCTCATGTTTCTTTCACAATGTGGAAAAATAAGGATTATATTTCCCAAATCACTTGAAATCTAGGGAAACGCACACTGCATCGATCTTGCTCAAACACGCTCTTTCTCCTAATGTGTTGAGAACATTCAAGAAACCAGAAAACAAGGGCATTTTGCAGTGAAACTCAGTCAGGCATGTACAAGAGGTCATTTCTATTGGTAGTAGAGTGCAAAAGCATGATTGACTTCATGTTCTCCATGAAACCCTTACATTCCCAAGGGACCTGAAGTAGGACTTTCACAAAAAGATGTGTTTGCGTGTCTGTGGTGAAAGGAGCTCTAAGTTGTGTATTCAGTGCTGGAGAGTAACACACTCTACATAGGTTACACAGCGTTTTGAGAGCACCAACATGCTTCAAACTGAAGCTGGTACAAGGTGTGTGTAGAATGCTGAATGAAGACTTGTCATTTCAAAGAAAGAAGAGGAAACCAAAATCCAGGTAGTGAAACGAGCACACCAGTATACGAGATGTGCATGTGGACAGTTTCAAGCAGCAGCTCTTTGTGGACACTTGGAAACAGCGCTATTAAAAACTTGCGTACGAAGCGGGATTTGGCCAAGGTTGAAAGACCTTCCAAAACCAACCCTAAATAACTTAGCCAAACAATGAATGTTCCAATAAACTCCTGCAGAAAAGGTGCTTCTATGACACAATCCTCAGCAGGTAGCTACATTCTGCACAGTATAAAATGCATATGAACTCCAGCATGAAAATTCACTCCAGAAGGATGAAATGCATGTTTCTCTCTGAAAGAACACTCAGCCACTAGGCTTTTGCTTGCTGCTTCAAAGTCTTTATAGAAATGTGTGTTTTCACTGCTGGAATATCCTAGCCCTCAACATCACTATAACCCTAGGTACATTCTTAACCCTAAACGGATCTCTAACCCTAGCCCTCAACATAACCCTAACCATAGGTCCAACCGTAACCCTAACCGGATCTCTAACCCTATCCCTCAACATAACCCTAACCCTAGGTCCAATCGTAACCCTAACTGGATCTCTAACCCTAGGCCTCAACATAACCCTAACCCTAGGTCCAATCGTAATACTAAGCTGATCTCTAACCCTGGCCCTCAACATAACCCTACCCTAGGTCCAATCGTAACCCTAACCGGATCTGTAACCCTAGCCCTCAACATAACCCTAACCTTAGGTCCAATCGTAATACTAACCTGATCTCTAACCTTAGGCATCAACATAACCCTAACCCTAGGTCCAATCGTAACCCTAACCGTCTCTCTAACCCTAGCCCTCAATATAACCCTAACCCTAGGTCCAATCGTAACCCTAACCGGATCTCTAACCCTAGCCCTCAACATAACCCTAACCCTAGGTCCAATCGTAACCCTAACCGGATCTCTAACCCTAGGCCTCAACATAACCCTAACCCTAGGTCCAATCGTAATACTAAGCTGATCTCTAACCCTGGCCCTCAACATAACCCTAACCCTAGGTCCAATCGTAACCCTAACCGTCTCTCTATCCCTAGCCCTCAACATAACCCTAACCCTACGTCCAATCGTAACCCTAACCGGATCTCTATCCTTAGCCCTCAACATAACCCTAACCCTAGGTCCAATCGTAACCCTAACCGGATCTCTAACCCTAGACCTCAACATAACCCTAACGCTAGGTCCAATCGTAACCCTAACCGTCTCTCTAACCCTAGCCATCAACATAAGCCTACCCTAGGTCCAATCGTAACCCTAACCGGATCTCTAACCCTAGCCCTCAACATAACCCTAACCCTAGGTCCAATCGTAACCCTAACCGGATCTCTAAACCTAGCCCTCAACATAACCCTAACCCTAGGTCCAATCGTAACCCTAAGCGGATCTCTAACCCTAGCCCTCAACATAACCCTACCCTAGGTCCAATCGTAACCCTAACCGGATCTGTAACCTTAGCCCTCAACATAACCCTAACCCTAGGTCCAATCGTAATACTAATCTGATCTCTAACCCTAGCCCTCAACATAACCCTAACCCTAGGTCCAATCGTAACCCTAACCGCATCTCTAACCCTAGGCCTCAACATAACCCTAACCCTAGGTCCAATCGTAATACTAAGCTGATCTCTAACCCTGGCCCTCAACATAACCCTAACCCTAGGTCCAATCGTAACCCTAACCGTCTCTCTATCCCTAGCCCTCAACATAACCCTAACCCTAGGTCCAATCGTAACCCTAACCGGATCTCTAACCCTAGCCCTCAACATAACCCTAACCCTAGGTCCAATCGTAACCCTAACCGGATCTCTAACCCTAGACCTCAACATAACCCTAACCCTAGGTCCAATCGTAACCCTAACCGTCTCTCTAACCCTAGCCCTCAACATAACCCTACCCTAGGTCCAATCGTAACCCTAACCGGATCTCTAAGCCTAGCCCTCAACATAACCCTAACCCTAGGTCCAATCGTAACCCTAACCGGATCTCTAACCCTAGGCCTCAACATAACCCTAACCCTAGGTCCAATCGTAACCCTAACCGTCTCTCTAACCCTAGCCCTCAACATAACCCTACCCTAGGTCCAATCGTAACCCTAACCGGATCTCTAAGCCTAGCCCTCAACATAACCCTAACCCTAGGTCCAATCGTAACCCTAACCGGATCTCTAACCCTGGCCCTCAACATAACCCTAACCCTAGGTCCAATCGTAATACTAAGCTGATCTCTAACCCTGGCCCTCAACATAACCCTAACCCTAGGTCCAAACGTAACCCTAACCCTTCTCTCTAACCCTAGCCCTCAACATAACCCTAACCCTAGGTCCAATCGTAACCCTAACCGGATCTCTAACCCTAGACCTCAACATAACCCTAACCCTAGGTCCAATCGTAACCCTAACCGTCTCTACAGAAGGATGAAATACGTGTGTTTCTCTCTGAAAGAACTCTCAGCCACTATTCTTTTGCTTGCTCCTTCCAAGTCTTTGTAGAAACGTGTGTTTTCACTGCAGGCATAAGTTTTAGGATGCATTTTTTCAATCTCTTGCAAGCCTCATGTTGTTTCTTAGACAATGTCGAAAAACAAGGAGTATGTATCCCGAATCACTTGAAATCCAGGAAAACGCACACTGCATCAGTCTTCTTCAAACACGTTCTATCTCCTAAAGTGTTTTTAACTTTCAACAAACCAGAAAAGAAGGGCATTTTGCAGTGAAATTCAGAATGGCATGTACAAAAAGCCATTTCTTTCGGTTGCAGAGTTCAAAAGCATGATTGTCTTCATGTTTTCGATGAAACCATTACATTTCCAACTTACCTGAGTTAGGACTTTCCCAAAAAGACGTGTTTGCGTGTCTGTGTTGAAAGGAGCTCTAAGTTGTGTATTCAGTGCTGTAGAGTGACACACTCTACACAGGATACACAGCGTTTTGAGAGCACCAACATGCTTCAAACTGAAACTGCTACAAGGTGTGTGTAGCATGCTGAATGAAGACTTGTCATTTCAAAGAAAGAAGAGGAAACCAAAATCCAGGTAGTGAAACGAGCACACCAGTATGGGAGATGTGCATGTGGACACTTTCAAGCAGCAGCTCTTTGTGGACACTTGGAAACAGGGCTGTGAAAAACTTTCGTACAAAGCGGATTTGGCCAAAGTTGAAAGACCTTCCAAAACCAACCCTAAATAACTTAGCCAAACAATGAAAGTTCCAATAAGCTCCTGCAGGAAAGGTGCATCTATGACACAACCCCCGAGCAGGTAGCTACATTCTGCACAGTACAAAATGCATATGAATTCCAGCAAGAAAACTCACTCCAGAAGGATGAAATGCATGTGTTTCTCTCTGAAAGGACACTCAGCCACTATTCTTTTGCTTGCTCCTTCCAAGTCTTTGTAGAAACGTGTGTTTTCACTGCTGGAATAAGTTTTAGGATGCATTGTTTCAATCTCTTGCAAGCCTCATGTTGTTTCTTAGACAATGTGGGAAAACACGGATTATGTTTCCCAAATCACTAGAAATCCAGGAAAACGCACACTGCATCAGTCTTCTTCAAACACGCTCTATCTCCTAATGTGTTGTGAACTTTCAACAAACCAGAAAAGAAGGGCATTTTGCACTGAAATTCAGACGGGTATGTACAAGAGTTCATTCCTATTGGTTGCAGAGTGCAAAAGCATGATTGACTTCAAGTTCTCGATGAAACCCTTACATTTCCAAGAGTAAAGAAGTAGGACTTTTACAAAAAGATGTGTTTGCGTGTCTGTGGTGAAAGGAGCTCTAAGTTGTGTATTCAGTGCTGGAGATTGACACACTCTACACAGGTTACTCAGCGTTTTAAGAGCACCAATATGCTGCAAACTGAAACTGCTACAAGGTGTGTGTAGCATGCAGAAAGAGGGCTTGTAATTTCAAAGAAAGAAGAGGAAACCAAAATCCAGGTAGTGAAACGAGCACACCAGTATGGGAGATGTGCATGTGGAGAGTTTTAAGCAGCAGTTCTTTGTGGGCTCTTGGAAACAAGGCTGTGAAAAAATTTCGTAAGAAAGCGGATTTGGCTAAAGTTGAAAGACCTTCCAAAACCAACCCAAAGAAGTTAGCCAAACAATGAATGTTCCAATAAGCTCCTGCAGGAAAGTTGCTTCTATGACACAACCCCCGAGCAGGTAGTTACATTCTGCACGGTACAAATGCATATGAATTCCAGGCTGAAAATTCACTCCAGAAGGATGAAATGTGTATGTTTCTCTCTGAAAGAACACTCAGCCATTGGCTTTTACTTGCTACTTCAAAGTCTTTGTAGAAACGTGTGCTTTCACCGCTGGAGTACGTTTTGGGATGCATTTTTTCAATCTCTTGCAAGCCTCATGTTTCTTTCACAATGTGGAAAAATAAGGATTATATTTCCCAAATCACTTGAAATCTAGGGAAACGCACACTGCATCGATCTTGCTCAAACACGCTCTTTCTCCTAATGTGTTGAGAACATTCAAGAAACCAGAAAACAAGGGCATTTTGCAGTGAAACTCAGTCAGGCATGTACAAGAGGTCATTTCTATTGGTAGTAGAGTGCAAAAGCATGATTGACTTCATGTTCTCCATGAAACCCTTACATTCCCAAGGGACCTGAAGTAGGACTTTCACAAAAAGATGTGTTTGCGTGTCTGTGGTGAAAGGAGCTCTAAGTTGTGTATTCAGTGCTGGAGAGTAACACACTCTACATAGGTTACACAGCGTTTTGAGAGCACCAACATGCTTCAAACTGAAGCTGGTACAAGGTGTGTGTAGAATGCTGAATGAAGACTTGTCATTTCAAAGAAAGAAGAGGAAACCAAAATCCAGGTAGTGAAACGAGCACACCAGTATACGAGATGTGCATGTGGACAGTTTCAAGCAGCAGCTCTTTGTGGACACTTGGAAACAGCGCTATTAAAAACTTGCGTACGAAGCGGGATTTGGCCAAGGTTGAAAGACCTTCCAAAACCAACCCTAAATAACTTAGCCAAACAATGAATGTTCCAATAAACTCCTGCAGAAAAGGTGCTTCTATGACACAATCCTCAGCAGGTAGCTACATTCTGCACAGTATAAAATGCATATGAACTCCAGCATGAAAATTCACTCCAGAAGGATGAAATGCATGTTTCTCTCTGAAAGAACACTCAGCCACTAGGCTTTTGCTTGCTGCTTCAAAGTCTTTATAGAAATGTGTGTTTTCACTGCTGGAATATCCTAGCCCTCAACATCACTATAACCCTAGGTACATTCTTAACCCTAAACGGATCTCTAACCCTAGCCCTCAACATAACCCTAACCATAGGTCCAACCGTAACCCTAACCGGATCTCTAACCCTATCCCTCAACATAACCCTACCCTAGGTCCAATCGTAACCCTAACCGGATCTGTAACCCTAGCCCTCAACATAACCCTAACCTTAGGTCCAATCGTAATACTAACCTGATCTCTAACCTTAGGCATCAACATAACCCTAACCCTAGGTCCAATCGTAACCCTAACCGTCTCTCTAACCCTAGCCCTCAATATAACCCTAACCCTAGGTCCAATCGTAACCCTAACCGGATCTCTAACCCTAGCCCTCAACATAACCCTAACCCTAGGTCCAATCGTAACCCTAACCGGATCTCTAACCCTAGGCCTCAACATAACCCTAACCCTAGGTCCAATCGTAATACTAAGCTGATCTCTAACCCTGGCCCTCAACATAACCCTAACCCTAGGTCCAATCGTAACCCTAACCGTCTCTCTATCCCTAGCCCTCAACATAACCCTAACCCTACGTCCAATCGTAACCCTAACCGGATCTCTATCCCTAGCCCTCAACATAACCCTAAACCTAGGTCCAATCGTAACCCTAACCGGATCTCTAACCCTAGACCTCAACATAACCCTAACCCTAGGTCCAATCGTAACCCTAACCGTCTCTCTAACCCTAGCCATCAACATAAGCCTACCCTAGGTCCAATCGTAACCCTAACCGGATCTCTAACCCTAGCCCTCAACATAACCCTAACCCTAGGTCCAATCGTAATACTAAGCTGATCTCTAACCCTGGCCCTCAACATAACCCTAACCCTAGGTCCAAACGTAACCCTAACCCTTCTCTCTAACCCTAGCCCTCAACATAACCCTAACCCTAGGTCCAATCGTAACCCTAACCGGATCTCTAACCCTAGACCTCAACATAACCCTAACCCTAGGTCCAATCGTAACCCTAACCGTCTCTACAGAAGGATGAAATACGTGTGTTTCTCTCTGAAAGAACTCTCAGCCACTATTCTTTTGCTTGCTCCTTCCAAGTCTTTGTAGAAACGTGTGTTTTCACTGCAGGCATAAGTTTTAGGATGCATTTTTTCAATCTCTTGCAAGCCTCATGTTGTTTCTTAGACAATGTCGAAAAACAAGGAGTATGTATCCCGAATCACTTGAAATCCAGGAAAACGCACACTGCATCAGTCTTCTTCAAACACGTTCTATCTCCTAAAGTGTTTTTAACTTTCAACAAACCAGAAAAGAAGGGCATTTTGCAGTGAAATTCAGAATGGCATGTACAAAAAGCCATTTCTTTCGGTTGCAGAGTTCAAAAGCATGATTGTCTTCATGTTTTCGATGAAACCATTACATTTCCAACTTACCTGAGTTAGGACTTTCCCAAAAAGACGTGTTTGCGTGTCTGTGTTGAAAGGAGCTCTAAGTTGTGTATTCAGTGCTGTAGAGTGACACACTCTACACAGGATACACAGCGTTTTGAGAGCACCAACATGCTTCAAACTGAAACTGCTACAAGGTGTGTGTAGCATGCTGAATGAAGACTTGTCATTTCAAAGATAGAAGAGGAAACCAAAATCCAGGTAGTGAAACGAGCACACCAGTATGGGAGATGTGCATGTGGACACTTTCAAGCAGCAGCTCTTTGTGGACACTTGGAAACAGGGCTGTGAAAAACTTTCGTACAAAGCGGATTTGGCCAAAGTTGAAAGACTTTCCAAAACCAACCCTAAATAACTTAGCCAAACAATGAAAGTTCCAATAAGCTCCTGCAGGAAAGGTGCATCTATGACACAACCCCCGAGCAGGTAGCTACATTCTGCACAGTACAAAATGCATATGAATTCCAGCAAGAAAACTCACTCCAGAAGGATGAAATGCATGTGTTTCTCTCTGAAAGGACACTCAGCCACTATTCTTTTGCTTGCTCCTTCCAAGTCTTTGTAGAAACGTGTGTTTTCACTGCTGGAATAAGTTTTAGGATGCATTGTTTCAATCTCTTGCAAGCCTCATGTTGTTTCTTAGACAATGTGGGAAAACACGGATTATGTTTCCCAAATCACTAGAAATCCAGGAAAACGCACACTGCATCAGTCTTCTTCAAACACGCTCTATCTCCTAATGTGTTGTGAACTTTCAACAAACCAGAAAAGAAGGGCATTTTGCACTGAAATTCAGACGGGTATGTACAAGAGTTCATTCCTATTGGTTGCAGAGTGCAAAAGCATGATTGACTTCAAGTTCTCGATGAAACCCTTACATTTCCAAGAGTAAAGAAGTAGGACTTTTACAAAAAGATGTGTTTGCGTGTCTGTGGTGAAAGGAGCTCTAAGTTGTGTATTCAGTGCTGGAGATTGACACACTCTACACAGGTTACTCAGCGTTTTAAGAGCACCAATATGCTGCAAACTGAAACTGCTACAAGGTGTGTGTAGCATGCAGAAAGAGGGCTTGTAATTTCAAAGAAAGAAGAGGAAACCAAAATCCAGGTAGTGAAACGAGCACACCAGTATGGGAGATGTGCATGTGGAGAGTTTTAAGCAGCAGTTCTTTGTGGGCTCTTGGAAACAAGGCTGTGAAAAAATTTCGTAAGAAAGCGGATTTGGCTAAAGTTGAAAGACCTTCCAAAACCAACCCAAAGAAGTTAGCCAAACAATGAATGTTCCAATAAGCTCCTGCAGGAAAGTTGCTTCTATGACACAACCCCCGAGCAGGTAGTTACATTCTGCACGGTACAAATGCATATGAATTCCAGGCTGAAAATTCACTCCAGAAGGATGAAATGTGTATGTTTCTCTCTGAAAGAACACTCAGCCATTGGCTTTTACTTGCTACTTCAAAGTCTTTGTAGAAACGTGTGCTTTCACCGCTGGAGTACGTTTTGGGATGCATTTTTTCAATCTCTTGCAAGCCTCATGTTTCTTTCACAATGTGGAAAAATAAGGATTATATTTCCCAAATCACTTGAAATCTAGGGAAACGCACACTGCATTGATCTTGCTCAAACACGCTCTTTCTCCTAATGTGTTGAGAACATTCAAGAAACCAGAAAACAAGGGCATTTTGCAGTGAAACTCAGTCAGGCATGTACAAGAGGTCATTTCTATTGGTAGTAGAGTGCAAAAGCATGATTGACTTCATGTTCTCCATGAAACCCTTACATTCCCAAGGGACCTGAAGTAGGACTTTCACAAAAAGATGTGTTTGCGTGTCTGTGGTGAAAGGAGCTCTAAGTTGTGTATTCAGTGCTGGAGAGTAACACACTCTACATAGGTTACACAGCGTTTTGAGAGCACCAACATGCTTCAAACTGAAGCTGGTACAAGGTGTGTGTAGAATGCTGAATGAAGACTTGTCATTTCAAAGAAAGAAGAGGAAACCAAAATCCAGGTAGTGAAACGAGCACACCAGTATACGAGATGTGCATGTGGACAGTTTCAAGCAGCAGCTCTTTCTGGACACTTGGAAACAGCGCTATTAAAAACTTGCGTACGAAGCGGGATTTGGCCAAGGTTGAAAGACCTTCCAAAACCAACCCTAAATAACTTAGCCAAACAATGAATGTTCCAATAAACTCCTGCAGAAAAGGTGCTTCTATGACACAATCCTCAGCAGGTAGCTACATTCTGCACAGTATAAAATGCATATGAACTCCAGCATGAAAATTCACTCCAGAAGGATGAAATGCATGTTTCTCTCTGAAAGAACACTCAGCCACTAGGCTTTTGCTTGCTGCTTCAAAGTCTTTATAGAAATGTGTGTTTTCACTGCTGGAATATCCTAGCCCTCAACATCACTATAACCCTAGGTACATTCTTAACCCTAAACGGATCTCTAACCCTAGCCCTCAACATAACCCTAACCATAGGTCCAACCGTAACCCTAACCGGATCTCTAACCCTATCCCTCAACATAACCCTACCCTAGGTCCAATCGTAACCCTAACCGGATCTGTAACCCTAGCCCTCAACATAACCCTAACCTTAGGTCTAATCGTAATACTAACCTGATCTCTAACCTTAGGCATCAACATAACCCTAACCCTAGGTCCAATCGTAACCCTAACCGTCTCTCTAACCCTAGCCCTCAATATAACCCTAACCCTAGGTCCAATCGTAACCCTAACCGGATATCTAACCCTAGCCCTCAACATAACCCTAACCCTAGGTCCAATCGTAACCCTAACCGGATCTCTAACCCTAGGCCTCAACATAACCCTAACCCTAGGTCCAATCGTAATACTAAGCTGATCTCTAACCCTGGCCCTCAACATAACCCTAACCCTAGGTCCAATCGTAACCCTAACCGTCTCTCTATCCCTAGCCCTCAACATAACCCTAACCCTACGTCCAATCGTAACCCTAACCGGATCTCTATCCCTAGCCCTCAACATAACCCTAACCCTAGGTCCAATCGTAACCCTAACCGGATCTCTAACCCTAGACCTCAACATAACCCTAACCCTAGGTCCAATCGTAACCCTAACCGTCTCTCTAACCCTAGCCATCAACATAAGCCTACCCTAGGTCCAATCGTAACCCTAACCGGATCTCTAACCCTAGCCCTCAACATAACCCTAACCCTAGGTCCAATCGTAACCCTAACCGGATCTCTAACCCTAGGCCTCAACATAACCCTAACCCTAGTTCCAATCGTAATACTAAGCTGATCTCTAACCCTGGCCCTCAACATAACCCTAACCCTAGGTCCAATCGTAACCCTAACCGTCTCTCTAACCCTAGCCCTCAACATAACCCTAACCCTAGGTCCAATCGTAACCCTAACCGGATCTCTAACCCTAGACCTCAACATAACCCTAACCCTAGGTCCAATCGTAACCCTAACCCTTCTCTCTAACCCTAGCCCTCAACATAACCCTAACCCTAGGTCCAATCGTAATACTAAGCTGATCTCTAACCCTGGCCCTCAACATAACCCTAACCCTAGGTCCAAACGTAACCCTAACACTTCTCTCTAACCCTAGCCCTCAACATAACCCTAACCCTAGGTCCAATCGTAACCCTAACCGGATCTCTAACCCTAGACCTCAACATAACCCTAACCCTAGGTCCAATCGTAACCCTAACCGTCTCTACAGAAGGATGAAATACGTGTGTTTCTCTCTGAAAGAACTCTCAGCCACTATTCTTTTGCTTGCTCCTTCCAAGTCTTTGTAGAAACGTGTGTTTTCACTGCAGGCATAAGTTTTAGGATGCATTTTTTCAATCTCTTGCAAGCCTCATGTTGTTTCTTAGACAATGTCGAAAAACAAGGAGTATGTATCCCGAATCACTTGAAGTCCAGGAAAACGCACACTGCATCAGTCTTCTTCAAACACGTTCTATCTCCTAAAGTGTTTTTAACTTTCAACAAACCAGAAAAGAAGGGCATTTTGCAGTGAAATTCAGAATGGCATGTACAAAAAGCCATTTCTTTCGGTTGCAGAGTTCAAAAGCATGATTGTCTTCATGTTTTCGATGAAACCATTACATTTCCAACTTACCTGAGTTAGGACTTTCCCAAAAAGACGTGTTTGCGTGTCTGTGTTGAAAGGAGCTCTAAGTTGTGTATTCAGTGCTGTAGAGTGACACACTCTACACAGGATACACAGCGTTTTGAGAGCACCAACATGCTTCAAACTGAAACTGCTACAAGGTGTGTGTAGCATGCTGAATGAAGACTTGTCATTTCAAAGAAAGAAGAGGAAACCAAAATCCAGGTAGTGAAACGAGCACACCAGTATGGGAGATGTGCATGTGGACACTTTCAAGCAGCAGCTCTTTGTGGACACTTGGAAACAGGGCTGTGAAAAACTTTCGTACAAAGCGGATTTGGCCAAAGTTGAAAGACCTTCCAAAACCAACCCTAAATAACTTAGCCAAACAATGAAAGTTCCAATAAGCTCCTGCAGGAAAGGTGCATCTATGACACAACCCCCGAGCAGGTAGCTACATTCTGCACAGTACAAAATGCATATGAATTCCAGCAAGAAAACTCACTCCAGAAGGATGAAATGCATGTGTTTCTCTCTGAAAGGACACTCAGCCACTATTCTTTTGCTTGCTCCTTCCAAGTCTTTGTAGAAACGTGTGTTTTCACTGCTGGAATAAGTTTTAGGATGCATTGTTTCAATCTCTTGCAAGCCTCATGTTGTTTCTTAGACAATGTGGGAAAACACGGATTATGTTTCCCAAATCACTAGAAATCCAGGAAAACGCACACTGCATCAGTCTTCTTCAAACACGCTCTATCTCCTAATGTGTTGTGAACTTTCAACAAACCAGAAAAGAAGGGCATTTTGCACTGAAATTCAGACGGGTATGTACAAGAGTTCATTCCTATTGGTTGCAGAGTGCAAAAGCATGATTGACTTCAAGTTCTCGATGAAACCCTTACATTTCCAAGAGTAAAGAAGTAGGACTTTTACAAAAAGATGTGTTTGCGTGTCTGTGGTGAAAGGAGCTCTAAGTTGTGTATTCAGTGCTGGAGATTGACACACTCTACACAGGTAACTCAGCGTTTTAAGAGCACCAATATGCTGCAAACTGAAACTGCTACAAGGTGTGTGTAGCATGCAGAAAGAGGGCTTGTAATTTCAAAGAAAGAAGAGGAAACCAAAATCCAGGTAGTGAAACGAGCACACCAGTATGGGAGATGTGCATGTGGAGAGTTTTAAGCAGCAGTTCTTTGTGGGCTCTTGGAAACAAGGCTGTGAAAAAATTTCGTAAGAAAGCGGATTTGGCTAAAGTTGAAAGACCTTCCAAAACCAACCCAAAGAAGTTAGCCAAACAATGAATGTTCCAATAAGCTCCTGCAGGAAAGTTGCTTCTATGACACAACCCCCGAGCAGGTAGTTACATTCTGCACGGTACAAATGCATATGAATTCCAGGCTGAAAATTCACTCCAGAAGGATGAAATGTGTATGTTTCTCTCTGAAAGAACACTCAGCCATTGGCTTTTACTTGCTACTTCAAAGTCTTTGTAGAAACGTGTGCTTTCACCGCTGGAGTACGTTTTGGGATGCATTTTTTCAATCTCTTGCAAGCCTCATGTTTCTTTCACAATGTGGAAAAATAAGGATTATATTTCCCAAATCACTTGAAATCTAGGGAAACGCACACTGCATCGATCTTGCTCAAACACGCTCTTTCTCCTAATGTGTTGAGAACATTCAAGAAACCAGAAAACAAGGGCATTTTGCAGTGAAACTCAGTCAGGCATGTACAAGAGGTCATTTCTATTGGTAGTAGAGTGCAAAAGCATGATTGACTTCATGTTCTCCATGAAACCCTTACATTCCCAAGGGACCTGAAGTAGGACTTTCACAAAAAGATGTGTTTGCGTGTCTGTGGTGAAAGGAGCTCTAAGTTGTGTATTCAGTGCTGGAGAGTAACACACTCTACATAGGTTACACAGCGTTTTGAGAGCACCAACATGCTTCAAACTGAAGCTGGTACAAGGTGTGTGTAGAATGCTGAATGAAGACTTGTCATTTCAAAGAAAGAAGAGGAAACCAAAATCCAGGTAGTGAAACGAGCACACCAGTATACGAGATGTGCATGTGGACAGTTTCAAGCAGCAGCTCTTTGTGGACACTTGGAAACAGCGCTATTAAAAACTTGCGTACGAAGCGGGATTTGGCCAAGGTTGAAAGACCTTCCAAAACCAACCCTAAATAACTTAGCCAAACAATGAATGTTCCAATAAACTCCTGCAGAAAAGGTGCTTCTATGACACAATCCTCAGCAGGTAGCTACATTCTGCACAGTATAAAATGCATATGAACTCCAGCATGAAAATTCACTCCAGAAGGATGAAATGCATGTTTCTCTCTGAAAGAACACTCAGCCACTAGGCTTTTGCTTGCTGCTTCAAAGTCTTTATAGAAATGTGTGTTTTCACTGCTGGAATATCCTAGCCCTCAACATCACTATAACCCTAGGTACATTCTTAACCCTAAACGGATCTCTAACCCTAGCCCTCAACATAACCCTAACCATAGGTCCAACCGTAACCCTAACCGGATCTCTAACCCTATCCCTCAACATAACCCTACCCTAGGTCCAATCGTAACCCTAACCGGATCTGTAACCCTAGCCCTCAACATAACCCTAACCTTAGGTCCAATCGTAATACTAACCTGATCTCTAACCTTAGGCATCAACATAACCCTAACCCTAGGTCCAATCGTAACCCTAACCGTCTCTCTAACCCTAGCCCTCAATATAACCCTAACCCTAGGTCCAATCGTAACCCTAACCGGATCTCTAACCCTAGCCCTCAACATAACCCTAACCCTAGGTCCAATCGTAACCCTAACCGGATCTCTAACCCTAGGCCTCAACATAACCCTAACCCTAGGTCCAATCGTAATACTAAGCTGATCTCTAACCCTGGCCCTCAACATAACCCTAACCCTAGGTCCAATCGTAACCCTAACCGTCTCTCTATCCCTAGCCCTCAACATAACCCTAACCCTACGTCCAATCGTAACCCTAACCGGATCTCTATCCCTAGCCCTCAACATAACCCTAAACCTAGGTCCAATCGTAACCCTAACCGGATCTCTAACCCTAGACCTCAACATAACCCTAACCCTAGGTCCAATCGTAACCCTAACCGTCTCTCTAACCCTAGCCATCAACATAAGCCTACCCTAGGTCCAATCGTAACCCTAACCGGATCTCTAACCCTAGCCCTCAACATAACCCTAACCCTAGGTCCAATCGTAATACTAAGCTGATCTCTAACCCTGGCCCTCAACATAACCCTAACCCTAGGTCCAAACGTAACCCTAACCCTTCTCTCTAACCCTAGCCCTCAACATAACCCTAACCCTAGGTCCAATCGTAACCCTAACCGGATCTCTAACCCTAGACCTCAACATAACCCTAACCCTAGGTCCAATCGTAACCCTAACCGTCTCTACAGAAGGATGAAATACGTGTGTTTCTCTCTGAAAGAACTCTCAGCCACTATTCTTTTGCTTGCTCCTTCCAAGTCTTTGTAGAAACGTGTGTTTTCACTGCAGGCATAAGTTTTAGGATGCATTTTTTCAATCTCTTGCAAGCCTCATGTTGTTTCTTAGACAATGTCGAAAAACAAGGAGTATGTATCCCGAATCACTTGAAATCCAGGAAAACGCACACTGCATCAGTCTTCTTCAAACACGTTCTATCTCCTAAAGTGTTTTTAACTTTCAACAAACCAGAAAAGAAGGGCATTTTGCAGTGAAATTCAGAATGGCATGTACAAAAAGCCATTTCTTTCGGTTGCAGAGTTCAAAAGCATGATTGTCTTCATGTTTTCGATGAAACCATTACATTTCCAACTTACCTGAGTTAGGACTTTCCCAAAAAGACGTGTTTGCGTGTCTGTGTTGAAAGGAGCTCTAAGTTGTGTATTCAGTGCTGTAGAGTGACACACTCTACACAGGATACACAGCGTTTTGAGAGCACCAACATGCTTCAAACTGAAACTGCTACAAGGTGTGTGTAGCATGCTGAATGAAGACTTGTCATTTCAAAGATAGAAGAGGAAACCAAAATCCAGGTAGTGAAACGAGCACACCAGTATGGGAGATGTGCATGTGGACACTTTCAAGCAGCAGCTCTTTGTGGACACTTGGAAACAGGGCTGTGAAAAACTTTCGTACAAAGCGGATTTGGCCAAAGTTGAAAGACTTTCCAAAACCAACCCTAAATAACTTAGCCAAACAATGAAAGTTCCAATAAGCTCCTGCAGGAAAGGTGCATCTATGACACAACCCCCGAGCAGGTAGCTACATTCTGCACAGTACAAAATGCATATGAATTCCAGCAAGAAAACTCACTCCAGAAGGATGAAATGCATGTGTTTCTCTCTGAAAGGACACTCAGCCACTATTCTTTTGCTTGCTCCTTCCAAGTCTTTGTAGAAACGTGTGTTTTCACTGCTGGAATAAGTTTTAGGATGCATTGTTTCAATCTCTTGCAAGCCTCATGTTGTTTCTTAGACAATGTGGGAAAACACGGATTATGTTTCCCAAATCACTAGAAATCCAGGAAAACGCACACTGCATCAGTCTTCTTCAAACACGCTCTATCTCCTAATGTGTTGTGAACTTTCAACAAACCAGAAAAGAAGGGCATTTTGCACTGAAATTCAGACGGGTATGTACAAGAGTTCATTCCTATTGGTTGCAGAGTGCAAAAGCATGATTGACTTCAAGTTCTCGATGAAACCCTTACATTTCCAAGAGTAAAGAAGTAGGACTTTTACAAAAAGATGTGTTTGCGTGTCTGTGGTGAAAGGAGCTCTAAGTTGTGTATTCAGTGCTGGAGATTGACACACTCTACACAGGTTACTCAGCGTTTTAAGAGCACCAATATGCTGCAAACTGAAACTGCTACAAGGTGTGTGTAGCATGCAGAAAGAGGGCTTGTAATTTCAAAGAAAGAAGAGGAAACCAAAATCCAGGTAGTGAAACGAGCACACCAGTATGGGAGATGTGCATGTGGAGAGTTTTAAGCAGCAGTTCTTTGTGGGCTCTTGGAAACAAGGCTGTGAAAAAATTTCGTAAGAAAGCGGATTTGGCTAAAGTTGAAAGACCTTCCAAAACCAACCCAAAGAAGTTAGCCAAACAATGAATGTTCCAATAAGCTCCTGCAGGAAAGTTGCTTCTATGACACAACCCCCGAGCAGGTAGTTACATTCTGCACGGTACAAATGCATATGAATTCCAGGCTGAAAATTCACTCCAGAAGGATGAAATGTGTATGTTTCTCTCTGAAAGAACACTCAGCCATTGGCTTTTACTTGCTACTTCAAAGTCTTTGTAGAAACGTGTGCTTTCACCGCTGGAGTACGTTTTGGGATGCATTTTTTCAATCTCTTGCAAGCCTCATGTTTCTTTCACAATGTGGAAAAATAAGGATTATATTTCCCAAATCACTTGAAATCTAGGGAAACGCACACTGCATTGATCTTGCTCAAACACGCTCTTTCTCCTAATGTGTTGAGAACATTCAAGAAACCAGAAAACAAGGGCATTTTGCAGTGAAACTCAGTCAGGCATGTACAAGAGGTCATTTCTATTGGTAGTAGAGTGCAAAAGCATGATTGACTTCATGTTCTCCATGAAACCCTTACATTCCCAAGGGACCTGAAGTAGGACTTTCACAAAAAGATGTGTTTGCGTGTCTGTGGTGAAAGGAGCTCTAAGTTGTGTATTCAGTGCTGGAGAGTAACACACTCTACATAGGTTACACAGCGTTTTGAGAGCACCAACATGCTTCAAACTGAAGCTGGTACAAGGTGTGTGTAGAATGCTGAATGAAGACTTGTCATTTCAAAGAAAGAAGAGGAAACCAAAATCCAGGTAGTGAAACGAGCACACCAGTATACGAGATGTGCATGTGGACAGTTTCAAGCAGCAGCTCTTTCTGGACACTTGGAAACAGCGCTATTAAAAACTTGCGTACGAAGCGGGATTTGGCCAAGGTTGAAAGACCTTCCAAAACCAACCCTAAATAACTTAGCCAAACAATGAATGTTCCAATAAACTCCTGCAGAAAAGGTGCTTCTATGACACAATCCTCAGCAGGTAGCTACATTCTGCACAGTATAAAATGCATATGAACTCCAGCATGAAAATTCACTCCAGAAGGATGAAATGCATGTTTCTCTCTGAAAGAACACTCAGCCACTAGGCTTTTGCTTGCTGCTTCAAAGTCTTTATAGAAATGTGTGTTTTCACTGCTGGAATATCCTAGCCCTCAACATCACTATAACCCTAGGTACATTCTTAACCCTAAACGGATCTCTAACCCTAGCCCTCAACATAACCCTAACCATAGGTCCAACCGTAACCCTAACCGGATCTCTAACCCTATCCCTCAACATAACCCTACCCTAGGTCCAATCGTAACCCTAACCGGATCTGTAACCCTAGCCCTCAACATAACCCTAACCTTAGGTCTAATCGTAATACTAACCTGATCTCTAACCTTAGGCATCAACATAACCCTAACCCTAGGTCCAATCGTAACCCTAACCGTCTCTCTAACCCTAGCCCTCAATATAACCCTAACCCTAGGTCCAATCGTAACCCTAACCGGATATCTAACCCTAGCCCTCAACATAACCCTAACCCTAGGTCCAATCGTAACCCTAACCGGATCTCTAACCCTAGGCCTCAACATAACCCTAACCCTAGGTCCAATCGTAACCCTAACCGGATCTCTATCCCTAGCCCTCAACATAACCCTAACCCTAGGTCCAATCGTAACCCTAACCGGATCTCTAACCCTAGACCTCAACATAACCCTAACCCTAGGTCCAATCGTAACCCTAACCGTCTCTCTAACCCTAGCCATCAACATAAGCCTACCCTAGGTCCAATCGTAACCCTAACCGGATCTCTAACCCTAGCCCTCAACATAACCCTAACCCTAGGTCCAATCGTAACCCTAACCGGATCTCTAACCCTAGGCCTCAACATAACCCTAACCCTAGTTCCAATCGTAATACTAAGCTGATCTCTAACCCTGGCCCTCAACATAACCCTAACCCTAGGTCCAATCGTAACCCTAACCGTCTCTCTAACCCTAGCCCTCAACATAACCCTAACCCTAGGTCCAATCGTAACCCTAACCGGATCTCTAACCCTAGACCTCAACATAACCCTAACCCTAGGTCCAATCGTAACCCTAACCCTTCTCTCTAACCCTAGCCCTCAACATAACCCTAACCCTAGGTCCAATCGTAATACTAAGCTGATCTCTAACCCTGGCCCTCAACATAACCCTAACCCTAGGTGCAAACGTAACCCTAACACTTCTCTCTAACCCTAGCCCTCAACATAACCCTAACCCTAGGTCCAATCGTAACCCTAACCGGATCTCTAACCCTAGACCTCAACATAACCCTAACCCTAGGTCCAATCGTAACCCTAACCGTCTCTACAGAAGGATGAAATACGTGTGTTTCTCTCTGAAAGAACTCTCAGCCACTATTCTTTTGCTTGCTCCTTCCAAGTCTTTGTAGAAACGTGTGTTTTCACTGCAGGCATAAGTTTTAGGATGCATTTTTTCAATCTCTTGCAAGCCTCATGTTGTTTCTTAGACAATGTCGAAAAACAAGGACTATGTATCTCGAATCACTTGAAATCCAGGAAAACGCACACTGCATCAGTCTTCTTCAAACACGTTCTATCTCCTAAAGTGTTTTGAACTTTCAACAAACCAGAATAGAAGGGCATTTTGCAGTGAAATTCAGAATGGCATGTACAAAAAGCCATTTCTTTCGGTTGCAGAGTTCAAAAGCATGATTGTCTTCATGTTTTCGATGAAACCATTACATTTCCAACTTACCTGAGTTAGGACTTTCCCAAAAAGACGTGTTTGCGTGTCTGTGTTGAAAGGAGCTCTAAGTTGTGTATTCAGTGCTGTAGAGTGACACACTCTACACAGGATACACAGCGTTTTGAGAGCACCAACATGCTTCAAACTGAAACTGCTACAAGGTGTGTGTAGCATGCTGAATGAAGACTTGTCATTTCAAAGAAAGAAGAGGAAACCAAAATCCAGGTAGTGAAACGAGCACACCAGTATGGGAGATGTGTATGTGGACACTTTCAAGCAGCAGCTCTTTGTGGACACTTGGAAACAGGGCTGTGAAAAACTTTCGTACAAAGCGGATTTGGCCAAAGTTGAAAGACCTTCCAAAACCAACCCTAAATAACTTAGCCAAACAATGAAAGTTCCAATAAGCTCCTGCAGGAAAGGTGCATCTATGACACAACCCCCGAGCAGGTAGCTACATTCTGCACAGTACAAAATGCATATGAATTCCAGCAAGAAAACTCACTCCAGAAGGATGAAATGCATGTGTTTCTCTCTGAAAGGACACTCAGCCACTATTCTTTTGCTTGCTCCTTCCAAGTCTTTGTAGAAACGTGTGTTTTCACTGCTGGAATAAGTTTTAGGATGCATTGTTTCAATCTCTTGCAAGCCTCATGTTGTTTCTTAGACAATGTGGGAAAACACGGATTATGTTTCCCAAATCACTAGAAATCCAGGAAAACGCACACTGCATCAGTCTTCTTCAAACACGCTCTATCTCCTAATGTGTTGTGAACTTTCAACAAACCAGAAAAGAAGGGCATTTTGCACTGAAATTCAGACGGGTATGTACAAGAGTTCATTCCTATTGGTTGCAGAGTGCAAAAGCATGATTGACTTCAAGTTCTCGATGAAACCCTTACATTTCCAAGAGTAAAGAAGTAGGACTTTTACAAAAAGATGTGTTTGCGTGTCTGTGGTGAAAGGAGCTCTAAGTTGTGTATTCAGTGCTGGAGATTGACACACTCTACACAGGTTACTCAGCGTTTTAAGAGCACCAATATGGTGCAAACTGAAACTGCTACAAGGTGTGTGTAGCATGCAGAAAGAGGGCTTGTAATTTCAAAGAAAGAAGAGGAAACCAAAATCCAGGTAGTGAAATGAGCACACCAGTATGGGAGATGTGCATGTGGAGAGTTTTAAGCAGCAGTTCTTTGTGGGCTCTTGGAAACAAGGCTGTGAAAAAATTTCGTAAGAAAGCGGATTTGGCTAAAGTTGAAAGACCTTCCAAAACCAACCCAAAGAAGTTAGCCAAACAATGAATGTTCCAATAAGCTCCTGCAGGAAAGTTGCTTCTATGACACAACCCCCGAGCAGGTAGTTACATTCTGCACGGTACAAATGCATATGAATTCCAGGCTGAAAATTCACTCCAGAAGGATGAAATGTGTATGTTTCTCTCTGAAAGAACACTCAGCCATTGGCTTTTACTTGCTACTTCAAAGTCTTTGTAGAAACGTGTGCTTTCACCGCTGGAGTACGTTTTGGGATGCATTTTTTCAATCTCTTGCAAGCCTCATGTTTCTTTCACAATGTGGAAAAATAAGGATTATATTTCCCAAATCACTTGAAATCTAGGGAAACGCACACTGCATCGATCTTGCTCAAACACGCTCTTTCTCCTAATGTGTTGAGAACATTCAAGAAACCAGAAAACAAGGGCATTTTGCAGTGAAACTCAGTCAGGCATGTACAAGAGGTCATTTCTATTGGTAGTAGAGTGCAAAAGCATGATTGACTTCATGTTCTCCATGAAACCCTTACATTCCCAAGGGACCTGAAGTAGGACTTTCACAAAAAGATGTGTTTGCGTGTCTGTGGTGAAAGGAGCTCTAAGTTGTGTATTCAGTGCTGGAGAGTAACACACTCTACATAGGTTACACAGCGTTTTGAGAGCACCAACATGCTTCAAACTGAAGCTGGTACAAGGTGTGTGTAGAATGCTGAATGAAGACTTGTCATTTCAAAGAAAGAAGAGGAAACCAAAATCCAGGTAGTGAAACGAGCACACCAGTATACGAGATGTGCATGTGGACAGTTTCAAGCAGCAGCTCTTTGTGGACACTTGGAAACAGCGCTATTAAAAACTTGCGTATGAAGCGGGATTTGGCCAAGGTTGAAAGACCTTCCAAAACCAACCCTAAATAACTTAGCCAAACAATGAATGTTCCAATAAGCTCCTGCAGAAAAGGTGCTTCTATGACACAACCCCCAGCAGGTAGCTACATTCTGCACAGTATAAAATGCATATGAACTCCAGCATGAAAATTCACTCCAGAAGGATGAAATGCATGTTTCTCTCTGAAAGAACACTCAGCCACTAGGCTTTTGCTTGCTGCTTCAAAGTCTTTATAGAAATGTGTGTTTTCACTGCTGGAATATCCTAGCCCTCAACATCACTATAACCCTAGGTACAATCTTAACCCTAACCGGATCTCTAACCCTAGCCCTCAACATAACCCTAACCCTAGGTCCAACCGTAACCCTAACCGGATCTCTAACCCTAGCCCTCAACATAACCCTAACCCTAGGTCCAATCGTAACCCTAACCGGATCTGTAACCCTAGCCCTCAACATAACCCTAACCCTAGGTCCAATCGTAATACTAACCTGATCTCTAACCTTAGGCCTCAACATAACCCTAACCCTAGGTCCAATCGTAACCCTAACCGTCTCTCTATCCCGAGCCCTCAATATAACCCTAACCCTAGGTCCAATCGTAACCCTAACCGGATCTCTAACCCTAGCCCTCAACATAACCCTAACCCTAGATCCAATCGTAATACTAAGCTGATCTCTAACCCTGGCCCTCAACATAACCCTAACCCTAGGTCCAATCGTAATACTAAGCTGATCTCTAACCCTGGCCCTTAACATAACCCTAACCCTAGGTGCAAACGTAACCCTAACCCTTCTCTCTAACCCTAGCCCTCAACATAACCCTAACCCTAGGACCAATCGTAACCCTAACCGGATCTCTAACCCTAGACCTCAACATAACCCTAACCCTAGGTCCAATCGTAACCCTAACCGTCTCTACAGAAGGATGAAATACGTGTGTTTCTCTCTGAAAGAACTCTCAGCCACTATTCTTTTGCTTGCTCCTTCCAAGTCTTTGTAGAAACGTGTGTTTTCACTGCAGGCATAAGTTTTAGGATGCATTTTTTCAATCTCTTGCAAGCCTCATGTTGTTTCTTAGACAATGTCGAAAAACAAGGAGTATGTATCCCGAATCACTTGAAATCCAGGAAAACGCACACTGCATCAGTCTTCTTCAAACACGTTCTATCTCCTAAAGTGTTTTGAACTTTCAACAAACCAGAAAAGAAGGGCATTTTGCAGTGAAATTCAGAATGGCATGTACAAAAAGCCATTTCTTTCGGTTGCAGAGTTCAAAAGCATGATTGTCTTCATGTTTTCGATGAAACCATTACATTTCCAACTTACCTGAGTTAGGACTTTCCCAAAAAGACGTGTTTGCGTGTCTGTGTTGAAAGGAGCTCTAAGTTGTGTATTCAGTGCTGTAGAGTGACACACTCTACACAGGATACACAGCGTTTTGAGAGCACCAACATGCTTCAAACTGAAACTGCTACAAGGTGTGTGTAGCATGCTGAATGAAGACTTGTCATTTCAAAGAAAGAAGAGGAAACCAAAATCCAGGTAGTGAAACGAGCACACCAGTATGGGAGATGTGCATGTGGACACTTTCAAGCAGCAGCTCTTTGTGGACACTTGGAAACAGGGCTGTGAAAAACTTTCGTACAAAGCGGATTTGGCCAAAGTTGAAAGACCTTCCAAAACCAACCCTAAATAACTTAGCCAAACAATGAAAGTTCCAATAAGCTCCTGCAGGAAAGGTGCATCTATGACACAACCCCCGAGCAGGTAGCTACATTCTGCACAGTACAAAATGCATATGAATTCCAGCAAGAAAACTCACTCCAGAAGGATGAAATGCATGTGTTTCTCTCTGAAAGGACACTCAGCCACTATTCTTTTGCTTGCTCCTTCCAAGTCTTTGTAGAAACGTGTGTTTTCACTGCTGGAATAAGTTTTAGGATGCATTGTTTCAATCTCTTGCAAGCCTCATGTTGTTTCTTAGACAATGTGGGAAAACACGGATTATGTTTCCCAAATCACTAGAAATCCAGGAAAACGCACACTGCATCAGTCTTCTTCAAACACGCTCTATCTCCTAATGTGTTGTGAACTTTCAACAAACCAGAAAAGAAGGGCATTTTGCACTGAAATTCAGACGGGTATGTACAAGAGTTCATTCCTATTGGTTGCAGAGTGCAAAAGCATGATTGACTTCAAGTTCTCGATGAAACCCTTACATTTCCAAGAGTAAAGAAGTAGGACTTTTACAAAAAGATGTGTTTGCGTGTCTGTGGTGAAAGGAGCTCTAAGTTGTGTATTCAGTGCTGGAGATTGACACACTCTACACAGGTTACTCAGCGTTTTAAGAGCACCAATATGCTGCAAACTGAAACTGCTACAAGGTGTGTGTAGCATGCAGAAAGAGGGCTTGTAATTTCAAAGAAAGAAGAGGAAACCAAAATCCAGGTAGTGAAACGAGCACACCAGTATGGGAGATGTGCATGTGGAGAGTTTTAAGCAGCAGTTCTTTGTGGGCTCTTGGAAACAAGGCTGTGAAAAAATTTCGTAAGAAAGCGGATTTGGCTAAAGTTGAAAGACCTTCCAAAACCAACCCAAAGAAGTTAGCCAAACAATGAATGTTCCAATAAGCTCCTGCAGGAAAGTTGCTTCTATGACACAACCCCCGAGCAGGTAGTTACATTCTGCACGGTACAAATGCATATGAATTCCAGGCTGAAAATTCACTCCAGAAGGATGAAATGTGTATGTTTCTCTCTGAAAGAACACTCAGCCATTGGCTTTTACTTGCTACTTCAAAGTCTTTGTAGAAACGTGTGCTTTCACCGCTGGAGTACGTTTTGGGATGCATTTTTTCAATCTCTTGCAAGCCTCATGTTTCTTTCACAATGTGGAAAAATAAGGATTATATTTCCCAAATCACTTGAAATCTAGGGAAACGCACACTGCATCGATCTTGCTCAAACACGCTCTTTCTCCTAATGTGTTGAGAACATTCAAGAAACCAGAAAACAAGGGCATTTTGCAGTGAAACTCAGTCAGGCATGTACAAGAGGTCATTTCTATTGGTAGTAGAGTGCAAAAGCATGATTGACTTCATGTTCTCCATGAAACCCTTACATTCCCAAGGGACCTGAAGTAGGACTTTCACAAAAAGATGTGTTTGCGTGTCTGTGGTGAAAGGAGCTCTAAGTTGTGTATTCAGTGCTGGAGAGTAACACACTCTACATAGGTTACACAGCGTTTTGAGAGCACCAACATGCTTCAAACTGAAGCTGGTACAAGGTGTGTGTAGAATGCTGAATGAAGACTTGTCATTTCAAAGAAAGAAGAGGAAACCAAAATCCAGGTAGTGAAACGAGCACACCAGTATACGAGATGTGCATGTGGACAGTTTCAAGCAGCAGCTCTTTGTGGACACTTGGAAACAGCGCTATTAAAAACTTGCGTACGAAGCGGGATTTGGCCAAGGTTGAAAGACCTTCCAAAACCAACCCTAAATAACTTAGCCAAACAATGAATGTTCCAATAAACTCCTGCAGAAAAGGTGCTTCTATGACACAATCCTCAGCAGGTAGCTACATTCTGCACAGTATAAAATGCATATGAACTCCAGCATGAAAATTCACTCCAGAAGGATGAAATGCATGTTTCTCTCTGAAAGAACACTCAGCCACTAGGCTTTTGCTTGCTGCTTCAAAGTCTTTATAGAAATGTGTGTTTTCACTGCTGGAATATCCTAGCCCTCAACATCACTATAACCCTAGGTACATTCTTAACCCTAAACGGATCTCTAACCCTAGCCCTCAACATAACCCTAACCATAGGTCCAACCGTAACCCTAACCGGATCTCTAACCCTATCCCTCAACATAACCCTACCCTAGGTCCAATCGTAACCCTAACCGGATCTGTAACCCTAGCCCTCAACATAACCCTAACCTTAGGTCCAATCGTAATACTAACCTGATCTCTAACCTTAGGCATCAACATAACCCTAACCCTAGGTCCAATCGTAACCCTAACCGTCTCTCTAACCCTAGCCCTCAATATAACCCTAACCCTAGGTCCAATCGTAACCCTAACCGGATCTCTAACCCTAGCCCTCAACATAACCCTAACCCTAGGTCCAATCGTAACCCTAACCGGATCTCTAACCCTAGGCCTCAACATAACCCTAACCCTAGGTCCAATCGTAATACTAAGCTGATCTCTAACCCTGGCCCTCAACATAACCCTAACCCTAGGTCCAATCGTAACCCTAACCGTCTCTCTATCCCTAGCCCTCAACATAACCCTAACCCTACGTCCAATCGTAACCCTAACCGGATCTCTATCCCTAGCCCTCAACATAACCCTAAACCTAGGTCCAATCGTAACCCTAACCGGATCTCTAACCCTAGACCTCAACATAACCCTAACCCTAGGTCCAATCGTAACCCTAACCGTCTCTCTAACCCTAGCCATCAACATAAGCCTACCCTAGGTCCAATCGTAACCCTAACCGGATCTCTAACCCTAGCCCTCAACATAACCCTAACCCTAGGTCCAATCGTAATACTAAGCTGATCTCTAACCCTGGCCCTCAACATAACCCTAACCCTAAGTCCAAACGTAACCCTAACCCTTCTCTCTAACCCTAGCCCTCAACATAACCCTAACCCTAGGTCCAATCGTAACCCTAACCGGATCTCTAACCCTAGACCTCAACATAACCCTAACCCTAGGTCCAATCGTAACCCTAACCGTCTCTACAGAAGGATGAAATACGTGTGTTTCTCTCTGAAAGAACTCTCAGCCACTATTCTTTTGCTTGGTCCTTCCAAGTCTTTGTAGAAACGTGTGTTTTCACTGCAGGCATAAGTTTTAGGATGAATTTTTCAATCTCTTGCAAGCCTCATGTTGTTTCTTAGACAATGTCGAAAAACAAGGAGTATGTATCCCGAATCACTTGAAATCCAGGAAAACGCACACTGCATCAGTCTTCTTCAAACACGTTCTATCTCCTAAAGTGTTTTTAACTTTCAACAAACCAGAAAAGAAGGGCATTTTGCAGTGAAATTCAGAATGGCATGTACAAAAAGCCATTTCTTTCGGTTGCAGAGTTCAAAAGCATGATTGTCTTCATGTTTTCGATGAAACCATTACATTTCCAACTTACCTGAGTTAGGACTTTCCCAAAAAGACGTGTTTGCGTGTCTGTGTTGAAAGGAGCTCTAAGTTGTGTATTCAGTGCTGTAGAGTGACACACTCTACACAGGATACACAGCGTTTTGAGAGCACCAACATGCTTCAAACTGAAACTGCTACAAGGTGTGTGTAGCATGCTGAATGAAGACTTGTCATTTCAAAGATAGAAGAGGAAACCAAAATCCAGGTAGTGAAACGAGCACACCAGTATGGGAGATGTGCATGTGGACACTTTCAAGCAGCAGCTCTTTGTGGACACTTGGAAACAGGGCTGTGAAAAACTTTCGTACAAAGCGGATTTGGCCAAAGTTGAAAGACTTTCCAAAACCAACCCTAAATAACTTAGCCAAACAATGAAAGTTCCAATAAGCTCCTGCAGGAAAGGTGCATCTATGACACAACCCCCGAGCAGGTAGCTACATTCTGCACAGTACAAAATGCATATGAATTCCAGCAAGAAAACTCACTCCAGAAGGATGAAATGCATGTGTTTCTCTCTGAAAGGACACTCAGCCACTATTCTTTTGCTTGCTCCTTCCAAGTCTTTGTAGAAACGTGTGTTTTCACTGCTGGAATAAGTTTTAGGATGCATTGTTTCAATCTCTTGCAAGCCTCATGTTGTTTCTTAGACAATGTGGGAAAACACGGATTATGTTTCCCAAATCACTAGAAATCCAGGAAAACGCACACTGCATCAGTCTTCTTCAAACACGCTCTATCTCCTAATGTGTTGTGAACTTTCAACAAACCAGAAAAGAAGGGCATTTTGCACTGAAATTCAGACGGGTATGTACAAGAGTTCATTCCTATTGGTTGCAGAGTGCAAAAGCATGATTGACTTCAAGTTCTCGATGAAACCCTTACATTTCCAAGAGTAAAGAAGTAGGACTTTTACAAAAAGATGTGTTTGCGTGTCTGTGGTGAAAGGAGCTCTAAGTTGTGTATTCAGTGCTGGAGATTGACACACTCTACACAGGTTACTCAGCGTTTTAAGAGCACCAATATGCTGCAAACTGAAACTGCTACAAGGTGTGTGTAGCATGCAGAAAGAGGGCTTGTAATTTCAAAGAAAGAAGAGGAAACCAAAATCCAGGTAGTGAAACGAGCACACCAGTATGGGAGATGTGCATGTGGAGAGTTTTAAGCAGCAGTTCTTTGTGGGCTCTTGGAAACAAGGCTGTGAAAAAATTTCGTAAGAAAGCGGATTTGGCTAAAGTTGAAAGACCTTCCAAAACCAACCCAAAGAAGTTAGCCAAACAATGAATGTTCCAATAAGCTCCTGCAGGAAAGTTGCTTCTATGACACAACCCCCGAGCAGGTAGTTACATTCTGCACGGTACAAATGCATATGAATTCCAGGCTGAAAATTCACTCCAGAAGGATGAAATGTGTATGTTTCTCTCTGAAAGAACACTCAGCCATTGGCTTTTACTTGCTACTTCAAAGTCTTTGTAGAAACGTGTGCTTTCACCGCTGGAGTACGTTTTGGGATGCATTTTTTCAATCTCTTGCAAGCCTCATGTTTCTTTCACAATGTGGAAAAATAAGGATTATATTTCCCAAATCACTTGAAATCTAGGGAAACGCACACTGCATTGATCTTGCTCAAACACGCTCTTTCTCCTAATGTGTTGAGAACATTCAAGAAACCAGAAAACAAGGGCATTTTGCAGTGAAACTCAGTCAGGCATGTACAAGAGGTCATTTCTATTGGTAGTAGAGTGCAAAAGCATGATTGACTTCATGTTCTCCATGAAACCCTTACATTCCCAAGGGACCTGAAGTAGGACTTTCACAAAAAGATGTGTTTGCGTGTCTGTGGTGAAAGGAGCTCTAAGTTGTGTATTCAGTGCTGGAGAGTAACACACTCTACATAGGTTACACAGCGTTTTGAGAGCACCAACATGCTTCAAACTGAAGCTGGTACAAGGTGTGTGTAGAATGCTGAATGAAGACTTGTCATTTCAAAGAAAGAAGAGGAAACCAAAATCCAGGTAGTGAAACGAGCACACCAGTATACGAGATGTGCATGTGGACAGTTTCAAGCAGCAGCTCTTTCTGGACACTTGGAAACAGCGCTATTAAAAACTTGCGTACGAAGCGGGATTTGGCCAAGGTTGAAAGACCTTCCAAAACCAACCCTAAATAACTTAGCCAAACAATGAATGTTCCAATAAACTCCTGCAGAAAAGGTGCTTCTATGACACAATCCTCAGCAGGTAGCTACATTCTGCACAGTATAAAATGCATATGAACTCCAGCATGAAAATTCACTCCAGAAGGATGAAATGCATGTTTCTCTCTGAAAGAACACTCAGCCACTAGGCTTTTGCTTGCTGCTTCAAAGTCTTTATAGAAATGTGTGTTTTCACTGCTGGAATATCCTAGCCCTCAACATCACTATAACCCTAGGTACATTCTTAACCCTAAACGGATCTCTAACCCTAGCCCTCAACATAACCCTAACCATAGGTCCAACCGTAACCCTAACCGGATCTCTAACCCTATCCCTCAACATAACCCTACCCTAGGTCCAATCGTAACCCTAACCGGATCTGTAACCCTAGCCCTCAACATAACCCTAACCTTAGGTCTAATCGTAATACTAACCTGATCTCTAACCTTAGGCATCAACATAACCCTAACCCTAGGTCCAATCGTAACCCTAACCGTCTCTCTAACCCTAGCCCTCAATATAACCCTAACCCTAGGTCCAATCGTAACCCTAACCGGATATCTAACCCTAGCCCTCAACATAACCCTAACCCTAGGTCCAATCGTAACCCTAACCGGATCTCTAACCCTAGGCCTCAACATAACCCTAACCCTAGGTCCAATCGTAATACTAAGCTGATCTCTAACCCTGGCCCTCAACATAACCCTAACCCTAGGTCCAATCGTAACCCTAACCGTCTCTCTATCCCTAGCCCTCAACATAACCCTAACCCTACGTCCAATCGTAACCCTAACCGGATCTCTATCCCTAGCCCTCAACATAACCCTAACCCTAGGTCCAATCGTAACCCTAACCGGATCTCTAACCCTAGACCTCAACATAACCCTAACCCTAGGTCCAATCGTAACCCTAACCGTCTCTCTAACCCTAGCCATCAACATAAGCCTACCCTAGGTCCAATCGTAACCCTAACCGGATCTCTAACCCTAGCCCTCAACATAACCCTAACCCTAGGTCCAATCGTAACCCTAACCGGATCTCTAACCCTAGGCCTCAACATAACCCTAACCCTAGTTCCAATCCTAATACTAAGCTGATCTCTAACCCTGGCCCTCAACATAACCCTAACCCTAGGTCCAATCGTAACCCTAACCGTCTCTCTAACCCTAGCCCTCAACATAACCCTAACCCTAGGTCCAATCGTAACCCTAACCGGATCTCTAACCCTAGACCTCAACATAACCCTAACCCTAGGTCCAATCGTAACCCTAACCCTTCTCTCTAACCCTAGCCCTCAACATAACCCTAACCCTAGGTCCAATCGTAATACTAAGCTGATCTCTAACCCTGGCCCTCAACATAACCCTAACCCTAGGTCCAAACGTAACCCTAACACTTCTCTCTAACCCTAGCCCTCAACATAACCCTAACCCTAGGTCCAATCGTAACCCTAACCGGATCTCTAACCCTAGACCTCAACATAACCCTAACCCTAGGTCCAATCGTAACCCTAACCGTCTCTACAGAAGGATGAAATACGTGTGTTTCTCTCTGAAAGAACTCTCAGCCACTATTCTTTTGCTTGCTCCTTCCAAGTCTTTGTAGAAACGTGTGTTTTCACTGCAGGCATAAGTTTTAGGATGCATTTTTTCAATCTCTTGCAAGCCTCATGTTGTTTCTTAGACAATGTCGAAAAACAAGGACTATGTATCTCGAATCACTTGAAATCCAGGAAAACGCACACTGCATCAGTCTTCTTCAAACACGTTCTATCTCCTAAAGTGTTTTGAACTTTCAACAAACCAGAATAGAAGGGCATTTTGCAGTGAAATTCAGAATGGCATGTACAAAAAGCCATTTCTTTCGGTTGCAGAGTTCAAAAGCATGATTGTCTTCATGTTTTCGATGAAACCATTACATTTCCAACTTACCTGAGTTAGGACTTTCCCAAAAAGACGTGTTTGCGTGTCTGTGTTGAAAGGAGCTCTAAGTTGTGTATTCAGTGCTGTAGAGTGACACACTCTACACAGGATACACAGCGTTTTGAGAGCACCAACATGCTTCAAACTGAAACTGCTACAAGGTGTGTGTAGCATGCTGAATGAAGACTTGTCATTTCAAAGAAAGAAGAGGAAACCAAAATCCAGGTAGTGAAACGAGCACACCAGTATGGGAGATGTGTATGTGGACACTTTCAAGCAGCAGCTCTTTGTGGACACTTGGAAACAGGGCTGTGAAAAACTTTCGTACAAAGCGGATTTGGCCAAAGTTGAAAGACCTTCCAAAACCAACCCTAAATAACTTAGCCAAACAATGAAAGTTCCAATAAGCTCCTGCAGGAAAGGTGCATCTATGACACAACCCCCGAGCAGGTAGCTACATTCTGCACAGTACAAAATGCATATGAATTCCAGCAAGAAAACTCACTCCAGAAGGATGAAATGCATGTGTTTCTCTCTGAAAGGACACTCAGCCACTATTCTTTTGCTTGCTCCTTCCAAGTCTTTGTAGAAACGTGTGTTTTCACTGCTGGAATAAGTTTTAGGATGCATTGTTTCAATCTCTTGCAAGCCTCATGTTGTTTCTTAGACAATGTGGGAAAACACGGATTATGTTTCCCAAATCACTAGAAATCCAGGAAAACGCACACTGCATCAGTCTTCTTCAAACACGCTCTATCTCCTAATGTGTTGTGAACTTTCAACAAACCAGAAAAGAAGGGCATTTTGCACTGAAATTCAGACGGGTATGTACAAGAGTTCATTCCTATTGGTTGCAGAGTGCAAAAGCATGATTGACTTCAAGTTCTCGATGAAACCCTTACATTTCCAAGAGTAAAGAAGTAGGACTTTTACAAAAAGATGTGTTTGCGTGTCTGTGGTGAAAGGAGCTCTAAGTTGTGTATTCAGTGCTGGAGATTGACACACTCTACACAGGTTACTCAGCGTTTTAAGAGCACCAATATGGTGCAAACTGAAACTGCTACAAGGTGTGTGTAGCATGCAGAAAGAGGGCTTGTAATTTCAAAGAAAGAAGAGGAAACCAAAATCCAGGTAGTGAAATGAGCACACCAGTATGGGAGATGTGCATGTGGAGAGTTTTAAGCAGCAGTTCTTTGTGGGCTCTTGGAAACAAGGCTGTGAAAAAATTTCGTAAGAAAGCGGATTTGGCTAAAGTTGAAAGACCTTCCAAAACCAACCCAAAGAAGTTAGCCAAACAATGAATGTTCCAATAAGCTCCTGCAGGAAAGTTGCTTCTATGACACAACCCCCGAGCAGGTAGTTACATTCTGCACGGTACAAATGCATATGAATTCCAGGCTGAAAATTCACTCCAGAAGGATGAAATGTGTATGTTTCTCTCTGAAAGAACACTCAGCCATTGGCTTTTACTTGCTACTTCAAAGTCTTTGTAGAAACGTGTGCTTTCACCGCTGGAGTACGTTTTGGGATGCATTTTTTCAATCTCTTGCAAGCCTCATGTTTCTTTCACAATGTGGAAAAATAAGGATTATATTTCCCAAATCACTTGAAATCTAGGGAAACGCACACTGCATCGATCTTGCTCAAACACGCTCTTTCTCCTAATGTGTTGAGAACATTCAAGAAACCAGAAAACAAGGGCATTTTGCAGTGAAACTCAGTCAGGCATGTACAAGAGGTCATTTCTATTGGTAGTAGAGTGCAAAAGCATGATTGACTTCATGTTCTCCATGAAACCCTTACATTCCCAAGGGACCTGAAGTAGGACTTTCACAAAAAGATGTGTTTGCGTGTCTGTGGTGAAAGGAGCTCTAAGTTGTGTATTCAGTGCTGGAGAGTAACACACTCTACATAGGTTACACAGCGTTTTGAGAGCACCAACATGCTTCAAACTGAAGCTGGTACAAGGTGTGTGTAGAATGCTGAATGAAGACTTGTCATTTCAAAGAAAGAAGAGGAAACCAAAATCCAGGTAGTGAAACGAGCACACCAGTATACGAGATGTGCATGTGGACAGTTTCAAGCAGCAGCTCTTTGTGGACACTTGGAAACAGCGCTATTAAAAACTTGCGTATGAAGCGGGATTTGGCCAAGGTTGAAAGACCTTCCAAAACCAACCCTAAATAACTTAGCCAAACAATGAATGTTCCAATAAGCTCCTGCAGAAAAGGTGCTTCTATGACACAACCCCCAGCAGGTAGCTACATTCTGCACAGTATAAAATGCATATGAACTCCAGCATGAAAATTCACTCCAGAAGGATGAAATGCATGTTTCTCTCTGAAAGAACACTCAGCCACTAGGCTTTTGCTTGCTGCTTCAAAGTCTTTATAGAAATGTGTGTTTTCACTGCTGGAATATCCTAGCCCTCAACATCACTATAACCCTAGGTACAATCTTAACCCTAACCGGATCTCTAACCCTAGCCCTCAACATAACCCTAACCCTAGGTCCAACCGTAACCCTAACCGGATCTCTAACCCTAGCCCTCAACATAACCCTAACCCTAGGTCCAATCGTAACCCTAACCGGATCTGTAACCCTAGCCCTCAACATAACCCTAACCCTAGGTCCAATCGTAATACTAACCTGATCTCTAACCTTAGGCCTCAACATAACCCTAACCCTAGGTCCAATCGTAACCCTAACCGTCTCTCTATCCCGAGCCCTCAATATAACCCTAACCCTGGGTCCAATCGTAACCCTAACCGGATCTCTAACCCTAGCCCTCAACATAACCCTAACCCTAGATCCAATCGTAACCCTAACCGGATCTTTAAACCTAGGCCTCAAAATAACCCTAACCCTAGGTCCAATCGTAATACTAAGCTGATCTCTAACCCTGGCCCTCAACATAACCCTAACCCTAGGTCCAATCGTAATACTAAGCTGATCTCTAACCCTGGCCCTTAACATAACCCTAACCCTAGGTGCAAACGTAACCCTAACCCTTCTCTCTAACCCTAGCCCTCAACATAACCCTAACCCTAGGACCAATCGTAACCCTAACCGGATCTCTAACCCTAGACCTCAACATAACCCTAACCCTAGGTCCAATCGTAACCCTAACCGTCTCTACAGAAGGATGAAATACGTGTGTTTCTCTCTGAAAGAACTCTCAGCCACTATTCTTTTGCTTGCTCCTTCCAAGTCTTTGTAGAAACGTGTGTTTTCACTGCAGGCATAAGTTTTAGGATGCATTTTTTCAATCTCTTGCAAGCCTCATGTTGTTTCTTAGACAATGTCGAAAAACAAGGAGTATGTATCCCGAATCACTTGAAATCCAGGAAAACGCACACTGCATCAGTCTTCTTCAAACACGTTCTATCTCCTAAAGTGTTTTGAACTTTCAACAAACCAGAAAAGAAGGGCATTTTGCAGTGAAATTCAGAATGGCATGTACAAAAAGCCATTTCTTTCGGTTGCAGAGTTCAAAAGCATGATTGTCTTCATGTTTTCGATGAAACCATTACATTTCCAACTTACCTGAGTTAGGACTTTCCCAAAAAGACGTGTTTGCGTGTCTGTGTTGAAAGGAGCTCTAAGTTGTGTATTCAGTGCTGTAGAGTGACACACTCTACACAGGATACACAGCGTTTTGAGAGCACCAACATGCTTCAAACTGAAACTGCTACAAGGTGTGTGTAGCATGCTGAATGAAGACTTGTCATTTCAAAGAAAGAAGAGGAAACCAAAATCCAGGTAGTGAAACGAGCACACCAGTATGGGAGATGTGCATGTGGACACTTTCAAGCAGCAGCTCTTTGTGGACACTTGGAAACAGGGCTGTGAAAAACTTTCGTACAAAGCGGATTTGGCCAAAGTTGAAAGACCTTCCAAAACCAACCCTAAATAACTTAGCCAAACAATGAAAGTTCCAATAAGCTCCTGCAGGAAAGGTGCATCTATGACACAACCCCCGAGCAGGTAGCTACATTCTGCACAGTACAAAATGCATATGAATTCCAGCAAGAAAACTCACTCCAGAAGGATGAAATGCATGTGTTTCTCTCTGAAAGGACACTCAGCCACTATTCTTTTGCTTGCTCCTTCCAAGTCTTTGTAGAAACGTGTGTTTTCACTGCTGGAATAAGTTTTAGGATGCATTGTTTCAATCTCTTGCAAGCCTCATGTTGTTTCTTAGACAATGTGGGAAAACACGGATTATGTTTCCCAAATCACTAGAAATCCAGGAAAACGCACACTGCATCAGTCTTCTTCAAACACGCTCTATCTCCTAATGTGTTGTGAACTTTCAACAAACCAGAAAAGAAGGGCATTTTGCACTGAAATTCAGACGGGTATGTACAAGAGTTCATTCCTATTGGTTGCAGAGTGCAAAAGCATGATTGACTTCAAGTTCTCGATGAAACCCTTACATTTCCAAGAGTAAAGAAGTAGGACTTTTACAAAAAGATGTGTTTGCGTGTCTGTGGTGAAAGGAGCTCTAAGTTGTGTATTCAGTGCTGGAGATTGACACACTCTACACAGGTTACTCAGCGTTTTAAGAGCACCAATATGGTGCAAACTGAAACTGCTACAAGGTGTGTGTAGCATGCAGAAAGAGGGCTTGTAATTTCAAAGAAAGAAGAGGAAACCAAAATCCAGGTAGTGAAACGAGCACACCAGTATGGGAGATGTGCATGTGGAGAGTTTTAAGCAGCAGTTCTTTGTGGGCTCTTGGAAACAAGGCTGTGAAAAAATTTCGTAAGAAAGCGGATTTGGCTAAAGTTGAAAGACCTTCCAAAACCAACCCAAAGAAGTTAGCCAAACAATGAAGGTTCCAATAAGCTCCTGCAGGAAAGTTGCTTCTATGACACAACCCCCGAGCAGGTAGTTACATTCTGCACGGTACAAATGCATATGAATTCCAGGCTGAAAATTCACTCCAGAAGGATGAAATGTGTATGTTTCTCTCTGAAAGAACACTCAGCCATTGGCTTTTACTTGCTACTTCAAAGTCTTTGTAGAAACGTGTGCTTTCACCGCTGGAGTACGTTTTGGGATGCATTTTTTCAATCTCTTGCAAGCCTCATGTTTCTTTCACAATGTGGAAAAATAAGGATTATATTTCCCAAATCACTTGAAATCTAGGGAAACGCACACTGCATCGATCTTGCTCAAACACGCTCTTTCTCCTAATGTGTTGAGAACATTCAAGAAACCAGAAAACAAGGGCATTTTGCAGTGAAACTCAGTCAGGCATGTACAAGAGGTCATTTCTATTGGTAGTAGAGTGCAAAAGCATGATTGACTTCATGTTCTCCATGAAACCGTTACATTTCAAAGGGACCTGAAGTAGGACTTTCACAAAAAGATGTGTTTGCGTGTCTGTGGTGAAAGGAGCTCTAAGTTGTGTATTCAGTGCTGGAGAGTAACACACTCTACATAGGTTACACAGCGTTTTGAGAGCACCAACATGCTTCAAACTGAAGCTGGTACAAGGTGTGTGTAGAATGCTGAATGAAGACTTGTCATTTCAAAGAAAGAAGAGGAAACCAAAATCCAGGTAGTGAAACGAGCACACCAGTATACGAGATGTGCATGTGGACAGTTTCAAGCAGCAGCTCTTTGTGGACACTTGGAAACAGCGCTATTAAAAACTAGCGTACGAAGCGGGATTTGGCCAAGGTTGAAAGACCTTCCAAAACCAACCCTAAATAACTTAGCCAAACAATGAATGTTCCAATAAACTCCTGCAGAAAAGGTGCTTCTATGACACAACCCCCAGCAGGTAGCTACATTCTGCACAGTATAAAATGCATATGAACTCCAGCATGAAAATTCACTCCAGAAGGATGAAATGCATGTTTCTCTCTGAAAGAACACTCAGCCACTAGGCTTTTGCTTGCTGCTTCAAAGTCTTTATAGAAATGTGTGTTTTCACTGCTGGAATATCCTAGCCCTCAACATCACTATAACCCTAGGTACATTCTTAACCCTAACCGGACCTCTAACCCTAGCCCTCAACATAACCCTAACCCTAGGTCCAATCGTAACCCTAACCGGATCTGTAACCCTAGCCCTCAACATAACCCTAACCCTAGGTCCAATCGTAATACTAACCTGATCTCTAACCTTAGGCCTCAACAAAACCCTAACCCTAGGTCCAATCGTAACCCTAACCGGATCTCTAACCCTAGGCCTCAACATAACCCTAACCCTAGGTCCAATCGTAATACTAAGCTGATCTCTAACCCTGGCCCTCAACATAACCCTAACCCTAGGTCCAATCGTAACCCTAACCGTCTCTCTATCCCTAGCCCTCAACATAACCCTAACCCTAGGTCCAATCGTAACCCTAACCGGATCTCTAACCCTAGCCCTCAACATAACCCTAACCCTAGGTCCAATCGTAACCCTAACCGGATCTCTAACCCTAGGCCTCAACATAACCCTAACCCTAGGTCCAATCGTAATACTAAGCTGATCTCTAACCCTGGCCCTCAACATAACCCTAACCCTAGGTCCAATCGTAACCCTAACCGTCTCTCTATCCCTAGCCCTCAACATAACCCTAACCCTAGGTCCAATAGTAACCCTAACCGGATCTCTAACCCTAGCCCTCAACATAACCCTAACCCTAGGTCCAATCGTAACCCTAACCGGATCTCTAACCCTAGGCCTCAACATAACCCTAACCCTAGGTCCAATCCTAATACTAAGCGGATCTCTAACCCTGGCCCTCAACATAACACTAACCCTAGGTCCAATCGTAACCCTAACCGTCTCTCTAACCCTAGCCCTCAACATAACCCTAACCCTAGGTCCAATCGTAACCCTAACCGGATCTCTAACCCTAGACCTCAACATAACCCTAACCCTAGGTCCAATCGTAACCCTAACCCTTCTCTCTAACCCTAGCCCTCAACATAACCCTAACCCTAGGTCCAATCGTAATACTAAGCTGATCTCTAACCCTGGCCCTTAACATAACCCTAACCCTAGGTCCAAACGTAACCCTAACCCTTCTCTCTAACCCTAGCCCTCAACATAACCCTAACCCTAGGACCAATCGTAACCCTAACCGGATCTCTAACCCTAGACCTCAACATAACCCTAACCCTAGGTCCAATCGTAACCCTAACCGTCTCTACAGAAGGATGAAATACGTGTGTTTCTCTCTGAAAGAACTCTCAGCCACTATTCTTTTGCTTGCTCCTTCCAAGTCTTTGTAGAAACGTGTGTTTTCACTGCAGGCATAAGTTTTAGGATGCATTTTTTCAATCTCTTGCAAGCCTCATGTTGTTTCTTAGACAATGTCGAAAAACAAGGAGTATGTATCCCGAATCACTTGAAATCCAGGAAAACGCACACTGCATCAGTCTTCTTCAAACACGTTCTATCTCCTAAAGTGTTTTGAACTTTCAACAAACCAGAAAAGAAGGGCATTTTGCAGTGAAATTCAGAATGGCATGTACAAAAAGCCATTTCTTTCGGTTGCAGAGTTCAAAAGCATGATTGTCTTCATGTTTTCGATGAAACCATTACATTTGCAATTTACCTGAGTTAGGACTTTCCCAAAAAGACGTGTTTGCGTGTCTGTGTTGAAAGGAGCTCTAAGTTGTGTATTCAGTGCTGTAGAGTGACACACTCTACACAGGATACACAGCGTTTTGAGAGCACCAACATGCTTCAAACTGAAACTGCTACAAGGTGTGTGTAGCATGCTGAATGAAGACTTGTCATTTCAAAGAACGAAGAGGAAACCAAAATCCAGGTAGTGAAACGAGCACACCAGTATGGGAGATGTGCATGTGGACACTTTCAAGCAGCAGCTCTTTGTGGACACTTGGAAACAGGGCTGTGAAAAACTTTCGTACAAAGCGGATTTGGCCAAAGTTGAAAGACCTTCCAAAACCAACCCTAAATAACTTAGCCAAACAATGAAAGTTCCAATAAGCTCCTGCAGGAAAGGTGCATCTATGACACAACCCCCGAGCAGGTAGCTACATTCTGCACAGTACAAAATGCATATGAATTCCAGCAAGAAAACTCACTCCAGAAGGATGAAATGCATGTGTTTCTCTCTGAAAGGACACTCAGCCACTATTCTTTTGCTTGCTCCTTCCAAGTCTTTGTAGAAACGTGTGTTTTCACTGCTGGAATAAGTTTTAGGATGCATTGTTTCAATCTCTTGCAAGCCTCATGTTGTTTCTTAGACAATGTGGGAAAACACGGATTATGTTTCCCCAATCACTAGAAATCCAGGAAAACGCACACTGCATCAGTCTTCTTCAAACACGCTCTATCTCCTAATGTGTTGTGAACTTTCAACAAACCAGAAAAGAAGGGCATTTTGCACTGAAATTCAGACGGGTATGTACAAGAGTTCATTCCTATTGGTTGCAGAGTGCAAAAGCATGATTGACTTCAAGTTCTCGATGAAACCCTTACATTTCCAAGAGTAAAGAAGTAGGACTTTTACAAAAAGATGTGTTTGCGTGTCTGTGGTGAAAGGAGCTCTAAGTTGTGTATTCAGTGCTGGAGATTGACACACTCTACACAGGTTACTCAGCGTTTTAAGAGCACCAATATGCTGCAAACTGAAACTGCTACAAGGTGTGTGTAGCATGCAGAAAGAGGGCTTGTAATTTCAAAGAAAGAAGAGGAAACCAAAATCCAGGTAGTGAAACGAGCACACCAGTATGGGAGATGTGCATGTGGAGAGTTTTAAGCAGCAGTTCTTTGTGGGCTCTTGGAAACAAGGCTGTGAAAAAATTTCGTAAGAAAGCGGATTTGGCTAAAGTTGAAAGACCTTCCAAAACCAACCCAAAGAAGTTAGCCAAACAATGAATGTTCCAATAAGCTCCTGCAGGAAAGTTGCTTCTATGACACAACCCCCGAGCAGGTAGTTACATTCTGCACGGTACAAATGCATATGAATTCCAGGCTGAAAATTCACTCCAGAAGGATGAAATGTGTATGTTTCTCTCTGAAAGAACACTCAGCCATTGGCTTTTACTTGCTACTTCAAAGTCTTTGTAGAAACGTGTGCTTTCACCGCTGGAGTACGTTTTGGGATGCATTTTTTCAATCTCTTGCAAGCCTCATGTTTCTTTCACAATGTGGAAAAATAAGGATTATATTTCCCAAATCACTTGAAATCTAGGGAAACGCACACTGCATCGATCTTGCTCAAACACGCTCTTTCTCCTAATGTGTTGAGAACATTCAAGAAACCAGAAAACAAGGGCATTTTGCAGTGAAACTCAGTCAGGCATGTACAAGAGGTCATTTCTATTGGTAGTAGAGTGCAAAAGCATGATTGACTTCATGTTCTCCATGAAACCCTTACATTCCCAAGGGACCTGAAGTAGGACTTTCACAAAAAGATGTGTTTGCGTGTCTGTGGTGAAAGGAGCTCTAAGTTGTGTATTCAGTGCTGGAGAGTAACACACTCTACATAGGTTACACAGCGTTTTGAGAGCACCAACATGCTTCAAACTGAAGCTGGTACAAGGTGTGTGTAGAATGCTGAATGAAGACTTGTCATTTCAAAGAAAGAAGAGGAAACCAAAATCCAGGTAGTGAAACGAGCACACCAGTATACGAGATGTGCATGTGGACAGTTTCAAGCAGCAGCTCTTTGTGGACACTTGGAAACAGCGCTATTAAAAACTTGCGTACGAAGCGGGATTTGGCCAAGGTTGAAAGACCTTCCAAAACCAACCCTAAATAACTTAGCCAAACAATGAATGTTCCAATAAACTCCTGCAGAAAAGGTGCTTCTATGACACAACCCCCAGCAGGTAGCTACATTCTGCACAGTATAAAATGCATATGAATTCCAGCATGAAAATTCACTCCAGAAGGATGAAATGCATGTTTCTCTCTGAAAGAACACTCAGCCACTAGGCTTTTGCTTGCTGCTTCAAAGTCTTTATAGAAATGTGTGTTTTCACTGCTGGAATATCCTAGCCCTCAACATCACTATAACCCTAGGTACATTCTTAAACCTAACCGGATCTCTAACCCTAGGCCTCAACATAACCCTAACCCTAGGTCCAATCCTAATACTAAGCGGATCTCTAACCCTGGCCCTCAACATAACACTAACCCTAGGTCCAATCGTAACCCTAACCGTCTCTCTAACCCTAGCCCTCAACATAACCCTAACCCTAGGTCCAATCGTAACCCTAACCGGATCTCTAACCCTAGACCTCAACATAACCCTAACCCTAGGTCCAATCGTAACCCTAACCCTTCTCTCTAACCCTAGCCCTCAACATAACCCTAACCCTAGGTCCAATCGTAATACTAAGCTGATCTCTAACCCTGGCCCTTAACATAACCCTAACCCTAGGTCCAAACGTAACCCTAACCCTTCTCTCTAACCCTAGCCCTCAACATAACCCTAACCCTAGGACCAATCGTAACCCTAACCGGATCTCTAACCCTAGACCTCAACATAACCCTAACCCTAGGTCCAATCGTAACCCTAACCGTCTCTACAGAAGGATGAAATACGTGTGTTTCTCTCTGAAAGAACTCTCAGCCACTATTCTTTTGCTTGCTCCTTCCAAGTCTTTGTAGAAACGTGTGTTTTCACTGCAGGCATAAGTTTTAGGATGCATTTTTTCAATCTCTTGCAAGCCTCATGTTGTTTCTTAGACAATGTCGAAAAACAAGGAGTATGTATCCCGAATCACTTGAAATCCAGGAAAACGCACACTGCATCAGTCTTCTTCAAACACGTTCTATCTCCTAAAGTGTTTTGAACTTTCAACAAACCAGAAAAGAAGGGCATTTTGCAGTGAAATTCAGAATGGCATGTACAAAAAGCCATTTCTTTCGGTTGCAGAGTTCAAAAGCATGATTGTCTTCATGTTTTCGATGAAACCATTACATTTGCAATTTACCTGAGTTAGGACTTTCCCAAAAAGACGTGTTTGCGTGTCTGTGTTGAAAGGAGCTCTAAGTTGTGTATTCAGTGCTGTAGAGTGACACACTCTACACAGGATACACAGCGTTTTGAGAGCACCAACATGCTTCAAACTGAAACTGCTACAAGGTGTGTGTAGCATGCTGAATGAAGACTTGTCATTTCAAAGAACGAAGAGGAAACCAAAATCCAGGTAGTGAAACGAGCACACCAGTATGGGAGATGTGCATGTGGACACTTTCAAGCAGCAGCTCTTTGTGGACACTTGGAAACAGGGCTGTGAAAAACTTTCGTACAAAGCGGATTTGGCCAAAGTTGAAAGACCTTCCAAAACCAACCCTAAATAACTTAGCCAAACAATGAAAGTTCCAATAAGCTCCTGCAGGAAAGGTGCATCTATGACACAACCCCCGAGCAGGTAGCTACATTCTGCACAGTACAAAATGCATATGAATTCCAGCAAGAAAACTCACTCCAGAAGGATGAAATGCATGTGTTTCTCTCTGAAAGGACACTCAGCCACTATTCTTTTGCTTGCTCCTTCCAAGTCTTTGTAGAAACGTGTGTTTTCACTGCTGGAATAAGTTTTAGGATGCATTGTTTCAATCTCTTGCAAGCCTCATGTTGTTTCTTAGACAATGTGGGAAAACACGGATTATGTTTCCCCAATCACTAGAAATCCAGGAAAACGCACACTGCATCAGTCTTCTTCAAACACGCTCTATCTCCTAATGTGTTGTGAACTTTCAACAAACCAGAAAAGAAGGGCATTTTGCACTGAAATTCAGACGGGTATGTACAAGAGTTCATTCCTATTGGTTGCAGAGTGCAAAAGCATGATTGACTTCAAGTTCTCGATGAAACCCTTACATTTCCAAGAGTAAAGAAGTAGGACTTTTACAAAAAGATGTGTTTGCGTGTCTGTGGTGAAAGGAGCTCTAAGTTGTGTATTCAGTGCTGGAGATTGACACACTCTACACAGGTTACTCAGCGTTTTAAGAGCACCAATATGCTGCAAACTGAAACTGCTACAAGGTGTGTGTAGCATGCAGAAAGAGGGCTTGTAATTTCAAAGAAAGAAGAGGAAACCAAAATCCAGGTAGTGAAACGAGCACACCAGTATGGGAGATGTGCATGTGGAGAGTTTTAAGCAGCAGTTCTTTGTGGGCTCTTGGAAACAAGGCTGTGAAAAAATTTCGTAAGAAAGCGGATTTGGCTAAAGTTGAAAGACCTTCCAAAACCAACCCAAAGAAGTTAGCCAAACAATGAATGTTCCAATAAGCTCCTGCAGGAAAGTTGCTTCTATGACACAACCCCCGAGCAGGTAGTTACATTCTGCACGGTACAAATGCATATGAATTCCAGGCTGAAAATTCACTCCAGAAGGATGAAATGTGTATGTTTCTCTCTGAAAGAACACTCAGCCATTGGCTTTTACTTGCTACTTCAAAGTCTTTGTAGAAACGTGTGCTTTCACCGCTGGAGTACGTTTTGGGATGCATTTTTTCAATCTCTTGCAAGCCTCATGTTTCTTTCACAATGTGGAAAAATAAGGATTATATTTCCCAAATCACTTGAAATCTAGGGAAACGCACACTGCATCGATCTTGCTCAAACACGCTCTTTCTCCTAATGTGTTGAGAACATTCAAGAAACCAGAAAACAAGGGCATTTTGCAGTGAAACTCAGTCAGGCATGTACAAGAGGTCATTTCTATTGGTAGTAGAGTGCAAAAGCATGATTGACTTCATGTTCTCCATGAAACCCTTACATTCCCAAGGGACCTGAAGTAGGACTTTCACAAAAAGATGTGTTTGCGTGTCTGTGGTGAAAGGAGCTCTAAGTTGTGTATTCAGTGCTGGAGAGTAACACACTCTACATAGGTTACACAGCGTTTTGAGAGCACCAACATGCTTCAAACTGAAGCTGGTACAAGGTGTGTGTAGAATGCTGAATGAAGACTTGTCATTTCAAAGAAAGAAGAGGAAACCAAAATCCAGGTAGTGAAACGAGCACACCAGTATATGCACACCAGATGTGCATGTGGACAGTTTCAAGCACACCAGATGTGCATGTGGACAGTTTCAAGCAGCAGCTCTTTGTGGACACTTGGAAACAGCGCTATTAAAAACTTGCGTACGAAGCGGGATTTGGCCAAGGTTGAAAGACCTTCCAAAACCAACCCTAAATAACTTAGCCAAACAATGAATGTTCCAATAAACTCCTGCAGAAAAGGTGCTTCTATGACACAACCCCCAGCAGGTAGCTACATTCTGCACAGTATAAAATGCATATGAATTCCAGCATGAAAATTCACTCCAGAAGGATGAAATGCATGTTTCTCTCTGAAAGAACACTCAGCCACTAGGCTTTTGCTTGCTGCTTCAAAGTCTTTATAGAAATGTGTGTTTTCACTGCTGGAATATCCTAGCCCTCAACATCACTATAACCCTAGGTACATTCTTAAACCTAAACGGATCTCTAACCCTAGCCCTCAACATAACCCTAACCCTAGGTCCAACCGTAACCCTAACCGGATCTCTAACCCTAGCCCTCAACATAACCCTAACCCTAGGTCCAATCGTAACCCTAACCGGATCTGTAACCCTAGCCCTCAACATAACCCTAACCCTAGGTCCAATCGTAATACTAACCTGATCTCTAACCTTAGGCCTCAACAAAACCCTAACCCTAGGTCCAATCGTAACCCTAACCGGATCTCTAACCCTAGGCCTCAACATAACCCTAACCCTAGGTCCAATCGTAATACTAAGCTGATCTCTAACCCTGGCCCTCAACATAACCCTAACCCTAGGTCCAATCGTAACCCTAACCGTCTCTCTATCCCTAGCCCTCAACATAACCCTAACCCTAGGTCCAATAGTAACCCTAACCGGATCTGTAACCCTAGCCCTCAACATAACCCTAACCCTAGGTCCAATCGTAACCCTAACCGGATCTCTAACCCTAGACCTCAACATAACCCTAACCCTAGGTCCAATCGTAACCCTAACCGTCTCTCTAACCCTAGCCCTCAACAAAACCCTACCCTAGGTCCAATCGTAACCCTAACCGGATCTCTAACCCTAGCCCTCAACATAACCCTAACCCTAGGTCCAATCGTAACCGTAACCGGATCTCTAACCCTAGGCCTCAACATAACCCTAACCCTAGGTCCAATCGTAATACTAAGCTGATCTCTAACCCTGGCCCTCAACATAACCCTAACCCTAGGTCCAATCGTAACCCTAACCGTCTCTCTAACCCTAGCCCTCAACATAACCCTAACCCTAGGTCCAATCGTAACCCTAACCGGATCTCTAACCCTAGCCCTCAACATAACCCTAACCCTAGGTCCAATCGTAATACTAAGCTGATCTCTAACCCTGGCCCTCAACATAACCCTAACCCTAGGTGCAAACGTAACCCTAACACTTCTCTCTAACCCTAGCCCTCAACATAACCCTAACCCTAGGTCCAATCGTAACCCTAACCGGATCTCTAACCCTAGACCTCAACATAACCCTAACCCTAGGTCCAATCGTAACCCTAACCGTCTCTACAGAAGGATGAAATACGTGTGTTTCTCTCTGAAAGAACTCTCAGCCACTATTCTTTTGCTTGCTCCTTCCAAGTCTTTGTAGAAACGTGTGTTTTCACTGCAGGCATAAGTTTTAGGATGCATTTTTTCAATCTCTTGCAAGCCTCAGGTTGTTTCTTAGACAATGTCGAAAAACAAGGAGTATGTATCCCGAATCACTTGAAATCCAGGAAAACGCACACTGCATCAGTCTTCTTCAAACACGTTCTATCTCCTAAAGTGTTTTGAACTTTCAACAAACCAGAAAAGAAGGGCATTTTGAAGTGAAATTCAGAATGGCATGTACAAAAAGCCATTTCTTTCGGTTGCAGAGTTCAAAAGCATGATTGTCTTCATGTTTTCGATGAAACCATTACATTTCCAACTTACCTGAGTTAGGACTTTCCCAAAAAGACGTGTTTGCGTGTCTGTGTTGAAAGGAGCTCTAAGTTGTGTATTCAGTGCTGTAGAGTGACACACTCTACACAGGATACACAGCGTTTTGAGAGCACCAACATGCTTCAAACTGAAACTGCTACAAGGTGTGTGTAGCATGCTGAATGAAGACTTGTCATTTCAAAGAAAGAAGAGGAAACCAAAATCCAGGTAGTGAAACGAGCACACCAGTATGGGAGATGTGCATGTGGACACTTTCAAGCAGCAGCTCTTTGTGGACACTTGGAAACAGGGCTGTGAAAAACTTTCGTACAAAGCGGATTTGGCCAAAGTTGAAAGACCTTCCAAAACCAACCCTAAATAACTTAGCCAAACAATGAAAGTTCCAATAAGCTCCTGCAGGAAAGGTGCATCTATGACACAACCCCCGAGCAGGTAGCTACATTCTGCACAGTACAAAATGCATATGAATTCCAGCAAGAAAACTCACTCCAGAAGGATGAAATGCATGTGTTTCTCTCTGAAAGGACACTCAGCCACTATTCTTTTGCTTGCTCCTTCCAAGTCTTTGTAGAAACGTGTGTTTTCACTGCTGGAATAAGTTTTAGGATGCATTGTTTCAATCTCTTGCAAGCCTCATGTTGTTTCTTAGACAATGTGGGAAAACACGGATTATGTTTCCCAAATCACTAGAAATCCAGGAAAACGCACACTGCATCAGTCTTCTTCAAACACGCTCTATCTCCTAATGTGTTGTGAACTTTCAACAAACCAGAAAAGAAGGGCATTTTGCACTGAAATTCAGACGGGTATGTACAAGAGTTCATTCCTATTGGTTGCAGAGTGCAAAAGCATGATTGACTTCAAGTTCTCGATGAAACCCTTACATTTCCAAGAGTAAAGAAGTAGGACTTTTACAAAAAGATGTGTTTGCGTGTCTGTGGTGAAAGGAGCTCTAAGTTGTGTATTCAGTGCTGGAGATTGACACACTCTACACAGGTTACTCAGCGTTTTAAGAGCACCAATATGCTGCAAACTGAAACTGCTACAAGGTGTGTGTAGCATGCAGAAAGAGGGCTTGTAATTTCAAAGAAAGAAGAGGAAACGAAAATCCAGGTAGTGAAACGAGCACACCAGTATGGGAGATGTGCATGTGGAGAGTTTTAAGCAGCAGTTCTTTGTGGGCTCTTGGAAACAAGGCTGTGAAAAAATTTCGTAAGAAAGCGGATTTGGCTAAAGTTGAAAGACCTTCCAAAACCAACCCAAAGAAGTTAGCCAAACAATGAATGTTCCAATAAGCTCCTGCAGGAAAGTTGCTTCTATGACACAACCCCCGAGCAGGTAGTTACATTCTGCACGGTACAAATGCATATGAATTCCAGGCTGAAAATTCACTCCAGAAGGATGAAATGTGTATGTTTCTCTCTGAAAGAACACTCAGCCATTGGCTTTTACTTGCTACTTCAAAGTCTTTGTAGAAACGTGTGCTTTCACCGCTGGAGTACGTTTTGGGATGCATTTTTTCAATCTCTTGCAAGCCTCATGTTTCTTTCACAATGTGGAAAAATAAGGATTATATTTCCCAAATCACTTGAAATCTAGGGAAACGCACACTGCATCGATCTTGCTCAAACACGCTCTTTCTCCTAATGTGTTGAGAACATTCAAGAAACCAGAAAACAAGGGCATTTTGCAGTGAAACTCAGTCAGGCATGTACAAGAGGTCATTTCTATTGGTAGTAGAGTGCAAAAGCATGATTGACTTCATGTTCTCCATGAAACCCTTACATTCCCAAGGGACCTGAAGTAGGACTTTCACAAAAAGATGTGTTTGCGTGTCTGTGGTGAAAGGAGCTCTAAGTTGTGTATTCAGTGCTGGAGAGTAACACACTCTACATAGGTTACACAGCGTTTTGAGAGCACCAACATGCTTCAAACTGAAGCTGGTACAAGGTGTGTGTAGAATGCTGAATGAAGACTTGTCATTTCAAAGAAAGAAGAGGAAACCAAAATCCAGGTAGTGAAACGAGCACACCAGTATACGAGATGTGCATGTGGACAGTTTCAAGCAGCAGCTCTTTGTGGACACTTGGAAACAGCGCTATTAAAAACTTGCGTACGAAGCGGGATTTGGCCAAGGTTGAAAGACCTTCCAAAACCAACCCTAAATAACTTAGCCAAACAATGAATGTTCCAATAAACTCCTGCAGAAAAGGTGCTTCTATGACACAACCCCCAGCAGGTAGCTACATTCTGCACAGTATAAAATGCATATGAACTCCAGCATGAAAATTCACTCCAGAAGGATGAAATGCATGTTTCTCTCTGAAAGAACACTCAGCCACTAGGCTTTTGCTTGCTGCTTCAAAGTCTTTATAGAAATGTGTGTTTTCACTGCTGGAATATCCTAGCCCTCAACATCACTATAACCCTAGGTACATTCTTAAACCTAAACGGATCTCTAACCCTAGCCCTCAACATAACCCTAACCCTAGGTCCAACCGCAACCCTAACCGGATCTCTAACCCTAGCCCTCAACATAACCCTAACCCTAGGTCCAATCGTAACCCTAACCGGATCTGTAACCCTAGCCCTCAACATAACCCTAACCCTAGGTCCAATCGTAATACTAACCTGATCTCTAACCTTAGGCCTCAACAAAACCTTAAACCTAGGTCCAATCGTAACCCTTACCGGATCTCTAACCCTAGGCCTCAACATAACCCTAACCCTAGGTCCAATCGTAATACTAAGCTGATCTCTAACCCTGGCCCTCAACATAACCCTAACCCTAGGTCCAATCGTAACCCTAACCGTCTCTCTATCCCTAGCCCTCAACATAACCCTAACCCTAGGTCCAATCGTAACCCTAACCGGATCTCTAACCCTAGCCCTCAACATAACCTTAACCCTAGGTCCAATCGTAACCCTAACCAGATCTCTAACCCTAGCCCTCAACATAACCCTAACCCTAGGTCCAATCGTAACCCTAACCGGATCTCTAACCCTAGCCCTCAACATATCCCTACCCTAGGTCCAATCGTAACCCTAACCGGATCTGTAACCCTAGCCCTCAACATAACCCTAACCCTAGGTCCAATCGTAATACTAACCTGATCTCTAACCTTAGGCATCAACATAACCCTAACCCTAGGTCCAATCGTAACCCTAACCATCTCTCTAACCCTAGCCCTCAATATAACCCTAACCCTAGGTCCAATCGTAACCCTAACCAGATCTCTAACCCTAGCCCTCAACATAACCCTAACCCTAGGTCCAATCGTAACCCTAACCGGATCTCTAACCCTACGCCTCAACATAACCCTAACCCTAGGTCCAATCGTAATACTAAGCTGATCTCTAACCCTGGCCCTCAACATAACCCTAACCCTAGGTCCAATCATAACCCTAACCGTCTCTCTATCCCTAGCCCTCAACATAACCCTAACCCTAGGTCCAATCGTAACCCTAACCGGATCTCTAACCCTAGCCCTCAACATAACCCTAACCCTAGGTCCAATCGTAACCCTAACCGGATCTCTAACCCTAGACCTCAACATAACCCTAACCCTAGGTCCAATTGTAACCCTAACCGTCTCTCTAACCCTAGCCCTCAACATAACCCTACCCTAGGTCCAATCGTAACCCTAACCGGATCTGTAACCCTAGCCCTCAACATAACCCTAACCCTATTTCCAATCGTAACCCTAACCGGATCTCTAACCCTAGGCCTCAACATAACTCTAACCCTAGGTCCAATCGTAATACTAAGCTGATCTCTAACCCTGGCCCTCAACATAACCCTAACCCTAGGTCCAATCATAACCCTAACCGTCTCTCTAAACCTAGCCCTCAACATAACCCTAACCCTAGGTCCAATCGTAACCCTAACCGGATCTCTAACCCTAGACCTCAACATAACCCTAACCCTAGGTCCAATCGTAACCCTAACCCTTCTCTCTAACCCTAGCCCTCAACATAACCCTAACCCTACGTCCAATCGTAATACTAAGCTGATCTCTAACCCTGGCCCTCAACATAACCCTAACCCTAGGTCCAAACGTAACCCTAACCCTTCTCTCTAACCCTAGCCCTCAACATAACCCTAACCCTAGGTCCAATCGTAACCCTAACCGGATCTCTAACCCTAGACCTCAACATAACCCTAACCCTAGGTCCAATTGTAACCCTAACCGTCTCTCTAACCCTAGCCCTCAACATAACCCTACCCTAGGTCCAATCGTAACCCTAACCGGATCTGTAACCCTAGCCCTCAACATAACCCTAACCCTATTTCCAATCGTAACCCTAACCGGATCTCTAACCCTAGGCCTCAACATAACTCTAACCCTAGGTCCAATCGTAATACTAAGCTGATCTCTAACCCTGGCCCTCAACATAACCCTAACCCTAGGTCCAATCATAACCCTAACCGTCTCTCTAACCCTAGCCCTCAACATAACCCTAACCCTAGGTCCAATCGTAACCCTAACCGGATCTCTAAGCCTAGACCTCAACATAACCCTAACCCTAGGTCCAATCGTAACCCTAACCCTTCTCTCTAACCCTAGCCCTCAACATAACCCTAACCCTAGGTCCAATCGTAATACTAAGCTGATCTCTAACCCTGGCCCTCAACATAACCCTAACCCTAGGTCCAAACGTAACCCTAACCCTTCTCTCTAACCCTAGCCCTCAACATAACCCTAACCCTAGGTCCAATCGTAACCCTAACCGAATCTCTAACCCTAGACCTCAACATAACCCTAACCCTAGGTCCAATCGTAACCCTAACCGTCTCTACAGAAGGATGAAATACGTGTGTTTCTCTCTGAAAGAACTCTCAGCCACTATTCTTTTGCTTGCTCCTTCCAAGTCTTTGTAGAAACGTGTGTTTTCACTGCAGGCATAAGTTTTAGGATGCATTTTTTCAATCTCTTGCAAGCCTCATGTTGTTTCTTAGACAATGTCGAAAAACAAGGAGTATGTATCCCGAATCACTTGAAATCCAGGAAAACGCACACTGCATCAGTCTTCTTCAAACACGTTCTATCTCCTAAAGTGTTTTGAACTTTCAACAAACCAGAAAAGAAGGGCATTTTGCAGTGAAATTCAGAATGGCATGTACAAAAAGCCATTTCTTTCGGTTGCAGAGTTCAAAAGCATGATTGTCTTCATGTTTTCGATGAAACCATTACATTTCCAACTTACCTGAGTTAGGACTTTCCCAAAAAGACGTGTTTGCGTGTCTGTGTTGAAAGGAGCTCTAAGTTGTGTATTCAGTGCTGTAGAGTGACACACTCTACACAGGATACACAGCGTTTTGAGAGCACCAACATGCTTCAAACTGAAACTGCTACAAGGTGTGTGTAGCATGCTGAATGAAGACTTGTCATTTCAAAGAAAGAAGAGGAAACCAAAATCCAGGTAGTGAAACGAGCACACCAGTATGGGAGATGTGCATGTGGACACTTTCAAGCAGCAGCTCTTTGTGGACACTTGGAAACAGGGCTGTGAAAAACTTTCGTACAAAGCGGATTTGGCCAAAGTTGAAAGACCTTCCAAAACCAACCCTAAATAACTTAGCCAAACAATGAAAGTTCCAATAAGCTCCTGCAGGAAAGGTGCATCTATGACACAACCCCCGAGCAGGTAGCTACATTCTGCACAGTACAAAATGCATATGAATTCCAGCAAGAAAACTCACTCCAGAAGGATGAAATGCATGTGTTTCTCTCTGAAAGGACACTCAGCCACTATTCTTTTGCTTGCTCCTTCCAAGTCTTTGTAGAAACGTGTGTTTTCACTGCTGGAATAAGTTTTAGGATGCATTGTTTCAATCTCTTGCAAGCCTCATGTTGTTTCTTAGACAATGTGGGAAAACACGGATTATGTTTCCCAAATCACTAGAAATCCAGGAAAACGCACACTGCATCAGTCTTCTTCAAACACGCTCTATCTCCTAATGTGTTGTGAACTTTCAACAAACCAGAAAAGAAGGGCATTTTGCACTGAAATTCAGACGGGTATGTACAAGAGTTCATTCCTATTGGTTGCAGAGTGCAAAAGCATGATTGACTTCAAGTTCTCGATGAAACCCTTACATTTCCAAGAGTAAAGAAGTAGGACTTTTACAAAAAGATGTGTTTGCGTGTCTGTGGTGAAAGGAGCTCTAAGTTGTGTATTCAGTGCTGGAGATTGACACACTCTACACAGGTTACTCAGCGTTTTAAGAGCACCAATATGCTGCAAACTGAAACTGCTACAAGGTGTGTGTAGCATGCAGAAAGAGGGCTTGTAATTTCAAAGAAAGAAGAGGAAACCAAAATCCAGGTAGTGAAACGAGCACACCAGTATGGGAGATGTGCATGTGGAGAGTTTTAAGCAGCAGTTCTTTGTGGGCTCTTGGAAACAAGGCTGTGAAAAAATTTCGTAAGAAAGCGGATTTGGCTAAAGTTGAAAGACCTTCCAAAACCAACCCAAAGAAGTTAGCCAAACAATGAATGTTCCAATAAGCTCCTGCAGGAAAGTTGCTTCTATGACACAACCCCCGAGCAGGTAGTTACATTCTGCACGGTACAAATGCATATGAATTCCAGGCTGAAAATTCACTCCAGAAGGATGAAATGTGTATGTTTCTCTCTGAAAGAACACTCAGCCATTGGCTTTTACTTGCTACTTCAAAGTCTTTGTAGAAACGTGTGCTTTCACCGCTGGAGTACGTTTTGGGATGCATTTTTTCAATCTCTTGCAAGCCTCATGTTTCTTTCACAATGTGGAAAAATAAGGATTATATTTCCCAAATCACTTGAAATCTAGGGAAACGCACACTGCATCGATCTTGCTCAAACACGCTCTTTCTCCTAATGTGTTGAGAACATTCAAGAAACCAGAAAACAAGGGCATTTTGCAGTGAAACTCAGTCAGGCATGTACAAGAGGTCATTTCTATTGGTAGTAGAGTGCAAAAGCATGATTGACTTCATGTTCTCCATGAAACCCTTACATTCCCAAGGGACCTGAAGTAGGACTTTCACAAAAAGATGTGTTTGCGTGTCTGTGGTGAAAGGAGCTCTAAGTTGTGTATTCAGTGCTGGAGAGTAACACACTCTACATAGGTTACACAGCGTTTTGAGAGCACCAACATGCTTCAAACTGAAGCTGGTACAAGGTGTGTGTAGAATGCTGAATGAAGACTTGTCATTTCAAAGAAAGAAGAGGAAACCAAAATCCAGGTAGTGAAACGAGCACACCAGTATACGAGATGTGCATGTGGACAGTTTCAAGCAGCAGCTCTTTGTGGACACTTGGAAACAGCGCTATTAAAAACTTGCGTACGAAGCGGGATTTGGCCAAGGTTGAAAGACCTTCCAAAACCAACCCTAAATAACTTAGCCAAACAATGAATGTTCCAATAAACTCCTGCAGAAAAGGTGCTTCTATGACACAATCCTCAGCAGGTAGCTACATTCTGCACAGTATAAAATGCATATGAACTCCAGCATGAAAATTCACTCCAGAAGGATGAAATGCATGTTTCTCTCTGAAAGAACACTCAGCCACTAGGCTTTTGCTTGCTGCTTCAAAGTCTTTATAGAAATGTGTGTTTTCACTGCTGGAATATCCTAGCCCTCAACATCACTATAACCCTAGGTACATTCTTAACCCTAAACGGATCTCTAACCCTAGCCCTCAACATAACCCTAACCCTAGGTCCAACCGTAACCCTAACCGGATCTCTAACCCTATCCCTCAACATAACCCTAACCCTAGGTCCAATCGTAACCCTAACCGGATCTGTAAACCTAGCCCTCAACATAACCCTAACCCTAGGTCCAATCGTAATACTAACCTGATCTCTAACCTTAGGCCTCAACAAAACCCTAACCCTAGGTCCAATCGTAACCCTAACTGGATCTCTAACCCTAGGCCTCAACATAACCCTAACCCTAGGTCCAATCGTAATACTAAGCTGATCTCTAACCCTGGCCCTCAACATAACCCTACCCTAGGTCCAATCGTAACCCTAACCGGATCTGTAACCCTAGCCCTCAACATAACCCTAACCTTAGGTCCAATCGTAATACTAACCTGATCTCTAACCTTAGGCATCAACATAACCCTAACCCTAGGTCCAATCGTAACCCTAACCGTCTCTCTAACCCTAGCCCTCAATATAACCCTAACCCTAGGTCCAATCGTAACCCTAACCGGATCTCTAACCCTAGCCCTCAACATAACCCTAACCCTAGGTCCAATCGTAACCCTAACCGGATCTCTAACCCTAGGCCTCAACATAACCCTAACCCTAGGTCCAATCGTAATACTAAGCTGATCTCTAACCCTGGCCCTCAACATAACCCTAACCCTAGGTCCAATCGTAACCCTAACCGTCTCTCTATCCCTAGCCCTCAACATAACCCTAACCCTACGTCCAATCGTAACCCTAACCGGATCTCTATCCCTAGCCCTCAACATAACCCTAACCCTAGGTCCAATCGTAACCCTAACCGGATCTCTAACCCTAGACCTCAACATAACCCTAACCCTAGGTCCAATCGTAACCCTAACCGTCTCTCTAACCCTAGCCATCAACAAAAGCCTACCCTAGGTCCAATCGTAACCCTAACCGGATCTCTAACCCTAGCCCTCAACATAACCCTAACCCTAGGTCCAATCGTAACCCTAACCGGATCTCTAACCCTAGGCCTCAACATAACCCTAACCCTAGTTCCAATCGTAATACTAAGCTGATCTCTAACCCTGGCCCTCAACATAACCCTAACCCTAGGTCCAATCGTAACCCTAACTGTCTCTCTAACCCTAGCCCTCAACATAACCCTAACCCTAGGTCCAATCGTAACCCTAACCGGATCTCTAAGCCTAGACCTCAACATAACCCTAACCCTAGGTCCAATCGTAACCCTAACCCTTCTCTCTAACCCTAGCCCTCAACATAACCCTAACCCTAGGTCCAATCGTAATACTAAGCTGATCTCTAACCCTGGCCCTCAACATAACCCTAACCCTAGGTCCAAACGTAACCCTAACCCTTCTCTCTAACCCTAGCCCTCAACATAACCCTAACCCTAGGTCCAATCGTAACCCTAACCGAATCTCTAACCCTAGACCTCAACATAACCCTAACCCTAGGTCCAATCGTAACCCTAACCGTCTCTACAGAAGGATGAAATACGTGTGTTTCTCTCTGAAAGAACTCTCAGCCACTATTCTTTTGCTTGCTCCTTCCAAGTCTTTGTAGAAACGTGTGTTTTCACTGCAGGCATAAGTTTTAGGATGCATTTTTTCAATCTCTTGCAAGCCTCATGTTGTTTCTTAGACAATGTCGAAAAACAAGGAGTATGTATCCCGAATCACTTGAAATCCAGGAAAACGCACACTGCATCAGTCTTCTTCAAACACGTTCTATCTCCTAAAGTGTTTTTAACTTTCAACAAACCAGAAAAGAAGGGCATTTTGCAGTGAAATTCAGAATGGCATGTACAAAAAGCCATTTCTTTCGGTTGCAGAGTTCAAAAGCATGATTGTCTTCATGTTTTCGATGAAACCATTACATTTCCAACTTACCTGAGTTAGGACTTTCCCAAAAAGACGTGTTTGCGTGTCTGTGTTGAAAGGAGCTCTAAGTTGTGTATTCAGTGCTGTAGAGTGACACACTCTACACAGGATACACAGCGTTTTGAGAGCACCAACATGCTTCAAACTGAAACTGCTACAAGGTGTGTGTAGCATGCTGAATGAAGACTTGTCATTTCAAAGAAAGAAGAGGAAACCAAAATCCAGGTAGTGAAACGAGCACACCAGTATGGGAGATGTGCATGTGGACACTTTCAAGCAGCAGCTCTTTGTGGACACTTGGAAACAGGGCTGTGAAAAACTTTCGTACAAAGCGGATTTGGCCAAAGTTGAAAGACCTTCCAAAACCAACCCTAAATAACTTAGCCAAACAATGAAAGTTCCAATAAGCTCCTGCAGGAAAGGTGCATCTATGACACAACCCCCGAGCAGGTAGCTACATTCTGCACAGTACAAAATGCATATGAATTCCAGCAAGAAAACTCACTCCAGAAGGATGAAATGCATGTGTTTCTCTCTGAAAGGACACTCAGCCACTATTCTTTTGCTTGCTCCTTCCAAGTCTTTGTAGAAACGTGTGTTTTCACTGCTGGAATAAGTTTTAGGATGCATTGTTTCAATCTCTTGCAAGCCTCATGTTGTTTCTTAGACAATGTGGGAAAACACGGATTATGTTTCCCCAATCACTAGAAATCCAGGAAAACGCACACTGCATCAGTCTTCTTCAAACACGCTCTATCTCCTAATGTGTTGTGAACTTTCAACAAACCAGAAAAGAAGGGCATTTTGCACTGAAATTCAGACGGGTATGTACAAGAGTTCATTCCTATTGGTTGCAGAGTGCAAAAGCATGATTGACTTCAAGTTCTCGATGAAACCCTTACATTTCCAAGAGTAAAGAAGTAGGACTTTTACAAAAAGATGTGTTTGCGTGTCTGTGGTGAAAGGAGCTCTAAGTTGTGTATTCAGTGCTGGAGATTGACACACTCTACACAGGTTACTCAGCGTTTTAAGAGCACCAATATGCTGCAAACTGAAACTGCTACAAGGTGTGTGTAGCATGCAGAAAGAGGGCTTGTAATTTCAAAGAAAGAAGAGGAAACCAAAATCCAGGTAGTGAAACGAGCACACCAGTATGGGAGATGTGCATGTGGAGAGTTTTAAGCAGCAGTTCTTTGTGGGCTCTTGGAAACAAGGCTGTGAAAAAATTTCGTAAGAAAGCGGATTTGGCTAAAGTTGAAAGACCTTCCAAAACCAACCCAAAGAAGTTAGCCAAACAATGAATGTTCCAATAAGCTCCTGCAGGAAAGTTGCTTCTATGACACAACCCCCGAGCAGGTAGTTACATTCTGCACGGTACAAATGCATATGAATTCCAGGCTGAAAATTCACTCCAGAAGGATGAAATGTGTATGTTTCTCTCTGAAAGAACACTCAGCCATTGGCTTTTACTTGCTACTTCAAAGTCTTTGTAGAAACGTGTGCTTTCACCGCTGGAGTACGTTTTGGGATGCATTTTTTCAATCTCTTGCAAGCCTCATGTTTCTTTCACAATGTGGAAAAATAAGGATTATATTTCCCAAATCACTTGAAATCTAGGGAAACGCACACTGCATCGATCTTGCTCAAACACGCTCTTTCTCCTAATGTGTTGAGAACATTCAAGAAACCAGAAAACAAGGGCATTTTGCAGTGAAACTCAGTCAGGCATGTACAAGAGGTCATTTCTATTGGTAGTAGAGTGCAAAAGCATGATTGACTTCATGTTCTCCATGAAACCCTTACATTCCCAAGGGACCTGAAGTAGGACTTTCACAAAAAGATGTGTTTGCGTGTCTGTGGTGAAAGGAGCTCTAAGTTGTGTATTCAGTGCTGGAGAGTAACACACTCTACATAGGTTACACAGCGTTTTGAGAGCACCAACATGCTTCAAACTGAAGCTGGTACAAGGTGTGTGTAGAATGCTGAATGAAGACTTGTCATTTCAAAGAAAGAAGAGGAAACCAAAATCCAGGTAGTGATACGAGCACACCAGTATACGAGATGTGCATGTGGACAGTTTCAAGCAGCAGCTCTTTCTGGACACTTGGAAACAGCGCTATTAAAAACTTGCGTACGAAGCGGGATTTGGCCAAGGTTGAAAGACCTTCCAAAACCAACCCTAAATAACTTAGCCAAACAATGAATGTTCCAATAAACTCCTGCAGAAAAGGTGCTTCTATGACACAATCCTCAGCAGGTAGCTACATTCTGCACAGTATAAAATGCATATGAACTCCAGCATGAAAATTCACTCCAGAAGGATGAAATGCATGTTTCTCTCTGAAAGAACACTCAGCCACTAGGCTTTTGCTTGCTGCTTCAAAGTCTTTATAGAAATGTGTGTTTTCACTGCTGGAATATCCTAGCCCTCAACATCACTATAACCCTAGGTACATTCTTAACCCTAAACGGATCTCTAACCCTAGCCCTCAACATAACCCTAACCCTAGGTCCAACCGTAACCCTAACCGGATCTCTAACCCTATCCCTCAACATAACCCTACCCTAGGTCCAATCGTAACCCTAACCGGATCTGTAACCCTAGCCCTCAACATAACCCTAACCTTAGGTCTAATCGTAATACTAACCTGATCTCTAACCTTAGGCATCAACATAACCCTAACCCTAGGTCCAATCGTAACCCTAACCGTCTCTCTAACCCTAGCCCTCAATATAACCCTAACCCTAGGTCCAATCGTAACCCTAACCGGATATCTAACCCTAGCCCTCAACATAACCCTAACCCTAGGTCCAATCGTAACCCTAACCGGATCTCTAACCCTAGGCCTCAACATAACCCTAACCCTAGGTCCAATCGTAATACTAAGCTGATCTCTAACCCTGGCCCTCAACATAACCCTAACCCTAGGTCCAATCGTAACCCTAACCGTCTCTCTATCCCTAGCCCTCAACATAACCCTAACCCTACGTCCAATCGTAACCCTAACCGGATCTCTATCCCTAGCCCTCAACATAACCCTAACCCTAGGTCCAATCGTAACCCTAACCGGATCTCTAACCCTAGACCTCAACATAACCCTAACCCTAGGTCCAATCGTAACCCTAACCGTCTCTCTAACCCTAGCCATCAACATAAGCCTACCCTAGGTCCAATCGTAACCCTAACCGGATCTCTAACCCTAGCCCTCAACATAACCCTAACCCTAGGTCCAATCGTAACCCTAACCGGATCTCTAACCCTAGGCCTCAACATAACCCTAACCCTAGTTCCAATCGTAATACTAAGCTGATCTCTAACCCTGGCCCTCAACATAACCCTAACCCTAGGTCCAATCGTAACCCTAACCGTCTCTCTAACCCTAGCCCTCAACATAACCCTAACCCTAGGTCCAATCGTAACCCTAACCGGATCTCTAACCCTAGACCTCAACATAACCCTAACCCTAGGTCCAATCGTAACCCTAACCCTTCTCTCTAACCCTAGCCCTCAACATAACCCTAACCCTAGGTCCAATCGTAATACTAAGCTGATCTCTAACCCTGGCCCTCAACATAACCCTAAGCCTAGGTCCAAACGTAACCCTAACACTTCTCTCTAACCCTAGCCCTCAACATAACCCTAACCCTAGGTCCAATCGTAACCCTAACCGGATCTCTAACCCTAGACCTCAACATAACCCTAACCCTAGGCCCAATCGTAACCCTAACCGTCTCTACAGAAGGATGAAATACGTGTGTTTCTCTCTGAAAGAACTCTCAGCCACTATTCTTTTGCTTGCTCCTTCCAAGTCTTTGTAGAAACGTGTGTTTTCACTGCAGGCATAAGTTTTAGGATGCATTTTTTCAATCTCTTGCAAGCCTCATGTTGTTTCTTAGACAATGTCGAAAAACAAGGACTATGTATCTCGAATCACTTGAAATCCAGGAAAACGCACACTGCATCAGTCTTCTTCAAACACGTTCTATCTCCTAAAGTGTTTTGAACTTTCAACAAACCAGAATAGAAGGGCATTTTGCAGTGAAATTCAGAATGGCATGTACAAAAAGCCATTTCTTTCGGTTGCAGAGTTCAAAAGCATGATTGTCTTCATGTTTTCGATGAAACCATTACATTTCCAACTTACCTGAGTTAGGACTTTCCCAAAAAGACGTGTTTGCGTGTCTGTGTTGAAAGGAGCTCTAAGTTGTGTATTCAGTGCTGTAGAGTGACACACTCTACACAGGATACACAGCGTTTTGAGAGCACCAACATGCTTCAAACTGAAACTGCTACAAGGTGTGTGTAGCATGCTGAATGAAGACTTGTCATTTCAAAGAAAGAAGAGGAAACCAAAATCCAGGTAGTGAAACGAGCACACCAGTATGGGAGATGTGTATGTGGACACTTTCAAGCAGCAGCTCTTTGTGGACACTTGGAAACAGGGCTGTGAAAAACTTTCGTACAAAGCGGATTTGGCCAAAGTTGAAAGACCTTCCAAAACCAACCCTAAATAACTTAGCCAAACAATGAAAGTTCCAATAAGCTCCTGCAGGAAAGGTGCATCTATGACACAACCCCCGAGCAGGTAGCTACATTCTGCACAGTACAAAATGCATATGAATTCCAGCAAGAAAACTCACTCCAGAAGGATGAAATGCATGTGTTTCTCTCTGAAAGGACACTCAGCCACTATTCTTTTGCTTGCTCCTTCCAAGTCTTTGTAGAAACGTGTGTTTTCACTGCTGGAATAAGTTTTAGGATGCATTGTTTCAATCTCTTGCAAGCCTCATGTTGTTTCTTAGACAATGTGGGAAAACACGGATTATGTTTCCCAAATCACTAGAAATCCAGGAAAACGCACACTGCATCAGTCTTCTTCAAACACGCTCTATCTCCTAATGTGTTGTGAACTTTCAACAAACCAGAAAAGAAGGGCATTTTGCACTGAAATTCAGACGGGTATGTACAAGAGTTCATTCCTATTGGTTGCAGAGTGCAAAAGCATGATTGACTTCAAGTTCTCGATGAAACCCTTACATTTCCAAGAGTAAAGAAGTAGGACTTTTACAAAAAGATGTGTTTGCGTGTCTGTGGTGAAAGGAGCTCTAAGTTGTGTATTCAGTGCTGGAGATTGACACACTCTACACAGGTTACTCAGCGTTTTAAGAGCACCAATATGGTGCAAACTGAAACTGCTACAAGGTGTGTGTAGCATGCAGAAAGAGGGCTTGTAATTTCAAAGAAAGAATAGGAAACCAAAATCCAGGTAGTGAAACGAGCACACCAGTATGGGAGATGTGCATGTGGAGAGTTTTAAGCAGCAGTTCTTTGTGGGCTCTTGGAAACAAGGCTGTGAAAAAATTTCGTAAGAAAGCGGATTTGGCTAAAGTTGAAAGACCTTCCAAAACCAACCCAAAGAAGTTAGCCAAACAATGAATGTTCCAATAAGCTCCTGCAGGAAAGTTGCTTCTATGACACAACCCCCGAGCAGGTAGTTACATTCTGCACGGTACAAATGCATATGAATTCCAGGCTGAAAATTCACTCCAGAAGGATGAAATGTGTATGTTTCTCTCTGAAAGAACACTCAGCCATTGGCTTTTACTTGCTACTTCAAAGTCTTTGTAGAAACGTGTGCTTTCACCGCTGGAGTACGTTTTGGGATGCATTTTTTCAATCTCTTGCAAGCCTCATGTTTCTTTCACAATGTGGAAAAATAAGGATTATATTTCCCAAATCACTTGAAATCTAGGGAAACGCACACTGCATCGATCTTGCTCAAACACGCTCTTTCTCCTAATGTGTTGAGAACATTCAAGAAACCAGAAAACAAGGGCATTTTGCAGTGAAACTCAGTCAGGCATGTACAAGAGGTCATTTCTATTGGTAGTAGAGTGCAAAAGCATGATTGACTTCATGTTCTCCATGAAACCCTTACATTCCCAAGGGACCTGAAGTAGGACTTTCACAAAAAGATGTGTTTGCGTGTCTGTGGTGAAAGGAGCTCTAAGTTGTGTATTCAGTGCTGGAGAGTAACACACTCTACATAGGTTACACAGCGTTTTGAGAGCACCAACATGCTTCAAACTGAAGCTGGTACAAGGTGTGTGTAGAATGCTGAATGAAGACTTGTCATTTCAAAGAAAGAAGAGGAAACCAAAATCCAGGTAGTGAAACGAGCACACCAGTATACGAGATGTGCATGTGGACAGTTTCAAGCAGCAGCTCTTTGTGGACACTTGGAAACAGCGCTATTAAAAACTTGCGTATGAAGCGGGATTTGGCCAAGGTTGAAAGACCTTCCAAAACCAACCCTAAATAACTTAGCCAAACAATGAATGTTCCAATAAGCTCCTGCAGAAAAGGTGCTTCTATGACACAACCCCCAGCAGGTAGCTACATTCTGCACAGTATAAAATGCATATGAACTCCAGCATGAAAATTCACTCCAGAAGGATGAAATGCATGTTTCTCTCTGAAAGAACACTCAGCCACTAGGCTTTTGCTTGCTGCTTCAAAGTCTTTATAGAAATGTGTGTTTTCACTGCTGGAATATCCTAGCCCTCAACATCACTATAACCCTAGGTACAATCTTAACCCTAACCGGATCTCTAACCCTAGCCCTCAACATAACCCTAACCCTAGGTCCAACCGTAACCCTAACCGGATCTCTAACCCTAGCCCTCAACATAACCCTAACCCTAGGTCCAATCGTAACCCTAACCGGATCTGTAACCCTAGCCCTCAACATAACCCTAACCCTAGGTCCAATCGTAATACTAACCTGATCTCTAACCTTAGGCCTCAACATAACCCTAACCCTAGGTCCAATCGTAACCCTAACCGTCTCTCTATCCCGAGCCCTCAATATAACCCTAACCCTAGGTCCAATCGTAACCCTAACCGGATCTCTAACCCTAGCCCTCAACATAACCCTAACCCTAGATCCAATCGTAACCCTAACCGGATCTCTAAACCTAGGCCTCAAAATAACCCTAACCCTAGGTCCAATCGTAATACTAAGCTGATCTCTAACCCTGGCCCTCAACATAACCCTAACCCTAGGTCCAATCGTAATACTAAGCTGATCTCTAACCCTGGCCCTTAACATAACCCTAACCCTAGGTGCAAACGTAACCCTAACCCTTCTCTCTAACCCTAGCCCTCAACATAACCCTAACCCTAGGACCAATCGTAACCCTAACCGGATCTCTAACCCTAGACCTCAACATAACCCTAACCCTAGGTCCAATCGTAACCCTAACCGTCTCTACAGAAGGATGAAATACGTGTGTTTCTCTCTGAAAGAACTCTCAGCCACTATTCTTTTGCTTGCTCCTTCCAAGTCTTTGTAGAAACGTGTGTTTTCACTGCAGGCATAAGTTTTAGGATGCATTTTTTCAATCTCTTGCAAGCCTCATGTTGTTTCTTAGACAATGTCGAAAAACAAGGAGTATGTATCCCGAATCACTTGAAATCCAGGAAAACGCACACTGCATCAGTCTTCTTCAAACACGTTCTATCTCCTAAAGTGTTTTGAACTTTCAACAAACCAGAAAAGAAGGGCATTTTGCAGTGAAATTCAGAATGGCATGTACAAAAAGCCATTTCTTTCGGTTGCAGAGTTCAAAAGCATGATTGTCTTCATGTTTTCGATGAAACCATTACATTTCCAACTTACCTGAGTTAGGACTTTCCCAAAAAGACGTGTTTGCGTGTCTGTGTTGAAAGGAGCTCTAAGTTGTGTATTCAGTGCTGTAGAGTGACACACTCTACACAGGATACACAGCGTTTTGAGAGCACCAACATGCTTCAAACTGAAACTGCTACAAGGTGTGTGTAGCATGCTGAATGAAGACTTGTCATTTCAAAGAAAGAAGAGGAAACCAAAATCCAGGTAGTGAAACGAGCACACCAGTATGGGAGATGTGCATGTGGACACTTTCAAGCAGCAGCTCTTTGTGGACACTTGGAAACAGGGCTGTGAAAAACTTTCGTACAAAGCGGATTTGGCCAAAGTTGAAAGACCTTCCAAAACCAACCCTAAATAACTTAGCCAAACAATGAAAGTTCCAATAAGCTCCTGCAGGAAAGGTGCATCTATGACACAACCCCCGAGCAGGTAGCTACATTCTGCACAGTACAAAATGCATATGAATTCCAGCAAGAAAACTCACTCCAGAAGGATGAAATGCATGTGTTTCTCTCTGAAAGGACACTCAGCCACTATTCTTTTGCTTGCTCCTTCCAAGTCTTTGTAGAAACGTGTGTTTTCACTGCTGGAATAAGTTTTAGGATGCATTGTTTCAATCTCTTGCAAGCCTCATGTTGTTTCTTAGACAATGTGGGAAAACACGGATTATGTTTCCCAAATCACTAGAAATCCAGGAAAACGCACACTGCATCAGTCTTCTTCAAACACGCTCTATCTCCTAATGTGTTGTGAACTTTCAACAAACCAGAAAAGAAGGGCATTTTGCACTGAAATTCAGACGGGTATGTACAAGAGTTCATTCCTATTGGTTGCAGAGTGCAAAAGCATGATTGACTTCAAGTTCTCGATGAAACCCTTACATTTCCAAGAGTAAAGAAGTAGGACTTTTACAAAAAGATGTGTTTGCGTGTCTGTGGTGAAAGGAGCTCTAAGTTGTGTATTCAGTGCTGGAGATTGACACACTCTACACAGGTTACTCAGCGTTTTAAGAGCACCAATATGCTGCAAACTGAAACTGCTACAAGGTGTGTGTAGCATGCAGAAAGAGGGCTTGTAATTTCAAAGAAAGAAGAGGAAACCAAAATCCAGGTAGTGAAACGAGCACACCAGTATGGGAGATGTGCATGTGGAGAGTTTTAAGCAGCAGTTCTTTGTGGGCTCTTGGAAACAAGGCTGTGAAAAAATTTCGTAAGAAAGCGGATTTGGCTAAAGTTGAAAGACCTTCCAAAACCAACCCAAAGAAGTTAGCCAAACAATGAATGTTCCAATAAGCTCCTGCAGGAAAGTTGCTTCTATGACACAACCCCCGAGCAGGTAGTTACATTCTGCACGGTACAAATGCATATGAATTCCAGGCTGAAAATTCACTCCAGAAGGATGAAATGTGTATGTTTCTCTCTGAAAGAACACTCAGCCATTGGCTTTTACTTGCTACTTCAAAGTCTTTGTAGAAACGTGTGCTTTCACCGCTGGAGTACGTTTTGGGATGCATTTTTTCAATCTCTTGCAAGCCTCATGTTTCTTTCACAATGTGGAAAAATAAGGATTATATTTCCCAAATCACTTGAAATCTAGGGAAACGCACACTGCATCGATCTTGCTCAAACACGCTCTTTCTCCTAATGTGTTGAGAACATTCAAGAAACCAGAAAACAAGGGCATTTTGCAGTGAAACTCAGTCAGGCATGTACAAGAGGTCATTTCTATTGGTAGTAGAGTGCAAAAGCATGATTGACTTCATGTTCTCCATGAAACCCTTACATTTCCAAGGGACCTGAAGTAGGACTTTCACAAAAAGATGTGTTTGCGTGTCTGTGGTGAAAGGAGCTCTAAGTTGTGTATTCAGTGCTGGAGAGTAACACACTCTACATAGGTTACACAGCGTTTTGAGAGCACCAACATGCTTCAAACTGAAGCTGGTACAAGGTGTGTGTAGAATGCTGAATGAAGACTTGTCATTTCAAAGAAAGAAGAGGAAACCAAAATCCAGGTAGTGAAACGAGCACACCAGTATACGAGATGTGCATGTGGACAGTTTCAAGCAGCAGCTCTTTGTGGACACTTGGAAACAGCGCTATTAAAAACTAGCGTACGAAGCGGGATTTGGCCAAGGTTGAAAGACCTTCCAAAACCAACCCTAAATAACTTAGCCAAACAATGAATGTTCCAATAAACTCCTGCAGAAAAGGTGCTTCTATGACACAACCCCCAGCAGGTAGCTACATTCTGCACAGTATAAAATGCATATGAACTCCAGCATGAAAATTCACTCCAGAAGGATGAAATGCATGTTTCTCTCTGAAAGAACACTCAGCCACTAGGCTTTTGCTTGCTGCTTCAAAGTCTTTATAGAAATGTGTGTTTTCACTGCTGGAATATCCTAGCCCTCAACATCACTATAACCCTAGGTACATTCTTAACCCTAACCGGACCTCTAACCCTAGCCCTCAACATAACCCTAACCCTAGGTCCAATCGTAACCCTAACCGGATCTGTAACCCTAGCCCTCAACATAACCCTAACCCTAGGTCCAATCGTAATACTAACCTGATCTCTAACCTTAGGCCTCAACAAAACCCTAACCCTAGGTCCAATCGTAACCCTAACCGGATCTCTAACCCTAGGCCTCAACATAACCCTAACCCTAGGTCCAATCGTAATACTAAGCTGATCTCTAACCCTGGCCCTCAACATAACCCTAACCCTAGGTCCAATCGTAACCCTAACCGTCTCTCTATCCCTAGCCCTCAACATAACCCTAACCCTAGGTCCAATCGTAATACTAAGCTGATCTCTAACCCTGGCCCTCAACATAACCCTAACCCTAGGTCCAATCGTAACCCTAACCGTCTCTCTATCCCTAGCCCTCAACATAACCCTAACCCTAGGTCCAATCGTAACCCTAACCGGATCTCTAACCCTAGCCCTCAACATAACCCTAACCCTAGGTCCAATCGTAACCCTAACCGGATCTCTAACCCTAGGCCTCAACATAACCTTAACCCTAGGTCCAATCGTAATACTAAGCTGATCTCTAACCCTGGCCCTCAACATAACCCTAACCCTAGGTCCAATCGTAACCCTAACCGTCTCTCTATCCCTAGCCCTCAACATAACCCTAACCCTAGGTCCAATAGTAACCCTAACCGGATCTCTAACCCTAGCCCTCAACATAACCCTAACCCTAGGTCCAATCGTAACCCTAACCGTCTCTCTAACCCTAGCCCTCAACAAAACCCTACCCTAGGTCCAATCGTAACCCTAACCGGATCTCTAACCCTAGCCCTCAACATAACCCTAACCCTAGGTCCAATCGTAACCGTAACCGGATCTCTAACCCTAGGCCTCAACATAACCCTAACCCTAGGTCCAATCGTAATACTAAGCTGATCTCTAACCCTGGCCCTCAACATAACCCTAACCCTAGGTCCAATCGTAACCCTAACCGTCTCTCTAACCCTAGCCCTCAACATAACCCTAACCCTAGGTCCAATCGTAACCCTAACCGGATCTCTAACCCTAGACCTCAACATAACCCTAACCCTAGGTCCAATCGTAACCCTAACCCTTCTCTCTAACCCTAGCCCTCAACATAACCCTAACCCTAGGTCCAATCGTAATACTAAGCTGATCTCTAACCCTGGCCCTCAACATAACCCTAACCCTAGGTGCAAACGTAACCCTAACACTTCTCTCTAACCCTAGCCCTCAACATAACCCTAACCCTAGGTCCAATCGTAACCCTAACCGGATCTCTAACCCTAGACCTCAACATAACCCTAACCCTAGGTCCAATCGTAACCCTAACCGTCTCTACAGAAGGATGAAATACGTGTGTTTCTCTCTGAAAGAACTCTCAGCCACTATTCTTTTGCTTGCTCCTTCCAAGTCTTTGTAGAAACGTGTGTTTTCACTGCAGGCATAAGTTTTAGGATGCATTTTTTCAATCTCTTGCAAGCCTCATGTTGTTTCTTAGACAATGTCGAAAAACAAGGAGTATGTATCCCGAATCACTTGAAATCCAGGAAAACGCACACTGCATCAGTCTTCTTCAAACACGTTCTATCTCCTAAAGTGTTTTGAACTTTCAACAAACCAGAAAAGAAGGGCATTTTGAAGTGAAATTCAGAATGGCATGTACAAAAAGCCATTTCTTTCGGTTGCAGAGTTCAAAAGCATGATTGTCTTCATGTTTTCGATGAAACCATTACATTTCCAACTTACCTGAGTTAGGACTTTCCCAAAAAGACGTGTTTGCGTGTCTGTGTTGAAAGGAGCTCTAAGTTGTGTATTCAGTGCTGTAGAGTGACACACTCTACACAGGATACACAGCGTTTTGAGAGCACCAACATGCTTCAAACTGAAACTGCTACAAGGTGTGTGTAGCATGCTGAATGAAGACTTGTCATTTCAAAGAAAGAAGAGGAAACCAAAATCCAGGTAGTGAAACGAGCACACCAGTATGGGAGATGTGCATGTGGACACTTTCAAGCAGCAGCTCTTTGTGGACACTTGGAAACAGGGCTGTGAAAAACTTTCGTACAAAGCGGATTTGGCCAAAGTTGAAAGACCTTCCAAAACCAACCCTAAATAACTTAGCCAAACAATGAAAGTTCCAATAAGCTCCTGCAGGAAAGGTGCATCTATGACACAACCCCCGAGCAGGTAGCTACATTCTGCACAGTACAAAATGCATATGAATTCCAGCAAGAAAACTCACTCCAGAAGGATGAAATGCATGTGTTTCTCTCTGAAAGGACACTCAGCCACTATTCTTTTGCTTGCTCCTTCCAAGTCTTTGTAGAAACGTGTGTTTTCACTGCTGGAATAAGTTTTAGGATGCATTGTTTCAATCTCTTGCAAGCCTCATGTTGTTTCTTAGACAATGTGGGAAAACACGGATTATGTTTCCCAAATCACTAGAAATCCAGGAAAACGCACACTGCATCAGTCTTCTTCAAACACGCTCTATCTCCTAATGTGTTGTGAACTTTCAACAAACCAGAAAAGAAGGGCATTTTGCACTGAAATTCAGACGGGTATGTACAAGAGTTCATTCCTATTGGTTGCAGAGTGCAAAAGCATGATTGACTTCAAGTTCTCGATGAAACCCTTACATTTCCAAGAGTAAAGAAGTAGGACTTTTACAAAAAGATGTGTTTGCGTGTCTGTGGTGAAAGGAGCTCTAAGTTGTGTATTCAGTGCTGGAGATTGACACACTCTACACAGGTAACTCAGCGTTTTAAGAGCACCAATATGCTGCAAACTGAAACTGCTACAAGGTGTGTGTAGCATGCAGAAAGAGGGCTTGTAATTTCAAAGAAAGAAGAGGAAACCAAAATCCAGGTAGTGAAACGAGCACACCAGTATGGGAGATGTGCATGTGGAGAGTTTTAAGCAGCAGTTCTTTGTGGGCTCTTGGAAACAAGGCTGTGAAAAAATTTCGTAAGAAAGCGGATTTGGCTAAAGTTGAAAGACCTTCCAAAACCAACCCAAAGAAGTTAGCCAAACAATGAATGTTCCAATAAGCTCCTGCAGGAAAGTTGCTTCTATGACACAACCCCCGAGCAGGTAGTTACATTCTGCACGGTACAAATGCATATGAATTCCAGGCTGAAAATTCACTCCAGAAGGATGAAATGTGTATGTTTCTCTCTGAAAGAACACTCAGCCATTGGCTTTTACTTGCTACTTCAAAGTCTTTGTAGAAACGTGTGCTTTCACCGCTGGAGTACGTTTTGGGATGCATTTTTTCAATCTCTTGCAAGCCTCATGTTTCTTTCACAATGTGGAAAAATAAGGATTATATTTCCCAAATCACTTGAAATCTAGGGAAACGCACACTGCATCGATCTTGCTCAAACACGCTCTTTCTCCTAATGTGTTGAGAACATTCAAGAAACCAGAAAACAAGGGCATTTTGCAGTGAAACTCAGTCAGGCATGTACAAGAGGTCATTTCTATTGGTAGTAGAGTGCAAAAGCATGATTGACTTCATGTTCTCCATGAAACCCTTACATTTCCAAGGGACCTGAAGTAGGACTTTCACAAAAAGATGTGTTTGCGTGTCTGTGGTGAAAGGAGCTCTAAGTTGTGTATTCAGTGCTGGAGAGTAACACACTCTACATAGGTTACACAGCGTTTTGAGAGCACCAACATGCTTCAAACTGAAGCTGGTACAAGGTGTGTGTAGAATGCTGAATGAAGACTTGTCATTTCAAAGAAAGAAGAGGAAACCAAAATCCAGGTAGTGAAACGAGCACACCAGTATACGAGATGTGCATGTGGACAGTTTCAAGCAGCAGCTCTTTGTGGACACTTGGAAACAGCGCTATTAAAAACTAGCGTACGAAGCGGGATTTGGCCAAGGTTGAAAGACCTTCCAAAACCAACCCTAAATAACTTAGCCAAACAATGAATGTTCCAATAAACTCCTGCAGAAAAGGTGCTTCTATGACACAACCCCCAGCAGGTAGCTACATTCTGCACAGTATAAAATGCATATGAACTCCAGCATGAAAATTCACTCCAGAAGGATGAAATGCATGTTTCTCTCTGAAAGAACACTCAGCCACTAGGCTTTTGCTTGCTGCTTCAAAGTCTTTATAGAAATGTGTGTTTTCACTGCTGGAATATCCTAGCCCTCAACATCACTATAACCCTAGGTACATTCTTAACCCTAACCGGACCTCTAACCCTAGCCCTCAACATAACCCTAACCCTAGGTCCAATCGTAACCCTAACCGGATCTGTAACCCTAGCCCTCAACATAACCCTAACCCTAGGTCCAATCGTAATACTAACCTGATCTCTAACCTTAGGCCTCAACATAACCCTAACCCTAGGTCCAATCGTAACCCTAACCGGATCTCTAACCCTAGGCCTCAACATAACCCTAACCCTAGGTCCAATCGTAATACTAAGCTGATCTCTAACCCTGGCCCTCAACATAACCCTAACCCTAGGTCCAATCGTAACCCTAACCGTCTCTCTAACCCTAGCCCTCAACATAACCCTAACCCTAGGTCCAATCGTAACCCTAACCGGATCTCTAACCCTAGACCTCAACATAACCCTAACCCTAGGTCCAATCGTAACCCTAACCCTTCTCTCTAACCCTAGCCCTCAACATAACCCTAACCCTAGGTCCAATCGTAATACTAAGCTGATCTCTAACCCTGGCCCTCAACATAACCCTAACCCTAGGTGCAAACGTAACCCTAACACTTCTCTCTAACCCTAGCCCTCAACATAACCCTAACCCTAGGTCCAATCGTAACCCTAACCGGATCTCTAACCCTAGACCTCAACATAACCCTAACCCTAGGTCCAATCGTAACCCTAACCGTCTCTACAGAAGGATGAAATACGTGTGTTTCTCTCTGAAAGAACTCTCAGCCACTATTCTTTTGCTTGCTCCTTCCAAGTCTTTGTAGAAACGTGTGTTTTCACTGCAGGCATAAGTTTTAGGATGCATTTTTTCAATCTCTTGCAAGCCTCATGTTGTTTCTTAGACAATGTCGAAAAACAAGGAGTATGTATCCCGAATCACTTGAAATCCAGGAAAACGCACACTGCATCAGTCTTCTTCAAACACGTTCTATCTCCTAAAGTGTTTTGAACTTTCAACAAACCAGAAAAGAAGGGCATTTTGAAGTGAAATTCAGAATGGCATGTACAAAAAGCCATTTCTTTCGGTTGCAGAGTTCAAAAGCATGATTGTCTTCATGTTTTCGATGAAACCATTACATTTCCAACTTACCTGAGTTAGGACTTTCCCAAAAAGACGTGTTTGCGTGTCTGTGTTGAAAGGAGCTCTAAGTTGTGTATTCAGTGCTGTAGAGTGACACACTCTACACAGGATACACAGCGTTTTGAGAGCACCAACATGCTTCAAACTGAAACTGCTACAAGGTGTGTGTAGCATGCTGAATGAAGACTTGTCATTTCAAAGAAAGAAGAGGAAACCAAAATCCAGGTAGTGAAACGAGCACACCAGTATGGGAGATGTGCATGTGGACACTTTCAAGCAGCAGCTCTTTGTGGACACTTGGAAACAGGGCTGTGAAAAACTTTCGTACAAAGCGGATTTGGCCAAAGTTGAAAGACCTTCCAAAACCAACCCTAAATAACTTAGCCAAACAATGAAAGTTCCAATAAGCTCCTGCAGGAAAGGTGCATCTATGACACAACCCCCGAGCAGGTAGCTACATTCTGCACAGTACAAAATGCATATGAATTCCAGCAAGAAAACTCACTCCAGAAGGATGAAATGCATGTGTTTCTCTCTGAAAGGACACTCAGCCACTATTCTTTTGCTTGCTCCTTCCAAGTCTTTGTAGAAACGTGTGTTTTCACTGCTGGAATAAGTTTTAGGATGCATTGTTTCAATCTCTTGCAAGCCTCATGTTGTTTCTTAGACAATGTGGGAAAACACGGATTATGTTTCCCAAATCACTAGAAATCCAGGAAAACGCACACTGCATCAGTCTTCTTCAAACACGCTCTATCTCCTAATGTGTTGTGAACTTTCAACAAACCAGAAAAGAAGGGCATTTTGCACTGAAATTCAGACGGGTATGTACAAGAGTTCATTCCTATTGGTTGCAGAGTGCAAAAGCATGATTGACTTCAAGTTCTCGATGAAACCCTTACATTTCCAAGAGTAAAGAAGTAGGACTTTTACAAAAAGATGTGTTTGCGTGTCTGTGGTGAAAGGAGCTCTAAGTTGTGTATTCAGTGCTGGAGATTGACACACTCTACACAGGTAACTCAGCGTTTTAAGAGCACCAATATGCTGCAAACTGAAACTGCTACAAGGTGTGTGTAGCATGCAGAAAGAGGGCTTGTAATTTCAAAGAAAGAAGAGGAAACCAAAATCCAGGTAGTGAAACGAGCACACCAGTATGGGAGATGTGCATGTGGAGAGTTTTAAGCAGCAGTTCTTTGTGGGCTCTTGGAAACAAGGCTGTGAAAAAATTTCGTAAGAAAGCGGATTTGGCTAAAGTTGAAAGACCTTCCAAAACCAACCCAAAGAAGTTAGCCAAACAATGAATGTTCCAATAAGCTCCTGCAGGAAAGTTGCTTCTATGACACAACCCCCGAGCAGGTAGTTACATTCTGCACGGTACAAATGCATATGAATTCCAGGCTGAAAATTCACTCCAGAAGGATGAAATGTGTATGTTTCTCTCTGAAAGAACACTCAGCCATTGGCTTTTACTTGCTACTTCAAAGTCTTTGTAGAAACGTGTGCTTTCACCGCTGGAGTACGTTTTGGGATGCATTTTTTCAATCTCTTGCAAGCCTCATGTTTCTTTCACAATGTGGAAAAATAAGGATTATATTTCCCAAATCACTTGAAATCTAGGGAAACGCACACTGCATCGATCTTGCTCAAACACGCTCTTTCTCCTAATGTGTTGAGAACATTCAAGAAACCAGAAAACAAGGGCATTTTGCAGTGAAACTCAGTCAGGCATGTACAAGAGGTCATTTCTATTGGTAGTAGAGTGCAAAAGCATGATTGACTTCATGTTCTCCATGAAACCCTTACATTTCCAAGGGACCTGAAGTAGGACTTTCACAAAAAGATGTGTTTGCGTGTCTGTGGTGAAAGGAGCTCTAAGTTGTGTATTCAGTGCTGGAGAGTAACACACTCTACATAGGTTACACAGCGTTTTGAGAGCACCAACATGCTTCAAACTGAAGCTGGTACAAGGTGTGTGTAGAATGCTGAATGAAGACTTGTCATTTCAAAGAAAGAAGAGGAAACCAAAATCCAGGTAGTGAAACGAGCACACCAGTATACGAGATGTGCATGTGGACAGTTTCAAGCAGCAGCTCTTTGTGGACACTTGGAAACAGCGCTATTAAAAACTAGCGTACGAAGCGGGATTTGGCCAAGGTTGAAAGACCTTCCAAAACCAACCCTAAATAACTTAGCCAAACAATGAATGTTCCAATAAACTCCTGCAGAAAAGGTGCTTCTATGACACAACCCCCAGCAGGTAGCTACATTCTGCACAGTATAAAATGCATATGAACTCCAGCATGAAAATTCACTCCAGAAGGATGAAATGCATGTTTCTCTCTGAAAGAACACTCAGCCACTAGGCTTTTGCTTGCTGCTTCAAAGTCTTTATAGAAATGTGTGTTTTCACTGCTGGAATATCCTAGCCCTCAACATCACTATAACCCTAGGTACATTCTTAACCCTAACCGGACCTCTAACCCTAGCCCTCAACATAACCCTAACCCTAGGTCCAATCGTAACCCTAACCGGATCTGTAACCCTAGCCCTCAACATAACCCTAACCCTAGGTCCAATCGTAATACTAACCTGATCTCTAACCTTAGGCCTCAACATAACCCTAACCCTAGGTCCAATCGTAACCCTAACCGGATCTCTAACCCTAGGCCTCAACATAACCCTAACCCTAGGTCCAATCGTAATACTAAGCTGATCTCTAACCCTGGCCCTCAACATAACCCTAACCCTAGGTCCAATCGTAACCCTAACCGTCTCTCTATCCCTAGCCCTCAACATAACCCTAACCCTAGGTCCAATCGTAATACTAAGCTGATCTCTAACCCTGGCCCTCAACATAACCCTAACCCTAGGTCCAATCGTAACCCTAACCGTCTCTCTATCCCTAGCCCTCAACATAACCCTAACCCTAGGTCCAATCGTAACCCTAACCGGATCTCTAACCCTAGCCCTCAACATAACCCTAACCCTAGGTCCAATCGTAACCCTAACCGGATCTCTAACCCTAGGCCTCAACATAACCCTAACCCTAGGTCCAATCGTAATACTAAGCTGATCTCTAACCCTGGCCCTCAACATAACCCTAACCCTAGGTCCAATCGTAACCCTAACCGTCTCTCTATCCCTAGCCCTCAACATAACCCTAACCCTAGGTCCAATAGTAACCCTAACCGGATCTCTAACCCTAGCCCTCAACATAACCCTAACCCTAGGTCCAATCGTAACCCTAACCGTCTCTCTAACCCTAGCCCTCAACAAAACCCTACCCTAGGTCCAATCGTAACCCTAACCGGATCTCTAACCCTAGCCCTCAACATAACCCTAACCCTAGGTCCAATCGTAACCGTAACCGGATCTCTAACCCTAGGCCTCAACATAACCCTAACCCTAGGTCCAATCGTAATACTAAGCTGATCTCTAACCCTGGCCCTCAACATAACCCTAACCCTAGGTCCAATCGTAACCCTAACCGTCTCTCTAACCCTAGCCCTCAACATAACCCTAACCCTAGGTCCAATCGTAACCCTAACCGGATCTCTAACCCTAGACCTCAACATAACCCTAACCCTAGGTCCAATCGTAACCCTAACCCTTCTCTCTAACCCTAGCCCTCAACATAACCCTAACCCTAGGTCCAATCGTAATACTAAGCTGATCTCTAACCCTGGCCCTCAACATAACCCTAACCCTAGGTGCAAACGTAACCCTAACACTTCTCTCTAACCCTAGCCCTCAACATAACCCTAACCCTAGGTCCAATCGTAACCCTAACCGGATCTCTAACCCTAGACCTCAACATAACCCTAACCCTAGGTCCAATCGTAACCCTAACCGTCTCTACAGAAGGATGAAATACGTGTGTTTCTCTCTGAAAGAACTCTCAGCCACTATTCTTTTGCTTGCTCCTTCCAAGTCTTTGTAGAAACGTGTGTTTTCACTGCAGGCATAAGTTTTAGGATGCATTTTTTCAATCTCTTGCAAGCCTCAGGTTGTTTCTTAGACAATGTCGAAAAACAAGGAGTATGTATCCCGAATCACTTGAAATCCAGGAAAACGCACACTGCATCAGTCTTCTTCAAACACGTTCTATCTCCTAAAGTGTTTTGAACTTTCAACAAACCAGAAAAGAAGGGCATTTTGAAGTGAAATTCAGAATGGCATGTACAAAAAGCCATTTCTTTCGGTTGCAGAGTTCAAAAGCATGATTGTCTTCATGTTTTCGATGAAACCATTACATTTCCAACTTACCTGAGTTAGGACTTTCCCAAAAAGACGTGTTTGCGTGTCTGTGTTGAAAGGAGCTCTAAGTTGTGTATTCAGTGCTGTAGAGTGACACACTCTACACAGGATACACAGCGTTTTGAGAGCACCAACATGCTTCAAACTGAAACTGCTACAAGGTGTGTGTAGCATGCTGAATGAAGACTTGTCATTTCAAAGAAAGAAGAGGAAACCAAAATCCAGGTAGTGAAACGAGCACACCAGTATGGGAGATGTGCATGTGGACACTTTCAAGCAGCAGCTCTTTGTGGACACTTGGAAACAGGGCTGTGAAAAACTTTCGTACAAAGCGGATTTGGCCAAAGTTGAAAGACCTTCCAAAACCAACCCTAAATAACTTAGCCAAACAATGAAAGTTCCAATAAGCTCCTGCAGGAAAGGTGCATCTATGACACAACCCCCGAGCAGGTAGCTACATTCTGCACAGTACAAAATGCATATGAATTCCAGCAAGAAAACTCACTCCAGAAGGATGAAATGCATGTGTTTCTCTCTGAAAGGACACTCAGCCACTATTCTTTTGCTTGCTCCTTCCAAGTCTTTGTAGAAACGTGTGTTTTCACTGCTGGAATAAGTTTTAGGATGCATTGTTTCAATCTCTTGCAAGCCTCATGTTGTTTCTTAGACAATGTGGGAAAACACGGATTATGTTTCCCAAATCACTAGAAATCCAGGAAAACGCACACTGCATCAGTCTTCTTCAAACACGCTCTATCTCCTAATGTGTTGTGAACTTTCAACAAACCAGAAAAGAAGGGCATTTTGCACTGAAATTCAGACGGGTATGTACAAGAGTTCATTCCTATTGGTTGCAGAGTGCAAAAGCATGATTGACTTCAAGTTCTCGATGAAACCCTTACATTTCCAAGAGTAAAGAAGTAGGACTTTTACAAAAAGATGTGTTTGCGTGTCTGTGGTGAAAGGAGCTCTAAGTTGTGTATTCAGTGCTGGAGATTGACACACTCTACACAGGTAACTCAGCGTTTTAAGAGCACCAATATGGTGCAAACTGAAACTGCTACAAGGTGTGTGTAGCATGCAGAAAGAGGGCTTGTAATTTCAAAGAAAGAAGAGGAAACCAAAATCCAGGTAGTGAAACGAGCACACCAGTATGGGAGATGTGCATGTGGAGAGTTTTAAGCAGCAGTTCTTTGTGGGCTCTTGGAAACAAGGCTGTGAAAAAATTTCGTAAGAAAGCGGATTTGGCTAAAGTTGAAAGACCTTCCAAAACCAACCCAAAGAAGTTAGCCAAACAATGAATGTTCCAATAAGCTCCTGCAGGAAAGTTGCTTCTATGACACAACCCCCGAGCAGGTAGTTACATTCTGCACGGTACAAATGCATATGAATTCCAGGCTGAAAATTCACTCCAGAAGGATGAAATGTGTATGTTTCTCTCTGAAAGAACACTCAGCCATTGGCTTTTACTTGCTACTTCAAAGTCTTTGTAGAAACGTGTGCTTTCACCGCTGGAGTACGTTTTGGGATGCATTTTTTCAATCTCTTGCAAGCCTCATGTTTCTTTCACAATGTGGAAAAATAAGGATTATATTTCCCAAATCACTTGAAATCTAGGGAAACGCACACTGCATCGATCTTGCTCAAACACGCTCTTTCTCCTAATGTGTTGAGAACATTCAAGAAACCAGAAAACAAGGGCATTTTGCAGTGAAACTCAGTCAGGCATGTACAAGAGGTCATTTCTATTGGTAGTAGAGTGCAAAAGCATGATTGACTTCATGTTCTCCATGAAACCCTTACATTCCCAAGGGACCTGAAGTAGGACTTTCACAAAAAGATGTGTTTGCGTGTCTGTGGTGAAAGGAGCTCTAAGTTGTGTATTCAGTGCTGGAGAGTAACACACTCTACATAGGTTACACAGCGTTTTGAGAGCACCAACATGCTTCAAACTGAAGCTGGTACAAGGTGTGTGTAGAATGCTGAATGAAGACTTGTCATTTCAAAGAAAGAAGAGGAAACCAAAATCCAGGTAGTGAAACGAGCACACCAGTATACGAGATGTGCATGTGGACAGTTTCAAGCAGCAGCTCTTTGTGGACACTTGGAAACAGCGCTATTAAAAACTAGCGTACGAAGCGGGATTTGGCCAAGGTTGAAAGACCTTCCAAAACCAACCCTAAATAACTTAGCCAAACAATGAATGTTCCAATAAACTCCTGCAGAAAAGGTGCTTCTATGACACAACCCCCAGCAGGTAGCTACATTCTGCACAGTATAAAATGCATATGAACTCCAGCATGAAAATTCACTCCAGAAGGATGAAATGCATGTTTCTCTCTGAAAGAACACTCAGCCACTAGGCTTTTGCTTGCTGCTTCAAAGTCTTTATAGAAATGTGTGTTTTCACTGCTGGAATATCCTAGCCCTCAACATCACTATAACCCTAGGTACATTCTTAACCCTAACCGGACCTCTAACCCTAGCCCTCAACATAACCCTAACCCTAGGTCCAATCGTAACCCTAACCGGATCTGTAACCCTAGCCCTCAACATAACCCTAACCCTAGGTCCAATCGTAATACTAACCTGATCTCTAACCTTAGGCCTCAACAAAACCCTAACCCTAGGTCCAATCGTAACCCTAACCGGATCTCTAACCCTAGGCCTCAACATAACCCTAACCCTAGGTCCAATCGTAATACTAAGCTGATCTCTAAACCTGGCCCTCAACATAACCCTAACCCTAGGTCCAATCGTAACCCTAACCGTCTCTCTATCCCTAGCCCTCAACATAACCCTAACCCTAGGTCCAATCGTAACCCTAACCGGATCTCTAACCCTAGCCCTCAACATAACCCTAACCCTAGGTCCAATCGTAACCCTAACCGGATCTCTAACCCTAGGCCTCAACATAACCCTAACCCTAGGTCCAATCGTAATACTAAGCTGATCTCTAACCCTGGCCCTCAACATAACCCTAACCCTAGGTCCAATCGTAACCCTAACCGGATCTCTATCCCTAGCCCTCAACATAACCCTAACCCTAGGTCCAATAGTAACCCTAACCGGATCTCTAACCCTAGCCCTCAACATAACCCTAACCCTAGGTCCAATCGTAACCCTAACCGTCTCTCTAACCCTAGCCCTCAACAAAACCCTACCCTAGGTCCAATCGTAACCCTAACCGGATCTCTAACCCTAGCCCTCAACATAACCCTAACCCTAGGTCCAATCGTAACCGTAACCGGATCTCTAACCCTAGGCCTCAACATAACCCTAACCCTAGGTCCAATCGTAATACTAAGCTGATCTCTAACCCTGGCCCTCAACATAACCCTAACCCTAGGTCCAATCGTAACCCTAACCGTCTCTCTAACCCTAGCCCTCAACATAACCCTAACCCTAGGTCCAATCGTAACCCTAACCGGATCTCTAACCCTAGACCTCAACATAACCCTAACCCTAGGTCCAATCGTAACCCTAACCCTTCTCTCTAACCCTAGCCCTCAACATAACCCTAACCCTAGGTCCAATCGTAATACTAAGCTGATCTCTAACCCTGGCCCTCAACATAACCCTAACCCTAGGTGCAAACGTAACCCTAACACTTCTCTCTAACCCTAGCCCTCAACATAACCCTAACCCTAGGTCCAATCGTAACCCTAACCGGATCTCTAACCCTAGACCTCAACATAACCCTAACCCTAGGTCCAATCGTAACCCTAACCGTCTCTACAGAAGGATGAAATACGTGTGTTTCTCTCTGAAAGAACTCTCAGCCACTATTCTTTTGCTTGCTCCTTCCAAGTCTTTGTAGAAACGTGTGTTTTCACTGCAGGCATAAGTTTTAGGATGCATTTTTTCAATCTCTTGCAAGCCTCAGGTTGTTTCTTAGACAATGTCGAAAAACAAGGAGTATGTATCCCGAATCACTTGAAATCCAGGAAAACGCACACTGCATCAGTCTTCTTCAAACACGTTCTATCTCCTAAAGTGTTTTGAACTTTCAACAAACCAGAAAAGAAGGGCATTTTGAAGTGAAATTCAGAATGGCATGTACAAAAAGCCATTTCTTTCGGTTGCAGAGTTCAAAAGCATGATTGTCTTCATGTTTTCGATGAAACCATTACATTTCCAACTTACCTGAGTTAGGACTTTCCCAAAAAGACGTGTTTGCGTGTCTGTGTTGAAAGGAGCTCTAAGTTGTGTATTCAGTGCTGTAGAGTGACACACTCTACACAGGATACACAGCGTTTTGAGAGCACCAACATGCTTCAAACTGAAACTGCTACAAGGTGTGTGTAGCATGCTGAATGAAGACTTGTCATTTCAAAGAAAGAAGAGGAAACCAAAATCCAGGTAGTGAAACGAGCACACCAGTATGGGAGATGTGCATGTGGACACTTTCAAGCAGCAGCTCTTTGTGGACACTTGGAAACAGGGCTGTGAAAAACTTTCGTACAAAGCGGATTTGGCCAAAGTTGAAAGACCTTCCAAAACCAACCCTAAATAACTTAGCCAAACAATGAAAGTTCCAATAAGCTCCTGCAGGAAAGGTGCATCTATGACACAACCCCCGAGCAGGTAGCTACATTCTGCACAGTACAAAATGCATATGAATTCCAGCAAGAAAACTCACTCCAGAAGGATGAAATGCATGTGTTTCTCTCTGAAAGGACACTCAGCCACTATTCTTTTGCTTGCTCCTTCCAAGTCTTTGTAGAAACGTGTGTTTTCACTGCTGGAATAAGTTTTAGGATGCATTGTTTCAATCTCTTGCAAGCCTCATGTTGTTTCTTAGACAATGTGGGAAAACACGGATTATGTTTCCCAAATCACTAGAAATCCAGGAAAACGCACACTGCATCAGTCTTCTTCAAACACGCTCTATCTCCTAATGTGTTGTGAACTTTCAACAAACCAGAAAAGAAGGGCATTTTGCACTGAAATTCAGACGGGTATGTACAAGAGTTCATTCCTATTGGTTGCAGAGTGCAAAAGCATGATTGACTTCAAGTTCTCGATGAAACCCTTACATTTCCAAGAGTAAAGAAGTAGGACTTTTACAAAAAGATGTGTTTGCGTGTCTGTGGTGAAAGGAGCTCTAAGTTGTGTATTCAGTGCTGGAGATTGACACACTCTACACAGGTAACTCAGCGTTTTAAGAGCACCAATATGGTGCAAACTGAAACTGCTACAAGGTGTGTGTAGCATGCAGAAAGAGGGCTTGTAATTTCAAAGAAAGAAGAGGAAACCAAAATCCAGGTAGTGAAACGAGCACACCAGTATGGGAGATGTGCATGTGGAGAGTTTTAAGCAGCAGTTCTTTGTGGGCTCTTGGAAACAAGGCTGTGAAAAAATTTCGTAAGAAAGCGGATTTGGCTAAAGTTGAAAGACCTTCCAAAACCAACCCAAAGAAGTTAGCCAAACAATGAATGTTCCAATAAGCTCCTGCAGGAAAGTTGCTTCTATGACACAACCCCCGAGCAGGTAGTTACATTCTGCACGGTACAAATGCATATGAATTCCAGGCTGAAAATTCACTCCAGAAGGATGAAATGTGTATGTTTCTCTCTGAAAGAACACTCAGCCATTGGCTTTTACTTGCTACTTCAAAGTCTTTGTAGAAACGTGTGCTTTCACCGCTGGAGTACGTTTTGGGATGCATTTTTTCAATCTCTTGCAAGCCTCATGTTTCTTTCACAATGTGGAAAAATAAGGATTATATTTCCCAAATCACTTGAAATCTAGGGAAACGCACACTGCATCGATCTTGCTCAAACACGCTCTTTCTCCTAATGTGTTGAGAACATTCAAGAAACCAGAAAACAAGGGCATTTTGCAGTGAAACTCAGTCAGGCATGTACAAGAGGTCATTTCTATTGGTAGTAGAGTGCAAAAGCATGATTGACTTCATGTTCTCCATGAAACCCTTACATTCCCAAGGGACCTGAAGTAGGACTTTCACAAAAAGATGTGTTTGCGTGTCTGTGGTGAAAGGAGCTCTAAGTTGTGTATTCAGTGCTGGAGAGTAACACACTCTACATAGGTTACACAGCGTTTTGAGAGCACCAACATGCTTCAAACTGAAGCTGGTACAAGGTGTGTGTAGAATGCTGAATGAAGACTTGTCATTTCAAAGAAAGAAGAGGAAACCAAAATCCAGGTAGTGAAACGAGCACACCAGTATACGAGATGTGCATGTGGACAGTTTCAAGCAGCAGCTCTTTGTGGACACTTGGAAACAGCGCTATTAAAAACTTGCGTACGAAGCGGGATTTGGCCAAGGTTGAAAGACCTTCCAAAACCAACCCTAAATAACTTAGCCAAACAATGAATGTTCCAATAAACTCCTGCAGAAAAGGTGCTTCTATGACACAATCCTCAGCAGGTAGCTACATTCTGCACAGTATAAAATGCATATGAACTCCAGCATGAAAATTCACTCCAGAAGGATGAAATGCATGTTTCTCTCTGAAAGAACACTCAGCCACTAGGCTTTTGCTTGCTGCTTCAAAGTCTTTATAGAAATGTGTGTTTTCACTGCTGGAATATCCTAGCCCTCAACATCACTATAACCCTAGGTACATTCTTAACCCTAAACGGATCTCTAACCCTAGCCCTCAACATAACCCTAACCCTAGGTCCAACCGTAACCCTAACCGGATCTCTAACCCTAGCCCTCAACATAACCCTAACCCTAGGTCCAATCGTAACCCTAACCGGATCTGTAACCCTAGCCCTCAACATAACCCTAACCCTAGGTCCAATCGTAATACTAACCTGATCTCTAACCTTAGGCATCAACATAACCCTAACCCTAGGTCCAATCGTAACCCTAACCGTCTCTCTAACCCTAGCCCTCAATATAACCCTAACCCTAGGTCCAATCGTAACCCTAACCATATCTCTAACCCTAGCCCTCAACATAACCCTAACCCTAGGTCCAATCGTAACCCTAACCGGATCTCTAACCCTAGGCCTCAACATAACCCTAACCCTAGGTCCAATCGTAATACTAAGCTGATCTCTAACCCTGGCCCTCAACATAACCCTAACCCTAGGTCCAATCATAACCCTAACCGTCTCTCTATCCCTAGCCCTCAACATAACCCTAACCCTAGGTCCAATCGTAACCCTAACCGGATCTCTAACCCTAGCCCTCAACATAACCCTAACCCTAGGTCCAATCGTAACCCTAACCGGATCTCTAACCCTAGACCTCAACATAACCCTAACCCTAGGTCCAATTGTAACCCTAACCGTCTCTCTAACCCTAGCCCTCAACATAACCCTACCCTAGGTCCAATCGTAACCCTAACCGGATCTGTAACCCTAGCCCTCAACATAACCCTAACCCTATTTCCAATCGTAACCCTAACCGGATCTCTAACCCTAGGCCTCAACATAACCCTAACCCTAGGTCCAATCGTAATACTAAGCTGATCTCTAACCCTGGCCCTCAACATAACCCTAACCCTAGGTCCAATCGTAACCCTAACCGTCTCTCTAACCCTAGCCCTCAACATAACCCTAACCCTAGGTCCAATCGTAACCCTAACCGGATCTCTAACCCTAGACCTCAACATAACCCTAACCCTAGGTCCAATCGTAACCCTAACCCTTCTCTCTAACCCTAGCCCTCAACATAACCCTAACCCTAGGTCCAATCGTAATACTAAGCTGATCTCTAACCCTGGCCCTCAACATAACCCTAACCCTAGGTCCAAACGTAACCCTAACCCTTCTCTCTAACCCTAGCCCTCAACATAACCCTAACCCTAGGTCCAATCGTAACCCTAACCGGATCTCTAACCCTAGACCTCAACATAACCCTAACCCTAGGTCCAATCGTAACCCTAACCGTCTCTACAGAAGGATGAAATACGTGTGTTTCTCTCTGAAAGAACTCTCAGCCACTATTCTTTTGCTTGCTCTTCCAAGTCTTTGTAGAAACGTGTGTTTTCACTGCAGGCATAAGTTTTAGGATGCATTTTTTCAATCTCTTGCAAGCCTCATGTTGTTTCTTAGACAATGTCGAAAAACAAGGAGTATGTATCCCGAATCACTTGAAATCCAGGAAAACGCACACTGCATCAGTCTTCTTCAAACACGTTCTATCTCCTAAAGTGTTTTGAACTTTCAACAAACCAGAAAAGAAGGGCATTTTGAAGTGAAATTCAGAATGGCATGTACAAAAAGCCATTTCTTTCGGTTGCAGAGTTCAAAAGCATGATTGTCTTCATGTTTTCGATGAAACCATTACATTTCCAACTTACCTGAGTTAGGACTTTCCCAAAAAGACGTGTTTGCGTGTCTGTGTTGAAAGGAGCTCTAAGTTGTGTATTCAGTGCTGTAGAGTGACACACTCTACACAGGATACACAGCGTTTTGAGAGCACCAACATGCTTCAAACTGAAACTGCTACAAGGTGTGTGTAGCATGCTGAATGAAGACTTGTCATTTCAAAGAAAGAAGAGGAAACCAAAATCCAGGTAGTGAAACGAGCACACCAGTATGGGAGATGTGCATGTGGACACTTTCAAGCAGCAGCTCTTTGTGGACACTTGGAAACAGGGCTGTGAAAAACTTTCGTACAAAGCGGATTTGGCCAAAGTTGAAAGACCTTCCAAAACCAACCCTAAATAACTTAGCCAAACAATGAAAGTTCCAATAAGCTCCTGCAGGAAAGGTGCATCTATGACACAACCCCCGAGCAGGTAGCTACATTCTGCACAGTACAAAATGCATATGAATTCCAGCAAGAAAACTCACTCCAGAAGGATGAAATGCATGTGTTTCTCTCTGAAAGGACACTCAGCCACTATTCTTTTGCTTGCTCCTTCCAAGTCTTTGTAGAAACGTGTGTTTTCACTGCTGGAATAAGTTTTAGGATGCATTGTTTCAATCTCTTGCAAGCCTCATGTTGTTTCTTAGACAATGTGGGAAAACACGGATTATGTTTCCCAAATCACTAGAAATCCAGGAAAACGCACACTGCATCAGTCTTCTTCAAACACGCTCTATCTCCTAATGTGTTGTGAACTTTCAACAAACCAGAAAAGAAGGGCATTTTGCACTGAAATTCAGACGGGTATGTACAAGAGTTCATTCCTATTGGTTGCAGAGTGCAAAAGCATGATTGACTTCAAGTTCTCGATGAAACCCTTACATTTCCAAGAGTAAAGAAGTAGGACTTTTACAAAAAGATGTGTTTGCGTGTCTGTGGTGAAAGGAGCTCTAAGTTGTGTATTCAGTGCTGGAGATTGACACACTCTACACAGGTAACTCAGCGTTTTAAGAGCACCAATATGGTGCAAACTGAAACTGCTACAAGGTGTGTGTAGCATGCAGAAAGAGGGCTTGTAATTTCAAAGAAAGAAGAGGAAACCAAAATCCAGGTAGTGAAACGAGCACACCAGTATGGGAGATGTGCATGTGGAGAGTTTTAAGCAGCAGTTCTTTGTGGGCTCTTGGAAACAAGGCTGTGAAAAAATTTCGTAAGAAAGCGGATTTGGCTAAAGTTGAAAGACCTTCCAAAACCAACCCAAAGAAGTTAGCCAAACAATGAATGTTCCAATAAGCTCCTGCAGGAAAGTTGCTTCTATGACACAACCCCCGAGCAGGTAGTTACATTCTGCACGGTACAAATGCATATGAATTCCAGGCTGAAAATTCACTCCAGAAGGATGAAATGTGTATGTTTCTCTCTGAAAGAACACTCAGCCATTGGCTTTTACTTGCTACTTCAAAGTCTTTGTAGAAACGTGTGCTTTCACCGCTGGAGTACGTTTTGGGATGCATTTTTTCAATCTCTTGCAAGCCTCATGTTTCTTTCACAATGTGGAAAAATAAGGATTATATTTCCCAAATCACTTGAAATCTAGGGAAACGCACACTGCATCGATCTTGCTCAAACACGCTCTTTCTCCTAATGTGTTGAGAACATTCAAGAAACCAGAAAACAAGGGCATTTTGCAGTGAAACTCAGTCAGGCATGTACAAGAGGTCATTTCTATTGGTAGTAGAGTGCAAAAGCATGATTGACTTCATGTTCTCCATGAAACCCTTACATTCCCAAGGGACCTGAAGTAGGACTTTCACAAAAAGATGTGTTTGCGTGTCTGTGGTGAAAGGAGCTCTAAGTTGTGTATTCAGTGCTGGAGAGTAACACACTCTACATAGGTTACACAGCGTTTTGAGAGCACCAACATGCTTCAAACTGAAGCTGGTACAAGGTGTGTGTAGAATGCTGAATGAAGACTTGTCATTTCAAAGAAAGAAGAGGAAACCAAAATCCAGGTAGTGAAACGAGCACACCAGTATACGAGATGTGCATGTGGACAGTTTCAAGCAGCAGCTCTTTGTGGACACTTGGAAACAGCGCTATTAAAAACTTGCGTACGAAGCGGGATTTGGCCAAGGTTGAAAGACCTTCCAAAACCAACCCTAAATAACTTAGCCAAACAATGAATGTTCCAATAAACTCCTGCAGAAAAGGTGCTTCTATGACACAATCCTCAGCAGGTAGCTACATTCTGCACAGTATAAAATGCATATGAACTCCAGCATGAAAATTCACTCCAGAAGGATGAAATGCATGTTTCTCTCTGAAAGAACACTCAGCCACTAGGCTTTTGCTTGCTGCTTCAAAGTCTTTATAGAAATGTGTGTTTTCACTGCTGGAATATCCTAGCCCTCAACATCACTATAACCCTAGGTACATTCTTAACCCTAAACGGATCTCTAACCCTAGCCCTCAACATAACCCTAACCCTAGGTCCAACCGTAACCCTAACCGGATCTCTAACCCTAGCCCTCAACATAACCCTAACCCTAGGTCCAATCGTAACCCTAACCGGATCTGTAACCCTAGCCCTCAACATAACCCTAACCCTAGGTCCAATCGTAATACTAACCTGATCTCTAACCTTAGGCATCAACATAACCCTAACCCTAGGTCCAATCGTAACCCTAACCGTCTCTCTAACCCTAGCCCTCAATATAACCCTAACCCTAGGTCCAATCGTAACCCTAACCATATCTCTAACCCTAGCCCTCAACATAACCCTAACCCTAGGTCCAATCGTAACCCTAACCGGATCTCTAACCCTAGGCCTCAACATAACCCTAACCCTAGGTCCAATCGTAATACTAAGCTGATCTCTAACCCTGGCCCTCAACATAACCCTAACCCTAGGTCCAATCATAACCCTAACCGTCTCTCTATCCCTAGCCCTCAACATAACCCTAACCCTAGGTCCAATCGTAACCCTAACCGGATCTCTAACCCTAGCCCTCAACATAACCCTAACCCTAGGTCCAATCGTAACCCTAACCGGATCTCTAACCCTAGACCTCAACATAACCCTAACCCTAGGTCCAATTGTAACCCTAACCGTCTCTCTAACCCTAGCCCTCAACATAACCCTACCCTAGGTCCAATCGTAACCCTAACCGGATCTGTAACCCTAGCCCTCAACATAACCCTAACCCTATTTCCAATCGTAACCCTAACCGGATCTCTAACCCTAGGCCTCAACATAACCCTAACCCTAGGTCCAATCGTAATACTAAGCTGATCTCTAACCCTGGCCCTCAACATAACCCTAACCCTAGGTCCAATCGTAACCCTAACCGTCTCTCTAACCCTAGCCCTCAACATAACCCTAACCCTAGGTCCAATCGTAACCCTAACCGGATCTCTAACCCTAGACCTCAACATAACCCTAACCCTAGGTCCAATCGTAACCCTAACCCTTCTCTCTAACCCTAGCCCTCAACATAACCCTAACCCTAGGTCCAATCGTAATACTAAGCTGATCTCTAACCCTGGCCCTCAACATAACCCTAACCCTAGGTCCAAACGTAACCCTAACCCTTCTCTCTAACCCTAGCCCTCAACATAACCCTAACCCTAGGTCCAATCGTAACCCTAACCGGATCTCTAACCCTAGACCTCAACATAACCCTAACCCTAGGTCCAATCGTAACCCTAACCGTCTCTACAGAAGGATGAAATACGTGTGTTTCTCTCTGAAAGAACTCTCAGCCACTATTCTTTTGCTTGCTCTTCCAAGTCTTTGTAGAAACGTGTGTTTTCACTGCAGGCATAAGTTTTAGGATGCATTTTTTCAATCTCTTGCAAGCCTCATGTTGTTTCTTAGACAATGTCGAAAAACAAGGAGTATGTATCCCGAATCACTTGAAATCCAGGAAAACGCACACTGCATCAGTCTTCTTCAAACACGTTCTATCTCCTAAAGTGTTTTGAACTTTCAACAAACCAGAAAAGAAGGGCATTTTGCAGTGAAATTCAGAATGGCATGTACAAAAAGCCATTTCTTTCGGTTGCAGAGTTCAAAAGCATGATTGTCTTCATGTTTTCGATGAAACCATTACATTTCCAACTTACCTGAGTTAGGACTTTCCCAAAAAGACGTGTTTGCGTGTCTGTGTTGAAAGGAGCTCTAAGTTGTGTATTCAGTGCTGTAGAGTGACACACTCTACACAGGATACAGAGCGTTTTGAGAGCACCAACATGCTTCAAACTGAAACTGCTACAAGGTGTGTGTAGCATGCTGAATGAAGACTTGTCATTTCAAAGAAAGAAGAGGAAACCAAAATCCAGGTAGTGAAACGAGCACACCAGTATGGGAGATGTGCATGTGGACACTTTCAAGCAGCAGCTCTTTGTGGACACTTGGAAACAGGGCTGTGAAAAACTTTCGTACAAAGCGGATTTGGCCAAAGTTGAAAGACCTTCCAAAACCAACCCTAAATAACTTAGCCAAACAATGAAAGTTCCAATAAGCTCCTGCAGGAAAGGTGCATCTATGACACAACCCCCGAGCAGGTAGCTACATTCTGCACAGTACAAAATGCATATGAATTCCAGCAAGAAAACTCACTCCAGAAGGATGAAATGCATGTGTTTCTCTCTGAAAGGACACTCAGCCACTATTCTTTTGCTTGCTCCTTCCAAGTCTTTGTAGAAACGTGTGTTTTCACTGCTGGAATAAGTTTTAGGATGCATTGTTTCAATCTCTTGCAAGCCTCATGTTGTTTCTTAGACAATGTGGGAAAACACGGATTATGTTTCCCAAATCACTAGAAATCCAGGAAAACGCACACTGCATCAGTCTTCTTCAAACACGCTCTATCTCCTAATGTGTTGTGAACTTTCAACAAACCAGAAAAGAAGGGCATTTTGCACTGAAATTCAGACGGGTATGTACAAGAGTTCATTCCTATTGGTTGCAGAGTGCAAAAGCATGATTGACTTCAAGTTCTCGATGAAACCCTTACATTTCCAAGAGTAAAGAAGTAGGACTTTTACAAAAAGATGTGTTTGCGTGTCTGTGGTGAAAGGAGCTCTAAGTTGTGTATTCAGTGCTGGAGATTGACACACTCTACACAGGTTACTCAGCGTTTTAAGAGCACCAATATGCTGCAAACTGAAACTGCTACAAGGTGTGTGTAGCATGCAGAAAGAGGGCTTGTAATTTCAAAGAAAGAAGAGGAAACCAAAATCCAGGTAGTGAAACGAGCACACCAGTATGGGAGATGTGCATGTGGAGAGTTTTAAGCAGCAGTTCTTTGTGGGCTCTTGGAAACAAGGCTGTGAAAAAATTTCGTAAGAAAGCCGATTTGGCTAAAGTTGAAAGACCTTCCAAAACCAACCCAAAGAAGTTAGCCAAACAATGAATGTTCCAATAAGCTCCTGCAGGAAAGTTGCTTCTATGACACAACCCCCGAGCAGGTAGTTACATTCTGCACGGTACAAATGCATATGAATTCCAGGCTGAAAATTCACTCCAGAAGGATGAAATGTGTATGTTTCTCTCTGAAAGAACACTCAGCCATTGGCTTTTACTTGCTACTTCAAAGTCTTTGTAGAAACGTGTGCTTTCACCGCTGGAGTACGTTTTGGGATGCATTTTTTCAATCTCTTGCAAGCCTCATGTTTCTTTCACAATGTGGAAAAATAAGGATTATATTTCCCAAATCACTTGAAATCTAGGGAAACGCACACTGCATCGATCTTGCTCAAACACGCTCTTTCTCCTAATGTGTTGAGAACATTCAAGAAACCAGAAAACAAGGGCATTTTGCAGTGAAACTCAGTCAGGCATGTACAAGAGGTCATTTCTATTGGTAGTAGAGTGCAAAAGCATGATTGACTTCATGTTCTCCATGAAACCCTTACATTTCCAAGGGACCTGAAGTAGGACTTTCACAAAAAGATGTGTTTGCGTGTCTGTGGTGAAAGGAGCTCTAAGTTGTGTATTCAGTGCTGGAGAGTAACACACTCTACATAGGTTACACAGCGTTTTGAGAGCACCAACATGCTTCAAACTGAAGCTGGTACAAGGTGTGTGTAGAATGCTGAATGAAGACTTGTCATTTCAAAGAAAGAAGAGGAAACCAAAATCCAGGTAGTGAAACGAGCACACCAGTATACGAGATGTGCATGTGGACAGTTTCAAGCAGCAGCTCTTTGTGGACACTTGGAAACAGCGCTATTAAAAACTTGCGTACGAAGCGGGATTTGGCCAAGGTGAAAGACCTTCCAAAACCAACCCTAAATAACTTAGCCAAACAATGAATGTTCCAATAAACTCCTGCAGAAAAGGTGCTTCTATGACACAACCCCCAGCAGGTAGCTACATTCTGCACAGTATAAAATGCATATGAACTCCAGCATGAAAATTCACTCCAGAAGGATGAAATGCATGTTTCTCTCTGAAAGAACACTCAGCCACTAGGCTTTTGCTTGCTGCTTCAAAGTCTTTATACAAATGTGTGTTTTCACTGCTGGAATATCCTAGCCCTCAACATCACTATAACCCTAGGTACATTCTTAACCCTAACCGGACCTCTAACCCTAGCCCTCAACATAACCCTAACCCTAGGTCCAATCGTAACCCTAACCGGATCTGTAACCCTAGCCCTCAACATAACCCTAACCCTAGGTCCAATCGTAATACTAACCTGATCTCTAACCTTAGGCCTCAACAAAACCCTAACCCTAGGTCCAATCGTAACCCTAACCGGATCTCTAACCCTAGGCCTCAACATAACCCTAACCCTAGGTCCAATCGTAATACTAAGCTGATCTCTAACCCTGGCCCTCAACATAACCCTAACCCTAGGTCCAATCGTAACCCTAACCGTCTCTCTATCCCTAGCCCTCAACATAACCCTAACCCTAGGTCCAATCGTAACCCTAACCGGATCTCTAACCCTAGCCCTCAACATAACCCTAACCCTAGGTCCAATCGTAACCCTAACCGGATCTCTAACCCTAGGCCTCAACATAACCCTAACCCTAGGTCCAATCGTAATACTAAGCTGATCTCTAACCCTGGCCCTCAACATAACCCTAACCCTAGGTCCAATCGTAACCCTAACCGTCTCTCTATCCCTAGCCCTCAACATAACCCTAACCCTAGGTCCAATAGTAACCCTAACCGGATCTCTAACCCTAGCCCTCAACATAACCCTAACCCTAGGTCCAATCGTAACCCTAACCGTCTCTCTAACCCTAGCCCTCAACAAAACCCTACCCTAGGTCCAATCGTAACCCTAACCCTTCTCTCTAACCCTAGCCCTCAACATAACCCTAACCCTAGGTCCAATCGTAATACTAAGCTGATCTCTAACCCTGGCCCTCAACATAACCCTAACCCTAGGTGCAAACGTAACCCTAACACTTCTCTCTAACCCTAGCCCTCAACATAACCCTAACCCTAGGTCCAATCGTAACCCTAACCGGATCTCTAACCCTAGACCTCAACATAACCCTAACCCTAGGTCCAATCGTAACCCTAACCGTCTCTACAGAAGGATGAAATACGTGTGTTTCTCTCTGAAAGAACTCTCAGCCACTATTCTTTTGCTTGCTCCTTCCAAGTCTTTGTAGAAACGTGTGTTTTCACTGCAGGCATAAGTTTTAGGATGCATTTTTTCAATCTCTTGCAAGCCTCAGGTTGTTTCTTAGACAATGTCGAAAAACAAGGAGTATGTATCCCGAATCACTTGAAATCCAGGAAAACGCACACTGCATCAGTCTTCTTCAAACACGTTCTATCTCCTAAAGTGTTTTGAACTTTCAACAAACCAGAAAAGAAGGGCATTTTGAAGTGAAATTCAGAATGGCATGTACAAAAAGCCATTTCTTTCGGTTGCAGAGTTCAAAAGCATGATTGTCTTCATGTTTTCGATGAAACCATTACATTTCCAACTTACCTGAGTTAGGACTTTCCCAAAAAGACGTGTTTGCGTGTCTGTGTTGAAAGGAGCTCTAAGTTGTGTATTCAGTGCTGTAGAGTGACACACTCTACACAGGATACACAGCGTTTTGAGAGCACCAACATGCTTCAAACTGAAACTGCTACAAGGTGTGTGTAGCATGCTGAATGAAGACTTGTCATTTCAAAGAAAGAAGAGGAAACCAAAATCCAGGTAGTGAAACGAGCACACCAGTATGGGAGATGTGCATGTGGACACTTTCAAGCAGCAGCTCTTTGTGGACACTTGGAAACAGGGCTGTGAAAAACTTTCGTACAAAGCGGATTTGGCCAAAGTTGAAAGACCTTCCAAAACCAACCCTAAATAACTTAGCCAAACAATGAAAGTTCCAATAAGCTCCTGCAGGAAAGGTGCATCTATGACACAACCCCCGAGCAGGTAGCTACATTCTGCACAGTACAAAATGCATATGAATTCCAGCAAGAAAACTCACTCCAGAAGGATGAAATGCATGTGTTTCTCTCTGAAAGGACACTCAGCCACTATTCTTTTGCTTGCTCCTTCCAAGTCTTTGTAGAAACGTGTGTTTTCACTGCTGGAATAAGTTTTAGGATGCATTGTTTCAATCTCTTGCAAGCCTCATGTTGTTTCTTAGACAATGTGGGAAAACACGGATTATGTTTCCCAAATCACTAGAAATCCAGGAAAACGCACACTGCATCAGTCTTCTTCAAACACGCTCTATCTCCTAATGTGTTGTGAACTTTCAACAAACCAGAAAAGAAGGGCATTTTGCACTGAAATTCAGACGGGTATGTACAAGAGTTCATTCCTATTGGTTGCAGAGTGCAAAAGCATGATTGACTTCAAGTTCTCGATGAAACCCTTACATTTCCAAGAGTAAAGAAGTAGGACTTTTACAAAAAGATGTGTTTGCGTGTCTGTGGTGAAAGGAGCTCTAAGTTGTGTATTCAGTGCTGGAGATTGACACACTCTACACAGGTTACTCAGCGTTTTAAGAGCACCAATATGCTGCAAACTGAAACTGCTACAAGGTGTGTGTAGCATGCAGAAAGAGGGCTTGTAATTTCAAAGAAAGAAGAGGAAACCAAAATCCAGGTAGTGAAACGAGCACACCAGTATGGGAGATGTGCATGTGGAGAGTTTTAAGCAGCAGTTCTTTGTGGGCTCTTGGAAACAAGGCTGTGAAAAAATTTCGTAAGAAAGCGGATTTGGCTAAAGTTGAAAGACCTTCCAAAACCAACCCAAAGAAGTTAGCCAAACAATGAATGTTCCAATAAGCTCCTGCAGGAAAGTTGCTTCTATGACACAACCCCCGAGCAGGTAGTTACATTCTGCACGGTACAAATGCATATGAATTCCAGGCTGAAAATTCACTCCAGAAGGATGAAATGTGTATGTTTCTCTCTGAAAGAACACTCAGCCATTGGCTTTTACTTGCTACTTCAAAGTCTTTGTAGAAACGTGTGCTTTCACCGCTGGAGTACGTTTTGGGATGCATTTTTTCAATCTCTTGCAAGCCTCATGTTTCTTTCACAATGTGGAAAAATAAGGATTATATTTCCCAAATCACTTGAAATCTAGGGAAACGCACACTGCATCGATCTTGCTCAAACACGCTCTTTCTCCTAATGTGTTGAGAACATTCAAGAAACCAGAAAACAAGGGCATTTTGCAGTGAAACTCAGTCAGGCATGTACAAGAGGTCATTTCTATTGGTAGTAGAGTGCAAAAGCATGATTGACTTCATGTTCTCCATGAAACCCTTACATTCCCAAGGGACCTGAAGTAGGACTTTCACAAAAAGATGTGTTTGCGTGTCTGTGGTGAAAGGAGCTCTAAGTTGTGTATTCAGTGCTGGAGAGTAACACACTCTACATAGGTTACACAGCGTTTTGAGAGCACCAACATGCTTCAAACTGAAGCTGGTACAAGGTGTGTGTAGAATGCTGAATGAAGACTTGTCATTTCAAAGAAAGAAGAGGAAACCAAAATCCAGGTAGTGAAACGAGCACACCAGTATACGAGATGTGCATGTGGACAGTTTCAAGCAGCAGCTCTTTGTGGACACTTGGAAACAGCGCTATTAAAAACTTGCGTACGAAGCGGGATTTGGCCAAGGTTGAAAGACCTTCCAAAACCAACCCTAAATAACTTAGCCAAACAATGAATGTTCCAATAAACTCCTGCAGAAAAGGTGCTTCTATGACACAACCCCCAGCAGGTAGCTACATTCTGCACAGTATAAAATGCATATGAACTCCAGCATGAAAATTCACTCCAGAAGGATGAAATGCATGTTTCTCTCTGAAAGAACACTCAGCCACTAGGCTTTTGCTTGCTGCTTCAAAGTCTTTATAGAAATGTGTGTTTTCACTGCTGGAATATCCTAGCCCTCAACATCACTATAACCCTAGGTACATTCTTAACCCT